>NC_080693.1:27800829-28405515 GCF_030445035.2 Dasypus novemcinctus
AGAGAACTGGGGGGGAGAAGGGAGGAACAGTGCAGATGTTAGTCCTTCCTATTGCCGCAGAGGGCATGAGAACAGATGTGGACAGGTTGGCGTTCTCCAGGCAGTCAGGGAGTGGGAGCTGGCTGCTGGGCGACCTCTCAAAACTGCAGACCTGAACCTGGATATCGATCCCAGACAGATGGTTTCCAAGCACTTGGAAAGGTAAGTGATGGTCCCTAGGAGCCAAGATGCCTCCTGGAAAGCCAGTCATGTCAGACAAAGCTCATTTCCTTTTTGAACAAGGTTACAATGGCTGGTGGACTTAGCTATCGTCTGGATTTGGACACAGATGATGCCCAGATCTCTGATGGTCACTTTTTGAATGATGGAGGGAGTCAGACATGAGACGATGGCCTAGTCAAGCGACTTATCCCTGGCCACTCCTGGATGGAACCAGTGCAAGGAGACCTCCAGCAGAACTTGGACCAGATCAAGCATTTCAGCAAAGGTACTTAGGACAGAGAGAAAGGCAGCATAAGGAAGACGATGGTCATGCAGCCTAGTTGGGAAGCCAGCTGGCCAGATGCGTCCCCGATCACAGTGGCCCTGACAAGCTGGTACCAGGAGCCAAAGCCAAGAGGATGAACTGAACGTGCATAAACATGCCTGCCCATCCCTCAAGGCCCAGCAAAACACCCTTTCTCCAGAAGGGTTTCTCAATATCCCAGCTGCAACTGTTCACTCCCACTTTTAAATTCCCACCACTCCCTTTTCTCCTCTGCTACTATCACATGGAGGGCTCTCACCCGAACTGCTGGAAGCTCCTCCTGGCTTGGTTCTACACCCTTCTGCACCCTCTCCTTACTGGGCCCCACACTTGAGAGCCCTTTGGATGTTGTCCACTGCTGTGGTAGTTCACCTCCTATCATAGCAGCCCCAGAAACAGTTCTTCTTCTTTGCAGCCTTCCAGAATACCTCCAAAAATAGCCACACACTGCCCCATACACCTCTATCCAACACTGCCTATTCTTTTTCTCCTTGCTGGTGCCTGTTGCTTATCTATTTGTGCTTCTACCTTTGTCCCCAAGAAGGCTTAGGACCCTGCCTATCTCCATTCCCTCTGGAGGGGGTTCCTTCTCAGTAGCTATATTGATAACCACAGCTTTACTCTCAAGGCAGAAGCTGTAAAGGAGGCACTGGGTCGCCAAGGCAGGAAGATTTTCTTAAGATCAGCAAATGACCCCTTAGATGACCCCTAGCCCCCAGCCAAAACAGACTCCCAACCATTAGCCAAGCCCTATGTTCCACTTCACATTAGAGTCTGTTCCCACTCTATTCCCACAAGGGTGGGCTGCAAATTGTAGATCACACACATGTGCTTGTACCATCAGTGTTTTCAAAAGATACTTGGGAATATCTTGCAGACTCTGTTGAATTGGACTTCATCTGATTCTTACTTCAGTGGTGAGATGAACTGCGGCTCAAGCCTAGATTTCATTTTATAAATTGCTACTTAGCTGGATTTTGTCTTGCCAAATAGAGTGTGCTGGTAAGATGGGATTTGGAGAAAGGGTCTGGGGAAGAAAGCAAAGCGAGTTTGCCTGGAGAAGCTGAGGGGTAGGTTTTTTAAGGAAAGGGGTGGCTTGGTGGAAGTGGGGAGAGATGTAGCAGCTGCTATAAGGAGAGGAACTGGGGGAAAGAGCTGACAAATGAGGATGTGGACTAGGTTCTGCTGGGCAATATACAGTGGGACCCCTTCTCAGCTAGCCATGAGAATGTCAGCAACAAATTGCCTCCCTCCTTATGCTTTTGAAGTTGGAGTTGTGTTTTGTGTATTTTAATGTGAAGACTGTTGAGATTGGCTCCAAGCAAGTCCAGTTGTCTTTGAGTTATACTTAGACCTAAGAAAATATAAGAACTGGACAAAAATCTAAAACTCACTGCAAGTGAGATTACTTTCTTAAGTCCACGCTTCTGCAAACACCCAGCAGTGCCACGGGCCCAGGACAAACAAATCCACCTGCTCGGACCTCGGCCACGTTGCTACCTGTCCTAGTCCCTCACACAACATTGTTTGCTTATAACAGATTCCAGAACTCTGAAACTAAAACACAGTTGTAGGTGATGAGGCACTAAAGAAGCAATAGATCAACAGGTGGAAATGGCCCGTGGTTCATGGTTACTAATGCTACAGCAAGATTCATCCGACAAGGACAGAAAATCACTTAGATCATATAAATAAATTGTATAGTCGATGACTTTACCTACACCTATTACACCATCTATACTTATTACAGCTCTTGTACACCTTACCCCAGGTATGACTTTCCTCTCGGGCTCCTTGTCCACCCCCACCCACTACCACTGTGGTTCTAGCTCTGGCTGTGCTGTCTGAGTACCCCTGTCACATAGAAGGGCAGAGTCAGAAGAGTTTTAACCTCAGCTGCACACAGTAGGCTATAGAGGATTGGGGTCATTGTCCTACTTCTCTACTCTTAGTACCTTCCCCCAGTCTGGGCACAGTCCTTCTTTTGGGTCTCTTTTGTTCCCACCTCCCAGCCCATCCTCCTCCCCAAGGATTTGTGTGCTCTTCCAATCTACCTTCAAAAGCTTTCTTCTCATATATGCATGCACGTGAACATTGCATAATTGTGTTTCCTTTGTACTTTAAAACATTACATCTGTGTACTGTGGCAGACAGTGTGTTCTGCTCCTTACTCTTTCCTGTAACATTGCTTTTGAGATCTATCCACTTTATTGGAGCTGTAGCTGGTCCCTTTTGACTGCTGCCTGACACATTACTGTGTGACTATACCTCATTTTATTTTTGTAATTCCCTCTTAAGGAGCTCCTTGCTGTTACAGATGACTCTGACAAACATCCCCTTGCATTTCCTGTCTTCACGTGAGAGATTCTCTAGGGCACATGCCCAGCACTGGAATTGCTGGGCCGTAGGGCCAAACTGCCCTCTACGGTGGTTGTTCTGCCAATGCCTTCATTTTATGGATATTAAAACCGAGGCCCGAAACAGGGAAGCGATTCGCCCCGGCTTGGTGTTCCTGACTTCCGGTCCAGGGGTCCCGACTTCCGGTCCAGGGCTCCCGACTTCCGGCCCAGGGCTCCACCCGGTGGGAACGCTTCTCCCGGACCTCCGGGTGGCCTCCCGCGAAGCTCGCAGGGCGGCCGCGGCTCCCGCCTGCCTTGTTCAGCGGTAACCTCTGGCCTCTAGAGGAATTTCGTTTGTCTCCTCCACCCCCAAGCACGGAAGTCCCCACCACACACCTCCACAGGGGCGGTGGAGAAGGAGGTGGGAGTTCTGAGCTGAAGTCAGCATGGAAAGGCCTCCCGCGAAACAACCGAAATAAGCCTTGGCAGCTCAGCCGCCTGCTGCCCGTGGGTGATGCGGCCGCCTCCTTCCTGCTACGGCCCTCCTGGGTGCTGCCCCACCTAGGAGAGGCAAATTTTGTACTTGTTGATACGGCTCTCAAAGTCTATTAGTCTTGGCTCCCCGGAGAGGAGCCCACACTGTTCAGGGCTCCCGCAGCTGCTGAATAAATGCCAAGACAGAGACGTAGGGGGAAGGAACCCTGAAAAAAAGCTTCTGTCCACCCCCTGCCTCCAGGTAAGACTTTTGCTAAAATCTGCAGACCTCTTCTAGGCTTAAAGCTTGTAAGGAAGAAATCCCTTAATTTACTAAGAAGACCATTCCAGAGCTGGGAAGCTCTTTCTTATGTTTGCTCAGTTTCTCTACTGTCATAACAACAATAATGACAATAGGGATAAATATTTGCTGGGTGAGTACTATGTGCCAAGAATTGTTTGAAGCATTTTACATGTGTTGCCATTTCATCCTTACTGCAATATAATGAGGTAGGCATTAATATGATCATTCCCATTTTACAGATAAGGGAACTGAGGCTCAGAGGGGCTAGGTGTCTGTCTTTAGGGCACACAGCTACTAAGTGGTGGAACAGTTATTCAAATTCAGGCCCTCTGATGTCCATGCTCCTGCCTTAACCACTAGAGGGAAGAAGACTGCAGTAAGGCATAGGAAACCAAGAGGCTAAGGACGTGCCCAGGCTCTGCCCTAACTCAGGGTGCAACCTCTTTGTCCCTACAACGAGCCCACTAGACTTGTTTCCCGGAGTCTTTCCAGCTTGGCTTTGATCCTGTGGTTTTTCCAGATACCTTGTGCCAGGGGCCCAGGCAAGGTCAGGGAGGTGAGGAAGGAGCCGAGTCAGCAGGATTCTCCAGGGCACAGATGCCACTGTCTTTTTCGGGGCAAAGGCCCCCTGGGCTATCAGTGCCCCCCTCCTAAGCTGCTGCCAGCCCAATATCCCGGGCCAATCTCGGGGCTGCGCAGGCTATCTATTCATTTTGGGATTTGAATGCTTCTGGTCAGAATGACTAAAAGGCTGGATTGTACAAGGGTTTTGAAAGTGAATTGACTCCACTTATTAAAGATATACTAGATTACACGCTGAGTGAAAGGACACTCAGGGGACTCCAGGCATCCCAGCCTTTCATGAAGACAGAAGCATCCCTTTCGGAGCCACTCCCGGTAAACCACAGCGGGCAGACATTTCACCAAGCAGATGCCAATTAAATTACTGGCTGAAGGATCACAGTCCATCAAGGATACATCTTGGCCCAGATGGGCTAGCGATGAATAAAGAGGCAGTTCTAGAAATCCCCTCTGGTTAGTTTATGTAAATCCATTTCTAAAGGCAGGAAGGCAAAGGATAAACGGAAAGTAGTCAAGTAGTCCTGGGAAGCCTTGACCTTCAGGTATGATGTTTGTAAGGAATAGAGGGCAGTGGGGAAGGAGGGAGGTGGGAGGCGCATTTAGGAAAATGCAGGGCTGCCTGTTGCTCCAGGGGTGGGGTGAGCGAGCACTGCTTGGGGTCATTAGTGAGTGATACTCCTTCATGCCTGAGGGTCCTGCAGGAAACTTCAGGGATGGGGCTACACCCCTCTCAGATCAACCACCAGTGAACGCTTGTATCCCACCTTAGCGCTCCTCTGCTGGGGCTGGGGCAGGCTGTGTGATTTAAATGTTACAATATTGCATTCTTTCATATTTGGGAGATAAGAACAACTACGATTTTTAGTGTTGAAATTATATTTCATGCTATAGAAAGTAAAGCTTGGTGTAAGCCTCAGCTTGGGGAGGTAGATTTCTGCCCCCTTCCCCTTGGCTTAACAGTTATTAGAAATTCTTGGGGTAGAGGAATGAGATATTTTGTGCATTAAAACGGAGCATGGACCAAAAGAGTCAGACGGAACAGCAATGGAACTGCGTGAGCCCCAGACTAGGAATTAGAAGAGCTTAGGTCTGGTCCCAGTTTCAAGACAGATTTCCTTTGGGACCTGTCCCCACTTGTGCTTTTGTCCTTCGTCTACAGAAAAGGGGCAATTAGAGCCTGCTGTGTTTACCTCAGAATAAGAGATCTCAAAATGCTTTGCGACTGGTGCATCGCTGTGTAAACAGACGCCTCATAAAGTGTTCAAGGTGGAGGGGCTGCCTCGCAGCCGTGCAGTTCAGGGCTCCAGGTTTCGGGCTTGCCTGGATCTAGGGACTGACCGCCCTCTGAAACTGGATGGGAGATCATGTGTGTGCCTGTGTGTTTTCTGAGGAAATGACATTTTTCTCAGGTTTTCAAAGGGCTCTTGATCCTTCAAAATAGCAAGAACTCCTGTTCCAGTCAACCCCTCTGTTCAGATGGGAAACAGAGGCCGCCTAAGTCGGTGTGGCAAGTGTAGGGCTTGTTCTGAAGCTGTGAACAGGTGTCCGAGCTAATTACAAGCTTCGGCACCCCCGTACCCTCCCTTGGCCAGGGCAGCCCCTGTCACACACGCTGCAGGTCACAGAACCGCAGCAGTGTGCTGTGAGTCAGCCAGGTGTGCCCAGCCTTGGTCTGCCTGGCCGTGCGCCCCTCCGGAGGCAAGGACAGCATCAGCCGTGACGGAGAGGGCAGCTGCCCACAGGCCTTGCCTAGACTGCGCTACAGAGACCCCACAGCGCGTGCTGTCCCACAGCTATCTCAGACACGCCTGGGATTTCTTTTTGACAATAAAGTAAATGCTGGCTGGACAGCCACCTACGAGGCTGACGTAGCCGCCAGCTTCCCCTTGGAGGCCTGGGAGGAGATTCTGCAGGTCTTCAAGGATTAGCCAAGACTCCACCGTCACACTGAGCAGATATGAAATCCATTACCAACAGCTAATAAAGGCCAGGAAGGCAGGCTGAGGATGAAGCCCGGCTCGCCGAGAGGGCCGCGTGGGGCTCTGCGAGCTCCCCTCTTGCAGTCGCTTGGCCTTCAATATTTGCCCCTCTTGCAGGCACCTCCCTGGGATTCTCTTTGTTCTCTATTCAATAGTTTGGGAAGCGATTCTGTTTCTTATTCAATATAAAAGCCCGTGCCTGCAGACCTCTCAGCACATTTATTGTGAAGCTGGAATTTATGACGAATTGTATTTCAGAGGAGGGATTGATTAAATACAGATGGAACGCTTGGCAAGGGCCTGGGCTCCCAGTAGACTCCCCCATTTAGGAACAGAATAAAGATTAGAAAGCTGGAACAAGGGCAATCAGGGGCAAGCCGTGCTTTCAAGGGAAAGTGGGGAGGACAGGGTGACGGGAAGCTGCTTATTCCTGTTCAAGGCATCCTCTTGGAGCCCGTTGGAAAACTCTTGGTTCTAGAGGAGGGATGTGCTGCTGGGCCACTCCTCACTGCCTCCTGTGCACACGGTGCTCTCCTGTTCCCCGTGTGGGGCTGAGAGGACAGCAGGGTTGTCTCAGCTCTGGCTAGACACTTTAACACTTTAGTCAAACCACCGCAGCTTTGCCCATGCTGTTCCCTCTGCCTTTCCCCCTTCTTTAATTACCAGAGTCTTAATGATCTTTTTTAAGATTTATTTTATTATTTATTTCTCTCCTCTCCCCCTTACCCTACCCTGTTGTCTGCTCTCGTGTTCATTCACTGTGTGTTCTTCTATGTCCGCTTGCATTCTTGTCAGCAGCACCAGGAATCTGTGTCTCTCTTTGTTGCGTCATCTTGTTGCATCAGCTCTCCGTGTGTGCGGCACCACTCCTGGGCAGACTGCCTTTGCGCGCGGGTGGCTCAATGCGGGGTGCACTCCTTGCATGTGGGGCTCCCCTATGCTGGGGAAATCCCTGTGTGGCACAGCACTCCTTGTGTGTGGCAGTGCCGCTCAAGGGCCAGCTCGCCACATGAGCCAGAAGGCCCTGGGTTTGAACCCTGGACCTCCCATATGGTAGGTGGACGCTCTGTCAGTTGAGCCACATCCGCTTCCCTCTTAATGATCTTTTAAGGTCTAATTCCAATGCCACCTCCTCCATGAAGACCACCAAGTTGCAACCCTCAGTAAAAACTGACCACTCCTTTCAATGTGTAACCACTCTGTGCTATGGTCCCCTCTATTTCACCTTCATTTTCATTCTGTCTTTTCAAGAACAAAGTCTGGGTCTTAACTGTCTTAGCATTTCCAATGCAAATTAAAATGTCTTATCGCCTAGTCTTAAACATGCTTGCTTTTGGTAGTGCACATTGGCAGTTTTTGCCTACCCAGCGTCAATTTCCCATTTTTAGGTAACAGTTGCGATTTTCCTCTGGGAAGCTCAGTCCATGCAGTTGAGATGGGGCTGATCCATCCTTTTTATCCAGGGTGGACATGTGACTCAGATCTGACCAGTCAGTGCACAGGGATTAGATCAGGGATGTTGCTGGCTGATACACAAGTCAGGCCAATCAGGGCCAATGAGCAATAACCCAGGGCCCCTGGTGGCACTATTGCTGTGGTTATTCATCTGGAAAAATGCCAGGCAAGGGCTACTGGTGCCCATTCTGCTACCATGTGGGGAGAAGCTGCCTGAGAAGGAAGGCTTTATGTCCTTTAGGAGGCAGAGGAAGAAACCCAAACCAGAGAGCTGGGAGCAGTGACTCCACTAGGACGCTGGCCTGGGCAGGGGACAAAGGCCTTTGGCAGAGCAGCAAGCGCAGGAACAGCTCAGGCTGGTGCCAGGGTATCTGATGCAACACATGCTACCTGGCAGCAGGCGGCCGTGGCCTCAGTGATAACCCAGCGCGTGTGGCTTGTGACCTGACTTGTGCCTCCAGAGCAGACCCCCAGCCCTTGGTGGGAGATTCTGAGAGGAGGAGCCTGGCCCAATTTGGGCTGGATGCCAGGGCCCAGTGAGGGGCCATGTGGTACTTTGGAAAGAGCACAGCATTTGTAGTCAGACCCTCTTTCTAGTTGGGACAATCTCTGTCTCTTTGGCTTCCGTTTTATCTGTAAAATGGGATAATCTCTGTTGTGGGGTTACTGTGAGAATGAAGTGGAATAATATAAGGAAAGCACCTTAGCCAGCACTCAAGCAGCAGAGTTCTTGTTACTGTGTGGGCTGGGTTCTGGCAGGCCCTGGCCTGGTGGAGTGTAGGGGATGAGGGAAGTAGGGGATGAGGGAGTGGATGGAAACTGAGGCAGCAGCTTGGCCTTAGCTGAGCCACTGTGCCAGGCTGTGTTAGGAATGTAGGAAGTGTATCTTGCATGCCCAGAACTAAGCAGACTGCCTGAGTGGCAGGACCAGTAAATAATTTCCATAAGAAGAAAAATAGAAACTATACTTAAATTGATATCTGCTAAGATTTTCTAAACCATCTAAGAGTCATCTACTTGAAAGAAAAAAACCCATGTGACAGTACAGAAAGTACACTGGACTTGAAGTCAAAAGAGCTCTGTAGTTTATGACCGCTAGCAAATCCCTTAATTTTTGCAGGCCTCAATTTCTTCCTCTGTAAAATGGGGCTATTAATACTTTGCCTGCCTGCCCCCATAAGGATGTCATCCAGTTCTGAGAGTTCTGGTACAACTGGAAGACATATAGCAAACATGAAGTCCACAGATGCAGTTAGTCCTGGGACCGACTTAGCCAGAGGGGACATGTGCCAGCCCAAGCTGACAAGCTGGAGTGGGAAACCAGATGGGTGCTCAGGACAGCCAAGGTCAAGGCTAAGAAAATAGCATTTCCAAGTGTCTGGTTTGAAGGGTAAGGCAAGGCTAGACACAGGTCTATGGTAGGGAGGACTGTAAGCAGGAAAGAATACGGGGGGGGTGGGGAAGAAGAAAAGGAAAGCAGTTCACAACAAACCAAAAGCTTCCCTCTTCAAAGTTCTCAGTAATGAACGGAATAGTTAACAATTTAGTGAGCACTTACTATATTGCCATCTGCTCTTCTAAGTATTTCATGGATTATTTCCCTTAATCCTCACAGTAACCCTGGGTGGGTACTATTTTTATCCCCGTTTCACAAACTGAGGCTGAGGTCCCAGAGGACTTTCAACTGGGGCCAACCATGGCTCACATTCTTCATCATCCTGAATTACAGCTGGTACACAAAGCAAGGGTGGCTAGTGACCTAAAGAAAGAAGAGAATAAGTATATCTAAAGACATTTTGTTGATTAGAAAATACTGGGTAGACACTGATGTTAAAGCTAAAGTCTTAGTATAACTTCTCTTGGTCTCTAGGTAACTCCCCAAAAGTGGCATGTTGGACAGTTATGGTGAAGAAGAATAACCACCATAACTATAAGGAGAGCTGCCTCTTACGGAGCCTGGCCCTGGAGACGGGAATCTTTCCCAGGAGCCAGGAAGTGTGGCAGCCCCTGTTCTGGTGACCAGCTCTAGCTCCACAGTGCTCTGGACTCCAAGCCTCCCTTGTGCTCCAGAGGAATTGGTGTCTGCTGCACTCTGCCCAGGTCCTACTTAAGCTCAGCTTTAGGGAACTCTAAGACTGGGGGTGGATGGCAGAGCCCACATGTCTGGGGTGGAATGTTCCTGCCCCTCACAGGCTCCCTGGAATTCTCCCATTCCCGAGTGAGTTGCCAGGCACGAAGAGGCAGACTCAGGGTCCTGAGGGCTTCCCTGCAAGGGGCTTCTTGACTCAAGCATGATCACCTTCTGCAGGGATGACAGCTCATGAGAGGGAGGTCTTAGGCCAACCTGGCACCAAGAGCTGAAGTGAAGTGCATGACTAGGCTCAAGAGGGAGGCAGGGAGGAAGGCTGGGGGTGGGTGAGGCAGAGAGTAAAGCAAAGTAAGAAGGGATCCCAAGAGGGGAGAGCAGAAGGGGACAAGGGGTGGAGGAGTGCACTGAAAGAAAGGACCAATAGAGGCTGGGAGAGAGAAGGCTGTAGTGAGAGGGACATCAGGATGATAACGTAGCAGTGGGCAGTGTCTTGGCAGCGAGACCCCAGGGGTGGTCTCACAGTTGGGCTGCTGAGATGGAGGAGCTAATCCATTCTTCGGTGTAAAGGTGCTCTAGGAATTATTGGGAAGGGCTTTTTAAGGTTCTCCAAAAAAGGAGCTTAAAGTTATTGGAATTGAAGGGAGTGATAAAAACTGTAAGAAGACCCAGGGTGTCACGGGGACAAATGACAACAGCAGGGAAAAACAGGCGAGCACCTACAGACGGCTTTGACTTCCCAACAGGAGAAGCCATCCTGTGATGAGGGTACAGCAGTGGCCAGAAAAAAAACATGGCGGCAAGGAGATACTAACACCTTCTCCTGGGTCCACGGAGAGGAATGGGAAGGGAGGAGCCTCTGGCAGACCCTGCAGAGAACCAGGGCTCAGTGGAGAGTAGAAGGTGCTGCTGTATTACTTATTCCTGGCAGGGGAACACAGCAGAGCCAGCCCCTGGACACACCTGCTGGGATGGGGCCGACTCAGTGGTAGAAATGGATGGACCAACTGCAGGATGCAGGATGGATGGATGAAAAGTCAGAGCCAGAAAAAAAAAAAAATGGTGAGAGGCAGAGTCAGTGAGGGGGTTACCAGGCAGAGGGAGCACGGGGACAGCCAGGGGGACTCCAGGAAGGGCAGCAGGTGGGTGGCAGGCTCAGGGAGCTCTGGCAGCAGGCTCCCTGCCACAGGCTGAGGCTCAAAGCCATACTTCAGGCCATGCTAAGACTTGGCAGAGAGCAGAATCCCAGAACTATGGAACAGGGGCCCTGGGCAGACTGGCAAGAGAGAAACCTAGGTACTAGAGCTAAGGTGTAAGGGGAAGGCCTAGGCACAGAAAAAAATCAATAGTCTGGTTATCAGGCCTGTGAGCTCCCAGCCAGGGCAGGACCGATACTGACTGAGTTGACCGAGTCCACCTGGGCCTGCCAGCCAGCCCAGGGTTCCAGTCTGGGACTTTGTGGGGCCCTTTTTGAGGCCTTATGGGAAGCACATAGGGTGCCGGTGGAGGCCCTTCCAACCCAGGCCCAAGTTATTAGACTCAGCCTACAACAGACATGACACTGGAACGGATCAGAGCTCTCAGCTGCTGAACCAATGTAGAGCTGCGGGGAGCAGGCCGATATTCACGAAGATAGACAGCCGTGCCGTAGGCTTTCTTCTGCTTTTCATGCCCAAAGAACCACAAGCTCTCATCAGCTCACCCTTCCAAAGGGTCCTTCTGTGGGGAGAATGAGTCTGTGGTGATGCAGACTCATTAATCTGCAGGTTTGGCAGAGAATTCTCATCAGTATCTCAAGGTGTTAAAACCAAAAGGGCTTCCTCTCAGAAACATACAAGCATCAAGGAAACCTATCTGGTACCACAGAGAAACTTTCTGACTCAGGTATCAGAGCCCTCGGTTTCCTGTTGTGCCAGGGGCTTCGGGCAGCCGCTCCCTCCTGCCCTTCAGACCCACTGACGCACAGTTCCACAGTCCCCACCTCCGCCAGGCACGGGCTTTGCCTTCCCACCCCCACCACTCATCCTTCCCTGCAGGGAAGCAGGAACTATGAGTGAGGGAAAGGAGGTGAGGCAACTTCTCTCATCTCTTCCAAGCCCCAACACCGCCCTGCCCTCCTGCCCAACAGAGGGAGGAGGGACCACAGTAAAGGATGCAAAAAGGGGTGGAGGCGGCGATCATTCCCATGGTTCCCCATTTCTCTCTCTAGTCCCGAGGTCAGCCCGAGCCCTGCTGGCCCATGCACCCGGCCTGTGAGGGCTGGGAACAGCACGAGGCTGAGCCTTGCTGTAGGAGGGAGGCAGGTGCTTGACATTCGAGGTGGAATTCCAGTTGCATCGATACCTCGAGATGGTGCTCTCCAGTTGTTCACAGATGGCATTCTACTTCAGGGCCACAAAAGGTGAACAGAGATGCTATATAGCCCTGCACAAAACCAACCCCGCCAAAAGTGAGCCCTCCTTCTTTCACTAATTCAAAAAAATTTACTGAGCACCAACTACATGCAAGGCAGACTCCTCGCCCTCCAAGAGCAGAACAGAAGTAGATACCCAGGTTAAAAACCAAATGTGAGCAAGCTGTGAAGCTGGAGAGATCAGAGGTGAGTGCTGAAAACACCTGTGAAGTTTTAGCATCTCTGTAAGCTGGGGACAGCTTATGCAGCAGTGATCCTAAACTCAGGCATTTCTCTGTTTCTGAAAATAATGCATGACTAGGTCACGAGCCAACTGAGAGGGTTTAGGAGATGACTTATTCATGATCAGCCTTTGTCCTTAAAGAACAAAAATCCTGAAGTCTGAGATAGCTGCAGTGCTGTAAAGAGGAGAATTTATACTATAAGGACTCAATTTTCACTTTCAAATAAAAGTTTTTTATTCCTTGCCATTTATTTTTGTGTCTTGGAGAATGCTTCTGCTGCAGAAGTTCTCCATGTCTAGGGCTATAAAGCAGACACGGAGACAGGTATGGGTCTCACCTGGGTTAGTTAGGAAGGTGGGTGTTGACCTGGTGGGAGGACAGAGACTGGATAGCCTGGGCTGTCTCCTTCAGTGGACAGGCCACAGCAGATGTGTTTAGGAGAGGGACTGCTGGGGAGTGGGTGTGACTCAGTGGTTGAGCACCTGCTTCCCATATATGAGGGTCTGGGTTCAATCCCTGTACCTCCTGAAGGAGAGGGACTGCCCCAGACAAGTTTCAAGAACATATTGCCTGAGGGTGGTAGAGACAGGAGGAAGGCATTTCAATGAACTCTCAAAATTGCCACAATTTTATGGAAATAAGTGACTCCATAACCATGGTATCACTGCATATAGGCAGTAACTTGTCTCATCAGTTTAGCTCCCCTTTCTGTGTCTCAGCTTATTCATCTACAAAATGGGAATAATAAGAGTATCCGCCTCATGTGAAGGACAGGAGGATTGGTAAATCAATCCATGGAAAGCCCTTAGAACAATGCCAGCTACATAGTATGTGCACAGTAAATGTTCTTATCATCATTTATTCCCCTCCTAACCCTCCGGGGATAGCAATTAATCCACTATGCTCATATCAAAAATATTTCTCATTGGGTTCGGTAAATAACATTTCACTTTGCCTATGGGAAAAAGAGGAAAATTACTTCAAATAGACATGCACATACTTTAAAGAATTTATTTTGAAAAATCAGCACAATAAAAACTGCCACACAAAATTACTTTCTGCTATCAGAGACAGGCACTCCTATCAATTCAAGTGTGTATATATTTTTAACTCCCCAAATTAAAGCCTTTGAAGCCTTTTTACTTGAGGTTCATAAAATTAAGAAGGAAAACATTAACATGAAATGAAAATCAATTTTGCACAAATGTGATCAAGCAGCTTAAATTACCTAAAATACTTGTACTTCAGAAAAAAATCCCAGATGACAACACTATAGGTGTTATCAAAAAAACAATTCACATTATTCCATGGGGCATGCTGTACATCATTTGTTTTTCACATTTCTTTTACCAAGCCTGAGGCAAAAAAACCGAGTGAAAGTTTTCCAGGCAGTGGCCTTGTTTTTGTGCACATTGTTTTTCTTCTTCTGAATTCAGAGTTTCTGAAAACAAAGAGAGGAGGCTTTTCTCTTGGTAAAATACGATTTGTAAGCTGCCTGGGAACCAAGCTATTAAGGTTCTTAAGTTTCTTCCTTCCTCTGGGGAGACTCCAGGGGTCTTCACACCATCCAGATCTGTTCTCTTCTCCTACACAGGGTGCTTTTGTGTAGGAAACGCTGAAACGCCTGACCTTACCAGGGATGGAAGTGAGCTCTGCACAGGAGAGGCCTGCATCTCCTGAATTCAGAGGAAGTTTTTTTAATATCAGAATATGCCAACCCATGGCAATAACAGACCTTGGAGAACTGAAATGTGAAAACCACCTAGAAATTGAACATTAAAGAGATGTGTTTCTTGTACACTGAAAACTAGAGGATTACTATTTTAAATAAGCTGCTGTAGAGCAGGGGGTTGGCAGTAGAACTAAACTCTGTGCCCAGTCTAACCTAGTACAGACTGGCATCTTGATGGGAAATTGTCAAAAATGGAAACACAAGCCAGGTGACAGGACCAGATAGTAGCTGTACTTTTGTTGGCATGATGCCACCCATTGGTTCAAGTGACTTGAATCCCTGTGTGAAGCAGACTTATCTATTACCTTTCAAATCATTCTGATCACCCAACAGAGCCAGGGGGAATGAACGTAACAGTTCAATAGGAATAGTATATATTCAGAAAAAGTTATATTGTAATAATCCACAGCATTTCCTGGGCACTGATAAATGCAACTCATTCAGTCATAAAGTACCAGAACCATTGACATGACAATGAGAAAACACAGTGAGAATGCCATCAGGGACAGCACCTTCAGGGCCTGGATAGACAGCTGAGGATCAAGATTTCCTGTGGGCTAAAACAAAGGGCAGTGCTGTTGTCCCTTCTCCACTGTGACTTGAGAGCCTCTCCTTGGACAGCCTTTATGTAGCAGCCTCTAAGAATTCTGAGGTGAACACAGCTTCTGCATAATCTTCACACATATCCTGGAGTTCAGCAGCCACAGTCCCCAGAGCTTCATCTACCAGCTCTTCTGAAAAGCTGGAAGACAAACAACACAGCTAGAGGTACATACAACCAGACATAGAAGCCATCTTTTACTCACCTGGGGAACTTAACAAGCCAATTCTTGACTTTAAATGGAATTTCAAAAGGCCAAGAAGAGCCAAGATAATTTTAGGAGAAAAACAGGGTGAAAGGTCATGTTCTACTAGATATTAATATTGTGGTACTTAGATCCCAAAGCCCAGTGAAGGGAAGGCCTTCTAATACACCCAGGAGGGACCTCCATCTCCAAAACATCTGAAACCAGATGTAATCTTTCTCTCTCCCTCTCCCTCTCTCTCTCACACACCTTTTTTTCCCCCTGAACCATTTGAGAGTAAGTTGCAGTCATAGTATCCCTTAAATACTTCAGGATGTATGTCCTAAAAACAAGGACATTCTTACTTAACCATGATCTATAAAAACCATAAAATTAACAATGATACAATACCATGGACTAATCTTATCTACAGACCTTACTCAAATTCTGCCAACTGCCCAAATAAAATCTTTTATAACAAAAGAAGCATTTTGTAGTCTGGGATTCAATCCAGGATCACATTTCATTAGTATCATGTCTCTTTGTCTATTTTAATCCACACCAGTTCTTCAGCCTTCCTTTGTCTTTCAGGACCTTAACGTTTTTTGAAGAGTATAGGCTTTTGGGGGAAGAATGTGCCCTCAATTTGCATTTGTCTGCTGCTTCCTCATGATTAGATTCAGATTATGCATTTCTGAAACAGATGCCACAGAAGGGTTTGTGTGTCCTCCTCAGTGCACCGTGGTATCTGGCCGCCACACTGCTGGTGATGGTTAATCTGATCACCTGGTCAAGGTGAGGTTTGCCAGGTTCTTCCCCTGTAAAGCTACTATTTTCTCTTTGTAATTAATAAATATATTCTGTTTCTCATCAAATTTGCCTGAATCTATTACTATGATGCTTGCCAACATTGATTTTCTAATTCCGTCTTTCTTCTACATTTAATAGCTTGCAGTCTACTGTGATGAAAGAGCTTTCTCTTCTCCTTTATTCATGCAGTCATTCATTCATTCAACAGTTTGCCTTTACATAGATTCTCATTTTATTCAATGGTTGATAATACATTACTATTATTACTTATTTTAATGCTCAAATTGTCCCAGATTTGGCCATTAGGGACCCCTTCAAGCTGGTCTGTGTGTCCTTTTGACATGTCTCCATAGTTCTTTGAGTACTTCCTTTCTGACACAATATGATGTTTCAGGCTCATTTTACATTTTCCTGGTCTCAGCCCTTCTCTTGGAATCAGTCATTTCTCCCAAGGAACCCAGGTACCTTTCATGGAGAATTATAGTTAGGAAGCAAGATCCAGGTCCTGGGTGTGCTCACTGCTATGGTGCCACTGCTTCTAGCCCTCTAAGAAAGACATACACACAGCTGTATCTATCGGAAACCATAAATACATATAAACACCTCCAATTTAAGCTCAACACAGAGGATTCATTCTAGTCTTCCCCCAGAAACCAGGTTTTCATTATTCACAATGTATTTACTTATTGCATCCCAAAACAATAGAGAAAGTCATTTTAGAATTGCTAACCCATGCCACTCTGAAAAAAAAAATCTACTAACTAGAGTTCAATATAAGTTTATAGTTCTTTTTGTCTTTAGCCACAGAATATGTAGTAAAAATACTATGTTCAAAAATTACTTATGGTTTAAAAAATCTAAAAAAATAATTTTTAAAAAAGTTACTTATGGGAATTCTGTACTTTATGCATGAGTTTTCTATTTTTCTGCAAAGATATAACTTCTCTTTTTTTTAAAAAAGTTACTTAGGCTAGTTTTTGTCTGTATTAATTTGAATACAGTTAGATTTATGTTTCTGGTGTATCCAATTGAAGGTCTATCATCCCCTGCATCCTTGTTGACTTGGGAGGATGGTTATATAGAAAACATTAACATGGTCCAACGTCAGAAATATACAGAAATGTGGAAACAGACATCTCTCTGAATGCAGACACTTCCCCTCTCCTAGACCTTAAAACTCTGTTCCCACCTCAGCTGTTTTGTTCTGTTGCAAATCTGACAATCCTTTTGTCTTGTAATTGGCATATATAGTTCTTTCACTTAACATAATTCTGATATATTTGGATTTAATTTTAGCACATTACTAAGTATTAGTTACCTGTTTCCTGTTCTTTCTTACCTCCTTTTGGTTTTAATTATTCTTTCCTTTCTATTAACTTGGATATTATACACTCTTACTATTCTTTTAGTAGCTGCTTAGATTATAAGCATCCTTGACTGAAAGTCTAATATTAATTGATATTACCATTTTCCCAGGCAATGCAAGAATCTTAGAACACTAACTCCACTTATACTTTCCTGACTTAATTGTTATGATATCTTTTAATTATATATGCATATACTTATATACAGTGTGTGTTCCCTTAAGACATCAGTATTATCTGTTTTTTGTGTTGTTGTTTTTTTTCTCTCCCCTTCCCCGCCCTCCCCCGCCCTCCCCAGTTTTTTGCTCTCTGTGTCCATTCGCTGTGTATTCTTCTGTGTCCACTTGGATTCTTGTTAGCGGCATCCAAAATCTGTGTCTCATTTTGTTGCGTCATCTTGCTTCATCAGCTCTCCGTGTGTGTGGCGCCATTCCTGGGCAGGCTGCCCTTTTTCCTGCTGGGCGGCTCTCCTTACGGGGTGCACTCCTTGTGCATGGGGCTCCCCCTACACAGGGGACACCCGTGTGGCACGGCACTCCGTGCGTGCATTAGCACTGCACATGGGCCAGCTCATCACACAGGTCAGGAGGCCCTGGGTTTGAACCTTGGACCTCCCATGTGGTAGGGAGACACCCTAGCCATTGGGCCAAATCTGCTTCCCAGTATTATTGTTTTATACAGTCAATATCTATTTTACCTATATATCTCTGATTTTCTTCATGCCTTTCTATATTTTTGACCTTCCTTCTGTGACTGTTTTCTTTTTTCCTGAAGAATACCCTTTTAATGTTTCCTGTAATGAAGGTCTACTGGTAAAACATTTTCTCAGCTTTGTTTGGAACCTCTCTTTACCTTCCTTCTTTTGTTTTAGCATATTAAAAAGATATGCCAGATCTTCTAGCTTTCAGTGTTTCTATTTCTCACTTTTAGTTCCTCTAGCTGATTTTAAGATTTTCTCTCTGTTTTTGAATTTTCAGCAGTATTATGGTATACCTAGGTATCGATTTCTTTTTATTTTCCTTGCCTGGGGTTTTTAGGGTGTCTCAAATCTGTGGCTTGATGCCCTTTGTTATTTTGGTAAAGTTATCGGCCATTATCTCTTTGAATATTGTTTCTGACCCATTTTCTCTCTCCTCTCTTTCTAAGACACCTGCCACATATATTCTAGATCTTATCTCTTTATCCTCTATGTGTCTTACCTCTCTTCTTTAGTCATCATCTTTTTTGTGTGCCTCCATGCATCACTCTGGATATTTCCTTCTGTCCTATGCTCTGAATCTTTAATTTTCTCTTTTATCAAATTTGCTGTTAAGGCCATCCAGTGAATCTGCCATTTTGGAATTACGTTTTTTAGATCTAGAATGTCCTTTGGCTCTTCTCTTTAGTTCCTAATTCTCTGCTAGAATTCTAAATTGCCTTTTATCTTTCTGAACACCCTTTCAGGATTGACAATCCATTCCCAGTAGGCTAGCCTACCTGTTTCTCCAAGGATCTCCAAGATCCTCTCTGTCTTTCCAAGATCTTGGTCTGCTATTCTTCATTCTCTAGTTAGCATCCTAAATGACTTCAAATACATGTTTTATTTTTATTCCAGCTTTTCTATTAACAGTTATCCAGAAGAGGTCATCCAAATTACTGAGTCTATAATCACTAGAAGCAGAAGCAATTATCTTGTTTTATAAATGTTTCACTTTCCACATTCCCATCACGAATTCATCTGAAACTATGAGAAAAACATAAACATACACCTACTATATTCAAACATTTCAGCTAGTAGGCATTTTCTTCTTCTTTTTTTTTTTTCTTTCCCCAACTTTCCCCACCTCTTGCTTTCACTCCAGAAACCATCCCTCTGGGAGTCCTCTGTCTAGTCTGGACTGACTGCTTTCTCCATTCACTGCAAACTTTTTTCCCTCAAAGTTGCTTTTGCCATTGTCTAGGAAGTTCCATGTTGGAGTCTAGTTTCCTAAATCCCAAGTCTTCCTCTTTCTTAATGTACACCTTGTATTGGTGGCATGTATCTTCCAGTAGCTTCCTGAGAAACAGCACATGAGAACTAAATTTCTGGACACTTTGCATACCTAAAAATGTAACCTACCCTCTATATAATTGATAATTTAGCTAAGCACAGAATTCTAGTTTAAATTTTGGAAATATGCTATAATGTCTTCTAGCTTCTAGTATTGCTACCAAAAACAAGATGCAGTTCTCATTTTTGATTATTTGAATGTGCCTGGATTTTATACTGTTGAACCTTTTTTTTTAAAAATCTTACCATTCCAGTGCTCAAATTTCATTTTCATAATGATGTGCCCTGGTGTGTTCTTGGTTGTTTTATTTACCTATTTTTTCATTCATTCATTCATTCATTCATTCATTCATTCATTCATTCATTCACTCACAGTAGGCAATTGATAGACTGTTTCAATCTAGAAACTAACAGCCTTCTGGGAAATATTCTTATAGTATTTCTTTGATAATTTTCCATTCCTCCGTTTCCTCTCTTCCCACCTTCTGGAACTCCCATTACAGGTATACTTCAGAGATATTGTGGGTTCAGTTTCAGACCACCATAGGGCAGCAAATATCGTAATAAAGTGAGTCACACAAGTTTTTTGGTTCCCCAGTACATTATTTTTTTTTCCCAGGACATATTAAGGTTATGTTTACACTATACTATAGTCTATTAAGTATGCAATGGCATTATGTATTTTTAAAAAACAATGTGCATATCTAATTTAAAAATATTTTATTGCTAAAAAATGCTAACTATCTTCTGAGCCTTCAGTGAGTTGTAATCTGTTTTCTGATGGGGGTTCTTGCCTGGATGTTGGCAGCTACTGACTGATGAGGGGTGGTGGTTGCTGAAGGCTGGGGTAAGATTGTGGCAATTTCTTAAAAGAGGACAACAGTGAAGTTTGTTGCATCAACTGACTTTCATAAAAGATTTCTCAGTAGCATGCGATGCTGTTTGATAACATTTTACCCACAGAAATTCTTTCAAAATTGGAGTAAATCCTCTCAAATCCTGCTGTTATGCTCTGTGAACTAAGTTTATGTCATACTCTAAATCCTGTATTGTCATTTCAACAATGTTCATAACATCTTCACCAGGAGTAGGTTCCATCTCAAAAAACCACTTTTTTTGCTTATCTATAAGAAGCAACACCTCATCCAATAAAGTTTTATCATGAGATTGCAGCAGTTCAGCCACACCTTCATGCTCCATTTCTAATTCTAGTTCTCTTGCTATTTCCACCACATCTGCAGTTACTTCCTCTACTGAAGTCTTGAATCCTTCCAAGTTACCCATGAGTGCTGGAATCAACTTCTTCAAAACTCCAGTGAATGTGGATATTTTGACCTCCTCCCACAAATCACAAATGTTCTTAATGGCATCTAAAATGGTGAATCCTTCCCAGAAAGTTTTCAATTTACTTTACCCAGATCCATCAGAGGAATCACTATGTATGGCAGCTAAAGCCTTACAAAATGTATTTCTTAACCAATAAGACTTGAAAGTCAAAATGACTCCTTGATTCATGGGCTACAGAATGGATGTTGTGCTAGCAGGCATGAAAACAACATTAATCTAACTGTATATCTCCATCAGAGCTCTCAGGTGACCAGGTACATTGTCAATGAGCAGTAATATTTTAAAAGGAATTTTTTTTCTGAGGAGTAGGGCTCTAAAGTGGGCTTCATATTCAGTAAACCATGTTATAAACAGATAGGACACCATCCAGGCTTTATTGTTCCATAGACACAGGCAAAGTAGATTTGGCATAATTTTTTAAGGGCCCTAGGATTTTCAGAATGATAAATGAGCACTGGCTTCAACTTAAAGTCACCAACTACATTAGCCCTTCAAAGCTTAAAAGCAGCTTGTCCTTTAAGCTTTGAAGACAGGCACTGACATCCTCTCTAGCTATGAAAGTCCTAGTGGCATCTTCCAATATAAAACTTTTTCATCTACTTTGAAAATCTGTTGTTTAGTGTAGCCAGGTTCATCAATTATCTTGGCAAGATCTGGATAACTTGCTGTAGCTTCTGGGGGGTTTTTTGGTTTTTTTTTAAAATTTCTCTCCTCCCCACCCCCAACCCAGTTTTCTGCTCTCTGTCCACTCACTGTGTGTTCTTCTGTGTCCACTTGGATTCTTGTCAGCAGCAGACAGGGAATCTGTCTCTTTTGTTGAGTCATCTTGCTGCATCAGATCTCCGTGTGTGCAGCGGCACACCTGGGCAGGCTGTGCTTTTTTCGCACAGGGCAGCTCTCCTTATGGGGTGCACTCCTTGCGCATGGGGCTTCCCGACATGGGGTACACCCCCACGTGGCACGGCACTCCTTGCGCACATCAGCACTGTGCATGGGCCAGCTCACCACATGGGTCAGGAGGCCCTGGGTTTGAACCCTGGTCCTCCCACTTGGTAGGTAGACACTCTATCCATTGAGCCAAATCCGCTTACCATTAGCTTCTGTTTTAGCACTTGCTGCTTCACCTTGCACTCAATGTTTTAGAGTTGGCTTCCTTCCTTAAACCTCATGAACCAATCTCTGCTAGCTTCAAACTTTTTTCTCTGCAGTTTCTGCATCTCTCTCAGCCTTCAGAAAACTGAAGAGTCAGAGCTTTGCTCCGGATTAGGCTTTGGCTTAAGGGAATATTGTGGCTGGTTTGATCTTCTAACCAGACCACCAAAACTTTTTCCGTATCACTTTTCATTTTCTTTAAGAATTTTTTCTTAATGAGGGAACAGCTGGTTGGTGGAGCAGTCAGAATACACACAACACTTTATCAATTGTTTGCCATTTTATACAGGCATGGTTTATGGTGCCCCGTAACAATTACAATAGTAAGGAGGAATGAAAACCTTAAAAGAAAGAAAACACCCAACTAACTTCTCCCTCACCAAGAGGCCATTAGATGGAGTCAACTGTCTCTGGATAATTTTTCAAGATTTGATCAATACAATTCTCATCTTTGGAACATTAAAATAAACAAAAATGGGAGACAAAAAACAGCTAGAATGTTTAGATGCACTGTCTCTTAGATTAAAGAATAGCAAAGGAAGAGAACTTTTTTTTTAATCCAGGCATATTTTACTAGCTCTTTCTTATAGATTATAATCTAATATTCCTTATAGGCTGAGAGAACTTTTCCCTACATCTACAAAACAACTATGAGCAAAATGTATCATTATATCAGATGGTAAGAACATATAAGAAACAGTCTATCTTCCTTAGCTTGTTTTTGGATTTCCCATATACCAGTTAGCCTAATCAATCCAGACCAGTTATGGGAAAATAAGTGACCATGTAATAGGACTATGTTAACACATGGAAACAAGTCAAGTGTATCTATCCTCTTCCCCCACAAAATCCCTCAGGGCACATATAAACACAAATGTACACCTCAGCCAGAACACAGTGACTTATATGCTTTGAAGAGTTTTGAACATTTCAGAGAAGTCCTAGGGCTTCAGTTAAACTTGGGGGATTGAACATAAGTAATTATCTTTGCACCTGCCCCAAACTCCACTGAGTGAAAAGTATAAATAGATAAATAAATACATAAAGCAACAAGGGGGAAAAAAAACATAGTTCCAATGATCAGAGGGAGCAAATGATATAACCAGGATGCAAATGGGAGTATTGTGAAAGAAAAGTGTACAGTGAAAGCACTTCTGATGAATGCACACCCTCAAGGATTCCTGTTTGAAGACTTCAGCTCCTACACTCTGGTTTATTGGACTTACCCCACTCAGCTAACATGGAGTTGAAGAATGTCAACCACCACACCATGGAGCCAAGAGTGCCTACAACTGAAAGCAGGAGGATTGCATCCAGTATCCATGTGGAATCTAAGCCCCCTCTTGACACAGATGTGGAATGGACACAATCAATCCAAGGTCCACAGGAAGCAGGAATACAGTGAGGATTAGAGTGGACTTACTGATATTCTATTCATGAATTATTGTGTTAGTAATTGAGAAAATGTGGCATTGGTGTGGAAAAAGTGGCCATGGTAGCTGCTGGGTGCAGGGAATGGGAGGAAGAGGTGAGATGTGGAGGCATTTTTTGGGACTTGGAGTTGTCCTGGTAGGTGCTGCAGGGACAATTACTGGACATTGTAGATCCTCCCATGGCCCACTGGATGGAATGTGGGAGAGTATGGGCTACGATGTGGACCACTGACCATGAGGTGCAGCAATGCCCAGAGATGTACTCACCAAATGCAATGGATGTGTCATGATGATGGGGCAGAGTGTTGCTGTGGGGGGAGTGGTGGGGTGGGGGCGGTGGGGGTGAATGGGACCTCATATTTTTTTAATGTAATATTTTTTTTTTAATGAAAAAAATAAAATAAAAAAATAAAGGATTCCTGTTTGAAAAACAAATTGGGAGGCCTCTGACTGAAAAAAGACAGATCAAACCTGGCATTTATCTCCTTTCCCAGTCCTCCCAATCCCATTATAGGTCACTAAAAGAATAAATAAAAGCTATGAAACTATAAATGCCAGCAAACAAGAAAGAACAATAAAAATTTGGAAGCCTAATGAAGCAGTTAGACAAATGACAAATGACTTAGCAAACCAGAGAAAGCCAAGTGCCTGATGATGGTGAAGCCAAGAACAAAGTTTATCTGTACAGAAGACAAAAGAGGATGAGAGCTGTCTAAAATTTTCAGATGAAAAGCAGATGGAAGAAACCTAACTGATTCAGCAGGATAGAGGAAATACAGAGGTAACTGAAACCTAAGAGCCTATAGCAGGGGATGCTAAGGAAAAGCAAGCTAATTTATCTCAAAATCATGAGAAAAACTCAAGAAGTGTGCTGGGTATCATAAAGGGAGAATGAGGTATGGGGTAGAAACTGCAGAAACCAACTGAAAATTTGCAGAATGAGCAGTGAGATTGACAGGTCTCCACCCCTCCCCCAGGCAGCTAAGTGACAATCCCTCTGTCACCTCCACAAAAGAAGGGAGGGACATTCTTTAGAAAAAATACACCAGTTAACTTTAAACCCAGCCAAATCATCAATCAAGTATTAGGGTAGAATAGACATTTCCAAACAATAAGTCTCGAGAAATTTCCTCCAATACCCAAGGCAGGAAATGCTCCAGCAAAATGAAAGTGTAA
The DNA here is from genome assembly GCF_030445035.2 of Dasypus novemcinctus. Classification (NCBI taxonomy): domain Eukaryota; kingdom Metazoa; phylum Chordata; class Mammalia; order Cingulata; family Dasypodidae; genus Dasypus; species Dasypus novemcinctus. The sequence continues at coordinate 27,825,040 of NC_080693.1, forward strand.
ACCAAGAAAGAGGAAGACAAGGGCACCAAAATAAGGACTGGTATGGAAGGCAGGTTATCTAACCCTCAGTGTGATCATGAAGAGAAGACCCAGGACAAAAGTCATGGAGAAGATCTCCAGACTGGGGTAGGAGGAAAGAGGGTCACAGGAGGAACAGAGATAAACCACTATTTTCAATCATGAGGAAATTATACTGAGAAGTTGTTGGCTAGTGTGTGGGAAAAGTTAACAATGCACATGCTAAAGAACAAGCAAATTAAAATGAGAAAATCATTAACTCTTGGAAATTTAAAAAAATTTGTTCAAGAAAGAAACGTTAATTTTAGAATACTATTTAATGCAATGATGCAAAGTATTAAGTATCTGCATATTTGTAATAAAGTGATACCAGGAGGAATTTAAATATGGGACCTTTTAAAAAGAATGGATTTACACCTGGCTTTCACATAGTTCATACATAAAAGAAGGCTGCCCATTCTTCAAATATTGAGTAGCGGCAGGATCCTGTTTTACCAGTCCACCAAGCTAGCTTTCCCAAGAGAAAGAGAAGAAGGGTTAAAGAAGATGATGCAAAGTCAGAAGACCTGCTGCTCATAAATGCAAGCTTGTCCTGACCATAAGGATTTCATGACAATGACTGTTTCCTGCCATCAATGCTTTGCACCCTCTGATGGGATGCAGCCCTCATTAATACCAACAGGAAAGAGCCCTGGCTAGACTCCTGACCACTGTGCTTCTGTCTGAGCAGGGGTGGTGCAGAGTGCTCCTTCAGGGACCACTATGCTTGCTGTTTTAAAGTCTCCTGTATTTGAAAAAAGGCAGGTGGCAGAGAACACCAGACCACTGGCCCAAAAGCAGCCATTCGAACTCCAGAAACCTCAGCCAGTCTTTTCTCCAGCTTTTCTGAAAGTCTAACACTTGGCACTCAATTCCTAGACAGAAGAATATAACATTTGACTGACCTTTCAGCTATCAGCCACGGGTTGAAGGAGCCCCTGGCTTCGTGAGCAATCATCCGGAGGTACTGCTCAAAACGGCTACAGTAGTCACTGATGCTGTGCAGCATTCCAGGGGGAACACAGAGGAGAGCTTGGCCCTCTTTCTGTGGAGAATATTCCAAGGGGGAGAGAAAGGGAGCCTCTTTTTCCTCTGATTGCTCTTCTCTTCTCACACTTTCATCCAGGGAACTGAGAGCAAATAAAAATGATGAAAGCATTCAAAGTAATTTGTGAGCAAAGGCAGACTGTTAATTCACCCTGATGGTTTAATAACAAAAGGCTTGCCTTCATTTCTCTTCCTCACCCTGAATAAAACTCAACATCCCAGCACCACTAATCGTTTCCCTTTTTTACTGGACTGACCCTCAATATGGTATGAATTCCTGTCCCCAAAAAAGAATTCTTAAAAGCAAATCTTGCAGTTATTAGCAGAAAAACTCACATGTATCAATGTGATACTTTCAACAATAAATACCAACAAAATGTTACTGAAAATGGAAGGCTTAAGGTGCAGTACACTGATAGTTTACATGTTACATACTTGTAAACATGCTATTTTACTGATCCATCGAATATACGTGGAGTTTGGCAAGACTTTGCTCAAAAGAAGAATTTCTCTGTCTTGTAGAAATTGAAGGAAATCAAAATTCAACAACATTAAAGGCAACCAACTACAACAAAATCAAACAGTCTATTACCACTTACTTGCCATTGCAAGGCCTTTCTAAAACAATGTTCACATCTGGGTCTTTGCGAGCTGCTGTCTTTGTGATCCTGATTGGCTGTGGAGGCAGGGGCTGTTCACTTATAGCTGAGAGTTTTGAGTCTAGAAAAGGAGAGGCATAAAATGACTGCATATAAAGGAAAGTCAATGCACAGAGAAGAGCTATCCTAGCAGCAAAACCCTGGGAGAAAGCCACAGGCGTGTCTATTAAACAATGGGTTTAGCTAGCACTTCAATGAAAACAGTCTTGTTTTAAATGAAAAGATGAATTTAAAAATTACAAATAAACAAACCAACGAGGAATCAGTTTAGAAATAACTGTAACTCCTCTAGGAAGCTCCTGCTTGCTCTGTCGAAGACTCCTGGAAGAGATCGAGGCCAGGCTCCAGCTACACCGGTTTTATTAGAACCCAGCCACCCAGTCAAGGAGTCTTAAGCATTTGGGTTTGTTTTTTAATCTTAAATGGCTTAATTACTGAAGAAGGAAAAAAAACCCACCCACACCTGAGCATTTAACAGCTGATTTAATTTATCTCTGGGCCTTGCTGGAAAAAATCTGCATGATGATAGTCAAAACATAAATTTATTAACTATACCTCGCAGGTTTGACAACTCTTTTGAGTTTTGGATTATTTATAATTTTAAATTTATTTCAAGTGTAGGAAGAAAATTTGCCTGTCTCTTAAATAAGGAGCATCTATAAGCAAACAACTTTCTCTGAATCTCATTTTCTATGCTTATGATTCCTCACTATCAGAGAGAAATAGTCAGTTTTTGTAAAAATGGTACTAGAAATACAATCTATTTTCACTTGATCACAGAAAAGAGAATAAAAGATGTAGACTAGACATTGCTCAACCCATATTTTTTTAAATCAATTTTATTGATACACATTAATAAAGCATACAGTTCATCCAAAGTCTACAATCAATGGCTGGTATAATCACATAGTTGTGTGTTCATCACTTCAGTCATTACACATATTTTAAATCTGGTTTTGTGACACATTTGAAATACACTCAGAAGAGGAGAAACATAGGGTTATTATGATTTCATGATTCTGGAATTACAAGTGTCCAAAAATTTCAGTTCTTTGTGTCCTGAAGGGCTCCTTTAAAATACATACCTAAACTCTATGCATAGTCACACATAATAACTAAAAATTTAAATTGTCCTTGAAAAAAAAGAACACTGAGTCCTCTGTAAGACTGTCTTAAGTGATGCAATATGTGATTCAACCTAACTTTATGGCCAGTGGCCAAACAATCAGTTAAACTCATTTTCCCTCAGCTTTTCCCTTTCCTCTGCTCCATAAAAAAAAAGAATGCCCTTCAGTGCACTGAACAATGATTAGAAGGGCCCGTCCTGTGACAGGCCTGTGCTGGGCACACTGGGGAGACACTGAATATGGCAGACTCTCTGGCCTCAAAGAATCTGTGGCCCAGCTGAAGGAGATAAAGTGCGTTCACAAACAACGCTAACACAGGGTAGAACATGATAGAAAGTGCTATGGGAATTCACAGGTGAGGAAGGGAGGGAGAACACAACGTTCCAGTAGGGATACCAGAAAAAAGCACTGCCCAAGTCGAATCATGTGAGCTGGGCCTTGAGGAGTGGTTTAGTTTTTATATGAGGATGAAAATCGGAACTGAAGTAGGGTGGGGGGTAAAAGAGAACAACGTGAGCAAAAACAGAGTGCTTAAAAATGAAAGAAAATATAAAAGGAACAAGTAAGTATTTTGGTTTAGATGGCTCACCTTTTTGTCAAAATTTGACATGAAGCATGTTTTCTAGAAGACAATCCCCCCAAACTCATATCTGAAATAATTATATGTGACATAATGCCACTGTAAACCTTCTAGACCTATGATTCCTGTTACATCTCTTGGAAACTGTAGCACTCAATAGTATTAAATTCCTTTAGAGGTAATGTTTAACCACATTTTATTCTTCTCTTTCATTGAATAAGGTAATAACTGTTAAGTAAGAGGCAAATTGAATTTGAGTAATACTTCCCAGCCAAAATTGTGATAGTAGCCTAGCAACTGCAGCCAAAACGCGTATGTATGAATTTTTTAAAGCAGGGGAGAAAAGGGAAAGTCTTTTCAACAAATGAAATGTCTGTGAAGGAGGAAAAAATGAGCCACAAAATCTACCTCAAACTATGGGCAAACATTCATTCAAGATGGATCACAGACCTAAATAATAAAAGCTAAAACCATAAAGCTTTTAGAAGAAACCAGGAGAATCTCTTTCAAACTCAGAGGTAGACAATGGTTTCTTAGATCACAGAAAACAAACACCATAAAAGGGAAAAAAAAAACCAATAAATTAGACTTCACGAACATTAAAAATGTCTGCTCTTAACACCTTTCAGAACATAAATAGGTGAACTACACATGGGGAGAAATTACTTGCAAACCTATCTCTGACTAGATTGATGGCTGTCAGAGGATACAGGAAGAAGGACTAGGATGTGAGTGCTGATAGTTTCTCTTTAGGGTGATGAAAATGTCCTGGAATTAGTGGTGATGGCTGTACAACAACGTGAATAGACCAAAAATAAATGAATTGTACTCTTTAAAAGAGTGAATTTTATACGTGATTTATATCTCAGTAAAGCCATTATTTTTAGAACAAATAAATAACTGACAAAGGACATAGCCAGAATACATAAAGAACTCCTACAACTCAAAAATTAAAAAGACAAACAGCGTAATTTAAAAAATGGACAAAAGATTTGAACAGAAACTTCACAAAGGAACATGTATCACTGGCCAATATTCACTTGCAAAGATTCTAAACATCATTGAAATCATCAATGCAATTAAATTAAAACTACAGTGTAATATCACTACACCCCACCAGACTGTTACAAAGATTACAAAGAAAATGACTGATACCACCAAACCCTGGCAAGGATAGCGAGCCAACAGCAATCCTTCCATGCTGGTGGTGGGAATGTAAAATGGTACAGCTACCTGGGGAAAAGGTTTGTCAGTTTTTTCAAAAGTTAATATATACACCTATTCTATGACCTGGGAAGTCTACTCTTAAGTATTTACCCAAAAGAAATAAAAACCTATGTCCAGGAGAGCAGATGTGGCTCAAGCAGCTGGGGCTTCCGCCTACCAAACAGAGGCCCCAGGTTTGCTTCCCAGTGCCTCCAAAAAAAGACGACCACGAGCAGACAGCAAGCACAAACAATGGAGGGGGGGATAAATAAATCTTAAAAAAAAAAACACCTATGTCCAACATAGAGACTGTACATATACATTTTCATAGCAGGTTTCTTCCTAATAGTCCAAAGCTAAAAACAAATGTGCCCTCATGGGTAAATGGATAAACTACCTGTGGTATATTTATACAATGGAATAAATGTTTCTTTTTTTAACAATGAAAAAAATGAACTATTCACTGTAATCTGTGATTTTTCCCTTTTATGGTAAAAGGGACTTTGCAGATGTGATCAAGTTAATGATCCTGAGATGAGGAGATTATCCTGGATAATCCAGGTGGGCCCTAAATGCAATCACAAGTGTCCTTATAATAGGCAGGCAGAGGGAGATTTGACTACAGTAGAGGAAAAGGCAATGTGACAACAAAAGCAGAGGTTTAAGTAATGCAGCCACAAGCTAAGGAATGCCAGCAGCTTCAGAAGCTGGAAGTGACAACAGATTCTCCCCAGAAGCCTCCAGAAGGAAAGCCCTGCAACATTTTGATTTTAGTCTCTAAAACTCACCCCCAGAACTGCCAGAGAATAACTGTTTGTTGTTTTAAGCCACTAAATTTGTGATTATTTGTTACGATAGCAACAGGAAACTCATATAACAAGCAACATATATAATCTACAAAGCATCATGCTGAATGGAAGAAGCCTTAGACAAAATAGTATGTACACTATGACTATATTTATATAAAATTCTAGAACAGGGCAAAACTAATATACAGTGGGGGGCGGGGAGCAGGACAGTGGTTACCTAGGTGGTAGGGGTTGACTGGGAAGGGGCATGAGGGAACTTTCTAAGAGAATGGTATGGTCTATATCTTGATAGGGGTTTGGGTTACAAAAGTGTATCTATTTCTCAAAATCCATCATATGGCACAGTTCAAACCTGTGCTTTTTATATACAAATTTTCCCTCAACTAACTACTCTTTAGTTGCTGGTATGCATGATGAAGTGTTTTAGGGGCAAAGTGTACTGCTGTCTGCAACCTACCTTGAACTGTATCCAAAAATAAGCTGCATTGACAGAGGATGGAGGGATGGACAGATATGTGATAAAGCAAATCTAGCGAAATGTGAATTGTAGAATCTAGAAAGTGGGTATATGGGTGTTCACTATACAATATTTTCAACTCTTCCGTATGTTTGAAATTTTCATAATAAAGTTTGGGGACAAAAAATCAAAGAAACACTTACCATTTTTTTCTTCCTGCATCAAAAAGTGAGGATCAGCATATTCAATTTTATTATATCTTTGACGAACTGTCTCCTGGTATTTCTTTTAAAAAAACAAAAAAAACAAAACCTTTAATTTATGAACCAGAACCAGTAAACATATAAAAGTTCAGCAGATTATTCTGATATATTTTGTCTTCTAGTGATGATACAGAAATGGCATCTGCCAGATAAGAGAGTGGTTAGTTCATAATAAAATAAAGTAATTGACATATCTGTAATCTAGACCAGCACTGTCCATTAGAACTTTCTATGACGATGGAAATGTTCCTCACCTACTGCATCTAAGACAGTAGCCACTAACAACTGATCGCTAAAAAGTCACTAAGAAGTGACCACTTGAGTGTTTGATTTTAGTTTTAATTTTGTTTTGTTTCTAAATCAATCTCCAAATCTGTGTTTCCCCCTACCCTCCCAGGTTTGTGTGGCTAGTTGCAAGAGTCTGGTTTATGTTCATCTCTCTCTCACTTCTGGAGCAGGGGCTAACACCCTGCCACATCTTCTATGCTCTGCATCCATACCTCTTTTGGACATTAAAGATAGATTACTGGCAAGAAAAAAAATTAATTTTAATTAATTTACATTTAAATAGCCATATGTGTCTAGTGGCTACCACTTTGGACAATATAAGTCCAGACAGTCTCAAGGAGAAATGAGTTTTAATTTGAAGCACATCTTTAAATTTTCAAAAACCAACAAAAAATTATCTTCCTTATACTGTTTCTGTTTAACAGCAAAACTGAAATGAGATATAATCATGGTGCCATTAAAAAGAAATACTGCGGGAAGTGAACTTGGCCCAATGGATAGGGCATCCGCCTACCACATGGGACAGCCACGGTTCAAACCCCGGGCCTCCTTGACCCATGTGGAGCTGGCCCATGTGCAGTGCTGATGCACGCAAGGAGTGCAGTGCCATGCAGGGGTGTCCACATAGAGGAGCCCCATATGCAAGGAGTGCGCCCTGTAAGGAGAGCCACCCAGCGCAAAAGAAAGTGCAGCCGCCCAAGAATGGTGCCACACACATGGAGAGTGCACACAACAAGATGACGCAGCAAAAAGAAACAGATTCCTGGTGCTGCTGCTAAGGATAGAAGCGGTCACAGAAGAACACTCAGCGAATGGACACAGAGAGCAGACAACTGGGGGGTGGAGGGGAGAGGAATAAATAAAAAATCTTAAAGAAAAAAAAAATACTGAACTTAGAGTCAGGGACCTGGATTCTGGTCCAAACTCTGCCTGGAGTTTTCTTGTGACCTTGGCCACATCACTCATTCTCTTATTGAATCTCAATTTTCTGCTGTGAACAATCCAGGGATTAGGCTGGGTGATGTCTGAGGACTAAAATTTTACTTAAGAGAAGTCTTCTGAAAGAAGTATCATAGAAATCAAAGAAGGCAAAATTCTCTGTAATTGATAGGAACATACCCTACCAGCGTAGTCAATTGAATAGTATTTACAAACTGATGGATGAGAAAACTTAAGATCCCTTTTGTGGGACCAGGCCCTGACACTGGTATTTTTTGGATCACATATCCAGTAATATCACTGGGGTAATAATAATTATCACTCACTGAGTTACCTGTCAGGGACTGTGCTGAATACTTTATAGTTCATCTCATCCTTACATGACTTTACAAAGGTCATATACTCAGTCGGCAGTTGAGCTGGGATTTAAAGCCAGGTCTGTGGGACTGTGCAGCAGGAAGCTAGAGAAGCATAAAGATTTGCTGCACTTGGCAGCACCCACCCCCAAGCAATAAACCAGAGCCGGCAGCCCCAAGCCTTACTTCCATTTCTTCCATTCGGAGCATCATGGTCTCCAGTGTTGGGCTGTCCTTGCTGCCCTCAAAGGTGGCTAAGGCCTCAGACTCCAAGATCTCAGAATGAGTCACAGCCAAGAGCTCATGAGCACTATCTTTCAAAAAACCATCCAGCAGATGAACATTGTTGGATTCAGAATCAAAAGCTGGAGCCTACAAAACAAGGTGGCAGGGGGCAAGGGGATGGGGATGGAAGAATGATTCAAAGAAAACATAAGAACCTAAAGATTATTGTTGATCATAATAAATCATCCCCATAGTGGTCTATGCTAATACAAACCTCTAATTCAGTAATAATACCAGTTCATTTCTACCACAAACCCTTAAATGGCAGCATTACCCAAGGAACACCATTTCTTGTTTCACCATCCTAAGCACCCTCCAGTAATGTTTCCTCACTGCAAAATGAGGATAGAGATAGCAGTGGTTCTGAGAATCAAATGATGCAACATTTGTGAACATGCTTCCAAAATCAGCACTGTCCACAAATTACTTTACTACGTGCTTTCAGACTTAGTAAAGCAAAATTCTTCCTTTTATTTTATTCAGGAGAATGCTCAATATTTCACATGTCACATACTCCAGAGTATATATCTATTCTCTTCTGACTCAATGCTTTTGTAAAAACTTCTGTTCATAACTTTACAAAGTTCATGGTTTTTAAATTCTTGGTTGAGGCTTTCTATCTAAAACTTAGGAGAGCTTGACCTGTATCCTTACATTCACGAAGTATTCATTTAAAGTTTGCAAAGCATTGTCACATGTATTGTACTTCTCTTGATTGTAATACGTGATGGTGCTGACTGGGAAACCCTTTACAATGATGCTGATATTTATAGAAGCAGCCCATAATTCTAAATCCTGGACAGAGTTAGTTTTCTTTGTCAACAAACTATATTAAAGCCAATTTTTGCCTACAATATTCAAAGGCTTTTGCAAAGAATGTCTGCTTGGGAAATGATCATATCAGAATCCAGAATGAGACATTTCTGGGATTAATTCTACATTCTGCCCACTAATAATCCAGCAACCTTGGACAATTTTACTTATCCTCTCTGGGCAACCTTCTCATTTGTAATATAGAAATAATAATCATACATATGAGGGTTTTAAGGATTATATAATTGCATGCATACCGGGACACTAAGCACAGTCCTTGGCATAAAATAAAGATTCAATGAATGGTTACTGCTACAGTAATTTTAAAACCCTTTTAACAGTTCACAGAAGAAAATATATTAATGGCCAATGAAAATATGAAAAAAAATGTTCAATCTTAATCAAAGCTAAAGAAATTACATTCAGTTCAATAACCAATGCAATAAAGGTATGGAAGATTTAGAAACACCTTAGCCAATAATGCAGGTCTAGTTAATGTGTGTGTGTGTGTAATATTTTCCATCTACACAGAATGAACTACCGAGAGTACTATGTGCCATTAAAAAAGAATAAGGAAGGTTTCAATATGCTGACATGGAAAGATCACCAAAATGTATGGTTAAGAGGCCTAGATCCTCCCAGCAGTTCCCCAAAGTCCAAAACAAACTGAGCTGATATGGGCCCTTGTATGAGTCCCGGGCCCACCCACTATACTGCCTAGTCCACTTCATCATGCTAACTCCTAAGAGTTTTTTGTTTTCCCCCTTAACACTCGGTTTCTTATAAACATTGACCATTGATGGTGCTGCCTGGGAAAACAAAACCTTTGTAATGATTCTGATATTACAGCAGCAACCCAGAATTCTAAATCCTTGACAGGATTACTTTTCTTTTTCAATAAGCTATATTAAGCCTGTTTAATGCTTATAATTCTTCTATGCAAGACTGGTCATTCCCAGTACTATTCAAAAGGGACCACTTCACTGAGAGCATTATAACCACTTATTTTTCTTTCATATTAAAATGCAGTATGCAATTGGTCCCCTAAGTTAGATGCTGGCCTCATTATTCTTCTGGGGGAAAAAAATCATTTGGTGGCTGTGCTGCACAAAACACCAAGCCATAGCATACCCACATTTCTAAAAGCCAAATATAGGCTTTCAGCAACCTCGTCTTCTAGCTCACCTCAAATGAGAGTCTGTCACAAACTACTGGTATAGGAAAATTACTGCACAGAAGATGAAAATATGTTGTAGCTAAAATATCACTTAATAAAGAAAATAGAGATAAATTCTTGAAATCTACTTTCTGTTCCTAAGGTTATTGGGCAGACAGAGCTTCATTCCAACTTTCTTCTAACTCTGAAGCCTTGATACTTGTTCTGTCCTAGTATTCTATGCAAGTAAAGCAATAAACTTTCCAACCTCCCCAGAGAGCAAATGAATGCAACTTATACTTTCCACTCCCTACCCCTAAGCCTGGGCAGGGCAGGGACAGTCCCACAATAACAAGCCCTCCAGAGGAAGAACACAAGGGTGGACAACAACGAAGCTTGTTTTTATTTTCCTCAAATGATTCCATTTTTTTTCCAGGCCACCATTTCTCTCTGCTAAGCCAGACATGGTCACATATTAGGCACTGAAAGCATGCTTGCCTAATGATAAATATTAGGCCCTAAGAATAAAGGAAATTGGGCCAGTAATGTGTGCAGTGAGGCTGAATGAGAGGCAAAATGGGCTGCCATCGCTCTGCCCGTCACCCTGTTATGGGCCATCAGTACCCAGGGCTGATCTGTGCATGCTCTGTCATCAGGAGGGGAGAGAAGGAGCTGCTGGCAAAAATGGGTGGCTCTAGAGATATAACCTAAATTATAACACTAAATATACACTGTAAGAATTAACATGCTAAATATGAAAAATAACTGCCACCCTTCTTGAACAGGATAATCTAGTGTTTGCAAAGTAATTTGCATTTCATTTTCTTTACAACCCAAGACATTATCATGTAATAATACCAGTGTCAGTCCAGAACGTCAACACTGCACAACACAGACCTCCTCTGCCGGCTGGGCTGCCTCTGTGTTTACTGATGGGTGATCCTTCAAATGAGTATTTGCTTCCAGAGAAGAATTGACTCTCTATTAAAATAGACAAATATGTTAGCGGGTTATAAACCCTTAGTACAAATTAATTCTGTTACCAGAATAACTTGAATGTGGAATTGTTCATCAGCTTTAGCTACATTAGGCTTTTTGCAGCAATTCAAAGTACTCTGTCTTCATGAAAATAAATGCTATGTGTTGGTCTTGGCTCTCTGCCCTTTTTATCCCTCAACTTCGTAAATACTGCCAAAATAGCTGTGTAATTTCTCACAACTCACTCAAATTCTCTGTTCCCAAGTTTCCTCATTAATGAAATGAGGAGGTTGGACTACTTAATCTCTAAGAGCCTTCCCAGTTCTACACTCCTGAGATTCTCCCAGTCTCCAATAATAATTTAATATTTCTTAAACTAGAAATATGGAAAAAGAAGTTCAGTGGTCTATTCAGGGACCTAGAAAACCACTGTTTCCATTTAAGATTAGAATAGTCTTCTGTGGCCCCATCTAATCATATAAACAAGATTGTTTCTACTTCTAGGGTGGAGACCTATTGGGTCTGGCCATAGAATTTGGCTTACTGCTTTTAGGAGGATGGCACATCCTGCTGGTAGTGCCATATGTAATTTCATCTCCAAGAAAGTACCGGTTAGTGTACAGAAACTGTCCTTACATCTCTCTCCTTTGGGAAAATGGAGCTAATCATTCTAAACCACTGAAGTCAAACAGTGCAGCATTAGAGTAGAAGCACTTAATTGTGCAACAACTTCATCAATCAATTTGATTAGGAATGGAAATTGTAATCTAAACTCTTTCCCCCAACTAAAATCTTACCTTTCTCGAAAATGGATTTTCTCTCTCTCACCCCCTTATTTCTATCCTTTACCCACAAGAAAGACACACCAATAGCATATAATTGTCTAGGGGTGTCCTACAGGGGCATTCCACCCATACTTGGAACCACAGATCAAACTTGCAGCCTCCAGCCGACAAAACAGACAGACCTACAAAGGGTCAGTGTAACTGTTATCAACAGAACTTCCAAAATGCAAGCAAATGAGATTAATTAGATTACCTGGGCCTTGACCAAGAGAGGCTTCAAACGCTCCAGAACTGCCTTCTCTACATTGTCAGCTAACTGGGAAGCAGAAACACTATTTAGAAATAAAATAGAAAATTAAAATTGAAGGCAAGAAAATATCCTATTTTGCATATTTATTTACCCCTCCAGGTGAGGGGAAATCAAATGATTATAAAAACTACAGTGTTTCTTTAATCCCAATGGCCAATAAGTATCCTGGGGATGCTGTTAAAACCCATTTCTCGTTCAGTTGGTCTGGGTGAGGCTTGAGATTCTGCTCTCCTAACAAGTTCCCAGGTGATGCAGTGCAGCTGCTGGTTCTGACCACACATTGGGTGGGAGGGTTTACACAACATCTGAAGAAGTCTGTTGGGTTCTGAGTACATTTTAAAAGAATAACGACTGCCTTTAACAAAAGACCTCTGGGTTAGGGTGGAAGACCAAACAAATCAAACTAATTTTGCTCCCTCCCAAAACCCCACTAAAACAATAGAGATGTTCTTTTGCCAAGACACAAAAGTACAAGGACAAAAAAAAAAAAAAATGGTGCTAGTAAAAAGGAGGACAAAAGGGATAACTAACTTAGCTGACCTCAGAAAGCCCAATTCCAGGCCAGTCAGTAATGGGAGAAACTGAGAATCCGCATTTGTAGTGCGGATTTAAATAGGGCACAGGACTTGCAGGACCAGGTGACTTTAGACCTGGGGGTTGGGAGGAGGGAGTTTAAATAAAGAAAACAAAAGTCAAATGATGTTTGAGAAATCAGGTTCCTAGATTCCCTGTTTCATCAAAACTGGGCAAACTGCCTCTACAACTCGGGGAAGTTTGGTCGCTTATTCTCTGGAAAGGGTAAACCAGGGGATCTCTTGAATAGGAAAGGCCAATCACAGTTGAGGTTACAGGTACCCGCTGACAAGAGGGGATCATCTATGCACGCTGGAAGCGGAATGCTGGGAATCACCACACCCCCCTTTGTCTCCAGAACACTGGCCTCCAGAGCTTCACCCTCCAGCAGGATATGAGAAGACTTCTCTGTGCAACCTTAGCAGCCCCAAAGAAAAGGCCTAAATACCTACATTAAGGTCCTTAAGCAGCCCACCCCAGATGACTCTAGGGTAAAAGCTCAATAACCCTTTCATAGATGGTGCAGGAATAAACCACGCATCCTGAAGGGAAAAAATGAACTTTAATCCGTATCTCATCTCATTCACAAAAATTAATTCAAAAGGGATGATACACATCAAAATAAAAGCTAACTCTACAAGCACTTAGAAGAAAACAGAATATCTCTGAGACCTTAGCCTAAGCAATGATCTTAGAATTCAAAGAAAACACTTTAACTATGAAAGAAAAAATTGATAAACTGGTTTTACCCAAAATTTAAAACTTCTAGTTATCAAATGACATCATTAAGAAGATATAAAGGAGGAAGCAGATGTGGCTCAAGCAGTTGAGTGCTTGCCTCCCACATGGGAGGTCTTGGGTTCGGTTCCCAGTGCCTCCTAAAAAAACAAAAACAATAAGCAAAACAAAGGAAAAAACCAACTCAGGGAAGCCAGTGTGGCTCAGTGGTTGAGTGTTCTCTTCCCATATACAAGGTCCCGGGATCAATCCCCAGCCACCAAATCCTCAAAAAAATATGTATATATAGCAAGCCACAGTACCAGGAGAAAATATTTGTTGTACATATTATCTGACAAAGTCTTGAATTCAGAAAATACAAAAAATTCTTACATATCAATAGTAATTTAAATAAAAAACAGACAAAAGACTTCAATGGCCACTTTAAAATAAGCACTTGAAAAGGTGCTCACCATCAAGCCTTCTAGGAAACCCAAAATAAAACCACAATCCACACAAGATACTAACACACCCTCACCAGAAGGACTAAAACTTAAAAGACTAACAAACCAAAGATGTGGAACAACTAAAAAGGAACTCCCAGGCACTGTGAATTGGGGTAAAAAATGGGATAACTACGGAAAACATGCATGGCAGGTTTTATAGTTAAACATCTATCTATCCTAGGACCCAGAAATTTTCCTCCTAGATTTTACCCAAGAGAAAAGGTATAGTTCTGAAAAAAGATTTGTGCAAGGATGTTTGTAGTTTTATTCATACTAAAAAAACTGGAAACAACCCAAATCTTCATTCACAGGAGAATGGATAAACAGATTGTAGGATATTAATACAATGGAATACTACTCAGTGATAAAATGGAAAGAACTATACTGATCTATGAACAACATGGATGAATTTCATAAGGATTTTGCTGAACAAAAGAATCCAGACACACACACACACACACATAAAATAAAATACAATAAAACAAAAGTAAAACAAAACAAAATAAATAAAAAGAACCCAGACACAAAGGAGTAGATTATATTTATATGAAGTCTAAGAGCAGGCAAAACTACTCTAAAGTAGTTGCACCTGTGAGGTACAGGGGTGGTAGGAATGACTGATGGACAAAGCAGCTCTGGAGTCATGGAAATGTTCTTTATCTTGACCTGGGTATTGGTTACCCAGGTATGCACATCTGTCAAAATTCACTGAACTGTACCTTTAAGAGCTTTGCTTTTATTATACAGAAACTATTCCACAATACATTTTTGTAAATTGAAAGCATGCTCAGAACTTTCAATCAGTACTTAATCTTCTACTTTTAAACATAAGAAGGTTGCTGAGGATCATGAAACATCTGAAGAAAGAAAAGAAAGGCCAAAACCAACCAACCAACCAACAATAAAACCTCAGAGGAAAAAGAGATTTTATAGGACATAGGGGGAAAAAAAACTATTATTAATATCCTGAGAGAAGGACCAAGTGGGGAGAAAATAAAACACACATGGAAAGATGTTCAACATCATTAGCTATTTGGAAAATGCAAATCAAAATCACCATGCGGTAGCACTACATAACTATCAAAATGGCAAAAATAAAAAATAGTGACAACACCAAATGCTGCTCATGATGCAGAGAAACTGAATCACTCATACATCTCCTGGTAGGAATGCAAAAATGGCACAATGGTACAACTACTCTGCAAAACAGTTTGGCAATTTTAAAAAAATGAAACATGCAGTTCATACAATCCAGCCATTGCAATTGCACTCCTGGGCATTTATCCCAGAGAAATGAAGACTTATGTTCACACAAAAATCTGTGCATGAATGCTTATAACAACTCTATTCATAATAGCCAAAAACTGAGAACAATCCAGATGTCCTTCAATGGGTAAACAGTTAAATAAACTGTGGTCCATCCATACTATGGACTGCTACTCAGCAATAAAAAGAAATGCACTATTGATGCATGAAACATAACATAATTCCAGAGAATTATGTGAAAAAAGGCCAATTCCAAAAGGTTACACATGCTGTTATGAGTCCACTTGTATAACATTCTTGATGTGACAAAATTATACATACGGAGAACAGATTAGTGGTTGCCAGGGGTGAAGGAGGAAATGGGTGTGGGAGGGAATAGGTGTGGCTCTAAAAGAGCAACAGGAAAGATCCTTACGAGGGAAATGCACTGTATCTTGACCATATCAACGTCAGTACCCTGGCTGTAACAGTGCACTAGAGTTGGGTAAGAGGTTACGATTGTGGGAATCTGAGTAAAGTGTATATGGGATCTCTCTATATTATTTCTCTCAACTGCATGTGAAGCTACAATTATCTCACAATAAAAAGTTAAATTTTAAAAATTTACAAATATAATCTTCAATTAAGTATTCTATATCAAGTGAAACTGTCAGCAAATAGGGTAGAATAAAGACACTTTTAGACTTAACAAGGTCTCAAAAGATATACTTCCCATTCATCCTTTTCAAGAAGCTATGTTAGGATGCTCTCCCTCAAAACAAGTGAGTAAACTAAGAAAGATGATAGCATGAGATACTGGAAACTGGAGATCCTTAGCATACAAGTGAGCATGGCCTAGATTTGTAGCCTGTCTTTCCCTTATAGCAATGAAGTTCCTGCTCCCACCTCTATGACCTGCTGTCTGCTGAGGATACTACCCTCAAAAGCTAGCCAGAGAGCTTACAAGGAGTACATTACAGGAGGGCACACTTTTCCTGACCAGGTTTCTTCCAGAAGTCGTGTTCCTGGTTCACCTATGCCCCAAATGTGGTAAGCCCTAGGTTTCCAAGGATTCAGTCATGACCTTGTCCACTGACTTTCTAGGAAAGGGCTCCTAAACACTTTCAGGGAAGCTCAAGTCAGAATATAGACTTTGTTCTGTCTTATTTTCTCTGCTCAGCATTTTTCCCCTGGGAAACTTCATTTAGCACCAGCCATGCTGCTCTTTCCTCTTCAGCTAGGTTTGTGCCTGTTTCTCAGTTTTCAAAATTAAACTCATCCAATGGGAAATGGATGTGGCTGAAGTGATAAGGCCTCCCGGTCTACCATATGGGAGGACCTGGGTTTGATCCTTGGGGTCTCCTGGTGAAAAAGAAGAGAAAGCATGCCTGCACAGTCAGCCAGTGCCCATGTGGCAAGCCGAGTGCCCATGTGGCAAGCCGAGTGCCCACATGGTGAGCCGAGTGCCCAGAGGGTGAGCCAAGTGCCCGCGTGGCAAGCTGAGTGCCCATGTGGGTGCCTGCGTGGCGAGCTAAGTGCCCACATGGTGAGCCGAGTGCCCACACAGTGAGCTGAGTGCCCACATGAGTGTCCATGTAGCAAGCTGAGTGCCCATGTGAGTGCGTGCATGGTGAGCCAATGCCAATGCCACGAGCCAGTGCCTGCGCAATGAGCCGAGTGCCCATATGGCAAGCCAAGTGCCGCGTGATGAGCCAAGTGCCCGCATGAGTATCCACACAGCAAACCAATGCCCACGTGGCGAGCCAAGTGCCAGCATGGTGAACCAGTGCCCACACAATTGAGTCATACAGCAAGATGATGACACAACAAAAAAGAGACAAAGGGGAGAGTCAAGATGAAGCGCAGCACAGTCCAGGAACTGAGGTGGCACAATTGACAGGGAACCTCTCTCCACATCAGAGGTTCCCAGGATGAAATCCTGGTGAATCCTAGGGGAGAAAGAGGAGAAGAGAAGACAAAAAGAGAAATACACACAGAATATCACACAGCTAACTGACACAGCAAAAATGGCAGGGTGGGGGAGGGGAAGGAAAAACTTAAATTTATCCCTATGTTGTTAGGGATACATACATAGGTAGTAGATTTATGAAGAGCAATGAAAAGATTAACATGGGAGTCAGGATGGGTGCCTCTAGGGGTGAGGAGGAGGAGGCAACTGGGGAGAGACACTCAGGGAACTTCTAAAGTAGAGGTAACCATCTATTTCTTGGCTTGGGATGGTGGTGCGTGGGTGTTCATTTCTTATTTTAGATTGTACATGTGCACTAAGGCTGATAAAGAGATAGAGATATGCACTTTAATTTTCAAATATAAAATAAAGGGATTAATGGGGTTCAGGGAATTAAGCTTTCTCTATACGGGACCAAGGACAAGATCACCTACAGGGAATCAAATTTCAGGACAATAATAAGGTCATACCATCTAATAGCTAAAGATGACCATGGAATGGGCCGCCTCCAAAGGCAGTGACCATCCCATCACTGGAAGTGTGCATGAAGATGCTGGACAGTTACTTCATGAAGACAGGACACAGGGGCTGGAAGCATCAGATGGGGAAACAAATCCTTCCGATCCTATGATTCTATGACTATGTGACTTGAACTCTTAATGACAGTCAAAATATCTTGGCCCTCTAATGAAAGAAACCACAGCCCTTCTAATCTGGATCTATCATAATGGGTGAAAGAATGCACAGCTGTTTCAGCAAGTCTTCTGTTTATCTGACCTCAGGGTGAATTATATCAGAGCTGGGAAAATAAGCCAATTTCAGCAGCAGCAATAGCATCAACTAAATCTTGCAGCAAACTTCTTTATGCCTACAGTCAGGAAGTAAAATTCTTAAGGAATGAATGGCATGAAGAAGCCTCATTGGAAAACCTTAGATTGTGTTAAACTATCATGTGAAGCACAGTTACCTATATCCTCAATTATATGAGCAGAACATGTAAATCATACTAGCCTTCTGCCCTCTGAAGGACTGGCATTTGGCCAGAGAAAACTACTTTTGAGGGCTGTACAAATAAACTGATATGACTCTGATCTTTCAGATGGACCCTCCCCAAAACTGTGGATGTTTATTCAGTCCTCCTTCCAACTCCACACAAAAGAAACTTTTCCTAGGAAAAACACTTATAATCTCCATGTCGATATGCAGGTATTAATCCATTCATTTTTTCAGTCACCCATTCACATAGTGAGATTGGGCCAAAAACAGTCCAAGTCGATGGTTAAAACTATCTAGATCAATTAAAAGAGACGTGTCTTCTATTCTTCCTCAGAAGCAAGTGCATACCTCAGTTTTTGGAGTCTATCCATTTCTTCAGTTCTGAGTTCACTCAGTTCCTTTGTTCTTCTGGAAGTTTCAGCATCAAGCCAATTGAGCCTATCAGACAGTACAAGAGTCACACCAATGCTGCCTCAAAGCTGGTATGGTTTCAGAACTACAGAAAAGGAAGAAGAGTCAGGATTCCCTTGGGCTCTATCTGGGCTCCACCTGAGGCTTCTTAAGTGACCTGGCAGCCTTCTTACAGGCAGGCAGGCAGCCAGCAAATACAGGCATGACTGGACCTAAATAACCTGGATTGCCCATTAAAACAGGCAGGTGATCTAGAATAGGCCTCCTAATTTCCTCTACTCAGAAGCAGATATTTACCTCAGTTTTTGTATTTTGTTCATTTCTTCAATTTTTAATTCATCTAGTTCCTTCAATCTTTTGGACGTTTCAGCAGTAAGCCAAGCGAGCCTAGCAGACAGTACAAAAGAGTCAAACCCAATCTGCCTCGAAGCTGGAGAGCATCATTACCGCAACAACAGGGCAGGAGTTCAGGATCCCCCACGGCGCCAATCCTGGCCCCATCAAGGACTCAGTAGGTAATGCCACCCTCTGATGCTGTAATGTTCTCTGCATAATATTCCATGTAAAAAGATTTCTATGTGTAAAGCAGCTCCTGGGTAGTATGCAGAGTAACAAGAAATTGCCTACAAATGTTCTTGAGAAAACCAACCACCACTGTACTTGGGATATCTCATTTAACTGTAAAATAAAGCCCTTGCTGTTTCTTCAGGCTTAGACAAAGAAATGGACTCCCAGGACAGCCATATAGGCATAATGAAGCCAAATAAAACAAAAGGAAAAAAGTTAACTAGGAACAACTCTATTGTTTGTGAAAAGGGCTTTGATTCTTTTGGTTTAGGGTATGTGAATAGTATCAAATTATTTAAAGGCCCACTTACATTTCTGCTTTCCAGTAACTGGAAGAACAATTTCAGCCAAACAAATGCATGGCACCAATGGCAGAGGAAGAATACAAGAGCCATGGGAAAATGTTTCCCAGCTGAAAACACCTTCGCTTTGAAAAAGGTAAGCACTCCAGACTTTGAGAGGAAGGGGGGTTGGTCTTCAGGGTTCCTGGATAAGTTTGCAGAGGCTGCTTAGGAGCTGTGAGTCAAGAACCACTCTAGATTTCCCATGTATACCAAAGGGCCACTACCATCAGAGGTAGCAGTCAGCCAGTACACCTGAGGCCAGCTCAGCGTTGCTGCAGCAGCTGTATACTTGCATGGGAAGCCCCCTTGCCCAATGCCCCCATCCCTGCCAAAGCACTAAGTAAGGACTTACCATTCCCCAAAGGAAGGTGCACTGACCTTCAGTAGGTTGGCGACAGCCTCCCCTCTCACTGGTTTGGAGCATTTGCTTTGGCAACCTCTTACAGGACTCAGATCCTGTGCAGGTCTGTGAGTGCTGCTAAGAGGGCTGCCTCTAGGAAACCGCAGTCTGAGAAAGCTGTTCAGTGCTTAAAAATCCCTAATGGTAATGAAAGGAAGCCTGGGTGGGGGGTCAAAAGCTTCTTGGAATCTTTTGTCTGCTTTATCATTCACATCCAACTAGCTGCCACGCCCTGACTATACCTGTTCCTACACACTTCAAGACCCAGTCCAAATGTC
The DNA here is from genome assembly GCF_030445035.2 of Dasypus novemcinctus. Taxonomy (NCBI): domain Eukaryota; kingdom Metazoa; phylum Chordata; class Mammalia; order Cingulata; family Dasypodidae; genus Dasypus; species Dasypus novemcinctus. The sequence continues at coordinate 27,845,161 of NC_080693.1, forward strand.
ATCCCTGCGAGTTCTTCCCTAGTTCTTCCATACAACTGGCCACTCATACCTATCTCTATTAGAGCATTGCCTGATTTTATTGTCCCCAATTGGCTGTACCTCAAGGACAGGATGCATCTTACTCATCTGTAAATTGCCCCAGCACTGGGGGCAATGCTTGGTCTATAATAGGTGCTCACTAAATGTCCACTGGATGGAAAAATGAAGGAATAAAAGCATAAAGGACTCTAACAGAGTTTGTATCTTCCTCTCCTTTCTTCTCTATCCCGTCTAGACCGCAAACCCCTTCTCTCCTCTCCTCCTCTACCAATGATCCCTCCATGACCCAAAGCTCCAATTTAGATCCTGAATTATCTTAAGGTAATTCAAATTTTTAAAAAATAGCCTCCTAACTGGTTTTCTCTACCTTGAGTCTATACTTCGATCTACCCTACCCACACCTGTCAGACTGCATGGGAAGGGGGCTTCTCATGCAAGTATACATCCCATGCAAGTATGGCACATCCTGATCCTGTTGTGCCAGAATTCATGAGCCTGTATAGGCAGGGGGAGTCCTCAGCATGGGGTCCAAATTTCAAAGTCTACCATGTCTTGCCCCCCATCCACCCTTCCAACCTATTCCCTTTACTTACCCTATGCTCCAGCCAGATTAAGCTACTTTTGATTACTCTGTATATAATCCACAGGTTCACAACCTCTTCTCACTGTTCTCTTCCCATGGAATATTCTCACTTCTTCACCCCATATTTAAACCCTGCTCTCAAGCCCTAGTTTAACTTCCATCTCCCTCGATCAAGCCTTCCCAGATGTCCAGAGCAACAAGTAACCTCTCCCTTTTCTAAATGTTCTTGGTACTTAATCCTTTCATTCTTAGATTACACAAATGATCTACCTTAAATTATAGGTAATTACATATCATCTCTACTGACTGTAAATGTAGGGGCTACGATTTTATTTATTTGCTTTTTTTAGTCTTTGTAGCACTTTCAACTATACCATTACAAAATAAGCAATTACGTACATTTGATATACAAATAGTTTTTGAATGAATGAAATGAGATGTAATAAAAGAAGGGCTCAATATAAGCTTTAAGTTTGATGAAAGGTTTAGTAATCTACATTTTAAACAGCCAACTTCATACTTAGGAAAGAGAAGATAGGATTCTCTTTAGATTCTATATAAAAGGAGCCCTTCCAAATGCTGGCACAAACCTGGCTGCTTCATGCTCCATAGCACCTAATGGTTGACTTTGCTCTGGAATATCTTCTTGCTGGAGAGACTGCTCCTTTGTGGCATCTTTGGGGCTAGATTTCTCCCTTATCCAAGCAGCACTGCAAAAAGTGGAAAAGTATACCTTTGTTATCAACACCTATGTCTAATGACTCCTCAAAAGATGCCAGCCCAGTGAAGAAAAGAGCATTAAATTAATGCTCTAGAGTACGGGGCCCTAAATTGGAAGCTGATGATGAAGAAGAATGAGACTCCTCCAGGATGCAGGCTCAGTGTCAAAGGGGAGACATTCCTTTTGCTTTAGCAAAGCAATCACATATTTAAAAGAAAGAACTGTCAATTGCAGAATAATGGGTGAACTTAAACAAAACCCTGTTAGAATAGGTAGAATTGGGTCACTAAAAATAGTCCTTATTACAAAGCAAATCTGTACTTTTATAAGGCCTAATACCATACAATAAGCCTAGAGGCCTTACTACCACTCCCCCACCACCCACATATACATTCTAGAAAACATTCCATTGTATATTTGGTTTGAAATATAATTAACTTCAACCAATTGATGCTATTTATGGGCTTACCAACTCTAATTGCATCTCTGTATTAGTTAATGCATTAAAAAAAAAAAGATGTTAGAACCAAGGTGTAAAAACAAAACAAAAAAAGCAAATTATGAAATGAGATCTGATTTTAGTCCCAGTTCTGCTACATTAGTAAGACATTAAATTCTCTAAGCACTGTTTCTTCTTCTTTAAAATGAGGGCTGATGGGGGAGCAGTCATAGCTCAGTGGTTAAGTGCCTGCTTCCCATATATGAGGGCCTGGGTTCAATCACCAGTACCTCCTAAAAGAAAAAAGGAGGGCTGATGGATAATCCTAGCTATTCACTCAGAATTATTCAGAATCTTCCAGTGAATCCATTCTACCAGGCAGTCTTCTGAAAGCCTCCCAAAAGGCAGAGCCCTCAAGTCACCAAGCTTCTCACTCACTCTCCTCCCCACATTACCTCTTGCTGCCCCCCTTTTTTTTTTAACTCTCCTACTTCCTGGTTCTTTCCACTGTATTTTCAAAAACTACTGCTCCATGGTAAATAAGCTCCCCTTCAACTTTAACTAAGTTTCCAAAGACTATTTACACCTAAGTGGAACCCAGCTCTCCCAGAAGATAATATTTCTCTCTTCTTTCGGAATAGCTGCTTCTCATTCACCACGTGCTATGAACGTGACAAAATGGTAATGTCAGCATTATCCTAATTGTCCGCTGAAGTTTGTATAGTTATATAATTCATATTACCTAGACTTGGATAATTCTCTCAGCAAAGGTTTAATGAATGCCGACTAAGTGTCAGGTGCCATGCTAGACTCAGGACATAGAGATGTAAGTAAGGCACAGTCCCTGCCCTCAAGTAACTCAAGTCTACTGGGAAATGGGCAAGTGAAGGGAAGCCCATGATCGTCCAAATGATGACACACATCCACAGGGTCACATGGCAGCCCATGAGAGGGACTCCCACCATAGCTAGATGGGAAAAAGGATCCAAACAACTCTGGGAAAAAAACTCCCCATGTATTACATACCCAATTAAGTTTATCTTCTTAGTGGGAACGAGGCTGCTGCTTTATTTGTTCTAAGCCACAGGTCACTTTTGAGGTGCAGAGGAAAAATAAAATGACACCTTCCCCTCCATCACACACACAAAAATGACACATCCAAATAGTCCCTTGAATTTTTACATACCATTTAGGGGATGCTGGTGGAGATGTAGGGTTTGGAGGTATCCAGGGAACCCTATGGTCTCTCATAGGCTGTTGTTTCATTTTTAATCTGGATGAGACCGTTGTCTGTTGAAGTCTGCTTTTGCTGTGAGGTTGGATTGGTCTATATCTGTCAGTTTTATGAAGTCCCTATAAAGATAAGTACGAATTACACAGCAAAACAAATATTAAAGAAATTCTGATTTCAACCTTTGGCTTACTGAAGCTCCAAGTGTCCCTACTCTATTCACACATTCATTCAGCAAAAACTTTAAGTGGCTAGCACTGGGGCAGAAATTTGAGGAAGGGTTTATGTAATTCTGAAACACCCTCGTGGGCGAAGAGGGGCATGGAAATGTAGAATTCTATTTATTTATTTATTTTTGTGTTTATTCTTTTTAAAAAAGTAATGTGTATAATTTAGAGGTAAGGAGCCACTATTCTTCATTAAAATACTTAATCCATAGGCTTCTCATCTATAAAATGGGGATAATTTCTTCACGCATTTCTAGAAGATTAAATAGGCTAATGTAGGGGAGTATGATAACAATAAAAGTAGAAAAACTGTCTTTTAAAACACTATAGAAGAAAAAGAAGAAAAAAACAAAAATAAACAAATAAAAATAAGTAAATAAAACACTATAGAGAATGAAACTCTGTCTCTAGAGAAGAGCACCAAGCTGAATTCCTAAAGGCTCAATCATGATTTCCCAATGACCCTAAAAGAATCTGTTTAGAAAGGAATAAAGACTTGATCTTAATCCATGACCTGTCAGTAACTGGTCGTAATGGCTAAATATCGTAAACATTGTCATGAGCCTTCTGATAATATATAGGCTTGCTACAGAAACCTTTGAATACCACCATCAAATAGCAGTAGGGGTACTCAGACTAGGAGGTGGCCTTCTGCCAGTTCTCCACTGATAGGGCTTGACGTGAGTTTTAAATAGAAGCTTAAAATATTAGGTAGTTTCAAACCAAGTTCTAATGATCTGGCTGGCTTCCAAAGCCATATAGAAAGTACTTACTCTAGGATGCCTTTCAATGTTGAGTGATTACTTTTTATCAATATTTATCCTTAGCAGGAACCAAGCTGTAATCCCCTCATATCTCATACTTTTACAGCAAAAGCAAAGAAAAGAACCAGGACAAGGGATAATGCCCTGTCCTGGTAATAATACTAAAAGTTGTTTTGTGTTTTTCGTTTGTTTGTTGAAAAAGAAAACCAACCTGGAGCTAAACTAAATCAGTTGAGCTTAGATAGTTGGACTTAAGAACTCTGGCATCTAAATGTCTGAGAACTCAAATCCTGACTCCACCATTTACTAGCTTGTGTGACCCTGAAGAATATCAAATTAATACGAATGGGCCACAAGAAAGGAGAGATTTCATACTTGCTGCCGTCGTGCAGGTACCAGAGCATCTTTCTTCCTAAAAGGCACATTCTCAGGCACAGGTTTCTTTTTCATTGCTCCTATTTTTGCCAGAGCTGATGCCTCTTCTTTGAAGTTTACATTTTGGTCTAGAATAGAGAAAGCTTCTTCTGGAATGATGTCCACATCTAGTACATCAAGCTCATTCTCCAACTTCTGGGTCACTGGAAGCTCTGTATCAGGTTGATACTTATCTATATGGGTATTTCAGAAGCACAGGGGGGAAATGCTATTCAGTCAAGTCAGTGAGAATGGTTATCTATAGACAGATATGCTCCAAATATCTACCTTTAGTCCTGTTAAAAACTGAACTAGTTGTTTTCCTGCCAAACTTGCTCCTCCTCTTATAAATACTACTGTTGTTATCCAAGGAGAAACCAAAGTATCATGTTTGATTCCCTGAATCCCACACTTACATTTACACACTCACCTGGTCCCTTTGATCCAAATTGCCCTTCTTTCCCTTCTGCCAATTCCAATATTTTGTGACTGTAATAATACCATCTCCTAGCTTGTTGCTTATATATCTTCAATCACATTTTTGCCTGGCTACCAAAATTGCTTTTCTAAAATATAAATATTTAAATGTCACTCTCTACTCAAAACTTTTCATGGCTCCTAATTTGATGCAGAATAAAGTGTGAACTTCATACATGACATTCAACCCCCAATGGGAAAGGAAATAAAACTGTCTTTATTGAAGAGGAGACAATGATCAATAATGAAAATCCAAGAGAATCTGCAGACAAACTCCTAGAACTAAAAAGAAAGCTAAGCAAGGTTTCTGGATATAAAAAAAAAAAAAAAAAGTCAGTGTTAACCCTTCATTAAAATAATTAGAAAATATATGAGAAAAAATATCCCACTTAGATCAGCAACAAAAATCATAGGTACCTACGAATAAATCTAACAAGAAGCAGATGTGGCTCAAGCAATTGGGCTCCCATCTACCATATAGGAGGTCCAGCAGTCGATGCCCAGGGCCCCCTGGTGAAGGAAAGGTGGCCTATGTGGCAAGCTGGCCCACACAGAGTGCTGGTCTGCGCAGAGTGCTACCCCATGCAGGAGTGCTGCCCTGCACAGGAGTGCTGGCCCACACAGAGAGCCAGTGCAGCAAGGTGATGCAACAAAAAAAGAGATACAGAGGAGAGAATAAGAGACGCAGCAGACCTGGGAGCTGAGATGGCACAAGAGAATTATCACCTCTCTCCCACTCCAGAAGGTCCCAGGATTGGTTCTCAGAGCTGCCTAATGAGAATACAAGCAGACACAGAAGAACACACAGCAAATGGACAGAGCAGACAACGGGGGGGGGGGGGGGGGGGGGCGGGAATAAGTAAATAAATCTTTAAAAAAAGAAAAATCTAACAAAAGATATATGAGGCTTTTGTAGAGAAAATTAAAAGGTATTTTTAAAGGACATGAAAGAAGGCTAGAATAGTGTTCATGAATTAAAGACCTAATATTAATGGAGTGTGGAGGAGACAGATCTTACTGTACCAGATATAACCTCTTCATTAGAAATCTATAATTAAGGCAATGTGGTAATGATTCTGGAATAGGCAGAAACCAAAGTAACAGAATCAATGTAATAGAAGCAGCATTACACATCAGTGATTATAAACTGGATTGCTCAATAAAGAGCTCAGATTACTGGTCTCCATAGGTAAAAAAACAATAATAATGATTGGGTTCTTCACACACACTGAACAAAATTTAAATTCTAAATGGAATGAAGACCTAAAAGTGAAAAGTTTAAAGCTTTCAGAAGAAAATACAGGAAAATATTATTAAGACAGCAGCGCAAAAATGGCTTTCTTAAACTCAAAAGGTTTTACGATATGGAACAATACTGATTCATTTAAATTTAGTTACATTAAACTACAACTTCCTTCAAAAAGACATCATAAAGTTAACATATTAATCCAAGCCAGAATGTGGATTTTATTATCTGTAATGCATATAATTAACAAAGGATTAATACCCAGAATATATAAAGAATTTCTACAAATTTATAAATAGCCAAATAGATAGGCAAAGGTTAGAAAGTGGCAATTCAGAGAGAAAATCTAAATTGTCAATAAAAATATGAAAAGATCAACTTCACTAGTAATCAGAAAAATTCAAATTAAAATGATATAATTTCATATCAAGCAGATGTGGGAAAAAAAACTTAGGTGTGACAATATCATGTATAGCAAAGATGTGGAGAAACAAGAATTCTCACAGACTACTGGGGAGGAGGGTGTAAACTGCCTCCAAAGCAGAAGATCAACTTGACTGCTCCAGTGAAGTTGCAGATTCATGTACTGCAACCCAGCAATTTCACTCCTAGATATACATTCAACATGTGCACAACGAGGCATAAGCACAGATATTCATTTCATCTGTTTATAAAAGCAAAAGGATGGAACCAATCCAAATGTCCAGTAATAAATAAAAAATAAACTATGGTAATGTTCATAAAAGGGAAATCTATACAGCAGTTAATTAGAACCATGTATCAATATGAGCAACTCTTATAAACACAAGTGGGGGAAAGCACAATGCAGAATGGTGAGTACTGGAAGATATATAAAATGTATAGATATGAAGCAATACTTTATATTGTTTGTGGATAGATACATAGGCAGTAAAAGGGTAAAAACAGGATCAGTACATTTTACAGTAATAACAGTAACCTCTTCTGAGGGAGGGAGGGAAATGTAATAGAGAAGTACAAAAAGGGAGTCCAATCGACCTGTCCTATTTTATTTCTAAAAAAATTTTCTGAAGCAAATAAGGCAAGAATATTAAAATTTGTTAAATCTGGGTAGTGGATGTATGCATGCTTATTACTTTCATTCCTTTCTGTATGTTTTAAATATTATATAATAAAAAGAAACTACATTCAGACTCCATTCGCAGCAGTATGTTAGGTGTCAGGTTCCCCTGCATCACTTCTTCCTCAGTCTGGTACTTTTCATGGCTATCAAAGTTACACAGCAAGAGAACATAACTCAGAAGAAAAGAATGCTAAAAGGAATCCTCAGCCTGTAATTTATTTATTAACTCCCAAGTTTACTTACAAGTAGGCAACCTGAATCTGACCTCTAGGTCAGGTCCTAACACCTCTTCAGTTATGATTTGTATAAATCAAAACACAAGTCCAGTACAAGATGCGTAGCTGAGTTTGAGAACATTGCTGGTGGCAGGAAGGGAAGTTATACTAATGCAATCAATCATAACAAGAAAATTTCAGAAGTCGCTGAAGAACTACACCAGCCAACCATTGTGCAAATCACAAGATAGCTGATCTTCCATTCAATTGAGGCTCACACATATTTTCCAGCTCAAGAAGGCAGAGAGAGGATTTTCTACCCAAATAGCCCTCTATGAATTTTTCCTTTTTTGGCAGGGAGAGGTGGTAAGGGAAAAAGAGGGGAAGACCTTAGGAAGTAGGAAAGGAAGAATTAGGTAGAGTGACTGATAAAAAAATACTACTCTAAAATAGAAAAATTTGACCTTTTGAAATTCAGATCGTAAGAACAAGAAGAAACAACAAGAAAAAAGGGGATATTACATCTTTCTTCACAAATGTATTAAATTTGCTAACAAGTAGCTAGCTAAAACCACACCTCAATCTGTAATAAAGAAAACAATCATCATCATAATGATCATCTTCCCTCACAATTTCCCAACACTTTTACAGTTCAGGTATAACATAATCCACATTCATCACCTCATTTGAGCCTCACTATTAGTCATAAAAGCAAGCAAGAAAATGATTATCACAGTTTTTCAGATAAGGAAATAAGTGTTTGTGTTTTACTCCAAGCCATGGGGAGAGTAAGTGGCAGATTTTTAGCCCAGCACGAGACCCCATTTATGCTGTCCTGCCACACAAGTGAAGTTCACATCTTTGTGACCACATAGATTTATTATTTAAAAAACTTAAAACTCCATTTAAAATGGACCCCAAAGTTTTTCTTTTCTTAGAATATGCCTAACGTAACCTTACATTTTCTTTTAAAAAGCTGCAGTCATTACTACAAACTAAAAACAATTACCTTATGTTTTTATAGCACTTGGCAAATATCTAATTTGCTACTTAAAACAACCATGCCAGCTACATAGGGCAAAAACTGTTATGCCCATTTTACAGATGAAAACAATTAGGCTTCAGAAAGAGTAATTCATCAGTCCAGGGTCACAAATTGCCAGAATTGGAACTAGAAGCTAGGTGTCCTTGGTCCAAGTTTTTTCTACTTGTCTTCCTGCTTTCCTACATTTGTTCCTATAAAAATTTTTAGACTACCAGATTTTCTAACTTTTCTCTCAGAAGCTGGTTCTCATTTTTTACTAGTCAGTTGATGGGCACCTCTAGTCTCCTAACATCTCTGAGTGCAGGCCTAGAGTGGTCTCCACATTTCCTCCAGAGCATCATAAGTGAGCCCCTCGGCAGCCAGAACTCCAGTTACCAGGGCTTATTGCTCAGAGGCCTTTTCTTATTTAGCTACACTTCTTGACAGAGTCTTTAAACAAACACTTATTAAGTGTCTAACACTAGGCTAGTCACAGAGAGCATAAAGACAAATAAGACATGATCCTTGTCCTCAAGGTAAGGGGTGGCAAAGGCAGACTTCTGGTTAAAAGGAAGATATTAGTTCTACCTGCCTACCAATTTAGGGGAGAGAATATTCCGTTATAGTGAAAAATACCTAAAAGTACTTGAGTAAATCAGGTTTTATCACATGGATGTTAAAGGTGATGCACTGAGCTATTATTAAGGTTCTAAAGTATTAGTGGCAGATTAAGAAATAAATCAACTGGAAATGGGACTGATAGAGAACTTTCAAATTAACAGAGGTAAAAATGGAACAAGAAAAATTTGATTAATATAGTAAATTATAAGAAAGAAAGGAAAAAAACCTGGATAAATGAAAAACATAAAATATGGTAGAAAGAAGTTCAAACTTGTCAGTAATCTCAGTAAATGTATGTAGAGCAAATATAGAGCTCAACAACAGGGTTAAAAATACTAACATTAAATGGTGGAAGACCCTGAAAACAAAACTGAAAAGAAAGACTGAACATAAAGAGATGGAAAATGTTATTGCAGGCAAATGTTAACAAATTAAAATAGATGAATCAATATTAATATCAGTCAAAACAATTCAAAGTGAATGACATTAAAGAAGGCAGAAAGAGATACTTATAAAATCCATCGATATTTAACAGTCAGGAACTCTTGGGTACCTAACAACACAACTTCAAAATATACAAAGCAAAAATTCATAGGAAAAAGGGAGAAATTAAGAAAGTTTCCAGTATCATGAGAAACTTTAACGTATCTTTATATCAAATAAATTAAAAAGAAGACAGAGAGAGAAAGAGGGAGAAAAAGGGAAGCATAAAGTGAGCAAAAGTCTTGAACTGGCACTTCACAAAAGAAGGCATCTAAATGACCAATAAATATGGGAAAATGTGCTCAAACCATTACATTAGTCATCCAGAAGATGCAACTTAAAACCACAGCAGTACCCTTACACACCAAACAGGAGGCTAACGTTAAAAAACACTAATGGGGAAGCAAATGTGGCTCAAGTGACAGGGCTTCCGCCTACCATATGGGAGGGCCTAGGTTCGATCCCTGGGGCCTCCTGGTGAAAAAGAAGAAGAGAAAGCATGCCTACACGGCAAGCTAGTACCCGCACAAATGAGTCATGCAGTAAGATGATGATGCAACAAAAGAGGGACAAAGGGGAGAGTCAAGGTAAAGCACAGCAGAAACCAGGAACTGAGGTGGCACAGCTAACAGGGAACCTCTCTCCACATCAGAGGTCCCCAGGATCGAATCTTGGTGAATCCTAGACAAGGAAAAATAAGAAGAGAAGACCAAAAAATAGATACAGATATAGGCAGCAAAAATAGCAGGGGAGGGGGAGACGGAAATAAGTAAATAAATATTTTTTAAAAACCACTAATAATACCAAGTGTTAGCAAGGATGTGTAGCAACTGTTCTTATATACTGCTGATGGGAGTATAAAGTGATAAAACTACCTTGGAGAAAAACACTTTACTACAACTGAACAAATACATACCAACCCTATGACCCAAAAAATATACTCCTAAGAACATATCTAACAGAATTACATGCACACATGTACCAAAACACACAGTAATTACCTTTATAATTGCTAAAGACTCAGAAACACCCAATGACTAAAACTATAGAATGAATAAATTGTAATATAGTCACACAATGGAAAATACAGCAATGAACATAAATCACTGCCACACAACAAAAAGGAGAGGAATTATACAAAGTGTTGAAAGAATCTAGTTCCAAAAAAAACGTCAATTATGAAATTCCATTTTTATAAAGTTCCAAATCAGGCAAAACTGAAGTATGGCATTAGAAATCAGAATTTGGGAAAGAAGAGAGGGGATAGAGATTAGAGGGGGAAAGCACAAGGGGATTTCTTGAGTGCTGGCAATGTTCTATTTCTTGACCCAAATGTTGCTTATACAGATGTCTGCTTTCTGGTAATTAATTGCGCTTCAAGTTTATATTTTGTGGACTTTTCTATGTGTATGTTTTATTTCCATTAAGAAAGGCAAAACAGCTTACTAGATTTTCCACACTTTAATATAAATGGCAAAAAAAAAAAAAAGAAAATCTTAAAATCATTCTTTTAAACTATGCATATCTCTGTATTACCAGCTTAAATAAGAAAAAAAAGGAAAGAAGAAAATGTCTTAGCGAAATAGAAACAAAAGAAACTTTCTCAACTTCATATGACAATCTGCTAAAGTCAACAGTAAACATCATATATAAAGAAGCATTCCCATTAAAGTTGGGGGAAGAGGGATGCCTGCCATTACAGCTATTATTTAGTAACACATTGAATTAAAATCCATTCAATAAAGCAGAAAGAAAAAAAAAAGAAAAATACAAAATTACAAAGGAAGAGGCAAAACTGTCCATTATCTATAGTTGAGCTCATCTATCTGGAAAAATGTAAAAGAATTAACAAACAAAATACCATATGTTACCATGTCTAAAACATCAATTGTAATATATCATTTGTATTCATTAGTAGGAAAATTTTAAATGATGCCAATTAATTGTAAGAGGTTACCAATTTTAAAACCACATTCCAATTTCAGATATGTTCAATTATGTACCTAGCTGATGAAAAACAGTATCATAACAAACAAATTTCAACAAGATGCTAAATATAAGAGTAATGTACAAATCTAACAGCTTTCCTATAATGAGCAGTAATCAATTGTAAATGCCATAAAAGGTCCCATTCACAATAGCAATAAAAACTAGAAATAAACTTAACAAGGAATTTATAAGACCTATATGCAGAAAAGTCATATGCAGATTTATATAAAATTCAACGGAAAAAAAAAAGGGGGCATGAATAAAAGGGTGGGAAGATTCCATATTGTAAAGATGTCATTTCTCCCCTAATTAATTTAACTCAATGTAATCTATCAAAATGGATCCATCAAAATCCTAAATGTTTTTTATAAAACTTGATAAGGTCATTTTAAATTCCTTTGGAAGAAAGGACCATTAAACAAAATCTTAAAAATGAAAATCAACGAGGGGAGAATTGCCACATGAAATATTAAAATATGTAGGAAAGACTAATGAATTTGCCCCCAAAATTAAACTTTTCTGTACCAAAAAAGTCATCATAATCAAATTTCAAAGACAACTGACTAACAATAAATATAAACTAAAAAAGGATTAAGATTCAGAATATATGAAGAGCTCCTACATATCTATTCGCAAGAGACATACAACCCAATGGAGATGGCAAAGGCTATGAACAAGCATGGCCACATTAAAGAAATGATAATCCTCACTAGGAACAGGGAGATGTGATATAAAATATCTCCACCCATGAGACAGGAAAATTTCTTAAGTATAAAATACTTGGGAAGGATGAGGAAAATACATACTGATGACAACTGCTAGTCAAAGTGTGTTCACTTTAAGGTCAGGTTAGCAGCATTTTAAATTTAAAATGTGTACACCTTATAATCTAGCAATCCCACTTACTGGAATAACAATAATTTATTATAATGTAAAAAAATACATGTACATCAAATGCATGTGTATGTGTATGTACATGTGTGTTTGTTGTTATCTATCATTAAAATGCAAAAAAAAAAACCCAAAAAAGTAGGGTTCTAAAACTTCCAGCTCTATAGAAATTTACTTTGTGTAGCCTAAATGCTATAATATAGGAAAAGAGAATTCTACTTTCTCAACCTGCTCTATGGAAGAATACAGTGGCCCCCAGCCTAAGGAAACACCTTGGCTTCTATTCACTTATCCTAGTTAAAGTGCATCTATCATGGGCTAGGTTCTAGATCCTTGCTTTTTCTTCAGTGTCATAACTGTTATAGTCCAGACAATTTCAAGTAGCAAAATCCCTTGCAATAAAAACTTTAAGACACATACCAGCAAGAAGCTTCTTTGCTACTGATGGCCGTCCTGTTTCCTGTGGAAACATCTCCTTTGCTACAAGGGGTCCCTTCTCACTCTTTGGTGACGTACTCGGCCATCTTTCTAATTGCTTTTGGCTACCAACAGGAAATTTGCTCCGGATTTCAGAGAAATATTTCTTCGCCTTTTTTGGTGACGGTTTCTTTTCGAGGAGGGAATCCAAATCCTGCCATGAAACAGTCAATTCTTCTCTTAGTTTATCTCACAGAAAAGTATGCTTTTAATCACAAAGCTGAAAATAAGAACTCTAGAGAAATATGTCAATAAACAGTTATCTCTAATGGTCAGCAAGATGTTTAAGTTAAAAACTTTATAATTTTAGACATCCAATTAACTCGTAAAAGGAATTTCTCGTAAAATGTTCTTTTATATGTTTAGCTCACTAAAAGCAATAGCAAAGAGATAAAGAATATACTTTTAAGGAATTGAAATATTAAAATTGAGCATCATCATTTTAGAAGTTAATTAATCTTCAGGATATAATCATATAGACTTTAAAAGCCTTTAAATTTTCAATAAAAAAATCAGAAGTATTCTAAGGGAGCAAACATATAGTATTAACATAAATTTTCATCAAGTAAAAAGAACCTAGCTTTTTTTTTTTTAACAGAAAAAGCGTTTTTTATTTTTTTATTTATCCCACCCCACTCCCAATGGTTCTCTTGTCTGTCTGCTCAGTTTGCTTGCCTTCTCTAGGAGGCACCAGAAACTGAACCCAGGACCTCCCACATGAGAGGCCAGTGTCCAACAGCCTGAGCCACATACACTCCCTACAGGCTGTGGTGTCTGCTGGCTTGTGGCATCTGCTCATATTCTTTTAGGAGGCACCAGGATCCAAACCTGGGACCTCCCACATGGTAGGTGGATACCAACTGGCTGAGCCACATCTGCTTCCTGAGACTAGTTTTTGATCACTCATCTACTTTAACCCTTCCTTAAAGGGGCATATCCTCTAATGGGTACCCACACATTCTTTACTGGGTAGAGTGAGGGCCTATTCTCTATCTGGTCAATACAAAATAAGGACAATTAAGCATAACCACTTCAGATGATAACAAGGTATTCCTTAGAAAAGCTGTTGTCAATGGTTTATCAACAGGAAGGATAAAAAAATTCCTTGCACTGAATATTTTCAAAAGTAAGGGACCCCAAACAGTGGGGCTCCTGAGGACTCTGGAGACACCCAGGCACCATGGTCAGGGCAGATAGCTCAGGAGTTTGGTGCCTTGCCAATGGGCCCTACTTTGGAGTTTGTGCTCCCTAGTGTGATGACAGAGTTGGATTCAGTTGTGGTTTCACTATACATGGCTCTTTTGTCCCTTTTATTTGAACCTATAAGTTGGTGCTGGAGTTGGTAGGTGTACATTCAAGAGAATTAAATCTTTGGGCTGTCCCTGTGCCAACTGGGCCCTGAGCTTCAATGGAGTTACAACACCTACTCTCTAGTTCATTAGAATCATCCAGGACAACTAACAATGAAGTGATGATGGACAGCCACCACACTAAGGAACTGAGAGAGTCTACACCTGCAAACAAGAGAGTCCCATCCATCAGCCGTATGGGACTGAAGCCCCCTTTCAATTAGAGGTGGAGTAGGCATCACTATCCCAGAATCCTCAAGATTGGGGAATAACGATAGATTAGAGTAGACTTATGGGTAATCTACTATATACTTATTATGATTCTAGCAATGGAAGAAATTATATCAGTGATGTGGACGCAGTAGCCACTGGAGGTTCTGAGGTCAGGGAGAGGGAAAACATGTATAACATGGGGGCATTTACGGGACTTGGAAATTGTACTGAATGACATTGCAACGACAGATACAGGCCATTATATATCTTGCCATAACTTACAGATTTGTGTAGGAGAGAGTTAACTACAATGTAAACTATAATCCATGCTTAGAGGCAATGCTCCAAAATGTGTTCATCGATTGCAATGAATGTACACTAATAAAGGATGTTGTTAGTGTGGGTAAATACGAGTGGTATGGGGAGTGGGGCATAGGGGAATCCCCTATATTTTTTATGTAACATTTTATGTAATCTAAATATCTTTAAAAAATAAAAATAAAAAAAGGAAGGGAGATGTGCACAATGTTAGGAAAATTTATCTAAGGGTGTTCTTGCTCAAATTTGGGAAAGGAACTAGATAATCTCTTGAGATCCTTTCTAGGATTAAGAGGACATGTCCTCAAATGAAAATCACTTTGAACAATAAATGTTTCTTATGGATAAGTTTTAAAAGCATCACATGACTTGATATGCTGCCTAAAGTTCTCAGATCTGCATTTAACAAGGAAATTCCTGATAGTGAGCTACATATAAATGAATGTAACCAGTGTAAATTGAACAGATTTACTATCTAATGGAATTCTAAAGCCAGAAGGGACCTTGAAGACAAAGAGCTAGTTTTAATGGTAGAACTGGCATGTCATGTAGTCCAGAATTCTACGTTCTGCACCACCTCTGCTCTATAGCTAACAGTTTTTACTATGCCACATGAACAGAGACTGTTCCTTTATTTGTGGGTAAAAATGTATGACATAGTGGAAATAATACTAGAATGGGAGTCAGAAGATAGTGATTTGATTCCTCGCTCTCAAGAGAAGTAACTGTAATCTCAGTGACCTTTGCTTTTTTTTAATTTTTTAATCTGTAAAATAGTAGTAATAAAGCAAATTGCAAATCACAGTGTTGTGGTAAGGATCAAATGGCATACTGATGTGATGGCACTCTGCAAACTTCAGAGAACTACAGAGATTTAAGGAAATATTGTTACTGCCATCTTTGTTACAAATTAGAACTAAGAACACTATCTATTCCCAATTAGTTCAAATGAGTTTTGATTTCTAGAAGTCTAGCCATATCACAAGATTTGAGACTCTGCTTCTATTTTATTCTTATTTTTAACCATTTCTTTTCTAAAATCCATCTAGCTTAAACACTAACATTTTAATCTAAGCACTAATCCAAGAGAGCTTTCTTGTTTTCCTTTCCTATGGTAACAAATTCTTTACTAAATGGCAGGTTAGAGAATGGAATATTCTGTTTCATTAACGGACCTGCTTAAGAGTTGTTATATATTCTATATGCAAGTCACCAATTTTCAAAGAAGTAAAATACAGTAATATAGACTAGACTGAAAAAATGATAAAATAAAAAGTAAGTGTTTCTTCCACCTTCTGAAGAGCCTCAGTTTCCCAGGTAGCAGCTTTGTCTTGATTCTCCATAAATCATAATGAAACCAGGCACCATATGCATTACTTCCCTTCTTAGAAACAATGCACTTTTAACATAAACTGGAGTCACCTTTGTACCTCAATTTGTTGCAGGATATTTATGACCACATCAGGAACAGAAGGATCAGCATCTAGCTTGGCAGAACAAAGTGAAAGCTGGCGAATAAGACTGCCCAGTTCCCTACACTGAGCAGGAACTGGGTGTTCCCCTCGGTCAGTAAACTGAGTGACAAACATCTGTAAGGCCCGAATGGCTCCTCGATGAGCAGCTGCCAGCCTAGACATTGCCCACGACTGGCAATAAATGAAACATGAGAAGTTATTTCAATATTCAGAACTTCCTAACATGAACCCAACCCTTTATTTCCACTCCACCTTCTCCCTATAAATAACTATTATGAAAACACTTTACATAGTAAAGTGAATTATAAATTTTTAAAGTTTTCTAATGACAAGTAAAGTCTTCTCCTTCCTATTGTCAGTTTCTTAGACCAGCAACAACAACAAAAACCTACTTTTCAGTACCTGATCCTTGGAAGGTCACCCCATGTTCGGAACACTTAAAGGGTTCTCTCCCTAAAAGGTTTCTACAAGCACTGAAAATAGCATTAACACAATTAACCCACATGTAATACTAACAAAACACTGGAAATGTAACATATAATAAATATTCATCATAATTTAACTGCATCATACCTTCTTAGTGTGTTTAGTTTTATGTGGACTCAATTTATCCAATTCTTCCTGGATTTCTTTTACCTGTTTTGTAAAGGGGGAAAACCAATAACTTCATATCTTTCCAATGATCTTTTTTTATAGAAAAGGCTACATCTTATCTTCTCCAAACTTAACCATTATTAATTCAAGTCACTGGAAAATGAGAAAAGACTCTTCATTCATGCACCCAAAAAATAGTTACAGGTTTCCAGTTCAAGAGGATGAATTAAGTACAAGGTTCACCTTCCATCCCTTGATCCTCGATGTAATAGGAATTTAATATGAAAGAATGAAGGTGGAGGTGACTCTGGAAAGGAAAGTGGCCCAGATCATGAAGTGCCATGCTAAAAAACTTGGCTTTTATCCTATAAGTTACAGAGAGCCACTGAAGACTTTCAAGCAGTGGTCTGACTTGGTGAGATTCATGTTTTAGAACAATCTCTCGGCAGCAATGCAGAGTAAGAACTGAAATAGACCCCAAAAAGAATATAGAACAAAATTAAACTCAGATATTTTCTTTTAAATGAAAAAGTCAAGTTTTAGGTTCAAGCAATAAAGCTAACATGTGACATCAGTGACCAGAAATGAATAAGAAGCTTAATAACGAATAAGGCATTAAGGCTAAAACAAGTATTTTTTAAAGTATATCCACAGTGTAAAGAATGTAAATGCCTGTTCATCGGCCATTAAATGTGTCCTAAATGACACTTTAACACAGTCTTCATGTTTTTCCAATCATCAAAATGTAAATGTACTACTGTTTAATAAAGGAATAATCATATTATTTATCTTAATTACTAAGCCTCTAGTACAGTATAAACACTAGACAGATGAGAAATGAACAAGGTCCTTTGCTTCTATAGTACTAGGGTTCATTAACTGGGGACCCTGGGTTTCAGGGTAACTGGCCCACCTGATTTTATATGCAAAAATATATGTTGTTGTTTTTTTCCCTGAGGAAAGGGTTCCTGGTTGTTAATAAATTCTTAAAAGAATCTAGGAGCCCCACAAGTCAAGCATCGTTGCCTAACGAGGTTGGCCATATACACATAATATACAAACACACATAAATGCAGATGATACAAAGAAAAAAATTATGTGTCCCTATGTTCAGGATATTTACCCTCAAAAACACAAAAAGGTTCACATAGGATACTTTGGTGCAAATATTTCTGAGACAAAAAGAAAACCG
This sequence comes from Dasypus novemcinctus, assembly GCF_030445035.2. NCBI lineage: Eukaryota > Metazoa > Chordata > Mammalia > Cingulata > Dasypodidae > Dasypus > Dasypus novemcinctus. The sequence goes on from NC_080693.1 coordinate 27,863,245, forward strand.
AAACGAAGAAATGCAGTGTGCGCAGCCTACTACCCCCTTCCCCCTGGGCTCTCATACCTGCTGCTGGAGGACGTAGAGCATTCGGGCAGAACGCACGGCTTGCTCCTGTCTCCTGACACGGATTCGCCGTTCCTCATCTGGATCCAAAGCCTCTTCTATGCTATCTGAAAATAGTTTTCCCCCAAAAGTATAAGTTGGGCATCAGCCTACCACATGGGAGGTCCTGGGTTCCTCCTGGTGCCTCCTTAAGAACACCAGCAGACACCTGCACCTACTGCAATGAGAGCTAGATGCCGCACCCTGCCACAACAAGAGCTAGATGCCTGCAGCCACTAGATGCTGCACACATCACAATGAGCGCTAGATGCCCACGCCCTGCCACAAGGAGTGCTAAATGTTGCACCCTGCCACAACAAGAGCTAGATGCCTGCAACCGCGGCAAGGAGCAGGCGCCTAAATGACTAGATCCACAGGCCAGCAGAGGCACAGCCTGAGGGGTGCAGGTTTCTCAGGACATTGGTCATTCACCTCCCATGTAAGAGGTCCCGGTTCAGTTCCAGTGCCTCCTGGAGAAGGTGAGCAATGAGTAGGCAAAGAGAATCATGAGAGGGGGTTAAATTTAAAAAAAAAAGATTGTGAGGATTAAATGACTTAATACATGTAAAGTGCTTAGAATAACATCTGGTGCAGAGTTTGCACCAATAAATGATGAATATTTTTTAAGTGGATTATAAACTATATATAAAACTTCCAAGAGAGATAAATTTGAAAATCTGTTTTTAATTTTTTTAAAAGTGGCAGCTGTAGTGGAAAAAAATTTCATTATTCATTAGCCAAGAAACCAAGAATGAGTGGGCAGATGCACTGACTCAGAGATGGAAGGAACATGAAGACATTAATAAGATCAAGTTCCCCTTCAGGCAGGAATTCCCTGAACGAAATCCCACTGGGTAGCCTAGTCCACAACAAGGCATGTGTTACTATTTTAAAACTCTTTATATTGAGCCAAAATCAGTAATGCTTTTTATCTTTTCCAAAAATCTTTATTGGCCTATTTTTATGTTTGACAAAATTACTTTTGCACTTTCTTATCTTGAATTCAAAGGAGAAATCCTTTCTCTGACAAAGTATGACAGCAAATGCTAAAATTATTTGAATTTTAAATATAAATACAAAATTATATATTTGTCAGGCCATATACCCTTGAACACCCTGATGTTCCACATTTCAAAAGATTAATTCAGAGATTTCTGGAAGATTGCCCAAAGGAGATAAAATCTACCCACTTCTTCCAGTCAGTGATTTTCAAATATGATGATCCAAATTCTTATGCAAAATCTTAATATACAAATCAGATAAAAGCAGTATTAGTATATTTTTTAAGTTCAAATTTTTTTACTCACTAAAAAGGCAAACAAAAATTGTAAGGCATCCATGTATCTTTTTAAAAAAAGATAATAATAAAAAAATTTTTTAATACAAAAAAAACAAAAACAACACAGTAAGGCTTTTCTGAAGAAAGCAAAAATTTGAAACCAGAAGTCTCTACAGATGCAGTCTCAAAGCCCTAGACAGCCAAATTATTTCTGTGCATGGACAGCACAGTATAAAGTCCAGATTCACACATTTATATGGAAACAAATGGTACTTGGTTTTGGCAAGGATTTTGGGGTTTTTTGGGGTTTTTTTTGGGAGCTACAGGGCCAGGGATTGAACCTGGGACCTTGTATGTGGGAAACTGGAAGGCTACACCAGATTTGGTTTTTTCATTTGTTTGTTCATTTTGTTTTTGCTTTTAGGAGGTACCGGGGATCAAACCCGGGACCTTGCACATGGGAAGCAGGCACTCAACCACTTGAGCTATATCCATCCCTGGCAAGGGTTTTTAACTGATTTTTGCAGTTAAAAGTTATTTGCAGCTGACTTTGATGCAGTCAGAACACTGGGCCTCATGGCTCTTTCCCTCCGCTAGCATGGCTTCTACCAAAACATGCTGTCGGTCTTACCAACACTGAGGAACAGCATGAGAAATGAGCCACAACACTTTTTTATATATGTTTTTTAATGTAGGAATCTTTTTGAATGTTCATGATATTACATAACATATTCTTTGTGAAGACCCACAGGGGTATAAGGTATTATGATAGCAAGTGCTAAAATTATTTGAATGTCTCAGTGTGTGGAATATTGTTTTGTCTCTTTTAAACTGTGTGACTTCTTCTTTGGACTGCAGTTCCTCCTTGAATTTGCTGCTAGAAAGCTCATACACAAATCTGCAACCCATCTCCAGTAAATCTTATTTTCCTTTCCTTATTTTTCCCTGTGCCACAATATCCTCGTTTATCTATTTTTATTTTATTGTGTTCATTCATGGGTATTTTGGTAAGGTACCTTCAATTCCTTATATAACATGGCAGGGTATGTATGCATAATGCATTAAATTTAAAATGCAAAAGAAAATTCTAGAATATGTACTATGCCAGCACAACAGTTCCTTTTGATATCCAACCCCTTGCTCCTTGCAGTCTGAAAGCTGGGCTTGATTCTCCTACTTGTTAGCTGTGGTACCTCCAAATTCTCCACATGGAATCAATCACTACTCACCAAGGCAGGGGTTCTTAACCTTTTTTGTTCCACAGACCCCTTTACCAGTCAGGTGAACACCACAGACCCCTTACTAAGTGCACACTATACAGTGTATTATTTAATAAATATATCACACCTGCACCAACATGTCCCCAAAAGAATGTTTTTTTGAATTTTCAATTCAAGCTTACAGACCCCCTGAAATCTTTCCACAGACCCCCAAGGGTCCCTGGAACCTGGTTAAGAAGCCCTGCCCCAGGGAAACATGAGGATATTGGGAACTCTGAGAAACTGCAGATAACAGTGTAAGGTGATTCTACCCCTTCCTTTCTACCTTATGATCAGATATTTTACACTTCGCATATCTACAACTTCCCTGTAATTGGTGTGTGTACACTCATCTAAACATGAGAAATTAGACTTGGTTTTATCCATAATACACATATACAGTGCTCTTTTTTATGCAAATTAAAAATAATTTTTGCCAGAAAATCTTTTGGATAAGGTAGGAAAACATTACAGAATAATGTGCGATCAGTGCCAAAAGACCTAAGGTTCAGACAGTAGATAGCCCAAATCCTAGGCTGGGTCCTCTGTCAGTCTACTCACAAGGTACAGCCTACAGATAGCAAGGAGCTACTGGAAAGAGGCGTTGGGACAGGGCAAACTTTCCAGAAAAAAAGATGTTGGTCAATCTCAAAGTCCAACAGTCTTGCCATAAATATTTATACTCTAGTGAACCAACACATACAAGGAGGAGGGGAATTTGGGGGTCGCCAGAAGAATGCATTTGAACTTTCCCACACTTATGGCATCTCTTCAAAAGATTGAATTTTTCTCACCTTTTTTAGTTACTTTTTCAATTTTATGGATACAACTGCTCAATTCTTTCTGGAGTCGCTGAACTTCTAGCAGGCTTTTGTGTTCACTTATCCTAGTATGCAGCTGAAGTCCTGGATCACGGGTGGGTGGTGAATTTGGCACAGGAATATCTAATCTTCCCGGATGAGATGTGTACAGGTACACCTTGGCCCCTGAGCTGGCAGTTTCCATTTTGGAGGGCTGGTGGCTGCATTGAGAAGCTTCCTGAGTTTTCGCTTCCTTCCTTTCTATCCTGTGGTCAGGTATTTTATACTTAGTATGTCCACATTTCTGAGAGATCTGTGGCTGACTTCTGAGGTGATATTCTTTCACATGCTCTTCAAATTGTCTGCGTTTCACATCTCTTTTGGCTAGGTGGACAGCATAGCTAAGTTTCTCTTCTGATATGACGGAAAATGAAACAGAACTGCTTAGGTCAGGACCATCTCTAAAATCTGCATCTTTACAGTGGTATGATTCGCTGTATGAGTGCTTCAGTTTTTCAATTCTGATTGCATGTGGGCAAGTGTATCGGATTGCCAAGTTGCTTGAATGAGTAGGAACATTTCTATTAAACTGCAGCTGGTTCTTTTAAAAATAAACACAAGTAAACATACATTAGAAAAATGACATATTCCTTGGTTGGTATATGCCTGTCATCAACTTTCTAAAATTTCACTCATAAGATTATTAGTGCTAACAAGTATTTTTGTGTTGTACTGATAGAATCAGCCACTCTCATACACCCCTAAATTCATCACTTAACCCTGGTTCTATCCCACAATCACCAGACCCACATATTATCCTTCTGTTTACTCTCTGAGTCATAACCCAGGAAGCCTCAAGCACAACCAGTTAGTTCCTCAACTCTCCAGTTATGCCCTTCTGTCCTGTTTAAAATGCCAGGCTCTAGCAAGTTATCATTATACTCTATTAAGAGCTTCCCTGAAAACTCTTCCACAGATACACCACACAGCCATACCAGACATAAGCTACTGACTATACTTCTTCAGGTCGTCTTGTGACTTTACCTGATGGCCAGACCACATCTTTTATCTTGTGCTAAGTACACTGTGCCCCGAACATTCCACTTGCACCTTCTTGGGCAGCCTTAAGTTTTTGTCAATATTAATCATAACAACTACATGTTTTGTTTTTCACTGAACAAATAAAAGCATGTTTCCACAGTCCTAGAGTTTCATTTTTCGTGGTTGAGTTTTCTAAAATCCAATGTCTGGCTTTTTCATGTTTAACTATAATCCTAATGTTAAATATTTAGATTGTTCCAGTTTTTCCACTACTAGAAATATTGCTTCAATTAAGATCATCATGCATTTAGGCTCTAATTTTTTTTTCCCCCTTTTTTTTTTCAATTATTTTTTTCTTAGGACAAATTCCCTGTCTTGGATTACTAGATCAAAGGGAACAATTTTATGGTCTGGACCTTCCTGAATGGAGCTGTCAAGGAAAGATTAACAGCCCGACAAGAATCCGCACCTAAAAATTTAACAAACCCTGTCCTGTGATGCCTTTATCTTGGAAACAGGCCTCCCCAACTGTTAAAATAAAGTAAGAATGTATATAAAAGCAGGTGTTCGGATGTTTGATGGGTATTGACATAGTGGGTAGAGTTCACATGACAACTGAGGGAGTGCTGAGTTCCCATTCCAGGAACTCGGTTGTACTCCTCCTCAATGGAGCAGCAACAATCCCCCAAGTGTAAGAGCAAAGACCAGTGAAAAAGGATGGTCTAATGATAGGCCCCTGAAACTGATGACTATGCTTATAAGCCTGTGTGCTTGAAATTTCAACTAGGCCTAGAGCTGCAGGGTGCTTGAGAGTTACCTCCTGAGAGCCTCCATGTTGCTCAAATGTGGCTATGCTCTAAGCCAAATTCAGCATGTAAATGCATTATCTTACCCCCATCTTGGGACATGACTCCTGGGGATGAGCCTCCCTGGCACCAAGGCATTACTACCAAGCACCAGCAGGTGATACAACTAGAAAAAGACCTTGAATAAAAGGGGGAATTGGTAAAGATAAATGAGTTTATATGGCTAAGAGACTTCAAAATGAGTCGGAAGGTCATCAGAGGTGCCACGCTTATGCATGTCTCAGCAGAATCTCAGAGACAGCCAAAGTAGATACAACCCCAGATTGTGGTGCTCCTGAGGGCTACTGAGACACCCAAGTCCTAGGGTTATGGCAGATGGCTCTGGAGTTCAGTGCCTTGCCAATGGGCCCACTTTGGAATTTATGCTCCTGAGTATGATGGAGTTGGTCTCAGATGTGACCTCTCTACACAAGCCTCTTATGTCACTTTTACTAAACCTGTAGCTGGCACTGGGGTTAGTGTATTCTCAAAAGACTTGCATCTCTAGACTGTCCATGTGCCAGCTGGGCCCTGAGCCTCAGCAGAATTGCAACACCTACTTTCCAGTTCATTAGACTTACCCAAGTCAGCTAACAGGGAGTTGAGGATGGTCAACCACAACAGGGAACTGAGAGTGCCTACAACTGCAAGTAGGAGAATCCTATCCATCAGCCATGTGGGATCTAAGCCCCCACTCAATTTAGAGGTAGAGTGAACATTGCCATCCCAGGGACCTCAAGATGAAGGAATGAAATATGGTTTAGAGTGGACTTACTGGTATTCTATCATAGAATTATTGTCACTCTAGCAATGGAAGAAACTGTATCATTGATGTGGAGACAGTGGCCACAAGAGTTGCAGAGGGCAGGGAGAGGGAAGAAGAGGCATGATATAGGGGCATTTTTGGGACTTGGAGTTGTCCTGAATGATATTGCAGGGGCAGATGCAGGATACTATATACCCTGCCATAACCCACTGAATGGACTGGGGGAGAGTGTAAACTACAATGTAAACTATAATCTATGCTATGTAGAAGTGCTCCAAAATGTATTCATCAAATGCAGTGAATGTGCCACACTGATAAAAGAGGTTGTTGATGTGGGAGGAGTGGGGGAGGGGAGTGGTACATATGGGAACCTCTTATATTTTTTAATGTAACATTTTGTGTGATCTATGTATCTTAAAAAAAAAAAAAGATAATGAAAGATTAAAAAAAAAAAAAGCAGGTATATGAAGAGTCAAGTTTTTAAAAACACACTGTAAGAAAGCTCCAGAAAATTATTTTGGGAAGAAAAAAATAGTAGTTTAAAACCTCGCGAGAGAAAAAGAAATGTTACCATCTGAAAGGTGAACAGACTAATGAGAAGTTCTTGAAATGTACTGCCATATTTAGGAAAAGACTTTCCCCCAAAAGGTAAAACTAAAGCTAAAATACCTGGAGAATTTGCTGTAAGTACTAGAAAAAAATATGGGTGAATTCCTCTTTAACCTGGACCTAGTGAAAGACTTTTTAATCTAGGATTCAAAATCCAGATAAAATTGAAGAAAATATTGATAAATTTGACTATAGAAAACAAACAAACAAAAACAACTGCATGGCAAAAAATACCATAAACAAACTCAAAAGAAGAACTGACAAACTGGGAGAAAATATTTATAATATAAAGGGCTAATATCCCTATATAGTATAGATAATGAAATTTCAAAACTTGAGATGAAGGGGAGTGGGTGTAGCTCAGTGGTTGAGAGCCTGCTTCTACAAGGTCCTGGGTTCAATCCCAAATACCTCAAAAAAAAAAAAAATTGAGGTGAGAGAAACATCAAAATGCAACAGAAAATGATGAGAAATAGACATGAATAATTTATAGGAAAAGATAGAAACATGGCCCTTAAAATATGAAAAAAAAAATTCAATCTCACTCGATATGAAAAACTACACTGAAATACCTCCTCTTATACATCATATTAGCAAAGATTTAAAAGCATAACACATTGTGTTGGTGAGGCTATGTGGAAATAGGCCCTCTGAAAGTGCAAGTGGGACTGCAAGTTGATACAACCCTTATGGAGGGGACTTTGGCGATATCCAAGAAAACAACATATACATTTACCTTTTGACTCAGCCATCTCACTTCTAGGAATTTTCACTGAAGGTACATTCCCAACAATACAATACAGGGTTATTCACTGTTGCATTGTTGGTAATCACAAAATATTGGAATCAACCTAAATGCTCACATAGGAGAGTGGCTACATAAACTATGGTCCACTCACAACAATGGAGTACACGATGCAGATGTGAAAAAGAATGAGGATTGTAGAGAGATTTCTAGGATGTACTGTTCTGTGAAAACAGCAAAGTACAAAAAAAGTATATCTATAATATGTTGCCCTTCAAATAAGAAAAAAAAAGGGGACATGAGAACACAGACATGCATCCGATCATTTGTGCAAAAAGAAACATCTAAGAGAAAAATCAGAACCTAATGAGGTTAGTTATCTACAGGATGTGGGCAGGAATTGAGTGGAAAGGATAGAGGGAATGGGAGGAATAACACTTCTCTGAACACACCTTTTTAAACAGGTGTGTTTGTAACCATGTTAATGTTTCATATATACAAAGGGGAAAAAGCGAGGGAGAAAGAAAATAAATTCTGTGAAGATGGGAAACAGAAACAAACAAACCAAACTGCATTTCCAATGAATAACATAATCAGACTAAAAGAGGAGGGTGAAAAAATTTAATCCAAAGTAACTTTTGAACACAATATTTGGACTATATGCCCTTAAAGTAAAGACAAAAATATATATACTCTGAACATTGAACCCTAATTAGTAGGTTTCTTTTCTTGCAGAGGAATGGGTTGTAATTCAGAAACAAAATCTTGTACATTCTAAGATTGAATAAGTCAATGTATTACGGAAAATGGGAGTCAAGTTTCACAAAAAGGAGTTACAAATGTGGAAAGTATTGGATCGGAATTGGAATTGGATACATCTATGTGAACCCATGAGTTTTAATATAGACAGATATGTAGACAGGCAGACAGGAAGAAAGAAATGGATACAGATGTATGTAAGTGTGGTTCTGTATATGAATAAATGTGTATGTGTGTGTGTATATGCCCATAAATATGTACATCTATTTCCCAGCTCTATTTTCCAAGAGGGTCTAGAAATAATGACAGCCCAGTAATAATGAGCATATCTAGTAGCCAGAAATTGAGTTCTAAATATCAGTCTACCAGAGTTCCTTGGATAAATAGCTGATTCCAGGACTAGAACAGAGAATGAACAGGCTGAGCCTGGAATATATTTATGTGCCAAAGTGTGGTAAAGACTGATGGGATCATATCAAAGGGATATTGGAGCCGGCTTGCAGTTGCTCTCACTAGCCAAATCACAGACCATTTAAACGTCAAAATAAATATTTGAACATCAAAATAAATGATAGGAAAGGATTATAACCTATTGCATAAAGGGAGAATCTACAAATCCGCACTGATCTAACTTAGTAAATAAATAAAATGAAACAAAAGAGACAGGAAAGCTCTTCCTTAGAGAAGAAAATTAATTAATGAATGTAGAAAAAAGGATAAAATTAGAAAATCATTATTTGCCAACCATCATAATAAAAATTGATTCTGGTAAGAACCATCAATGATTGTTAAAACTAGTTGAGGGGAAGCAGCTGTGGCTCAATCAGTTGGGCTCCTGTCTACCATATGGGAGGCCCTGGGTTCACATCCCAGGGCCTTCTTGTGAAGGCAGGGTCATCTGCATGCTGCGGAGTGCCGCCCGGCCCGCAGGCACCGTGGAGTGCCACCCAGCCCACAAGCGCTGCAGAGAGCCAACTCGGCAAGGTGACAGAACAAAAAGGGAGGCAAGCAAAAAACGCAGAAGAGCGCAGCAACAGACACAGAGAGCAGACAGCAAGCAAGTCGCAAAGGGGGTAAGCGAGATAAATTAAAATAAATAAATACAGACACAGAAGAACGCACAGCAAATGGACACAGAGCAGAGAGCACGCAAAAAGCTGCAGGAGGGGGGTTAAAAAAAAACTAGTTGAGGGGGGAAAGGATATTTATGTAGTCTTGAATAAATTCCTTTTCATTGCAAAAGGTCAAAGAGTAACTTCACAATGGTCAAATCTGGCAGACACCACCTCAATCAGATGATGAAAGTTAACACTGCCAGTAATAGATTAATAGGCAGCATGAACCTCTAGTTTTGACGAACTGAGAACTCAACATTGCTTCATGGTTTTCCTGCCAAAAGTGTGTAACTTCAATCTAACTATGAGAAAACACCAGACAACCCAAATTGAAAGAAAATCCTCATATAATTGGACTATATGCTTCAAAAATGCCAATATCATGAAATACAAGGACAGGCTAAGAGTGTAAAGATAAGAGACTAAAGAGACATGACAACTGACTGTAATTCATGAGCTTAGATTTTCTTTTGCTATAAAGGACATGGCTGGGACAACTGAAAAAAATCTCATTAAGGTCTAGAGATTACATGATAGTACTATTTCAATGTTAATTTCCTGCTTTGGGCATTGTACTAAAGTTATTTAAGAGAATTTCTCATTTTTAGGAAATACACATACTTACAGGTAAAAGGGCATCATGTCTGCAACATACTCTTTTTTTTCTTTTTGAGGTTCCAGGGCCGAGGATGAACCCAGGACCTCATATATGGGAAGTTGGCTCCCCTGAGTTAGTTTTTTCATTTGTTTGTTTGCTACTTGTTTTTTTTTTTTCATTTTTAAGAGGCCCTAGGAACCGAATCCCCTACCTCCCATGTGGGAAGAAGGCGTTCAACCACTTGAGCCACATCAGCTCCCCACAACTGTTTTTTTTTTTTAATTAATTAATTAATTAATTTGTCTCCCCTTCCCCCCCCCAGTTGTCTGCTCTCTGTGTCCATTCACTGTGTGTTCTTCTGTGATCACTTCTATCCTTATCAGCGGCACCAGGAATCTGTGTTTTTTGTTGCTTCAACTTGTTGTGTCAGCTCTCCGTGTGTGCAGTGCCATTCTTGGGCAGGCTGCACTTTATTTTGCACTGGGCGACTCTCCTTATGGGACACACTCCTTGCATTTGGGGCTCCCCTACACAGGGAACACCCCTGCATGGCAGGGCACTCCTTGCGCACATCAGCACTGCGCATGGGCCAGCTCCACATGGGTCAAAGAGGCCAGGGGTTTGGACCACGGACCTCCCAAGTGGTAGGTGGACACCCTATCCATTGGGCCAAGTCCACTTCCCCTGTCTTTTTAATTATGAAAAGAAAAATAGTAACTTTACAGTGGAGAAACCTGGTATCACCTTAAACAAGTGATAAAAGCTAATATCTCCAGTAATGGGACAAGTATCATGTGCCTCCTATTACGATGCACTGAAATGACACAGCATCACTTCTATGATATGCCTGCCAAAAATGCATATTCTTGAAAGACTCAGAAAATAAAATGTATGTATGGGGTGAGGACGAATGAGTGTAAAGAGAGAGAAAAGAATGAGGGAAGAGGGGAAACGGACTTTGGCCCAGTGGTTAGGGCGTCTGTCTACCACATGGGAGGTCTGCGGTTCAAGCCCCGGGCCTCCTTGACCCGTGTGGAGCTGGCCCATGCGCAGTGCTGATGCGCGCAAGGAGTGCTGTGCCACACAGAGGTGACCCCACGTAGGGGAGCCCCACGCGCAAGGAGTGCACCTGTAAGGAGAGCCGCCCAGCGCGAAGGAGGGAGCAGCCTGCCCAGGAATGGCGCCGCCCACAATTCCCGTGCCGCTGACGACAACAGAAGCGGACAAAGAAACAAGACGCAGCATAAAGACACAGAAAACAGACAACCGGGGGAGGGGAGGGGAATTAAATAAATAAAAAATAAATAAAAATCTAAAAAAAAAAAAAAAAAAGAATGAGGGAAGAAGGAAAAGAAGGAAGGGAAATATAGTAAAATGTTAACATTTGTAAAATCTGAGAGACTACCCAATAATTCTGTGTGCTATTTTTGCAACTTTTCTGTCAGTCTGAAACTACGTATTTTTTTTAATTCTTAAACCACAATGAGATATTACTATACACTTACCACAATAGCTAAAATTAAAAAGACCACACCAAATGTTGGCAAAGATGTGAAGCAACTGGAGCTCTAATATATTGTCAGTAGCCAGTAAAATGGTACAACCACTATGTAAAAAACTCTGACAGTTTCTTATAAAAGTAAATATAGAGGAGCAGATGTGGCTCAAGCAGTTGGGCATCCACCTCCAATAGGGAGATCCCAGGTTCAGTTCCCAGTGCCTCCTAAAGGAGACAAGCAGAGACAATAAGCAGACAAAAGATAGAGCCATCTCAGGGGAGGGGGAAATAAATAAGTAAGTAAGTAAGTACGTAAAGTAAAGTAAAATAAAGTAAAGTAAAGTAAAGTAAAGTAAAATTTCCTGGATCTGGGTATCTGGGCAGAAGATACTTGGGTTAAAAAAATTTTTTTTTAAACTAAGTATCTATATACTCTATGATCCAGCAATTTTACTGCAAAGTATTTACCCAAAAGAAATGGAAATACACTCACAAAAAGATGTGTAAAAGAATGTTTACAGCAGCTTTATGTATAAGAGCCCCAACTGGAAACAGCCCAGGTATCCATCAGTTTGTAGAATGGATAAACAAACTGCAGCATACACAAACCATAGAATACAACTCAGTACTAAAAGTGGAACAACAAGGACAGACCTCAAAAACATTATACTAAGTGAAAGAAGGCTTACACAAACAATTACACACTCTATATGAACTCATTTATATGAAGTTCTAGAACAGGCAAAACAAATCGATGATGGAGAAAAACAGAATAGTGGTTGCCCTGGAGAAGAAGAATTTAGGGGTGGGTATTGACTGTGAAGGAGCAAAAAACAGCTTTCTGGGATGAAAGAAATGACCTGTATCCTAATAAGGTATGGGTGACACATGTGTTTATATTTGTCAAAACTCAGCAAATGTGTGCCTTTCATTACATACAAACTTCATATCAAAACAAAAGAAACTCTAAACAAAGATGGAACTCTAGCTAATATATGCATACAAGAGAAGTTGCAAGAAGATACTGATGTCTGCAATTTTCTTTGAAATGTGTCAAAATTAGATTGATAGATGATCTCTAAAGGGATGGATCAAAGGATTATGCAATGAAAACAAAAAAGAAATATTAGTGGAATCTAGGAGTTCACTGTAAAATTCTTCCAACTTTGCTAGATGTTTGCAATTTTTCATAATTATGTTAAGAGAAAAGACTTTGGGGACAACTGGGTGAAAGTCAACTAAAAACTGGTCATTGAATAATATGAAGGAATTACCTCTTGTTCATTTTCTCAAGTATTATGGTTAAGTAGAAGACATTATTTTTAGGAGAATTTTTCTAAAATATTCAAAGTAAAGTGCCATTATGTCTACAGCTTACTTTGAAATAGTTCTCCAAAAATTTAGATAGATGGACAGATGAATGAAAGGATGGATGGACAGATGGGTAAACAGAAAAATAGGGCAAATGTTAACTGTTGAATCTAGAAGGTGGCTTAAGTTTTCCTAAAAAAAAAAGAAAAAAAGTTTTCCTGCATTTATGGTTGAAATGTTTCCTAATAAAAATTTGAAAAAGAAAAAACTCACAAAACTACCTGGGTCTGAAGTTCCCTAGGATAAATCCTCCCATCTGGCTGGGCATCAGTTGCCAGGTGCACACAGGTTGAAGCTGCTCTGCCTGGCCCCATCACGTCAAGAGTGTAGAATAGTGAAAACCTAGTCCTCAGTCAACAGTTCTTCTCAAAGAGCATTGCCTAAAATGAAAGAGAGCCATTTTCAGACCAAGAGTATTAAGACAAAGGAAAAGAATAAACAAAACACAATGGCATGCTCGTAGAACAATATTCTAAGTAGCACCTAACAATCTCATACTAAAGAGTGAATGTGTAAGAAGTGTAAGTCAATTTCTTCCATTTATAAAATCAACCACTTTTTGGAGTTCTCGTTTCCAAAAGAACAAGGAATACTGACTGCTTCAATGGCAATCTCTTGGGCCCTTTCCATTTGATTTCAAATCTCAAGGTCTCTAATAGGATTTTATTCCAGAAATAACTCTGCTATGATAAACTAGTACTTCCCAGCAGAGCAGTTTTATGGACATATAGTTCACATTAGTAAATCCTAACCACTGGCCAACTGCAGTACGCCTCATTATCTCAGGTACCCAGAATGGACATAACTCCCAATGGCTCTAATTAAACCTGCTGGTTTTAGGTCTGGATCCTCCCATTAACTAGCCAAATAACCCCTCTAAATCCTTAGTTTCCCCACTCTTCCCCCCTCCCCCATCTATATACGAAATGAGATAAGAGATTTGGAAGTGTTCTGTAAGCAGTAAAGGGCTACTATAACCATATTTTTCCTCCCTCTGTTACAAATGTGGTGCTCATCATATACTGCATTGTCTCATATTGTTATTTACCTATTTCACAGGTATACGTCTCATCTTCCCAGCTAGACAAAGTTCCTGAGGGCAAGGGCCTTGTCTTGCTCTTCTATTTCCCACAACACAGTGCTTTGAGCATGGTGGGCAATAAACTTACTGAGTTTGGCTGAATTTTTGTCAACTGACTAGTTTTAAATGCACTGGGGACTTTGCTTTCTCAAGGAATCTTGTAGTAAATCATTTTTAATAAATGCAAGGTTGAGAGACTGGATCTGCTTAAAGACAGATACGTCTGGGGGGGAGGGAAGCAGCTGTCCAAGATTCCTTATTTCAAAGGCGGTTGAGACAGGATCAGAAATTTAACAGATGGGAAGAGGCACATAAGCAAGGCAATCCCAACTGGCTAGATACCAACACAGTTGAGGTGCTGGAGCCACAGAATGGAGCCTGCAGAAACAGGGCCAGGGGCATCTACAACTTTTCTGTGGTCAGCACTTTCCCCCTGGATGCTTCCATGTGTCAAAGACCGACTAATCCATTCTCTACCACCAAAAGCTAGGTGATCCCTACAGTTCCAGGATATCTTTGAGTGATGCTATACATACATACACAAACATACACACACTCACAAAGCCCAGGGACACCCACCCCCAAAACTTTTCCCCTATACATAGTCCAGGGACACCCCTCTCTCCTTGCAACCTATCCCTTCCCCATTGTTCCAGAAAACCTTCCAATGTGTTACCCTACATAACCTGGGACATCTCCACAAAGTCTCTCTCCCCCCCATCCTGAAGACACCCCTACAGTTTGTGTCTTCATCCAAAACCCTAAGACAAACCTCCCCCCAAATTGATCCTTCCCACAGAGCCCTAGGACCCACCCCCCCCCAAGTTGTTCCCTACAATCTGCCTTCCCCCACATAATTCTCTTGCAAATTGCCCCCCCTCAATTTGCCTTCAGACACTTCTGCAGCCTGTTTCCTCCCACTCTGTGGTAGATGATCTCCGAAATGGCCAAGGCCTGTTTCCTCCCTCACAACTGGGAGGATGTCCACAGCTTCAGGTACCTCCACTGTCATCCTTGTCCCTGACACTCCCAAAACATTCCCAGAGTCTCTTCCTTCTCCCACAGACCTTGAACAGCCCCATAACTTGGTCCCACCCCCATAAGTATGAGTCTCCCCCACAGCCTGTCTCTTCCCTGCCAGTCCCAGGATACTTCTACTTTCTGTATCCTCCCCTGCAGGCCCAGATTCCTCTGCGGACTGTCCCCTCACAGTCCCATTAGTTTTCTCTCCTGTAGACCCAGTCACCCACACTGCAGCAGGCATCCGCCCAGCCACAGGCACTCCCACAACTGCAAGCACTCCCAAAGACTGAGGCACCCTAAGGGTGTCAGGGACTGTTCCATTCTCTTGCCTCCTCCACAGGCCTGAGACACTTTCAGAGCCTGTCTCTCCCTCCACAGGCACAGGGACCCTGGCAGCAAAAGGCACCTCAGTAGCCTGGCTCCTTCCCCATATGCCTGAGACCTCCCCAGAGGTGGTGGCCCCTACCGCTGGCCCAGGGACACCAGCAGCCAGAGGAATCCCGACTGCCTGTCTTCTTCCCCACAAGCCCAAGGGACCCCCAGAGCATGGCTCCACTCCCACAGTTCCTGGCACTCCCGTGGCTGGGTGAAGCCCCTCAGCCATGGGTACCCCTGCAGTCTGTCTCCCGCGCAACAAGCTCGAGATGCCCCCAGAGCCAGTCTTTTTCCCCATGGGCCCAGGCATCCTGGCAGATACAGGCACCCCCATCGTTGTGGAACCCTTGGCACCTGCAGGTACTCCTGCAGTCTGTTTCCCTTCCCACAAGCCTGAGCCACCTTGGGAGCCAGTTTCCTCCTGTACAGGCCTAGGCGCCCTGGGAGCCACAGACACACCACCAGGTGTGAACCGCCTTGCAGCCACAGGCACTCTTGCCATTTGTCTCCTTTCTAACAAGCCTGAGAAACTCCCAGAGCCAGTCTCCAAACCCAGAGGACCAGGTACCCTAGGAGCGATGGGCACCTCGGCAGCCACAGGAATCCTGGCAGTCTGACTCCTTCCCCAGGACCCTGGGACACCCCCAGAACCATATTCCTCCCCCGCAAGCCCAGGCACCTCAGAAGCCACAGGAACCCTGGCTGCCACGGGAACCTTGAAAGCCTGTCTCCTCCCCCATGACCCTGGGAAAGCCCCAGAATTAGTATCTTCCTCAAAAGGTGGGGGCACCCCTGAAGCCATGGGTACCCCTGAAGACGTGGGTATTCTGGCAGCATGAACACTGTCCCACAGGTCCAAGACACTTCTAGTGTTGGTTTTCTGACCTGTGGGACCAGACACCCACACAGCAACAGGCACCCTACCAGACGCATGTACATCCACAGCTGTGGGTTCCCCTGGTGAGGCATGCCTGTGCTTAGGTATACCTGCTTTCTTAGGTATACCTGCTGTCTCAGGCGCCCCCAAAGTCTGTCTTCTCCCACACAAGTGTGAAATGTCCCCATAGCCAGTCTCTTGATCCACAGGCCCAGACAGCCCTAAAGCTGTAGGCACCAGAGCATCTTGCTCCCCCACAGCCTGCCTCCTTTCCCACCGGCTCTGGACACGTCCACAGCATGTCTCCTCCCCAGCAACGTCTGGTGCCGTGTCAGCTGCAGACACCCCCAGGGCCTGCTGCCTACCCCACAAGCCCAAGACGCCATCATAGCATGTCTCTTCTCCCATACCTCCTAGTACCACCACAGCCTGGGACGCCCGCACAGGCCGTTCTGTTCCCCACAGATTCTGGAGACTTCCACAGCCCATCTTCTCCTTCAAAGCCCCAGGTACTCCCGTAGCCTGTTTTATCCCCCACAGGCCCGGGATACCCCCAGAATCTAACTCCTGCTCATCAGGACCAGGCACCTCTGCATTCCATGCAGTGTACCGTGACCCTGGGTCATCTCCAGACCCTGTCTCTACCCACACAGCCTGCCCCCTTTCCCGGAATCCTGGGTCACCCCCACATGTGGCCTGCTCTTTAATAGCACAAGGCACCACTACAGGCTGTCCTATCCCCCACAGGCCAGGGATGCCCCCAGAGCCGATCTCCTCCACGACTTGTCTCCTCGGCCACAGGCCCAGGGTACCCGCAGAACTTCTCTTCTCCTCCACAGCTCTGGGTACCCCCACAGGGTGTCCCCTTCCTCGTAAGCCTGGAGTATCTCCATAGACTGCTTCTTCTGCCAGAGCCCCAGGCCCCTGCACTGACTGCCCTCTCACCGACAGACATGGAGTACCACAATCTATCTCTCCTTCCACAGCTCTGGGTAGCCCCACAGCCTCAAGCCACCCCATGGCCTGAGGCATCCCCATAGTCGGTCCTTTTCCCCAAGAGCCTGGAGAAACCCCAGAACCTATATTCTCCACAGTTCCAGGCACCTCTACAGCTTGTCCCCTCCACCACAGGCGAGGAGCAATCCCAGACCTTGTCTCCAGAGTCCCAGGAAAACCCACAACACGGGGAACCCTCACAGGCTGCTCCTGCCCATACAGGCCTGAGGCCCTCTCAGGGTCTGCCCCTAAGCCAAATGCTGTAGCTACTCGAGTGGCCTGGGGAACTGCCCTAGCCTGTCCTTTCATCCATGGTCCTGTGAGATGACCACGATTTGTCTCTACCCAGGAAGCCCGGCCAGGGATGCCCCTTTCAACTGGCCCCTCCCCTGCAGGCATGGCATACAGTTCAATTCTGCTTTCGTCCCCACATCCTGAAGCTGCCCTCATTGCCTGTACCTTCAACCAAAGTTCCAGAATGCTCTCGTGCCCCAGAGATCCGGGACGACCTCTTCCCTCGCAGCCCCGGGGACTCCCATAGTTTGTCTTCTCCTCCCCAGTCCGGGTCACCCACACAGACCCAGCAGGTCCCACCACCTCCGGCTCTGCCACAGCGCCGTTCACCCACACCGCCCCCGGAAAACTTACAGCCTCAACAGACCCTGCAGTCCGAGGTGTCCCCAAAGCCTCATTCGCCTCGGCTGTCTCCGCAGCTGGTCTCCTCCCCCATGGCCGCCCACACTCCTGCAGCCTTTCTGCACTCACACAGCGAGTCTCCCACACCGCCGACCTCGACCGGCGTCTTGCTCCAAGGTCTCCGGACGCCCCTGCAGCCCACCTCCTCCCCCATGGTCTCTGAATTCCTCGCCACGACCTCCCAGGCCCCACACAGGCAGAACGCAATGCCGCCGCTGGCTCGCCCCCGCGGAGCCGGGGCAAGGCCCCAGGGCCAGTCGCCTGGCTCATAGTTCCAGGTCAATTCCCTGCTTCCCCAACCTAGCCCCAGGGCCCTCTTTTTAACACCTCGCTTCCAGGGCTATCCCCAACACACACTCACACACTCAGATCCTGCCCTCGCGGTCTTCCTCTTCCGCCCCCCATCCCCACCTCCGTCGAGTTCCGGACGCCCGCCCCCCAGTCCCGGTCCCCCAGAAGCTTAGGCGAGAGAAGGTAAATTGGAGTGAGGTGCGGCGGAGCAGAAGGGGCGGCCCGGGGTCAGGGTCTCCTCTCCCTGAGGTCCATGACTCCTAACGAAGCTTCCCAGAATGCCCCCAGTTCCGGCCCGAGCCCACCTGGCCTGGGGCGCGGCGCTGTAAGGAGGTAGTCAAGGGGCCTCACTTAGACCTCGCTTCCGGCCGCTCGCCCAGTCGCCATAGCAATAGGCGCAGGGAAGCTTGGGAGCCGTTAAGGCTCCCGCACCACCTAAAGGTCCAGGTGTTTCAGGATGGCAGTTTTGCATCAGTATACTTGGGGTAGGGGGCAGGACTAGACTAGTGCGGAAGTCCGGGTTCGGGGGAAGCCGGAATGGAGCTACAAGAAAGTAGCTCTGAAGGATCCGAGAACCGAGACCAGAAAGGTGCTGCGGATGAGTTATGGCCTTCGAAAGACCCCGTACCTCCAATCTGTGCTGGCCTTAAGCTCCGCCTAGCTCCCCGCCCTTCCGGAGAAAACTTGTCCCCGCCCCACGTGGGGCCCAGCCCGGCAGCGGTCGAACCCCAGGACGTCTCCTGCAGTCCACCGCGAGATCCCGAGATGGCCCACTACGAGGAGGTGCGTGTGTCCGGCTTCGAGGAGTTCAATCAGGCCGTGGAACAACACAATGGCAAGACCATTTTCGCCTACTTTACAGGTTCTAAGGACGCTGGAGGGAAAAGCTGGTGCCCGGACTGTGTGCAGGGTGAGGCTGGGGCTCGGGGGCTGCTGTTCAGACGATGAGGCCACATCCAGAGATCGAGTTGGGAAGCGGGGAGGGAAGGGAGTGTTGGTCCCGAAGATCCGCGAAGCGACCTGAGCTCTCATTTTGACTGTTTCCCCTCTCCTGTTCCCTTCTCTTCTATTAAGTCCTTCCCCGCCCAAGAACGGTCTTTTTACCGTCAGTTCATTCGGACCCAAATAATCTTAGAACCTAGTTCTTCAAAACACGTATTTCACTTCCCCAATAAGATTAGTGTCTTAGGAGACACTCACTTGACTTGGTATCCCTTCCGGTAAGTTGCCAAATATTTATGCCCTTCATTTTTCTGAGGCTGTGGGGAGGGAGCTAGCAAAGAGGACGTGGACTTGGGTCCTTATTCCTACAGAGTCTGAGACCAGTAGAAAACACCTGACTCCTCAGTTAACTTCGGGTTAAAGTCTGATTACTTACTAAGACTGAGGAGGGGGAGGGAGGGCTGTTTATTGGCGCTTAACAGGTTATAGAGTTAATGTGTAATTTTATATCGACTTTTTTTTTTTTTTTAAAGCGGAACCAGTCGTACGAGAGGGGCTGAAGCACGTTAGCGAAGGATGTGTGTTCATCTACTGCCAAGTAGGAGAAAGACCTTAGTAAGTGGCAATATAATGCTATATTTCTCAGACAGGCACTAGACTCCTGAAAACTTAGGCTGGAAGAGCTTTGATTCAGGTTCTGTGTTCTAAGGTAATGCTGGATAAGTCTAACAGTTAGAAATTAATAAATACAAGTTATAAAACACAAAATTCCAGCCACTTGTATTAAATAAGGGTAATTCAATGAATTTGGCCTGGTTCAGATCTTAATTCGCTTTACATTTATTTTATATCTTAGTCACACTTTTAATAAGAATTCTGCACAGGGTAATAGGTAAATTATAGTCAAGATTTTTTAAATATAACAAAAATGATGACTGCTAAAAGACTAAGTATAAGGATATATCAGATATTAAGCAAACTGTAAAGAAACTACGTAAAATTTTTCCATGATCACTTTTTCTTTTCGGAATAGTTGGAAAGACCCAAATAATGACTTCAGAAAAAACCTGAAAGTAACTGCAGTGCCTACACTTCTTAAATATGGAACAGTGAGTATTTTTGTTTAAATATTTAGGGGCTATAATTATTCCCTACACCTTGTCAAAACTGTCTTTTAACTTGTTCTGTATTCAAATTTGAAAAGTTCTTGCCATTTCATCCCAAACATCACATCCCTGTTCAGAGTGCATTAAAAATCTATGACCTGGCTTTCCATCCTTTTGGCTATTTCCAGTAAACTATCAATAATGCAGAATATTTAAATATTAGAACTATCTCATGGCTTTTTTTTTTTTTTTTTTTTTTTTTTGAGGTATTGGGGCTGGGGATTTAACCTGGGATCTCTGATATCGGAAGCCAGCACTCAAATACAGAGCCATATTGGCTCCCTTGAGTTGGTTTTCTCCGTTTCTTTGCTTGTTAATTTTTGCCTTTTTTTTTGGGGGGGGGGGCGGGGTGTAGCAGGAACCAAACCAGGACTTCCCATATGGGAAGCAGGCACTCAACTGTTTTGAGGCACATCCACTCACTTGGCTTTTTTTTTTTTTAAGCCATTTTCAAATAAATTTTTAAAACCTCTATAAGCAGTTCTCAAGAAAGTTGGTTGACTCATTATTCCTTAAAACACCAGCGTCAATGGTTGTTTCCCTTAGTCCATAATTCTGGTTGAAAAGAAAGGATACTTCTAAGTTTAGTCATACCCCTGGTATTCCATAAAGAATAAAGAGTTGAAGGGAAGGGGGTGGCATGGGCATGCTGTCTCCTGTTTTGAGTGCATGGGGCTTCTTGATTATTTGGGGTTTAAATCCTTTGAGCCAAGTATTTTAATGATTCTTCTTGAGGCAAATATTTTAACTATTTCATAAAACTTGTTACAACCAGTTGATAGTTTCTGAATGGATGGGATTATTTCTTTCAAAAATTGGTATCATTCAAGGTAGAAAACCCCACTCTGCTCTCAACAACACTTTGTCGCAGTGGGATAAGATTTGACCATTCTTCTCTTACAGCCTCAAAAATTGGTAGAATCTGAGTGTCTTCAGGCCAGCCTCGTGGAGATGCTATTCTCTGAAGATTAAGAATTGATGATGGCAATTGTACGTTGATATCCTGACCTTGCTATAGTTTAAACATACTACCTTTGAATTCGTGTTGGCAATAAATAATGTTTTTTTTAAAAAAAAAAAAAACCCTAACATGTCTAAACAAGAGTGCTATTAAAAGTTCTCATTAACTCAGTTTGCTTGTAATATATGGTTATCTTTAAGATATGGATAAAATTCAAGACTAGCAGTAATAACTAAAAGGAATGTATTATTGGAGATGACAGAAATATCTAAAAAACCCTAATATTGCAGTACACAACATCCAGCTTTCTAAGACCTTTTACCTATTCTATGAATCTGCACAGCAACTGATATTCCTATTGGCTTTAGAATGTAGAATTTAACCTCACCACTGAAGGGAAGCATGGCACATCTAATCCAGCCTCTGCTTAATCCATGCAGTTTGTTTTGCAGCTGTCTGAATGTGCTGCACTTGAGAGTGGGAACTAAAAAAAATATATAACTGCATAACATGAAGAATCCAGCCCCCGAGTCAGTCCCACTAATTCTCCAAATTACTAGCTATGTAACCATAGGAAAGTTCCTTAACCTGTCTAAACCTCAATCAACAAGGTTTGTTCTAAAAAATGTCAGTTTTCCCAAGAATGAGCATAAATGCTTGAGGCA
Source organism: Dasypus novemcinctus (assembly GCF_030445035.2). NCBI lineage: Eukaryota > Metazoa > Chordata > Mammalia > Cingulata > Dasypodidae > Dasypus > Dasypus novemcinctus. The sequence continues at coordinate 27,885,099 of NC_080693.1, forward strand.
CCACATCTTTGTTCCAGCCTAAGGTCAAGTCTAATTAGTAGTTCACCAGTCTTCTCCCAGCCACCACTAAGTAGGTCAGTGACACACCAATGACTTCTTCCTTAAAGCTATCTCGCAAAACAACTGGAGATAATAGGTAGGTCCTCCTCTCTCCAGAATTTAGAAACTTTAAGCAACTCTTGTTCCACAGTTTAAAGAAGCCATATGCTCTATTCTTTTCCTTCAGTAGATAAAAGGGTGGAGTAGCTGATCCAGAGACAATGAGGTTCCAGGAAATGGTTTTATCCCATCCTTCACTGTCTCCTTAAATTAATCTAAAGCATCTAACAGTTGTTTTTATTTAGATGACTGTATTATATATTAATAAAAAATTTACAAAACCACAGGGAAAGTAGAACAATTGCGGTTTAACAGAAATAATCTATTAACAATAACAGTTGAATTAAATAGCACACTAAAAGCTCTAGGTGCTACCACAACAAATGTAGGTAAAAGTGTCTTTTGTCTTCACTGTACAGAAGAAATATAATATATACATGTCTTAAGAGCCTGGTCTGTTTCCAGCTTGTCATTTTCCTGATGTGTTATTTTGCTGTTGCTGTTCTGCCAGGGCTTGTTGAAGGCGCATCCGTTTCCGAGAATAGTGCTGCCAGTGCAGAATTTGCTGTTCATCAATAAATTTCGCACACTGGGCATTCACCAACTCCTTGCGGAAGTGTTCATACTGAAGCAGTTCTAACATGTGTAAACACTGAGGGTACCTGGGTTTAAGTTATAAGTTAAGAATCGACATAATTTAAGTCAGTAAGTCAAGCTCTAATTCAGTTACTTAAAAATGATCTTGTATCCTACCATTTCTATAAATTAAGTTAGTATTTTGGTGATATTTTTTTCCTGTTTATACAGAGAAACTAGTCATCAAAATTTTCAAAAGTGAGAAAATTTAAGTTGAAAAAGATTAAATAACTTTTGTCCAAGGCCATACATAACTGATGAGCAGAGTCATTATTTGGGGCCAAATGGTGCTATTCTAGATTTCTAAGATAAGAACATGAACAAACATTTTTATCTTAGTAATTAAATATTGGTTTTCCATCAATAGTGGTAAAAAGACAAGTCTTATTTCAAAGTGAGTCAATTTCAAAAAGAATTGCATAAATAGTGTGTACTCTAGTTTTCCACAGTGATACAGCTATTCTGAACTTTATGTATACTATAGGACTGAACAAATAAGTAAGTATAATGTGGCTAAAGAGAGCCAGATATCTGGCCATCAGAAAAGAAGTTACAGATATGAAAAGAGAGTTTGGCTAGAATGAACCCTGTGTTGTTGAGGTGGAATTGAAAACATCAGTGTGAACTCATGGCTTTTAAAACATACAAACACTTAAAGAAATATAGACACACACATCTAGTCTTACCTGCTCAGACAGCCTAGCAGCAATGACACTTAGTGTACAGATCATTGCTTTTAAATATCATTTTCCAGGGTTCCTTGAAGAAATGGCTGATTCCAGGGCTAAGGTCAGGAAAGTACAAGTGAGCCTGGAATATTACGCAGTGCCAAAAAGAAAAAAAATGCCCAGAAAATGATGAAGTGCTCAGTAATTAGAGCAAGAAATACATACCTGGAATACTTAGAGCAAGAGAATATATAATTATAACCCATAACACAAAATAATCCAAGACTCCATACTGATATAAATAAATCAAGGACAAGGAAATGGTCTGCCTTACAATAGAATTCCAACTAATGTAGAAGAAATGATGGTTTTAGAAGATCACCACAGTAAAAATTGCAGGCAAGAATCTTCAATCAATGATAAAATTAGAAGGCAAAAGTATGATATAAAACAAGATATTTACGTAGACCACAAGATACTTATTAAATACAATGGGGGGAAAAGTATCCTGAGAGTGGAGAACTCTGGCAGCCACTATCCTAATCTAGTGATCAAAGTAGTGGGACAAATCAATTTCATGGGACCCCTGACCAACTATACCAAGACAGATCCATCTCTTCTGCGTCAAGATCATGAAAGCCAAAAAGACTGAGGAACTGAGATTAAAAGAGACTAAGAAAACAACTAAATGCAACATATGTTCCTAGACTGAATACTGTATCATATATAGGATTATCAGTGAAGACAATGGCAAAATTTAAATGAGGTCTGTAGATTAGATAAAAACATAATGTCCTGGTTCTGAAAACTACTGTGGTTATATAAATGGTTTTTGGAGAGTCGAGGTGAAGAATAGACAGGAATTCTCTATTTTTACAACTTTTTTAAAGTGAATGAAAAGTTAAATAAAATTTAAGTGAGTAATCAAAAATAATTTGAGCAAGTAAATAATAGAGTATATAAAGCAAAAATCATACAAGTGGTATGCAAATAAAGTATGGGAAACAGTATACTAGAGCAGTGCTTCTCAGACCTTGATGTGCATATGAAACACTTGGGGAATCTTCTTAAAATGCAGACTCTGATTTAGTGGGTCTGGGGGTAGGGTCTGAGGTTTGCATTTCTAATAAACTCCAAGTGATGCCAATGCTGCTGGTGTGAGGACCATCTCCCATGCTGTCTTCGCAAGATATTAAAGGTTTGCTGCCTACACTCCAAAGATAAAAAGTTGCTTGTAATTGCTGTTAACTTAGCCGAGAATATTCTACTCACACCTGCCCGGTCTAATTCCTTTTCATGAGGATATGAAAGGAATTAGAATTAAAAAGACCTGGGTTTGAGTTCCAACTCTGTCATTACAAGCTGGGTCACTTTGAACAAGATACTTAACCTCCCTTAAGCTCAGTTTCATCTGCAAAATAAGTTAACATGACAACCAGGAGAATGTGATCTCAAGTAGCATGAAGTCAATAATTGACATTTGAACATGCAGTGATCATTTATTATATCAAATTTGTAGAAGACTGAATGCTCAGAACATTAGATGGCACAGCAAGGAATTATACATATTCTCCAAGAGGCTACAACGATAGCCTTTAAACGAACAAGATGAAACAGAAGATGTATGAAAGGAAAGTTTTGCATTTAATTTTAAAACAGTAAAATATGAATGGAGAACTCAATTAACAGCATTGATGTAAGAAATGAAAGGTTTTAGTTGAAAGTGCCCAGCAAGTCAACCATGTGCGCGCGCACATGCGCGTGTACACACACAGTAACGTAAACTTTACCTGAATAAAAGTGTAATGTCCACGTAAAGAAAAATGCCAAATAAGTCCACAATACCCTGCCCACATCTAAAGGGCTGTGTTTAGTTCCTGGCTGAATAGGTGTAAGGCATAACTGCCAAATACCCAAATGGGGGCTCTGGTACTTGTTAGGAGTCTGGAAGCCATGACACTTGAGAAACCGCTGAAGGTAACTGAGAAAAACATACAAGAGAGACAATATAGTCCAAGTAGTGAGGCTGCCAAATGGTAGAAAGTATCTAGAAGAGGCAACTGCTCCTCAGCTCAGTGAGTCACTGACCTCATTGAAGACCTGGGGTTAAAGAGTAGCTGGAAATCAGGATTATATGAAGTCTCCAATTTTAAATGTTGACAACTATTTACAAAGTTTAAAATCTTATGTAGACTGAATGAAAACCACAGTCAATTTGCAACCTCTGCTGAATTTAAATATCTGAAGGGCTGTTGTTTGCCAAGAGGGCACAGCCTGGGTTCAGGAATAATCCAGACACAAAACTGAGACTAATGGATTGAAGCTATGTGTTATCACAATATACAGAAGAACTTTCTAATGACTGTATCTGGTCAATAAGGAATTAGCTATCCCTTAATAGACTAACACTGGACATCTCCAGAGTAAAGATGATTTCTCTGTAATGTTGCAGGAGAGACTGAACTTGATGGTTTCTCCCAACACTGAGTCTGTCAATCTACATATAACATGCTGCAATCCAATTAAAAAGTCTTTTCTTTGGAGTATTACATAAAGAGTTGTTTATGAAGAGCAAGTAAGGTACAAAGAGTCCCACAGGAAGCTGGAGGTCATGGGCTTCACCAATCAGCTGTTACTGGGCATACATCAAATAAAAAGTGAGTTTGAAACATTTTCCTCTCAAACTTGTGTTGGTTTAAAAAAGAAAAAGAATTCACTATTATTTTGGTTACCTGGTTAAGAAAAAGCAGAGGCATGCATTCAAGGTTATTTTTACCATTGAAAGGGAACAGGTTTGTGGTTATAATATGCCAGAAGTGTCTGTTGCATAACCTGAATGGTCAATAAATCAATTATTTACACACACACACCCAAGAAAGGTGACGTCTTCCAGGAAACCCTCAGCCTATGGCTACATCATAATATTTATGGTGTGTTCCCTGGGGTCAGAAACCCAGGGATATGGGGTGAGAGTTCCAAGATAAGGTCAGACAAGAAGAGGCCAGGTGGAAAGTGGACTTGGCCCAGTGGATACGGCATCCACCTACCACATGGGAGGTCCGCGGTTCAAACCCTGGGCCTCCTTGACCCATGTGGAGCTGGCCCATGCGCAGTGCTGATGCGCACAAGGAGTGCCCTGCCATGCAGGGGTGTCCCTGCGTAGGGGAGGGAGCCCCACGCGCAAGGAGTGTGCCCCGTAAGGAGAGCCGCCCAGCGCGAAAGAAAGTACAGCCTGCCCAAGAATGGCGCTGCTCACATGGAGAGCTGACACAAGATGACACAACAAAAAGAAACAGATTCCTGGTACCACTGACAAGAATGCGAGCGGACACAGAAGAACACACAGTGAATGGACACAAAGAGCAGACAACTGGGGGGAGGGGGGAATAAATAAATCTTTAAAAAAAAGAAGAGGCCAGGTATAGGAACTTAAACCAGAAAAGAGAATAGATTTTATTCTGTAAGCAATGGAAAGTTATTAAAAGGTTCTAAGCAAGAAAACAATATGTTCTGATTTATGTTTCTAAGAGATCAAGTTGGCTTCTGGGTAGAAAATACTGTTTTGCTTTGCTTGATTTGAGGTAGAGGGAGGTAAGAATGGAAGCAGGGATAACCAGAAAATAATCCAAGTTTTAGAGATGAGGGTGTGTTATAGTAAGATGGTGGCAACTAAAAGAAGTAGAAAAATGCAAAATATTTTTTTTTCAATGTGAAACTAAGAAGTCTGTTAAATATCAGTGTTTTGTAGTATAATAAAATATATACACACATATTTAGGATTATAAAAATTAAACTTACTTTAGATACTTGGCATATTCTGGTTCTTTCCAGTAAAGCAAGTACTTAAGATAATTAACAAAAGCTTTGTCTTTGAAGTAACCTCTTTGGGCAAGAACTGAAAGGCACAAAAAATAAAAATAAAAAAACACATCTGTAGGTCAAACCAATCCTTGGACACTGGTTTGTGACCCCTGATATAAAGAATCTATTTACAAAACATCACCACCAACACACAATGAATTCAAAACACAAGTTCCAGTTTGCTCAATTATATCCATATAGCAGTATAAGTATAGCAGTAATTCTACTCAATTTAGTAGAGAAGGTATAAAATTAGGTTTATGAATTCCACCTTTTCTGTCAGAACTCAATATCAACTATTCAATTTAATGAGGTGCTCAACAACTTACAATTAAGGTAATTTGGGTTGGCTAAACACTGTACAAATTCCAACTCCAGCTGAAACCGAAGTCGATTTCCAGCATCATCTAGGAGAGAAGACAGCAAAAATCACCCAAAAAAAACCCTCACTCTATATAATACTGATTTGAAGGGTGAAAAAAAAAACAGCAGTAGAGAAACCTAATGCTGAGATATATTTCTGTATAAAGAAAAAGGGAATGTGATGGTTTCCTCAAATTGGATGTTCAAAGAGATATATATCTTCCTTAGAAGTCTAAGAAAAGTAGAAATCTGACTAAAAGAAATTAGGTTTCTCCAAAGTCAAAGCGAAGTCAGCAAAGAGGAATCCACGTGAGGCAACTATGTAGGGACTTCAGTGATTATCCGAGTAGATTGTAAAACTGCGCCTTTCCCTTTTTTGATAAAACGGTTTAAAAACAATTGTTAACAGTGCTTAAGTTAAACAAAAGCTAAATGACTGCTATATCAATCTGGAAAAATGTAGAATGCAAGCTGAAAAAGAAACTACGGAGTGTTGTGAAAGATCACAGAGCTTGTACATATGTGAGAAGCATCAACAGCAGAATAAACAAGTAGTGCGTCGACGATATTTCAAACTTATGCAAGCTCATTTGAGACTCAGAAAACTAATGGAGGAGGAGACATTTTAAGATCCAAGCCCTCTCAGTTTCGCCCACTTCGGGGAAGCTGTGGGGTCGGCGCTTGAACAGCTAGTAAGGAGACAAGATTTGCGAACAAACGAAACTCTGAAAAGGCAGTATCGCCTTGGCCTTTCTAGGCGCTATAAGGATCATCGCCCCTCCTTTCCGAACTTTAATCCTGCGGGGAGTTAGGCCTGGAAGGAGGCCCAGGGGAACGGGAGGTGTCTGGACAGGTTAGATTCTATTTGCGAAGACTCGAGGCTCAGAGCGCCACTTACCAGTCTCCATAGCGACGGCAGCGGCCATAACAAGCAAAGACACTAAAGAGCCACCAGCCCAACAAAGCAACCGCGCAGAGTAGTTGGAGAGATTCCGGAAGCCACAGCATCGCCTTCCCGTCGCGGTGCAGTGTGGGATACGGGGCCGGGCCGAGCCGCCGTACGAGGCGGGCGGCCCCGCCCATCCCCATCTCGCCCCGCCCCCGGCCCCACCCCGCCGGCTCCGACAGGGAGGGGTGGAGGTGCGGGAGCCGAGCCCGAGCCCGCCAGGCGTCGCCCGCGGGAGTGCTCGTGAGGAGGGCGTAGTGTTTTGAAGGGAGATTTCAGGCCCGCACAGCGCCGTCGTGCTTCCACGCCATCATGGCGTGGTATTCTTGCCTGTGACAGCATCGGAGCCTTTCGCCATTGTGCTTGCATGATGTAACGCGTCGTTATGACGCCATTCCTTACCAGGGACACTGTGACGTAGCACACAGACGTTGGGCTGTGGGGCCTCCCGACGCCTCACTGGCCCCCTGCGCACCCCCGAATGGCCTCGCCCCTTCGGGGAAAGCCCTCTCCGCCCCGAGGGGATACTGCCCGCTACAAGGAGACCTCGACGGTCCGCGTGGAGACGTCGTCCCACCGCGTGGAGACGTCCTCGCGTCAGGTGCGAACGTCCTCCCGTCAGGTGGAGACCTCGCAGCGCCGCCGCGAGGAGCCCTCCCTTTCCCCCTCCGGGAAGCGGCTCCCTCGCGTCCTGGAGGCGTCCTCCCAGCTTGTGGAAACCACTTCGCAGCGCACGGAAGCGTCCTCCCGCCAGGTCAGGGTCTCGTCTCTGCGCGTGGAGACGTCTCTTCGCCGGGAGAGCCCGCCCCGGCGGGACAAGCCGGCAGCCCGCCAGGATGTGAAGACGACGCGATGAAACGCTTCCCGGAGGCCGCCGGAAGGGAGCATGGCCCTTAGCCAGGCGGAATTGCCGCGGGTTCCCAGCCAGTCGGCTGCCTGCCGGGTGGACCAGTCATCCTTGGTTCCATGGAAACGGCGCATAAATCAATGCCAAGGAGGCACGCGGCGGTTTCTGGACTTGGCCGACATTGACCATGAAACACTCTGCTCTTGACCCAATGATCTATTTTAATTTGAAGCCAGCACAAAAAGTTGTCCAGCCTGTGACATTGTAGAAATTGGACTGGGTGGACAGAGAGGCTGTTTGAGCTACTGAGCCAGGTGAGTTTTTGTATTCATGCCCAACTGATAAAGACCTTCACAACTTGAAGTATGAAATCATGATCAGTGGAAGATTATATGCCTGCTAAAAACCTGAGAGGTGGGGAACAGACTTTCATAAATTAATTAATTGACCTTTGTTTATGTTTCAAAATAACTGGTTAATTACTTTCTTCATTCTAAGTCCTTGTACATAGTACCCGCCCCAAATGTCAATAACGCCATGGTTGAGTAATCCTGATGTAGGGAACAAGAGAGGAGGTAGGGAAACTAGTTAGGAGGGTAATACCGGGGCCCAGCAAGAGATGATAATGGTTTCTACTAGGGTAGCAGAAATGGAGCTAGAAAGAAGTGAACAGACTAGGGATGTGTTTTAGAGGCAGAGCTGATATGGCTTGATGAATTGGGTATGGAAGGTAAGGGAAAGAGGAATAGAAGAGTCAAGGATGACTTCTAAGTTTTGATTTGAGCAATATGGTAGATGATGGTGCCACTTACTGAGATAAGAACACTGGGAGAGGCAGGTTAGGAGGGAAAATCAGTTGTTTTGACCATGTTGAGTTTGAGACACATAATATCCAAGTGGAAACATTGAACAGCAATTGAATACATGAGAGAGATGACATTGGAAATAAAAAGTGTGGGGTCATCAGTATATAAGTGGTACTTAAAACCAAGAAATTCTGTGATATCTGTGCATTGCTCTGCTTCCAGTAGCTGTCCTCCTCATTTGCTGCGGCCTGAATGCACTTGAGGCCTTGTTCTTCAGAGAGAATCAGCAAGCTGAAGCACTTCTTCCTTCTCATTCCCACAGGACCTAACTTGACCTGCCTAATTTTCCCTTGCTTATAGTCCATTAGCAGCCACCAGTGAGGGAGGGTGTTCGTACTAAAATGTTAGACAAATGCTTCACAAAGCTTGCCTTTCACAAGCAATGTTATTACCCTGTTACTGGGAAGAAGGTCTTAAAGCAATTTCTAATAGTTTAAGCCTATTGTTTTCTTTCTTGTTTTGCATGGGTAGTTCTAGTCCATCCTCATGCCAAACAACAGCACTAGTTTTAAAACAGGGCAGTTTTGTCCTCCCGGGGAACTTGACACTGTCTGGAGGTATTTTTGTCTACAACTTGTCGGGGAAGGGAGGCAGAGGCGTGCTCCTAGCATCCAATGCGTGGAGGCCAGGAATGCCCCTAAACTTACTACAAGGCACAGGACAGCCCTCCATAGCAAAGAATTCCTCATGCCAAAATGTCAATAGTGAGGAGGTTGAGAAGCCATGAAGATTCTAGCAGCTTTGGAAAGATGGGGCATGGTCCTTTAGGAATCACCCTACTTTCTCAGAGCAAATTGTGGTGAAGCCTAAGAAACATGGTTGGGAAAAGGTTAGAGCTAGTGACCTCTGGTGCAGGAGCACGCAGAGGAGAGAGATGTGATGCTCTTTTGAAGAGTAATATCTGTGGACAGAAAGTTCCATCCAGTAAGCCGTAAGTGACCTTGGCAATGTGACCACATTGTGAGGTAGGGTACTTGCTATATTGTTAGGCACTGTGTTAAGTCATTGCCCACATTCTTTCATTTAATTTCAGAGATGTGCACTGGGCTATCCGATGGTGGAGGGGCTCAGGCCAGGAGAAGTGTTTTAAAACTCCTGAGGTTAATCTAATGTTTCTGCCTCATAACACATTTGCTTAAAATAATAATTAGTCTTTGGAATTTTAGTCCTGGATGAACTTACTTTTTAACATGCCAGACCATTTGCCTTATATAAACACTCTCTTAATCAGTGGTTTTTAAGTTAACATTCATATGATCAACAGTACTAAGCTGAGTACTTGAGGGGTACCTCTACTTATCTCCAAAATTCTCTTTCTATGCAGTTCTTTCATATTTGGGGTGTTAGCTGCCTCAGCCTCCCTGGACTCCCAACTGTAACCCCTCGTGTCAGAAATACTGCTGAGCTATCAGGGTCACCCTCCCTGCACCGTAATCTGAAAGCTTTCTCCCAACAGTTAAAGACAATCATAGGGCTCAATTCATTTGGTTTTTCTTTGTATGGAGGTGGAAGTACCAGGGATTTAACCCAGGACTTCATTCATGGGAAGCAGACTCAAACACTGAGCTATACCCACTCCCCTATTTCTTATCTGTAAGGGATCACTGCTTTTCATTGCCTGAGGGCCAATCGTTTCATATGCTTTGTCTTATTTTTCAGTTATTTCCAGCAGGAGAGTAAATCCAGTACTGTTACTCTTTCCTAGTCAGAAGGCTTCTCCTGATTATGTAATGTATTTTGTTGGAGAGTAACTTTACACTTTAGCCTTTACATAGCAGAGTGTTCAGATGGGGCTGTAACTGAATTAATGGAGTAATTATCATATCCTAGAGATGGATATTGTATCTATTTCCCAGAGATGGATACAATGATAGAACTTTGTGTCTGTCTTTTTGAGGGAGATGGTAATAGCATCTGTATTTGTCTGAGGAATAGTTATATCGTATTAGGTAGAGACAATGTAGTTTTCTGGAATAGAAGTTTAAATATAAATGCTGATCAACCAGTGGTATAGACTGTGCCTGTTATGTGATTGTCCCTCAGCGCCAAACCCAGCCTCCTATATTCAGTGGCTAGGACTTAGCAAACCTTATTTCTGCTTTGCCACTGAGTCCATGTTGAGTTTTGCCAGTAGGGGGCACTAGAGGAAGCCTGCTTCCTTTGGGCTTCCAGCTTCCTGATGGTTGTGTAAGCGTCATACCAGCAACACTTTTTCACCCTGGCAGCAGCCGTGCCATCCCACAGCAGTAACTGAATCCATTTTGCAATTTTCTGGTATTTAAAGAACCAGCGTTATTGCACTCCACAGCGATGCCAGCTCTAGTTGGCCAGCGCCCCTGCTCATAGGTCTGGATCCCAAGCCCTGCAGCCCCCTCCTCCAAGCCCAGAGATACCACCACCACCTGAGAAGCACCTCTTCAGAGGGCTGTTTTAGCTCCATGGGGTGCCTTTTCCAAGTTTCTCAGATTTAATCATTTCAATCTCTTTCCTGTCTACTGCTGCAGTAGAGAATCTTTCTATATGCTTATTACCTGTGCAGATTTCCTTCTCTGTGAATTGCCAGTTCATAGCGTTTGTTCATTTTTCTTGTTTTTTCTTTCTCCTGTCGATTTTTGTTTCTTTAAATATTCTAAATAAAAAGTATTTCTCATTTATTTGTATTTCAAACATACTCTCAAAGTTTGTGGTTTACCTCCTTTTAAATTTTGATTTTTTTAAAAGATTTATTTATTTATTTAATTTCCCCCCCCTCCCCTGGTTGTCTGTTCTCTGTGTCTGTTTGCTGCGTCATCTTCTTTGTCTGCTTCTGTTGTGGTCAGCGGCACGGGAATCTGTGTTTCTTTTTGTTGCGTCATCTTGTTGTGTCAGCTTTCCATGTGGGCGGCGCCATTCTTAGGCAGGCTGTACTGTCTTTCGCACTAGGTGACTCTCCTTTTGGGGTGCACTCCTTGTGCGTGGGGCTCCCCTACACGGGGGACACCCCCGCGTGGCACAGCACTCCTTGTGTGCATCAGCACTGCGCATGGGCCAGCTCCACACGGGTCAAGGAGGCCTGGGGTTTGAACCGCGGACCTCCCATGTGGTAGACGGACGCCCTAACCACTGGGCCAAGTCCGCTTCCCATGTTTCTTTCTTAATAGACCCACCAGGAATGCCATCCTAATGGTTTTTGAGTTTCCAGCCAAAACATTTAGGTTGTCAAGTCAATTTAATGGGTCGCGACCAGCATTTTTAAATGAAGTAGAGTGTATTTCACTGTTAAAAAAAAAAGGAAAGAGAAAAGAAAAGCTTCAGGAAATTTAGTTATGATTCAGCTATCAAAGTTTTTATTCTAATCTTCTTGCAAGGGAATAGACTCGATTAGGCCAATTCAACAAGTACCTCTTAGTAAGGACATTTTACAGAAAAAGAGAATGGTTCGGTAATCAGTGTTAGACCAGATATAAGAAAAAAGGCCATTGAGTCCCTCCCAAGGCTGACATTAGCAGAGTGTATAGCTAGATTCTCAGAAAAAGCCTTAATCCCATTAAAATCCATCAGATAATTGCTTAAGCATCTATCAGAAATAGAAGTGCTTCCCAGGAAGAGGTTTGTGGCTTATATTCCCCAAATGTCCCTGTTAAGGCCCAGATGTAAGATAATTTTTTTTTTACAGTGGAAAAGTATGTTTCATGAAAACTTTTGTTTCATTATATATGTACTACATCTTGATGTAAACTGTATTTCTTACTGCACATCACTGTCAAAGACATTTGAAAAACACTGTGCTGTTCTTTAAAGCTGAAATCTGATCAAGGTCTCATGAATTCCAGAATCCCAAAACTAGACTTTGTCTGCAGGAAACCCCTCTATCTTTGCAAGTACCTGGGAAAGATTCTCCAGGATGTCATCATAAATTTACTTGCATGTCTTTCAGACTCAGGTCTGATTAGAGCTTTGTATATCCTAGAGCAGGTCTGCTTTTCGTCTCAGAAGATGTCGTTCACAAAAGTGTCCCAATACTAACATAAAATCTTTGAAAATCATCAATTCTATAGTATAATGTCTGTTTTTATTCATGAGGAAACTGAGGCCTGAGTGAAAGCATCTTGCTGCTTGCATTGCATTTGGCCCACCTGCAATGGCATGCCCTACCAATTCACCAGAACAGCAAAGATTTCACCAATGGGATTCCTATTTTAGTTGTCAGTGGCCTGCCCATGTTCCCCTTTAAAACGACCAGGAATGAGGGTTAAGTAATTGAATTGCTCTTTAATGTGTAATAATTTAGCAGATTTCTCTATCAGGTTCAGGGCCACTTTATCCATTAGGCATAAGAGGTTAACTCCTAGGGTCTGTGAGCTTTTCAAGAGCCTACAAAAATTGAGGCAGGTTAGTATAGGGAAAGGGAAGACTTGGGTCAAAGCTGAAGACCTATCAGACAACATGGCTGGCAGACCACATGGCCTTGAGACCCCACCCAGAAATCTCCTGAGGGATCCCCTGAGACCCAGGAATGAGAATATCATTTGGAACAAGAATCTCATTTGGAATGAGAATTCCTTTCAGGGTCAAGGGAAAGCCCTGGATATCCTCAAAAGGCCTCATCATTGGCCTCCTGAGAAATGCCAGGTGGGGCAACCAATCAGAAGAACAAACAGACTCAAAAGCCTTGACCTGGGGTTCCACATGCACAACTCACCCTGCAGTACACCTGCTGTCCATGCCAGAGCATGGACCATGTACTTTTCTTGTTTTCTTGTTTCTTAATAAACTCTTTACTCCCTTGCCTACACTATGGCATGTCCTTAAATTCTTTTATGCTACATAAGCCAAGAACCTAGGAACCCAGACACCAGAGTCATCCAGTAACAAAATGAGGCCTGAAAAATTCATTGACTCCAAAATATAAAAAGAAAACAACAAAAGCAAAATTTGTAAACCCTGATGTTACCAGATTTTATTTAGGTTCTTGACTTATGCTGCAGAAATGAATTTCAAGAGCATGTTGGGTGAGTTAGGCCAGTAATTTATTCAGATAGGGAGGGAAGAGAAATGGGAGATCAAGGGAGGGGGTTGAGAAGTGATAAAGCAGGCTGATTTACAGTCTACAATTTCCCTTTATAGGTTATAAATCCCCAGATTTACTTGCGTGGCCTCATGACAGAGAAAAAATGGTGAGAGCGGTGCTCTGAGGGCAGGACAGGTCCACAGGCGAGAGAGCACATGGGAGAGAGCACTCAGGCCTCATGTCTGCTTTATAAATTATTAATATTCCACCCCTTTGCTAATAGCAGGGGAGGGGTTCCAGCTGTTTGCTGTTTTGATTGATTATGGCACCTATCAATCGCCCAGTGAGGACCCAATGATAAAGTCCTTGGGGAATATCCAGGGCTTTTCCTGGCTTCTAGAAGAAGTCTTTGTTCTGGATAGCAGAATCTTGGGTGTGGGTGTCTTCCAGCAGCCATCTTGGGGTTATTGATGTTCACTTGGACTCTCTGCGGGGTTCCAGATTTATCTACTGATTCCGTATCTTACTAGCCTGCTTCACTGATGTGGGTACATTTTAATATATATGATATGATATGGACCAGGACCTCTAAAAACAAGAATATCTAGGACTAAGGTCTTAAAATGGCTCCACCAAGGTGACTGTAAACTGATATCTGGACCCTAATGAGATTATAAGATAAGACTTCTCTGCAAAAGAGATAAGAATGAGAACTTAGCACAGCATTTAGCCTAAGTGGCCAAGAAATAAGTTTCCTTTTTTCTATCCTATGGCCAGGCAACACATTTCTCCCCATCAACTGAGAAATGTTGGCAGTTCTGATCTTTGAATAGCCTTAAGTTAGTGAATTCACCTCTCTGGGTCTCATTTCCCGTACTGTAAAATGAGGTGTTTGGTCTAATCCTTCCATCAATGATTCCCAAAGGAATTCAGATTACTGCTGGTATGCAGGATGATTTTTAGGAGCTAGAAAAACATACTTCTTACTCAATTTTAATAGGTAAATATTTATTTCAGTGTGTCTTAGGAAAGAGTATATGTAACTAGCCCTTAAAATGTGTAATTTCACCAATATTATTATATTACTTTGGCTATAGTGGGCATTTAAAACTTCTTAAAGTAAATTGATTTGATTTTTAAAATAATAATCTAATTCCATAAATAATCAGCTTTGGATGTGATTAAAGGTTCCAAAGGGGTATTATACTCAATGGCTGAAGTTTGGGAAACTAGTGTACTGATTTGCTATACCAAATTAATATTTTCTGAATTTCAAAGGAAAACCTGGGGATGTGACATCAATTTAGTGAATTGCAACTAGCATTTTTCTTATTAATAAAATAGGAAAATTTAGAAAATGTTAGAATGCTCACACATATTAAATGTAAGACTCATTTTATGAAACTTCAGTATACAGAATCACAATGTTAAATGCACTCCTTACTGGGAGTCACTGCAACTTGTCATAACAGACAGTGGACAGCAGAGGTCAGACGATCCCCACACCACAGCCAAGACTAGCTCACTGGATTGCAGAATCTGCTGGGGAGTGCTAAGCAGGACAGAGCCGTGGCCAGTTATTAACTGAAAATCCAGTCCTTTTGCCCCCAGGGGCAACGGTTTCTGAAATAGAGAGTGCAGTAGCCAGCACCCTGTTCCCCCTAGGCATCGTGGCACTCAATAAGAGGTAATTCTGTAGCAACTTTCCATTCTCCACACCAGATTGGATTCTTATCTCTGAATTTTCTAAACACTCTGGGGATGCTTCAGGTGTCTGTTTGTTTGCTTGTTCGTTTGTTGGTTTGTTTTTCCTAGACTCACGTCCTATGATGCAGGATTGGGCCTTAGCCATGTTCATCTTGGGAAAACTAAAACATCTTCGTAAGACATGCTCATATTGATTTGGGAAGAACTCTCTTGTCCTCTCCCCAGTTCTGAAGGGAAGTTCTACATTCCCTTCCAAAAGGAACTTTGATATCCAAAGCAGTTAACATGTAATGAGCACTTTATAAGGATCAATATGAGTATTCCTCATATTTCCATGAAGTAGGTCAAGATGCTGGAGTAAAGAGCAGTTAAACAACTTCCCCAAGGTTCCCAGCTAGGAAGAAGCAGAGTTTCAAACGCAGGCAGGCTGACTCCAGAGCCTGTGCTCTTAACCACTGGCTTCTGCTGGTTTCAGAGGAATAAATGCCTACTCCTCTTGGTATCATATCGAATTCAAAGGGTAGTGAGAATGAGGGTGCTGTGTGTTCAGGAGAAATCCTGGAGCCCAACAGAAGAGCAGAGGATGTCCAAGCCCCAGACAGGCAGCCTATGGCACCACCACACTTTGCTGTCTGAAAGGCTATCTTTGTCAGAGGCAGCCTCAAGATCAAAACTACAATCAAGGGTGAAAAGCTATAAGGAGATGCATTTGGGCTTAGTCAAAGGAAGAATTCTAAAAACGTATTTATTATAAAATCTTAAATCTATAGACAACATGGACAGCATTGCCCATCAGCCTGCCCCATTGAAATCCCAATACTATGTCATATCTGCTTCAGATTTATAAGGAAGACTTTCCACCAGTGGATCCAGTCCCACCAGGGGTTAGGCACCCACTTGCCACACAGTGGTGAGCAAGAACAGACAGGCTGGACAACCGCTTAGGAAGAGATGTCACAGAAGGAATTTAGATTAGACATTGGACAGGAGGGCCTGGAAGGTCCCAGGCAGCCTGAGATTAGAGGAGGTAGGAGAAAAAGGAAGAAGCAGAAGGTCCGTTGGGTCACCTTTCCTTCTCCTCCTGCCCCCTCCCCTAAGGCAACCAAAATGCTTCATCTCCCCTCTTCCCAACTGGACTCCCTTTTCCCTGTCTCTTCCTTACCTCACCTCACCCCACCCAACACGACCCCTACCTGCACTCATTGTTTAAACTTGCCCATCATGATAGTCTTTCTCTTGCAGCCCCACCTCACCAAATCTGCACTTCTCAAAGTTTCTTCCTGCTATTCCCAGGTGTCAAACCCAGCAGCCTCCTTCCTCTCAACCTCCATCCTCCCTGTAGCACTTGGTGCCAAGGACCATTACCTCTCCATAAAGTTTCTCCTCCCTTGATGTCCATGACCCTGCACTCAGTCTCCTTTCATTATATCCTCTCCCCCACCACAAACCTTGTAAATGTCAGTGGTTCCTAGAATTCTTTCCCCAGCTTCATTTCACTTTGTGTATTCCACCCCTGCACTCATAGTGTCAACAGCTGCCTTAATGCCGATGTCCCTCCAGCAGCTAGATCTTTCTCCCGAGCACCAGACCTTTGTAGCCTGGGCATCTTATCCTCAATGAACTAGATTCTTCTGATATTCCAAGTGTCCAAAACTGGCCCCCTGACTCCATCTTCCCACATACTTCTGCCTGCTGTTCCTCAGTAACAAACACCATCTGCCCAGTCTCCTGTCAGAAACCTGGGTTAGCTTTGACTTCTCTCATTCAGTATCCCCCCCATCCACTGTAAGTCAATCCAATGGATTTACCTTGTCTGCTTTGTCTCTTGAAACCAGCCTCATAGCCATTGCCCTAGTTCAGGGTTTCAGCATCTTTTGGCCTGGTCTCCCCTTCTCTTCTTCTGATCCATCCTCCAAAGTACCCCCAAAACTGTTTTTCTAAAGCACATTTCACTCCCTTCCTCACACACCTTCAAGTGCATCCCCACCTCCTGCACTACGCTAGCCTGGCCTTGAATTCTCTGGTGTCATCTGTCACTAGGCACTCTATTCTCCAACCGCATCTTTCTAGTGCTTACTCCTGAGTAACACACTTTCTGTAACTGATTTCAAGTCATGCTGGGGTTTCAAGAATGCTCCCTTGGAGGAACGGGGAGGAGGGCACAAGGATGGGAATTGATGAAACCAAAGAAGCTACAGAAATTGGTATCCTATGAGGGTGGCACACCAGGTCAGTTGTCCTTGTCTGACCCAGTGGGCACTTCGGGATGAGGGTGTGTACATGTACCAGGACCCATTAAACATGTTAGTGTGCAAGGCCTAGATCCCATCCCAGCTGACACCTGGTGCTCAAGGCAGGAGCCTGAGAGATACAGAAGCTGTAATTCCTCAGAGCCCAGGAGTAATGCCATGACCAGACCCCAGCACCCACTGATGCTCCAATCACATCTCCTACCACTCCCCCCACATACACTACTTTTCCACCTTGCTGTCCTCCATGCTGTTCCTTAAACATGCCAAGTTTATTCCTACCTCAAGGCCTTTCCACTTGCTGTGTCTTCTGCCTAGAATGCTCAACCCAGACTTTTTAATGGGTTGCTTGAGGTTTTTCCTAATAAAACAACTCTCTCCCACTCCCCCTTCTCTATCACTAACCCTCCAATCCCTATTTTATACTTCTCTATAGCACTTACCGTGACATGAATTTATAGTATTTGTTGCTTAATTGTTTGCCTGTATCCCCCACTGGAGGGCAGGGACATTTGATTTGTTTTCCACTATATTCCCAATCACCTACAATGGTAACTTTGCCTTGACTTAGGTGGGCAGTGTTTGTGGAATGAACAAATGAATGAATGAATGAATGAATGAATGAATGAATGAATGAATGAATGAATGAATGAATGGTCAAGATGAATTTCAGAACCCTCAGCAGTTTGGACTTGGCTGAGACTGCCTCTGGGCCCTCTGATTCCATTTGAGCAGGATTGCTAGCACTGAGCCCAAGCCTCTGGCATATTCACAGATGAGCTGGGGCAGTCTGAGGCAGACTGTCTCACCTGCCTCTGGACAGCTAGGGTTCCTTCTGCCAGTCAAAATCCTGTCTATCCTCAAGGCCCTGCTCCATTTTCTACCTCCCCCAAGGAGCTTTGTCCCATCCTGCTCCCTACCCTAAGCCCACTTCCATGCTCTTACTCCCCGTGGCTGCTCCCTCTTTTTTGGGCAGTCATGCAATTGCTCCTTGAGTTATTCTTTGTTGTTTACCTCTGTCTCTCCCATGAGATTGAAAGCACATTAAGGGTAGGGACTGTCTTAAAGCTTCTTTGTGTTTGGTGACTCTGCATGGATGAATGAACAAGGTTAGACTTGTCTGGACAAAGGCACAGTCACTGAACGTTAGGGTGGAGCATCCTCTGCCAGTAAGCAGGGCAGGCACAAGAGCTAGTGTCTCTGGCACATGATTAAGGACAGATTTGGAAAGCTAGGCAGGCTTTAAATAAAGATGGAATTGTTTGGTCACACATGCTCATTCATATACTATGTGGTCTTTCTCTCCTCTCTTTTTTATTCCTCCAAGATTTACTGAGTTTCCACTGGTGCCAGCGGAGGGCACAGAACTGAATGATTCTAGTTCAGAGAAAGACCTGTGCCTACTGTTGGGGCAGGTCAGGAGAAGGCACCAGAATCCTTCCTTCTTTTACCTTCGATCTGTTCTAAATTGCCTTCACCCTATGATGCATCCAGCTATGGGAATCCAAATTTTAGCTGACTTAAATAGATCACTGTGCTTGTAAATAGCAAGACACTTTAGGGTCTGCACAATCACATGATCTCGTCTCTTAAATGAGGACCTAACTTCACCATTCCAGGGGGCTGCTCTTCTGGTTTTACTCCTTGAGGTGTGATATCAGAGTGGCTCATTGGTACCACTCAGAGTCCCCAGGGCCACCTGAGAGTTGGCCAGGTGGGCAGGCCTGGCCAAGGCTGATTCTCCACCAGTCTGAAATCCATAGGGAGCAGCCAGCAGATCCCTTGGTGGTAACACAGGAGTGTCTGTGCTTCCAGTCAGGAGCCAGCGACTGTTCACCAGAAACAGTGGGGCTGCTCTGAGCATCCAGGGAGTCGTTTCTATGAAGTACTTATTTTAATGTATAGATGGTTTTATTTTCT
Source organism: Dasypus novemcinctus (assembly GCF_030445035.2). NCBI lineage: Eukaryota > Metazoa > Chordata > Mammalia > Cingulata > Dasypodidae > Dasypus > Dasypus novemcinctus. The sequence continues at coordinate 27,904,251 of NC_080693.1, forward strand.
ACTTATTTTCACGTATCACAAGGATCGTTAAGTGTTGTGATATTTGTAAAAGTATTCAGAGTGCCATACCTTAGCATGTTGGTGGTTAAAGGATAGCACTGCTCTAATCATCTTTATATATAAATTTTTTTTATTAGTCCCAGGAATGCATTATCATTTTAATTGCTTTAAAACTTTTTTGCCCATTTTCTTCCCTAAAAGGTCGTGCTAATTTCACAGCCATCAGTAGTATGTTTAAGCTTTACTACAGCCTCAACAGCATGGGATGGTATAATTTGGTTACTGTTTGCTAATTTAGTAAGTGTAAAACGGTACATCAGGGTTACTCTGATTATAGTGAGGATAAGCATGTTCACAGATGTTGATTTTCTCTTTGTAGTTCTCTGTTGGTGACAGGCCTCCCTGCCACTTCTCAGGCTCTGCCTGTTTCTCAGTCTGTGTCTTTCCACTGCTCTGTCTCTGGCTGCCCTTGCTGATTCTCTAAACCTGTCTGTCTTTCTCAGTCTCTCAGCTTCTGAATCCTTTGTCCTTCTCTTTTTCTAATTGAGCAGCATGCAGCTGGCTCATGGAAGTTCTGGCCAAGCCCTGTCGAGCTGCCAGCTGAACTCCAGGCATGGGACTCTGGGTACTAGCCTCTGAGGCCTCCCTCCCAGGGAGTTACCCCTCTGAATTCCAAATGGGCCCCTCTGAACTCACCAAGGACCCTCTCATCTCTTCAGGTGGCCTCACCTGGACTGACCTGCCAGGTTAGAACCCATGGTAATGGTCAGCTAGGAGTGACCGGGCTGTCCCACAGTGACCCCCCTCCATTGATGTGTTCCATGCCCCCGACCCTCAGGGAAACTCACAAGACAGAGCTGCATGTCCTGCTAAGCTGGTTATGTGTGGTCTGTAAGAGCAATGAGTGGGGTCCCCAAGTCCAGCTGTGTAGTTAACAGAGGGGCCTGCAGCGCTGATAGGGTCTCAGCCTGCCTGCCTGCTCCATCAAGCCTCTTCCCCAAAGTGGCATAAAGAGCTCACCTCTCAGGCAGCAAACCTATTTGGCCCCAGGGAATCTAGGACCACCAGCGCTTCATAGTATAGCAGAGACAGAGCTGGGCTTTCTCACTGCCCTTTTTTCAATGTGACTGAAGCTTCTTCAGCCCTTGGGATGATTTCAGAAAGACTTTATTTAGCAAAGCAACTTGTCCACAAGGGAGGTCTATGCAGATGTGTTCCCTTAGCCCCCTGCTTGGTGAATTGCTGACTGGGCCCAGGACCTGCCCTGATGCCTCTTGTAACTGAGGCAGGTGGCTCTTGAGAGTTTGGGTTTCTGCAGTCCGCTCTCAGATTCTGAGAGAAGCCCCAGCACATTAGAATTGAAGATTGTTAAAAGCCAGAAGGGACTGCAGACATCATGTTCTACCCTCTCATTTTAACACTTCATTAACGCTCTTTTAAAATGTATTGCTATATAAGTAATGCAGACACATTCTAGAATATTTGGAAAATACTAAAAACTATAAAGAAGAAAATATCAATCACCTGTCATTCACCAAAGATATCTGCTATTATATTTCTATCTCAATGTTTTTCCTGTATACTTTTTTATATCTGAGATTGTATAGTATCTACAATTTTGTATTTGCTTTATTCACTTTAAATTAGATTAAAAGCATTTTCAACATAATAAAGTTTTCTTCATAAACACTTTTACTGATGGCATAATTGTCTTTTGAGTGGACATGCCTTAAATACTCTTACTCTTATGTTGAGCATTTGTGTTTTTCAAGAGTATAAAAATTCATTAAAATAAACACCCTTATCATATAAGTCTTCGTCCAAAATTTTATTTTCCCCTTAGGTTAGATTCCTAATCATCAGGTAAAAGCATGTTCTAAGACTTTACATATGTATTTTGATTATTTGTTCAAGAAAAGTTGAGCTGATGCCTGCCCAGCCCACTACACACTGTCAACTACACCAAGAAATAGCATTTTTAAAAATTGACTGATTTGAATGGCAGTAAGTCTGTTGTGTCCTTTTTTAAATTCATTTTTATTTATTTATTTCTCCCCACCCCCTCATTCTTTGCATTTGCTGTGTCCGTTTGTTGTGTGCTGCTCTTCTTTTTATTTTTATTTATTTATTTATTTTTAATGATTTATTTTTATTTATTTCTCTCCCCTTCACCCCCTGTTGTCTGCTCTCTGTGTCCATTCACTGTGTGTTCTTCTGCATCCACTTGCATTGTCAGGCGGCACCAGGAAACTGCATCTCTTTTTTGTTGTGTGATCTTGCTGGGTCAGCTCTCCATGTATGCATTACCACTCTTGGGTGGGATGCACTTTTTTTCACATGGGGCAGCTCTCCTTGTGGGGCACACTTCTTGCGCATGGGGCTCCCCTATGTGGAGGTGCCCCTACCTGGCATGGCACTCCTTGCATGTGGCAGCACTGCACATGAGTCAGTTTACGACATGAGTCAGGAGGCCCTAGGTATCAAACCCTGGACCCTCCACATGGTAGGCAGATGCTCTATCAGTTGAACCACATCCGCTTCCCTGGTCTTCTTTTTATTTTTATTTCTTTTATTTTTAGATTTATTTATTTAAATCTCTCCCCTCCCCCCCCCCCACCCCGGTTGTCTGTTCTCTGTGTCTATTTGCTGCGCCATCTTCTTTGTCCACTTCTGTTGTTGTCAGTGGCACGGGAATCTGTGTTTCTTTTTGTTGCGTCATCTTGTTGTGTCAGCTCTCTGTGTGTGCGGCACCATTCCTGGGCAGGCTGCACTTTCTTTCGCGCTGGGCAGCTCTCCTTACGGGGCACACTCCTTGTTCATGGGGCTCCCCTATGCAAGGGACACCCCTGCATGGCAGGGCACTCCTTGCGCACATCAGCACTGAGCATGGGCCAGCTCCACACAGATCAAGGAGGCCCAGGGTTTGAACCACAGACTTCCCGTGTGGTAGACAGACTCCCTAACCACTGGGCCAAGTCTGCCGCCATGGTCTTCTTTTTAGAAGTCACTGGGAACCGAACCTAGAATCTCTGATGTGGGAAGGAGGTGCCTAATCATTTGAGCCATTACCACTCCCCGATTTCTTATGTCTCTCATTATGGTTTCCTCATGTCTGTTGTTGCATCACCTCACTGTGCCTGCCTGTCATATTAGCTCACTGTTTTGCTCATCTTCTTTAGGAGGCACCAGAAACCAAACCTGGGACCTCCCGTGTGGTAGGCAGGAATTCAACTGCTTGAGCCACATCTGCTTCCCTATTGTGTCCTTTTAACAATAGGTAAACTGAGCCTTGGGGAAGAAAATGACCTGCCTAGGGTGACTCTAGAAGTGTGTTGTCTAAATCTATCTTTTTTTATGGTTTGAATTTTTAATCAATTTTATTGATGCATATTAATAAAGCATACAATCCATCCAAAGTGTAAAATCAAGAGTATTTTGTGTAATTACATAGTTATGTATTCATAACTTATATCCTCATTCTATCTTCACAGCAACCTCATGAAACAATAGTAAGGGGTACTATCATTTCCTTCCATGGGGGAAGGAGCTTAACCTAAAGGTTAATTAATTTGCCCAGACTCATATTAGTTAAGAAGAGGTAGAGCCCAGTTTGATCCCTCACAAAACCTTGAACTTCATCTCTGCTCTATAGCTGCTATACCGCAGATAATGATGCTGAAAGAGGGGTTGGGGCCAAGTCATGAAGGAACCTAGGAGTTTGGATTTACCCAATACATGGGGGTGTAGGGGGTGGGGGGGTGCCATAATTAGGTTCTTAAGCTTCAAGGCCATGTTTTACAAAGATGTTTCTGGTGGGCTGGCACAGGGGAGACTGGGGGACAAGTGGGGTGATGCACCATCCAGATCATCTGGTCACCAAGAGGATTTGCAGTGATGCATGCATGCATGTGGGCTGGGGGCTGGGGGCAGTCAGGAACACTAGGGGCCTGGGGAGGCCTCCCACTATGCCCTCTTCACTGGGCAAGGGCCATTTTTGTCTGCTACACGTCACACAAAACCTGTGCCAACTGCCCAAAGACTCCACCTCAAATCTAGCAAATAAGAGAGACGACAGTATGGATTACATTGTGTTTAAAACAAGCCCACACAATGCCTGTAATTTTTTATTCTGACTCTGTAATTATAGCTCAAGACCAGTCAGATCATAGTTATCCCCACATCAACCTGCTGTTGGGGCACACTGAATTAAAGGCTTTACTGCTGCTTGAGAGTCTATTTTGGAGTCCTAGCACTGGCAGGTAATAGGCCTTCCACAAGGCCTGTCTTGCTCAAGCCCCTCCCAGGGCACATGCACGAGGGCCAAGTCAGCATTAGGTTTTTGAGAAAACCACTGATGGCTTGCAAGTAATTAGGATGCTACAGCTTTACCAGGGGGCAGGTGAGCTGAAGTGAGTGCCATCCTTGGTACAGACCAGCTTCCCTTGGTCCTCTGCTGTCTGGAAGAGCCCTGAATTCCACTATCCCCAGACCCAGACCAGTGTCAGATGGACTAAGCCGTGTCTTAGTTTCCCTAGGGCAAACTAAATGACTTAAAACAACAGAAATTTATTGTCTCACAGTTCCAGAGGCTAGAAGTCCAAAATCAAGTGTCATCAGGGCCATGCTTCCTCTGAAGCCTCTAGGGTAGAATCCTTCCTTGCCTCTTTCAGCTTCTGGCAGTGGCCAGAACCCTTGGTGTTCTTTGGCTTATAGATGCATCTCTTCCTCTCTCTCCACATAGGCTCCTTTCTTATCTCCATCTTCACAAGGCGTACTCCCATGCCTCTCTGTGTCCAATTTTTCCCTTCTATTAAGGATACCAGTCATATTGGTTTAGGGCCCACCTAATCCATTTTGACCTCATCTTAATTAATCACCTCTTCAAAGATCCTTTTTCCAAATAGGGTCACATACATAGGACCAGGGGTTAAGAGTTGAACATTTTTTTCTGAGGTACCGGGACCTCATATGTGGGAAGTCAGCACTCAACCACTGAGCTACATCAGCTCACCTGAGTTGGTTTTTATGTTTGTTTTTTGCTTGTTCATTTGTGGGTTTTTTTAGATTATTTTGGGGGTTTGGGGATTTTTTTTAGGAGGCACTGGGAACCAAACTTGGGACCTCCCATGTGGGAAGCTGGCATTTAACTGCTTGAGCCACACCCATCCCCTGAACATATCTTTTTGGGGGATACAATTCAAATCATCACATCCTGGCTCTTTGGCATAGTTGTCACAGACAGGCTGGCATTGTCCAAAGGGAACTACTTCAGAAATGAGAAACAAAAAAATGGAAATTAAAGGAGCATGAAGCAGCCAGGTTTACACGGCTGACCCAAGTGACTTAACCAGGCCTGGATCGGTTAAGGACCCCCTCCCAGTGGACTGTCCCCCACTCCTGGACTTTCCCTCATCACCTCAAGATGACACCCCAGACAAGAGAAGAGAGGTTGGGGTCCCAACTTACAAACCTAGAGCACCACTGGGCATCAGGAAGGCCAACTCCCCCTTCCTCCATCCACGTGGCTCTCCGCACACCTAGTCCTACCTCACAGTACCTCTGTGGGGCTATAGAACAGCTTCCCTTTATTGAGAACCTGCAGGACTGGCCTCTACAAGGTCCTTCGTGAACACTGTCTTATTTACACCTCCTGTCAGCCCTGTCAAGTAGGCCTGACTAGTGTTGTCATAATTTCTACTTTAGTCATGAGGAAATGAAGCCCCACCCCCACCCCACCCCTCCTTTAGCTTATAAGTGCAGGAGTGGGAGCTGGAACCTAGTTCTCTAGGTGCTCCCAGGCCACACAGCTTGCCTATTAGGCAACTGGCCTGAAAACACCAGTCCTTGCTCCTCAGCTGCCCCTCCCTGCTAAGGAAGCCCAATCCTAGTACCTGTCTCTTAATGCAACTCTTCCCCTTAATGCAGCACGGCTTCCCTTTTCCCAAGCCAAGCCAACAGGACAAACCAAATCGCATTCTGCACAGGCCCTTGCTCTCATGTCCCCATGTGGAGTGAATGATTCCCACCTTGGACCTCCAGTGCATCTCAACCACAGTTCTGTTGTAATACTTAAGACATTGGGGTCTAAATTACCATTCACATGACTACTTCTATGAGGCTTCTCAAGAGCAATGGCCGTGTCCTGTCTCTTTGTAGCCCCATTGCTAGTTTGATACCTGGCACATATTACATGCTTAATAATTGTTGCAGGAGCAAAGGAGCGTCTGAAAAACTTCTATTCATCCTTCAAAAACTCTTAGACTAGATGCTGGGAAGCCCATCCTGCTTCACACAAACTGAGCTAACCCCTTCCTCTCATATAAATCTTTAGGGTGTTTGTCTTTTTACTTTGATGTACAAGGACAGGGAACAAGTCTGATTCCTTTCTGTGACCCCAGCTCTCAACACAGACCAGCAAGGCCTAGCAAACCTTTGTAGAATTAAATTGCCCTTTGCAACTGCACGCACGTGCATACACATCAAACACCACATGCTGCTTCAAGGACTCAAATTAAGGGCAGCATGACCTGAACCAGCCAGTTCCCCTATCACTCAGCTGAAACTGCCAACAGCTGGCATGCCAGGGATGTTTGCTGAGGAAAGGAACAGTGGGTCTGAAATAAATCCTAACTTTAAAAAGAGAGACACCCAATAGGTATTCTATTTCGGTGAAATCAGCTCTGTTTTTAGGTAATAACCCTCCTGTCTCACCTCCCCAAGGTGGGCTCTGCCCTCCCACGAGTTCCTACCACAACCCACCTGGTAATCATGGTCTCACCCGCCCCTCCTTTCCTCCCCTCTTTGCTCTCTTGAGCTCTCCTCGATTACAGGGTGTGAGGTTCCAGACACCACAGAGGCCTGTCTCATGCCTGTTCCCAGACCCCCTCTCTCCCTTTCTTCCTCCCTTCCTCCCTCCCTTCCCCTGCCTAGAGTTGAGGAGGAAGGCAGAGACAGGCCAATGGGCCCCAGGGCTGGGGTGGGGGAAGGAGAAGGGCAGGGAGTCAGTCTGTGACCAGGTCAGCCCCTTATCTGACCAGAGTCAGGCAGATTCAGGGCTCGGTTCACAGAAGGAGCCAGGCCTTGCTGCTTCTAGTACCTGTCAAACCATCAGAACCCTACTCCCTAGTTCAGACAAAATGGTGCAGTGATAAGAGGGGTTTAGAAATCACAGTCATAGTCTAGCTCGCTGCAGCTGCCAGCACTTAAACTTCCCCCACACCCTCAGTCTCTCTGAGCCTCAGCCTCTTCTCTGGTGAAACGGAGATAAAATCTACTACATTCTCCACAGAGAGGTGCCAGACACACGATTGGGCAGGCGAAGCACATGGCCTGGCCACCCCATTAGTGAGACTGTTTGTGCAAGAATTCGGGTCTGAGACCAGCAGCTTCAGGAGCTTAGAAGTCGTCCTGATGCTTCCTATGCAGCTCATAGAAGCTCAAGCTCTGGGTAACCCAGCCCTTATTCTGTGAACAGCCAGATAGGCCCATCAGCAGGAGAGGGCATGGTTCTGTCGGCTCATGGAGGCTCCAAGAACAGCATTGATTGTGGCACTGCAGTGGCCAAGAGGCCCTTCGTCATTGTCTCCTGCTACCTTCTCAATTCTCACCTCCTTTCACCCTCACCTCCATCTGCTCCCTGCTCTCCAGGAGTCCCACTGGGCCCAAGGAGGCACCCCTGTTCTCTGGCAGGACTTTCTGCTCCTCATGGAATGCCAGATTGGGAGGGGGAAGCCAGGGATCCCTGACCTTCAATATTCTGACAGCTCCCACCTATCTTAAACCAGGTTCTAGAAAGAGACTGGGGGTGGAGATGAGCGGGGAGGGGAGGAGAGCTGGAGGCTGGGCCTCACTGTTCCGGGGGACTTCGGAGCCTCTCTCACAGTTCAGCGCTCAGGCAGGCACCCAACAAACCACAGCTGTGGTTTCTAGAGAGCCAGGCCTCCCACCGCAGGGACAGTAAACTGAGAAGCGCCCTAGCTATAAATGTGAAGTGATGAACCACAGGACACTGCCACAGCCCACCAATGGGCAGGAGCTGCCTCCCAGCCTCCTGCAGGCTACAGGGCCCGCTCACCAAACCTCAGGGACAGCCCAGACCTGCCTCCTTCTGGAGGGACTCCAAAGCCCAGGGCAAGGCCACAACTGAGGGTGGGGAAGGCAGGACACCACACAGCATCTCAGGGCACCTCGTGTACCCAGCAGTCAGTGCTGCTGGTCTCCTCACACACACAGTCTTTATGTTGTGGAGGTTCCGTCATCTTTTTGGTGCTTAGTGCTTGTAAAGGTCTTACTCCTGCCCCAGGTGGCACAAGTTCACAGCTTCAGACCCATCTGGAGGGTGCCTTGGACACAGTCAGGATCACATTGGGGTAGAGAATAGGGGACTTGGGCCTCATGTGGTCCTAAAGTGCATCGTAGGCATTGCAGCAACGGAGACCCAAGGAAGGGACAGCAATAACTGAGTGAGGAAAAGAGCAGCTCCCCCACACCCAGGGCCTGCTGTCTGCCTAGCTCAGAGCCCTTGGAACCAGGGGAGGTGCCCTGTGCCCACTTCACAGACAGGGGGTCACACGCAGCAGAGTCCAGAGCTCAGCTGTATACTCAGGCCTGGGCAGGATGCAGTGTGAGGTGGGGAGCAGAGGCCCATCTGGAAGGATCTGGGAGACAGAAGAAGGGAAGGAAGACCCCGTCTCCTCTGTCCTCTCAGAGCTGCCAAGGAAAGGACACAAGGTCTCTTCCCCAACACCCCTACCCTGGACAGTAGGAGGAACGTTGGCCTGGCACAGCACCCCCCCCCCCCATTAGGCTAGGGAGTGGCAGCAAAGGTAAGGTCATCCTTAGCCTATCCATTACCTGCCCCTCAGGAGTGCTCAGAGCGAACACAGCCCTCTTTGAGTAGAAGGGACTCAAAGGTGTTTCTGAGGAGCCCCTTCCCAGAGGCTGCCCTTGGGTCACTGGAGAGGATCCACTGGGTGGGATTGTCCTGAACAATGTCTCGTTTGAGTCTTGGCTGGAGCTCCCTCAAGGAGGAGGAAGAATGGAGATGCTCCTAGGACAGTGAACAGACTTCATCCCAGGCCTAATAAGTGACTAAAATCCCTGCTCCCAGACCAGGCAGTGGCACCCCTATCCCCACCCACTATGAGTCAAGCAGTTTAGCTTCCCAAGTCCAAAATATGGAAGAAAAGAAAAGAAAAAAAAAAAAGGCTAGGCAAATGTTTGTTACAAAAACATTTGAAACTTATTCATAAGAAACTTTAAAACTTTACAGAAGGATAAAAAATAAACTTTATAGGAAACTACCATTTTCTTGTGTAGGGAGAATCAATATTGTGGAGATGTCATTTCTCATCTGACTCCATCGAGGAATCTACTCTGATGCATTCATTCATCCAAAATTTATTGAGCACCTGTGATGTGCCATGGATATTCTAGGCAGCAGAAATAGAGGAATGTAACAAAACAGACAAAAATCCTTGCCCTCATGGGGCTTACATTCTTAAGGGCAGAAGATAAACTGACAAAATAAAGAAATAAATTATATAGTATATTGAACAATGAAAAATACAATAAATAAAAATAAATCTAGGACAAGATATAGGGGATGCAGGGCAGATGAGGGGCAGATTATAATGTAAAATAGACTGAAGCAAAGTTTGAGCCAAGATGTAAGAGAGGTGAGGGAGTAAGCAGGGAGGGTTTCCAGAGGAGAGAGAACGAGTACAAGGGCCCTGAAGCAGGAGTGTACTTGGCGTACTCTAAGAATAGCAAGGAGGCCAGTGCAGCTAGAAGGGGGTGAGTCAGTGGGGATGGGGTGTGGTTTGCTCTTTTGCTACTCTTCTGCTTCTGGCATCTAGTGAATAGTGTGAGATGCTGCTAACCATCCTACAGTGAACAGAGCAGCCCCCCACAACACAGAGATATCTGGTCTGAAATATCAGTAGTGCTAAGGTTGAGAAAACCTGGAATGAGTGAGGGGGAGAGTAGTAGGAGAGAGAACCAGAGAGGTAAATGCCAACCAGGTTATTTTTAGAACAAGAGAAGCTGATTCCGAAATTCTTATGGAAAAATATGTGAGGAATAGCTAGGAACAAAATGAAAAAGATTAAACAGAATAACTAGCCTCACCAGATCTTAATGTATTTAAATTTCCCTATGAAAGACAAACAACTGATTTCCTTAATACAGAGTTCTTACAAATGAATTAGAAAAGGCCTTTTTTAAAAAATTAGAAAAATGAGCAAAAGAGAATTTACAAGAAAAGATAAGCACATGGATTATAGATATGTGAAAATGCTCACCATTACTCAAAATCTAAAGAAATAAAAATGAAAGTCATCAGATAGCAATTTTCACCTATCAGAGTAGCAAAGATTGAAAAGTTTGATTATACATGGAGTTGCTTAGAGAGTGTGAGAGTAAGGTGTTGTGCATCGATGTTGAGAATGGACATTAGCACAGTCTCTTTGGAATTAATTTGGCATTATCTGTCCCTGATTTAAGTATACATGCCCCTCGACCCAACATGTCATTCTAGGAAAGTATTCTCCTCATATATGTGCTGAGAGATTTATGTAGATGTGTTCATTGTGGCATTAACAAAAGACTGGGAAAAGACAAATGCCATCAACAGGAGACTTTATTATATAGAAAATACTTCAATGAAATACTATATACAGTATTTTAAACAACTGAGGCTCATTCCTAGGCACACATCCGAGAGAAGTGAACACATGTGTCCACAAAAAGGCTTGCACAGAAATGTTTATAACAGTTTTATTCCTAATAGCCCCAAACTGGGACAACCCTAATGTCCATTAACAGGAGAGTAAATAGATTGTGATATATTCATACAATGGAGCACTACTTAGCAACAATGAGAAGTGAACTGATACATGCAACAGGGAAGAATTTCAAAAGCCTTTTGTTAGGCAAAATGAATGAGACACAAAAAAGTTCAAGCTGAATGGTTCCATTTATGTGAAATTCAACAGGCAGACTAATCTATGGTGACAGAAATCATAATGATGGTTGCCTCTGTGGAGTGCAGATCTCTGGAAGGGGCCATGGGGAACATTCTGGGGGTGATGGAAATGGGATGTTGCTTACACTGGTGTATATATTTGTCAAAAATTAGGAAATTAGTCAATAGGAATTTTTTCTAAATAAATTGTAAAGGGAGGGAGTGTGAGTCTAGATAGGAAGGAGGAAGAGAATAATGCATATAGTCTGTTTATTTAATAAAGAGCACATGAATCTAAACGCCTATAGTCTGCTCCTATATTTAATAAAAAGAATATGAATCTATCACATAAGCTTATATGTGTAATATTTCTGGAAGCTTATTTAAGAAACTGTTGAGACGGTTGCCTTTGTGAAAGGGGAAGGGGACTCAAGGACTGAGGTGAGAGGGACACTTTTTACTTAATACCTTTTTATTATTTTCTTTCTTGTTTGTTTTTAGTTTTGTCACTTAATGCCTTTTTGAACTATTTAAATTTCTTTTAGTGTTCAGATTAATTTTTAATATAAAAACTTTAAAAGGGAAACGGACTTTGGCCCAGTGGTTAGGGCGTCCGTCTACCATATGGGAGGTCCGCGGTTCAAACCCCGGGCCTCCTTGACCTGTGTGGAGCTGGCCATGCGCAGTGCTGATGCGCGCAAGGAGTGCCCTGCCACGCAAGGGTGTCCCCCGCGTGGGAGAGCCCCCACGCGCAAGGAGTGCGCCCGTGAGGAGAGCCGCCCAGCATGAAAAGAAAGAGCAGCCTGCCCAGGAATGGCGCTGCCCACACTTCCTGTGCCGCTGACGACAACAGAAGCGGACAAAGAAACAAAAACAGACAAAGAAACAAGACGCAACAAATAGACACCAAGAACAGACAACCAGGGGAGGGGGGGAAATTAAATAAATAAATAAATCTTTAAAAAAAAAAAAAAACTTTAAAATTGTTGATTAGATAATAGCATGTTCAGTGATTGATTTTTAGCATTGCTTTAACCTTGATAGCTGGAAACAACAACATAAATGCTGTTCTGAAACTGCCAGCATCCTCTCGATGGAGGGGTGGAGTGGATATAGCCATGCTGGGGTCCACAGGATGGAGGAGTGGAGTGTGGATTGGAGTGGACTTACTGATACTCTATTCTGGGACTGGTGTGATTGGTGGTAGAAGTAAATGTGGTGCTGAGATGGAAAGGGTGGACATGGTGGCTGCTGGGGGTGGGAATGGGAGAAGGAGATGTGATGTGGGGGCATTTTCGGGACTTGGAGGTATACTGGGTGGTGCTGTGGGGGCAGTTGCTGGACATTGTGTGTCCTCTCATGGCCCACTGGGTGGACTGGGGGAGAGTGTAAGCTGTAATGTGGACTGTTGGCCATGTGGTGCAGCGGTGCTCAGAGATGTGTTCCCCAAGTGCGGCAGATGTCCCATAATGATGGAGGAGGTTGTGATTATAGGGGGGGGGGGAGGGAAGTGGGTGTGTGGGGACCTCATTTTTTTTTAATGTAACATTAAAAATAAATTAGTTAATTAACTAAATAAAAGTATTAAAAAATTAAAATAAAATAAAACTGCCGGCAGTGGGACTGTCCACTCTACCTAAGGGTGGAAGCCAATCAATAAAGTGCCTGTAAGAGGGACAGGGATGTGATATACCTGAGTCCTGATGAAAGAACTGAGTATCTGATCCCAAAGATTTCAACCTGAAATGATAAGCTGTTAAATAATATAAACACCCACTCATGGTGTGGAAGATTTATCTTGATGGAATTTTTTTTAATGTTAATAGATAAGAAGCTTCCCTGGTGGATTGGGGGAAAAGCCTTTTAAGGAGCTCTAGGTCTAGGAAGAGTGAGTGCCTGGACAAAGGGATACTGAGCTAAGAACAAGACTGCCAGGTATAGTTTCTAACCAGACAATCCAGCATTTGGTGTTTATTTCCTCAAACAAGAACATGCCATCAAGGGTCTTACCCAAGAATGCTCTTATTCATTTCAAGGATTAAATTCTGTGCCTGTGAGCTCTTTTCCTGTCTGGGCTTTGGAGCAGAAACTTCATTATCTATTATTTTTGCTAGCTTACAAGAAATGGTGGAGAGGAAAGAAGATTCCACTTGTCCCAGGAAGCTGTGCTGTTCCTTGGCTCTGTCAGAGGAGGCCCAGGTTTTTCCCTAAGGAAATTCTCCAGTTGGTATGGGCAGGGACAAAGACCTGTGGCCTGCCCTTGGGAGTACCCAAGTCAGGGATCAGAGGAAAAGGAGACCCAGGCCCTGACCTTTGGAATACACAGAATCCTTGTGAAATCATAATCCATTGGCAAAAATGTCGAAAGCAGTGCTGGTCAGAATGATGTATTCTACTAACCTTGGGCCTAAATATCTGATCCAGATACTAAGAAGAAACTCAAGGGTCTTGGGTAGAACCTCTTCACAATGTGGGTGGGGAAAAGTCTGAAATGTCTGCAGCAAATGGCTAAGACCCAGATGGCAGCAGGGAGTAGGGCACTAAGCTGAGACAGTGTGGGGGATGGGGTGGAAGCTGCAGCTGTCCAAGGAGAGGGAGGGGCAGTTGTGGTAAAGGAATCCATAACTCTGGGAAAAGAGCCTTTGAGAAGCTCTCATTCAGCCCCTGTATCTGTATCATGATACATATAGGAAGCTGAAGTCCAGAGAAAGGAATGACTTATTCAGTGTCAGATGTCAAGACAGAGATTAAGGCCATGATTCAAACTCTAGTCTCCTAGTCCTGATTTCAGCCCAGTGGGCCTCATGGAGAATGCCTGGCCTTTGGAAACTGGATGCAGAACTTAAGCCCTTGACCAGACAATTATGCACTGTCTTCCTATCTAGGAATATGTTTCTACTGAATTCCATGAAAAGGGAGCCACTCAAGAAGTCCTGAAGTGGGGGCAGCCCCCTGAAACAGAGTCACAATGCCAGACACTATTCATCACCAATAACCTCCTTTTCTGTTTTCCAGTGAAAACCTGTATGCAGTATGTGGAAATCTATTGATTTCAGGAAAAATAGACCAATCCCCCAACCCCAGAGGATAAGTCCTAATTGGTCTTATGGTATTCCAATGGTATTGTGATTCCCCTTTGTCGATGAATAGTCTAAAGGTGGGCATGTGATCCAGTTCTGGCCAATAAGACATAAAGGGAATTTTGTTGGGGGACTTCTGGGAAAGTGTTTGCTTTCCTGACAAAAGGAAAAGTTGCCTTTGGCACTATCATCCCACACCCTGCACCTGTATTCATTTCTTTCTGCCTTGAATGCAGAAGTAGCATGAAGTTCAAGCATTAGGGTACAAGTACAATACCCTTAAGATAGCAAAGTGGACATTTGAGCCAAGTCGTTGGTAGCCTGAATGAGCTGTTTGACCAATGCAGCAACTGTGTCTCCAGCTTCTTTTTAAGTAAACATTAAGTGACCTTATATGGTTTAAGCTATTATATGCAGCCAAAAACATTCCTAATTGGCAAAGGCCATAAATGTTAGTGTAACCACCCCTAGCTAACTTCAAGAGAAGTTACTTAGAAATACTCTTTGGTCAGCCTCCTTGGCCTTGAATTCTGCTCACAACTTCCTTGTCAGCCCTCACCCAGATGATGTCTGATGGAATCTTTCACCCACCATACCATATCTTTCCCCATCACAACTGGCCAAGTCCTCCTTAGCCTTCAATTGTCACCTTAAATGCCCCTTGCCCACTAGCATCAACTGTGCCTAATTCACCACACTTATCATTTTTATCAAGTGCACTTACTGTGCCTTGCTCTGAGCTGTCCACAGTACTGGCACTGGACCCAGCAAGCAGTCAAAGCCCTTAGGGAGCCTTCAGTCTGGTGAGGCAGACAAGACAACAGTGACAGTGTAGAGAGCAATGATGGTGGGGGGGGAGGTAAGATAGAAGCCAGGCACTAGTTTTGCCTTAGTGAGCAGAGAAGGTAGCCATTTTCATATTCCTTTCCCCAACCAAACTTTGTTTCTTAGCGTAAGGACCAACCCTGTCTGAGTCAGTGCTGTCTTGAGCCCATCTGAGAGGAGGCAACAGAAAGGGACTCTTGTTTGGTGATCTTCCTAGAGCAGGCTGGGCCTTGGGATGGACTTACTCTTGGCCACCTGCTTTTCCCTGCAAGCCCTTAATGGCTAAAGGGAGGAGCAGTGGACATGAGGTTAGAAGGTCTGGCATGGAACCCTAACTGCCACTAACTTGATGTCTGATTTTGGACACATCAGTTGATCTCTCTGAGCCTCAGTTTTCTCATAAGACAAATGATAACCCCTGCCTAACTCGCAGGGTTACTGCAAAGAGCAAATGAGATAACTGGGATATGTACCAGGCACAGGAAGTCCTGGCACACAGCAGGTGGGCAGTGAATAATTGTTCATCCTTCCATCTCCCATTCCCACATCCCACATATGGCAGAGAACCAGAGATGACAACACAGTGCAGCTTTCCATGGAAGACAGCATTTAATGAGGGAATGGCCTTGATGGTCAAGGAAACTAGATACACGCTTAGTCCTTGATAGGGTTTCCTTATGGTCCCACATGCTCCTGCCCTGAAAACTGCCGTTAGTGGACCTCATATATCTACCATAAGACAGAAAATGGGGTTGGGGCTGGAGGGTGTCTCTTTCCCACAAGGAGTTCTGAGCTTCATCTTCCCACAGCCAGTCTGAAGTCTTTGCCCCAGTAATTTCAGGTAGAGTCATTCATAGCTAGGAGTTGTCTGCAAAGAGACTACCATGTCCTGCTTACTTTCAGGGAGACCGTGTGGCCATGAGGCATGACTACAAAGGCCAGTAGGCAAAGGGAAGGTTTTCCCTAGGGGAGCCCAAACTTGGGCATGACGGATAGTAATAGCTGCATCCTTCTGGGCCTGCAGCTGAGGGAGGACCTAGGTACCTTACTGTGGCCCCCTAGATACCCAGTCATGGCCTATACATGGAGTGTGAGCCCATCTGTGTGGTGGTGGCAGAAAAAGCATTGCCCAGAAAAGCTAAATTGACCTGCCTGTGAGAAAAAGGGGATACTGAAGGGTCCCAGTCAGGGGCTTTTGGCAAATGTCAACAGGGGCTTTTGGCCCAGACAACAAAGGGACCTAGGACTGAAGCCTCTCACTAGACAGGTGGGGAAAGGGTCCAAATTGTTGATTAAAATGAAATGAGGGGGAGCAGATGTAGCTCAGTGATGCAGCACCTGCTTCCTATATATGAGGTCCTGGGTGCAACCCCCAGTACCTCCTGAAAAAAAAAAAAAGAGAAATGAGGTAAGAAGGGGAGCAGGTTAGCCAAAAGTGTGCTGTGGGCAAGAAGGCAGGTGTCATCCTGAGGTTATCAATGCAAACTCCTCATCCTTTGGTGGTGATACAGGAAGCTCCAGAGTCACCAGGGCTGTTCTGATTCCCACCCTCGCTCCAGCAGTGGGAAGCTGCCCGAAACCAGATGTTCTGTCCCTGAACTGGGCTGGCCCCTTCAGTGCAAGAGATGATTTGAGGAAGCCCAGGGTGAGCTGAAGAGGCATGTGCATGGTGTTTTCTCACCTCCCAATCTCCCAATCTAGGGATCTGATTTCCATTTAGACTACCCTGGGACTAAACAAATGGAAACCAGAGCCCCTCCTGGGGCAAGTGTGGTGGCTGCTCCAGGCTGAATGGATACAGGAGACTGAGTCCCAGTCCCTCTGCAGCCTGCCAGTCCCAAGACGTAATGGCGGAGCCCCTAGGAAAGATGGGTGCCAGCGGCCACTTCAGGGGCTCTCTTCAATTTCTGAGCCTGGCCTTCTGCCACCCATGCCTATGGCTGGAGGGAGGAGGTCTATTGACTGGGTCTCCATGGGTTGTGAGCATCATTGGGTCACCTTGGTCTTGGACCCCAAAGCGCTGCTACAGAGTGTACCAGGATATTCAGGAATCTTCAGGAGGGCGGGGACGGATCCGTGGGTCTTGTGACTCTTCCTAAGGTTTAACGCGGGTCGCATTAGCCCAGTCAGGGAAATGCTCCAAGTCAAACATGGCTAGTCCCCAGGTGTTGACCGCCAAGAACACGCAGAGGATTCCAATTATGTTCAGCATTAGTCCTGCTTTCATCTAGGCAAAAAAAGGGTCAGAGTGAGCACTCTCAAGTCTGCCTGGGCTGTCAGAGCAAACAAGATGCTGGAATTAGTCCTCTCTGCTTTCTGGGCTTTGCTGTTGCTGTGCCACGCTCTTATTCTCACTCCACCCCCAGACAAACCCATTGGATGTCCACTAAGTGCTACCAGTCCTCGAAGCAACCCTGGAAGTAGCAGGGCAGCAGGGCTCCTATGCCCACTTTAGCCTCAGGGCAGTGCAGGGAGGCGCCAACCCCAGGCTTTGCAGGGAGGTGGTGGCAGGCCCAGCAGTCTGACTCTGAGGCCAGTGCTCACCCACTGCCTTAACCTTCCCACAGGGACTCCTGGATTACTTGTAAGCCTCCTCTGGCTCTTTCTGATACGTGTTTTATGTTCTCTCATTAACCATTGCTTTAAAAATCTATTGTATAATTTTAACTGAAGATTGGACTCAAGTTTGCAGTCCAAGGTTTCTGGAATCCACAATCTCCCTCTTTGTGAAAATCCATCAGGGAGTCCCAAATGACACCTAGCAGATGCCTTGTGATAAGCAACACGTAATTTGTTTCTGGCCTCCTGGGGCTGCAACCACAACCAAAGCTGCAAAGTGGCCCTCTCCTCTCTTTTGAGACGTTGAAGCCAAGCCAGACTTAAAGAGTTCTCTCTTTGGCTGCCTCTGTTTCCAAGGCCTCATCTGCTCCCAGGTGATAGATGGGTCTTTCCCCTTCCCTGCTCTAGCTCTCTAGACACCTCTACTAATCTCTTCAGATGTCGTTGACATTTTTCCCCAATCTAAGCTTTGCCCCTCCTGATTATCCTCACTGGTTTTTGCTAGTTTGTAAAATATAGCCTTGGCCCTCCCCACCCCCACCCCTTCCAGTGCTTAGCAGAGCTGCACAGGCTTCTCCAGGTGGGCAGTTTATGAACCATCTCTCTGACTGGGGAGACAGAATAGCCTATACTAGGAGATGAGCTGGAGATCATTAAAAAAAGAGAGAGAGAGAAGAAGAAGAAGAAGAAAGCATTATAAATGCAAAGAATGACTGTAGGTTTGGGCATTCAGTGGTATTCCAAATCATATGACATCATTTTGAAACTGGGCCTCTCTTATGACACAAACATCATAATCTGATAGGAGTAAATCAAAGCAGCTGTGTTACCATGTCTGTAACCTCGAGGTGTCCATAGGTAAACACGATGGCATTAGGTGGGGTGGCCACAGGCAACATGAAGGCAAAAGATGCACTCAGAGTACAGGGAAGCATGACACACAGCGGATTGATGCCTGCAGCACGAGCCTGGGGGAAAACACAGCACTGAATGTCACAGATACAGAAAATAAAAGCTCACGGGAGACCAGAGTTCTGAAAAGCACTCCCTGAATGTACATGTGTGTTTCTACCTCTGGGCATTTGTCCTGCTGGTTCCTCAACCCCGTGCCACATCTGTGGTTGATAATCTTCTAAACACGGAGCCCAAACTCAAGAGGCTACCTCCTCTGGGAGGCCTTTCTGAACCTTCTCAATCCATTTAACTATATTTCTTGGATACCTATTAAAACCATGCTAGATGCTTAGCTGCACGGAGTAGTACTATGTTCCCACAGCCTATGCTGTGCCCTGCCTCATTTTCCAGACCTTGTGCATGTGTCTGTCTGTCCTGCCCCAAACTGAGGGTGCCTAGAGTGCAGGGGTCACAACTTTTCACCTGTGTGTGTATCTATGTATGCATGTGTTTTTTATACTCATTTGGAATCATTTACATGTGGAATTTTCTACTTTTTTTAAATGTATTTTTTATTTTTGAAAGATACATACATCACACAAAATCTACGTTCTTTACTCTGAATTTTAAAATCCAGCCACATCTAACTATGAAGAGGAGTAGGCACTTACTAAATATTTGTTGAATGATAAATTTCATAATGTCTTTCAGAATTAATGCTTTAGCATGCAGATTTACTGCACATGAGTGCAGACGGTATGCAAAGATGTCCAGTGCAATATTGTAACAGCAAAACACAGGAAACAGACTCAAAGGCCATTAATAACAGGATGTTAAAATGTGGTATAGACAAACAATGAAATACCATGCAGCTGCAAAGGATTGAGTCAATTTTATGTGCTAATGTGGAAAGATCTTTAAGACCTATGGTTATAGTAAAAATTTGAAAAAATTAAGGTGCAGAATAGGATCATAGAATGACACCATTTGCTTAAAATGAATTATCTGTGTGTTTAATATATCCAGAAAGTTACCTAAGAAATCAGTAACAGAAGTTGTCTCTGGGGAGGAGGCTAGGGGACTAGAGTCTATAAAATACTCTTTTGTATTAGTAGACATTTTTTAGCCCATACACATGTTCCCATTAAATATCCTTTGAAACTTTTATTTTTAATGGCTCATTAGTATTACCTTGTATGAATATATGATACATTTTTTCACAATCCCCTATTATTATATATATATTTTATGTAAAATTCTGTGATATACATTGTTTTAATATATCCTTGTGGGCATTGCTGATTATTTCCTTAAGATAAATTCCCAGACATGAAATTTCTGAGTCAAAGGAT
Source organism: Dasypus novemcinctus (assembly GCF_030445035.2). NCBI lineage: Eukaryota > Metazoa > Chordata > Mammalia > Cingulata > Dasypodidae > Dasypus > Dasypus novemcinctus. Next base: position 27,923,924 of record NC_080693.1, read on the forward strand.
ATGAGCAGGTTTAAGTTCCTGTTGCTAGGTGGCCCTCTAAAAGGCCTTATCACATTCCATTCCCACTGGGAGGAACTGAGAGGTCCCTGGAGATGCCCAGTCTGTTCCCTGATTCTCCCACTCCATAGCCACCCCCAGCCTTGTCTGACCGTGGGTACCATGTAGTGCATGTGCCCTATGTTACTCTGTGACCCAGCTGGATGACCTTTGTCTTTCCCTTTCCCACTGCTGGGTGCTGAGGCAGGAGTGTGAGGGTCATAGAGGTAGCTATGAAATCTTACTTGGGGTTTCTTGTTCCAGAAAAGCTTGTTTTCAAAGGGCCTAACCACCCCCTTGAGATAAGGCCTGCATGCGTCAGGCCTGGGGCCCTCAGTGCTCACTGCTGGGGCTGGTGCTCGTCCCTCAGCCAGGGACTTTGGTAGGGGAGAAGAGCATCACCACTGCATACCCAGCATTGAAAGATGCTCATGGGCATCTGTCTAGAGAGCCTGCTTAGGAGAGGAGGAAATGGAGCCACCTTGCTGTGTTTAACACTTCCATACTCCCTTGCAATGGAAGGAGAAAAGCACTTAGGTTTGCTTTCAGTTAACTTTTGATACATATAGATGGACAGACAACTGAATGGAAATTTACCATCTTAAACATACTTTGTAAGTCTGTTCCAAACTCCAGACTAATGATAACCCTTTCCCATGCTTATTTTGCAGTCTACAAAGGATTTTCAGAGGCTATCATCTTGCTTGACCCTCAGCACAACTCTATGAGGAGTCCCTCTGCCTGACTATCCTCACTGGTTCTTGCTGGTTTGTCACTTAAGTGATGGTTTTAAGGAGTCTGACGTCTTGACTCCAAACCCAGCATTCTTTCTATACCACCTTGAGGTCAGTCCTGCTACGGGATGAATGACAAAAGGAAATGCAAGAAAACATCACAACCAATTTTAATAGGGTCTGCTTTCTTTTCAATCCAAACTCAAAAATATGCTCGCCTCTAGAACAAATCTCTTTAGCATCCCCTCCGCCACCACCAGCTACCTCTCTGGTCTCAGCTCCTGGTGATCCTTAATCCCACCCTCACCAAGCATAGTTTCCTGGATCCTTCATCGTATGCTCCCTTTCCTTTAGTTGGGCTGCTCCATCCTCCCAAATGCCCTCTGCCCCCCTGCCCATGTTCAAGCCCCTCCTCCCCCAATACCCTTTCCTGGGGGTCCCAACTAGTGGTGCTCCCCCTCCCCTGCAGTTTTCCCACATGTCTATGCTCACATCCTCAGAGACACACTATATCATTTCCCCATGTCACTGGCCTATTCCTCCTTGGCACAAGTCTTGTCTCCCAGCTTGAAAAAAGTAATCCAGTTAAATTTATAACAAATTTTGAGCACCTGGTCATGCTTGGCACTTTGGTCAGCGTAGGGGATACAAAGAAGAACGTTCAAAGCACTGAGGGTAGGGTCAGTGTTATCAAAGGCCACAAGTCCATGTCAGAGGCAGGGCCAGACCCAGGTCTTAGAAGCCTGGTCAGGCTCTATCCTCTGATTTCATTGCCTCTCTAAGGACGCAGGAATTTTTCACTGAATGCTTTCTATGAAATGATGCTTAAGGGTTCTACCCAAGCCCCAAGAAGTGTTACTTACCATGGAGGCAAAGATGGGCAGGAACAGGGTGGCAGTGGCCACATTGCTTGTGAACTCAGTGAACGCAGCAACAATCGAAGATAAAATCAAGGTGAGGGCTGCCAGGGGAATTGTGTGCAAGGGCTCCATTTGCTTCCCCATCCAGTCAGACAGTCCCGAGGCCTGGGAAGCACCAGGAGGAGAGTCACCTCTAGGCTACTGGCTTACATTTCCTCCAAGGCTGGAGGCACCTTCATCAATCTCCAGAGCTCAGCCTATCTCCACTCCTGATTCTGTGTGTGTGTATACATTCCGTAAGTGATTCACCCATTCCTACAACCTAATCTCCATCCTCACTATGCTATCTCTTAAATATGTGTTTCCAGTGCACCTAGTCTACTCTCCATATTTGAACATTCATATGCCTTCTAGAAATTTCTACCCAGATGTCCCATGAGCATATAAGGCTCAATGTACCCCAGTCTGAATTCATCTTACCCAGCCCAAAATCTGTTTTTCTTCCTTGGCTACTCAGCTTGATGAGTGGACTCAACATCCACCTTCTGGCCAAGACAGAAGGTTGGGAGTCATGCTGGGGATCTCTGTTCCCCGCATTCCTTATATCCAATTTGTTACTAAGTCACACAAAACATCTCATGTCCATCTTTTCCTTTCAGTACTCTTTAGTTCCTGAAGCTCAGGAGAGTCATCTTGCCCCAAAATTTGGGATTTAGATTTGAGTTATTGGGCTGAGAAGAGATTGTCCAGGGAAAGAATGAAAAGTGAAGAGAGAAGAGGTCAAGGACAGAGCTTCGAAGACATTCATATTAAAGGAGGACTAGAGGAGAGTCAGCAAAACAGGCTGAGCAAGAACAGTTAGAAAGAAACCAAGAGGAAGCAATGTGGTGGGGGCCAAAGAAAGAGGGAGTTTCAAGAAGGAAATAATGGTCCACGGAGGTAATGTTCTGAGATTGACTTAGATAAAGACTATAAATTGGTTCTTCTCCAACTCTTTCCCTGCCTAGACCTTCATTTCAGCCATCAGAGTGATTTTTCTCAAGTACAGATCTAACCCTGCCCTCAATTCTTCCATGGTTGTCCATTGCTTTCAGAATAAAGTCCATGCTCCCTATCTTGAATTCAGGCACCTCAACTTCTGCTAACCTCACCCACTTTGTCTTCTACTGGTCCTCAGCTATACAACTCACACATTTTCTTTTGCTCATGTGCCTTCTCTTCCGGGAAATACCCATCCAGATACGTTCCCCTCCCTGGGCTGTGAAGTCCTTCAGAACAATGACCTCTATCATCTCTGTAATCCCTGTGCCTGACCTAACAGGGATTTAATAATGTTTGATGAATGGATGGATTGATGCATGGATGAATGGATGGAGAGGTAACTAGATGGATGTATTTATTATTTATGTACCCATTATATACCAGACTCTGTCCCACATGTTGAGGAAGCAGCAGTAACAAGATAGACCAAGTCTATCTTGTACATTCTATTTCTGGATGGATGTATGTATAGTATATGTGGATGCATGGATGGGTGGATGGATGGATGGATGAAGGATAGCAGCACCAAAAAACCTTGCTCATCTCCCTCTGGATCATCCCTACTCCAAGAGAGATGGTAGGAAAGGAAGAGTAGTGAAAGTTTCATTTTTGGGCTTTTCTCCACAAGAGCTGTTCCTTTTCTCCTATGCTGTACTTACTTAGCTAGAGCAAAAATTTTAAATGGTAACCATGTCAACAAAGAGTTCAGCAAGTGAAAATCCAAAGGTGATGGTTAAAGCATTCACAAGGACTTGAAAGTCTTTTCATGGGATAAATCAAAGCAGAGATCATTATTACCAAACTCCAGAGGGGATACTTCTTGGCTAACAAGGGTCACTTAATCACTCATTTCTGCAATCACTCAATGAACATTTTCTAAATACTTTTTCTACTTCAGGCACTATTTTTGGTTCTCGGTTCCTAAATGACAAGAAAGAGCCCCTATACTCCAGGAATGTACAGTTATGTGGAAGAGACAGATGCACAAACACATAAGCATGACCCAGAGATGGGAAAGAGGAGGAATGTAGCAGCTCTTTGACCATCCTCTTCGTGAAAGAAGAGGGCCCTAGGCAGCTCACGGCTGGAGAAGTTACCTCGCATCCTTTAGCTAGAGCAAATCCACCCCCTAGGAGCAGCACAATGCCCCAGGGTACTTTCTGCTGGGTGTCCTTCCAATTCAGCAGTGGAGGGGGATAAAACGGAATTTTCTTTTCTGAGAAGAAAAAAAACACACATACACAACCCAGAGCAGCATTAGAAAGCAAAAGAGATATAATCAAAAGGCAAAATGCCAGTAAGGACAATGAGTACCATCTCATTACCACCTGTAAATTAGATACAATTTGCAATAATTATTATACTTACCACTGGTAAGGCCAGTGGTAACACTATTTCACACACTACTGATAGCACTATAAATTGGTAAACTCTTTTGAAAAGCAATTTGGTAATATATTTTAAGAGCCATTAAAACACTGTCTTCTACCCAGCAGCTGTCTTAAAGAAGAAATACCCCCAAAGAAAAAGCTATTGAAAGAAAACATTCATTTATAATAATGAGAAATTCAAAACATTCATAGCAAGATAATGGTTATAGTCCTTCAAAGGAATATAATGCAGTTACTAGAAAAAATTTAAAGCTATAGCAATGGTGGGAAATGTTTACAATATAATCTCAAGCAAAAACAAAAAATGAAACAATGCAAATTGTGTGTGTCTTGATTATAACCATATAACGTGCATATTAACAAAGACTGGGAGGCAAAGGGAAAACAAAAAAATAATGATAACATTATGGGAAATTTGAAGCATTTTGCCATTCCTATAATTTTACCTTATAGTGAGATTTCAAATTTTTAAAAAGTTAAAAAGAAGAGATTTGCATTGAACAACACCCAGGGAAGAACTGAAAATCACTGTCTCCCCAGGTTTTTGCTATGTAGGCAGACCTCTTCAAGGGGATGAAATCTTCTGCCTCTTGGGCCCAGGGCCCAGGGAAACCCATAGAGATCCTTTGCTGCTAGATCCCCAACCCTGATGAGTGGTGGTCTTACCTTCCTCAGACTGGCTACAGATATTGAACTTGGGCTTCTGTGAAGGCGTAATGAATAGCAAAAGGGACACAAAGATGGCCACAGTGGCATCGGAGACATACCTAGGTAGGGAAGAGCACACAGACTTTTAGCCCAGCTCAGCTGCTGTGACAGTCATTCAGAAAATCTGTTCTAACTCCAATGGTTCCATGTCTAAATGCTTATACAGAAACATGTTTCTTCATGTTTTTCATGAAGAAACAGTCTCACCTGAGCATGGAAATTGGGAGTCCCAAAGCTGCATCAGTAGTGGAACGGGAGACTGAGTCTCAGCTGAGACCAAGAGGCCCACAATATTTGCCTGGCTTTGTCACCAACCTTGGGCGCCTAATTCCCTCTCAGCCTACATTGTTCCTTGGGTGAACTTTGTGACCTCTTCTTTACCAGGTTTTCTAGAATCCTGAGTTCACCACAGTGACCACAGGGACTTTTGTACTGACCCAAGCAGACTCTCAAAATGAAATACTCAGTTGGGGAGCAGATGTAGCTCAGGTGGTTGAGTGCCTGCTTCCCATGTACAAGGCCGTGGGTTCAGTCCCAGTACCTCCTAAAAAAGAAAAAGAAAGAAATACCCAATAATAGCACCTCCCCACCCACATTTTCCGCCTTTTCTAGGATATGAGTATTTCTCAATCTTTCTTCCATTCTAATAAAATCTTAGCCAGAAGAGAAACTACAGATACCCCCTGCTTTGCCAGTCTCTGTATAGAGAAGCTTCTGGACCCAAAATGTATGTCCTGGGAGGAACTTGCTCAGGTCTAAAGAAAGAAAGGAAGGATGGCAGGGCAGAGACTCAGAAACCAGACCCTGGGAGCCCCACTCCTAACCCATCATCTCTCTCTACATGACAGCCCTGGCCACCCTACTTGGCCAGGCAAGTGTCTGCTCAGAAAAAGGAGGAGATACCACAGGAACACATCTGTATCTTTTTGTGAAGACTGGTGAGAAAAAAGTCTCCTAAAGGCAACAGGGCGCTCTCTGAAACCCAACTCCAAAAGAAAGCAGGCTTGTAATCCAGAAGGGCAGCATGCAGACCCCACTGTATTAAGCCAGAGGGTTCCACACAACACGCCTTACTCTGTGTTACCCTCTACCCAGGCAATCGACATCCAGCCGGGAATGAAGCCCGGGGAACGGGTGAACCACAGGACAACGAGCAGTGTGAAGCAAATCATGACATTGAGCTCGGCGAACGAGACAGGCCCCAGCTTCCGGTACTCATTCTGCAGGATATTGTAGGCAGCCTCCTCCCGTGCACTCCTTTCTGCCCCGCAGACACAGTCTTTTTTAAAACTAGAGAATGAAAAGATGGGAGAACAAGTGGTTAATGGCAGGACTGGGTGGTGGGCTCGGAGGCTGACTGAGTGCCTGAACTTTGTACAGAAAGGTGCGCAGCATGCCTCTCTCCCGCTGTGGAAGACCTGGAGAGCCTTCCTCACTCTTGTTCTCACTGCCTAACTGACCTCACAGAATGTAGCAGGGAAATGTCACTATTGAGAGGAAGTGCTGTGTGTGCCCAGTGCATGCCTCGGGTGCTTCCTGAGCTGGAGGGTGTGCCCAGGGGAGGCTGAGATGGCACCAGGTCTGAGAGGCAGCAGGAAAGGAGAGGATGGTCAGGAACATTGGAGGCTGGACAGAACCAGGTGAGCAGAGGAGAGGAGGCAAGAATAAGTGTAAGGGAGGCCATAGCTCCAGAAAAATTGGGCAGCTGCCTGTTTGCCTGGAGTTTGGCTGGTCCAGGTTCTGTGGGGGAAGGCCTTGAAAAATTCTGGGCCCTCTTGAGATATGACCAGGGTGCCCTCACATGCTCCCCAAGTCTTTCTCCCCTCACTGCAGCCTGGAACTTCCTTTGATGGTGTTGGGATGCCAGCCTCCATCACCAAGGTGGCTCAGGAGCTACCTGGAACAGACACAGGCCCAGGCAGACTGGCCAGGTAGGAGTGGATGGGTCCTTGTGTTCTGGGATGTAGGATTAGGGACCCAGGAAACCCAGGTTAGCAGCAGGTATGGCTGTGGCAGGACAGAAGCCAGGCCAGGCCCTGCTCTTGGATGGGCTCCCCAAGGACCAGTGCCCATTGGCAGAAGGGGCCTATATAGGGGCAGAAAGGAGGGATTCTTGGAGGAATGTACGAGGATTTTCTGGGAGTTCCAAGCCTTGGGGAGAAGGTAACTGGGGACACTGGTGTGTAGGAAGCAGCACCCAAGATGTTCTCTGAGTATTCCATTCACATATTCCATCCACTCAGTCTAAAGATGGTGTGCAAGGCCAAAAGAATTGTCCTTGGAAAGCTCTCCCATGTGGGAGTCTTTACTGGGACGCTAAGATAAAATTAATAGGAGGGAAGGGGTTTATGTAATAGGTGATGATTCTAGAAGCCAGTGCATGTGCAGTTCATGTGGACATGCCAGTGATGGTAGCATGGCCTGGAGCACAAGGGTGTGAAGACATCAAGACACAGCCTCCCAGTGTGCTCCGTGGCTGGAAAAGGAAGCTGCAGTGATGGGATCCCAGGTCAGCATGGACAGGACTCTCTACTAGTGTAGGAGAGGCCTCTCTGCCCTCATTGCTCCCACCCCACCCCCAGCAGTCAGCGCCATACCGAGCACCTATCTGCTGCCACTTGTCATTCAAGAAACTATTGGGTTGAGCCAGGGCTTCAGATTTCTAGGCTAAAGGATGACCTTGGCATTTCTAGCTGCCCAGCCAAGGACAACAAGCCCAGGTCTGGTGCCAGCTCCATGTCTCTGATATGCTCAGGGCTCTAGACTGTGGTGCTGCCTGCACCTGCTGTCATTCATGCTGGACCCCTCAGCAGTGCCACCAGCCTTCAGGGCCTTCCTGCACTAAGCAGCTTCACTCTCATCTCTGGATTACTTCCTGTGGTGATCGCTGGCAGGAGATGCACATAAATGGATCCAGTTTGCCCATGGGAGCCCCCAGAATGTCTTTCACCACGTTGCTGGTGAAATTGGACTGAATCTGCTGCAGAGCAAAGGAGAGGAAGGAGTCCATGAATCCCTGAGTGCCTTTGGTTTGGCAGAGATCAGAATTCTTTTGCCTTTTTAAAGGTGTTGCTTGGGGTAGAAAAGTTGAGTATAAACCAGCAGTAATATCCCATGTAGTTCTTGGTGATCCCGAGGGGTCTGTGGCCCTGATGGGCTGAAGTGGCCTCAGACAACGGATTAGGCTAGAGGCAGTGACCCTGACATTGCTCTCCAAATGAGGGATTCAAATAAGGGCAAGAAGAGACAGTGCAGGGGCAGTGGTCCAGGCAGACAAAGGTGGAGATGACCAGGTATTGGTGTGTGGCAGGACACTCCCTTGTTCCCGTCGTTCAAGTAGAGTGTTCAGAGCCGCCCTCTGCCTTCCCATTCTGGGACCTAAATGGGTACATGCAAGTCCCTCCACTCTGCATCCCTGCCTGCTGTGCTCCCCGCCTAGTCAATGAGGTTCCTGAGCCAAGGAGCTGTCAGGCAGGGGTGGGGCTGGGCAGCCAACCCTGCACCTCCATCACGATGAGCAGGCCCCAGAATCCCTATGTGGCAAATGCTCTCCAGGCTCCTTGCAGTCAAGACCTAACAGGGGGCCGCGCCAGGCTAGGTGAACTGCAGCTTCAGCCTCTTAGCTGGGAGCTCCCTGCTGTCCACATCAGGTAGGACGGGAGTTAAAGGTGCCCTTTGTAGTCTTGGTACCAGGCTTCTCTGCGTCTTGCTCTGTGATGAAACTCTACTGGCCCCAGGGCTTCAAGGCAGCCCCCACATTGAGGAGAGGTCACAAGTGCTCCTGACACCTGACTATGCCTCTACCTAGAGGCCATCAGGTACAACAACCTTGGCATCCCCAAGAGGGGACAAACAGTAGTGGGTTAAGGGCACAGTCTCTGGAGCCAGACCACCTGAGTTAAAATCTCAGTCCTACTACTTCCTATTTATACAACCTTGCATGGGTGGATCATTTAACTTCTCTGCAACTCAGTTTTCTATCTGTAAATCAGATAATAGCACCTACCTCACACATTGTTGCAAAGATTAATATATATAAAGTGCTTAAAATAGTGCCTGGCACTTAATAAGCAGTCAATAAATGTTGGTCATTATTATTACTGTTGACCCATAGGGAAATGTGGACACCACCTGCCCCTACAACAGGTTTGGGGCAGGTCTACTGATAGACCTGCTGGATGGATGTGAGCAAGTGAGCAGGACAGTCAATGAGCAGGGGAGAAAAACCAGGTAAAGAGAGCTGCCATCAAAACCAAGCTGTGCAGGCATGTGCCCACAGGAGCAGCTTCCCTTTCACTGGGGGCCTGTACACAGGGCAGGGTGGGGTGGTACAGCAGGATACTTACTACTAGTCTTTTCATTCTTATGATTTTTTAAAATTATACTACATTTTTTGGGTTTTTTTAAAATTCAATTTTATTTTTTAGAGCAGTTGTAGATATACAGAAAAATCATGCAGAAAGTACAGAGTTCTTATATTACCCCCACACAGTTTTCCCTATCATTAACATTTTGCATCAGTACATTTGTTAGGACTGATGAACCAATATTATTATAGTTATACTGTTAACTGTAACCCATAGTTTATATTTGGGTTCATTCTTTGTGTTGTACAGTTCTATTGTTTTTTTTTTATTGTGGTAATAAATGTACAACATAAAATTTCCCATTTTAACCACTTTCAAGTGTACACTTCAGTGGTGGTTAAGTGCATTCACCATGCTGTGCTACCATCATCACCATCCATTACCAACACTGTCCATCACCCAAAACAGAAACTGTATACCCATTAAGCAATAACTCCCCATTCCCCATTCCCCATCCTCACCCCTGCCTCTGGTAACCTGTATTCTGCTTCTGTCTCTATGAATTTGCATCTTTATTTCACATAAGTGAGATCACACAATATTTGTCCTTGTATGTCTGGCTTATATCACTCAACATGAGATCTTCAAGGTTCACCCATGTTACAACAATTTTTTAATGGCAATCTTTCAAAACAGTTCCTCCTTCAGCAGAAAACCTAGAAAAATGCCTCTCGTTTTTTCCCGTTAAATCAGGTTTGCCTCCCAAATCAGAGATCTCCTCCCTCTGGTTGCATAGGCACCTGGTGTTTACTTAGCTCAAGTTCCCTGTGAATAAAGGAACAGAGCAGAGCATGTAGCTCACAGCAAGATACTCTCTATTCCAGTGTGAGAAGACCTTCGTGCCTTTTAAACTAACATCTTGACTTGTATATGAATATTCATAGCAGCACTATTCATGATAGCCAAAAGGTGGAAGCAAACCAAGTGCCCACCATTATACAAATGAATAAACATGATATGTTATATCCATATAATGCAATATTAGTCAGCTGTAAAAAGGAATGAAGTTTTGATGCATGCTATGCTACAGATGAACCTTGAAAACATTATGCTACATTTAAGAGAACGTTTAAGAAAACATTATACTATGTGAGAGAGGTCAGTCACAAAAGGACAAATATTTTATGATTCCACTTATATCAAATATCCAGAATAGGGAAATCCATACAGACAGAAAGTAGATTAGTGGTTCCTTAGGGCAGAGTGTGATGGGACGATTGGGAGAGTGTAGCTAAATGGTACAGGGTTTCTTTAGGAGATGATGAAAATGTTCTAAAATTGATTGTGGTGATGGTTGCACAACTGAATATACTAAAAATCACTAAATTGTACACTTTAAATGGGTGAATTGTATGGTACATGAATTATATCTCAATAAAGCTACAAAAAAAATAACAGCTCTTTTTAAGTGTTTATTAGCCACACATGGTTTTTGTCCAAAGTCTAACTGCTATCAAGGTTGACTCTTGGGAAACTTGCCAGTGTCCTGGGAATAGGAAAGTAAACATTCCAGAACCTGGCGTGCTTCTGGGATCATGACAGGCATTCAGTAAAGACCTGGGTCTAGAATGACTTGGATATTAACAGATTTGCTATCACCTGGTCTAATGGATACATGCTGCCAAATGGATGCTTGTCCAGCAGTGTATATTTGGCCCACAGGGACAAGCATCTCCTTAATTGCATTTACTCACACTGATGGCATACCTACTCATGCTTCCTGGTCCAGGAATTGTGCTGGGTACAGGGGTCAGAGAGGACATACTGAAGGCCCTGTCCTTGAGGAGCTCAAGGTCGAGGGGAAGGGGCAGCACTGGAACATGGATATAGACACAGAGTGATAGGGCTATAAAAGGCCCAGGGGCAGCCAAGAGGAGTTAGCAAGTAATTGTTCCGAGATGAAGTGGAGGTAGGGAAAGTCAGGAAAGGTATCTTTTACCAGGTGAGACTTTTACCAGGCAGAGAAGGTAGGAAGATAGGAAATGGTATTTCAGGAAGAAAGAACAGCATGAGCCAAGGCTCAGCTAACAGCCTTGGGGGCCCAGATGGGAGGACAGTCTAGCAGGAGATGAAGTTAGAGAAACAGCCTGGTCCCAGACCTGAAGAACTTTGTAGACTCACTTACTGAGTCTGAAAGTTTTTCAGCAGGGGTGTGACATAAGCAGCTCAAACTTACTTGCATCTCAGAAAAATATACTGGAGCCATAGCCAGCAAAGCAGCAGCATTATCACCATATTGGGGAAGGCGAATCCAAACCAAGAGGCAAAGTTCACTTCTTTACTGTCAGGAAACAGTCTGAAAGGAGAAATATTGGTCCACATCTCAAGCCAGAAGCTGAGCTGAAGAGAGCTGAGGCCACCCATGGGGCACCCTATGGGTGGAGGCTGAACAGCAGCTAGACCCCGAGAGTTCAGATGGGCTGCAGTGGGGACCATGTCCTATACTGACACCCAGGACTCATGCCACATTCAGACAAGTCCCTCCTCCAGGACTACTCCCTAAATCAACTTGGGGCCAGGGATCATGATTACAGACCAAGAGGAGCCTGAAGCATGATCAGCTGAGCGTCTCATGATATCCATGGCTCTTGCCTCCAGAAAATGCACCTATATACCTATATTCACTCAGGGACATGATTTGGCCAACAGTTTCAGGAGTTTCCAGACTCCTCAGAATCCTCATTCTGTGGATTTCTACAAGGGAAGGGCTCCCTCATAGAAAAGCAGATCTCAAAAGCATCCCAGGGTGGGGCCAGGAGATACCACCTGGGGGCTGCAGCAAGTTTACTCCAATCCCAGCTTCTCCCAACTCCAGCTCCTCTGCTAACTCCAACAGCTGCTCCCCTCAGTCAAGGGTGCAAAAGTAGGCACAGACCTTTCCTCATTCAGCTGACAAAGGCTGCTTTTCCCAAAGGAATTTGAGAACAGTACAATTATCATTAAAGAAAATATTCCCAATATCAAAAACAGTCTAGTTGTTGAACCTCAAGCTTCTACCTCATCAGGATCTAGGCCTGTCCCTTCCACCTCCTAGATCTGGTGCCACTAGTCCTTCCCACCCCTGTCCAGGGCTCTTGTCTTCAGAAGACAAGGACTATCTTATTTTTTTTCCTACCCACTGCAATTTGTATATACCATGTCCAAGTGGAACCCTCTTTGCATCTGCCACCCTCAGCAGACCATGAGTTCCCAGCGGGCAGGGTCTTGGTTTCTCTCACTTCCAAGATCCCAATCCCACCCAGCACAAGGCCAGGCCAGGGCTGGGGTCCTCATGGCTTGAGTCCCCTTGTGGCCACAGCTGGAAAATTCCAAACCATCTCCCCTTTGGTCTACCTGGGGCCTCACAAGGGCTAATTGCCCTTGAGGGACATACCACCTCAAGGGTGATTAGTAGGGCAATAGTGAATGAGAAGGAGAAGAAATGAGTGACCTGACCCCCAACCCCATATACTATCTATAGATATCCAATATCATAGGACCATCACCACTGACAATTAAAGGAGGTGAGCAAAGGGAGTGTGGGGGGGTGTATTTTATGGTTCTATATTCTGCAAGTTTTAACTAAGAATTCTTGGATCTGGAAAATGTTGTCATCTCCCATAATTTAAGATTAGAGTTTAAACCACATTCTCTCTCTGAGCAAGAATCTGCAGCTCAGGGTAAAAAGGCAGAACTCACCTCAGGGCACAAAGCAAATTTGGTCTTAATTTAACCCACCCCTGGGTATTAACTCCACTAGGTCTGTGAACTGTATTAGCTCCCCAGCCCCTATGAGGGCTTACAGGTAGGTACAGCGGAGCCAGAGCACAGAGGCAGGACAGGGACACATCTGTACTCCCACCAGGCTCCCCATCTGTGGAGGAGGGAGAGGTGAGTAGATTCCTCCAGTCCTAGGACTTGCTTTCTTGTCCCCAGAAGGTACAGCCAGTGACTCACTCATGCATCTGGCCCAGGAGAACCACATTGGGTCCCGTCCCAGTCAAGGTGGCAGTGCCTCCGATGCTGGCCGCATAGCACACACACAGTGTCATGCCTTTGGCCACATTCTTCTTGATTTTTTCCTCCTTCTGCACCGTGGTGGGATCTTCAAAAATCTCTTGGTTCCCTGTGGTGCAGACATGAGATGACAGCTGAAGGCAGATAGACCTGAGCCAGTCATGGGGACCACTTGCCCACCCCCAGCTCCTGACTCTGCTGCTAACCTGAGGATTGGGGTATCCCAGCTCTCCTGGATCCTTACATGTATTCTCCTCAGCCTACTGCCCCAATTTGTTTTCTGGTCTCATCTGCCTTACCAAAGTCACTTCTCATCATTTCCCAAATTATCCTTGGTATTCCATCCAAATTCAGCTGCCATGCCCCATACTTCCTGCCTCCTTGCTATTATGCTCCAGCTCATCGCCACCAGCTCTTCTGGGGTGCCCAAATCCATCTCAAACCTCCTCTCCTTCTTGCAAGTTCTCTCTCCTTTCTGAGCTCCCTCGGTGGCTGACTTATGGTATTCACATAGCTTCCCTCAAGTCAGCATTTTGTACTAGGGTCCTATTTATTTTGCCTCACTGGGGGCTCCATAAGGTACTGCATTATGAATGTAACTTACTCATCTTTTTATCCCCAGGACCATATCTCAGGTCTGAAAACCAGGTGATCAGCCATGAGCCCTTCATTCCCCTGTGCTGAGCCCTAGGGTTAGGGTATTGAACAAGGCAGGCACCATCCTTGCCTTCCCAGAGCTGAATGCCTAGTAGGGAAGCAAACATTGGACAACCCACCCCAATACCTGTAGGACCAGAGAGCAGAAGGCTTTGACCTATTCAAGGAGGTCAGAGAAAGCCTCCCTGAGGATGAGTAGGAGTAGCAAAGGATGAGGGGGCAACCAGTAGGTGCTCAATAGATGTTTGATGATGCCTGAATGAATAATCAAATGAACACTTGTGGATTACTGTGATTGATGGGAACTTAGGTGACACTTTGTTTTAAGTTCTACTAAAGGAAATGAACCAAGATCTAACTTATATGCAATAATCACATTCCTAAAACTCATGGAAACAGCATTTTCTAAACATTTTTGTGTATGCCTGTGTTGGGAGTAGAATCACCTCCACATAAAGCATGTTCGGGGGGAATGGATGTAGCTCAAGTGGTTAAGAGCTCGCTTCCCATGTATAAGGTCCCAGGTATGATCCCGGTACCTCCTAAAAACAAACAAACAAAAACACCAACTCTCATTGGGGAGCCAATGTAACTCAAGTGTTTGAGCACCTGCTTCCCATGTGTGAGGTCCTGGGTTCAATCCCCACTACCGCCTTAAAAAAAAAAAAAAAAAAAGGCACGTTCAGGTCCCAAGCCTGTGGGTGTGAACCCATTTGTCAATAGGACCTTTGAAGATGTTACTAAGGTGTGTCCCAACTGTATAAGGGTGAACCTTAATCCAATACGGCTAACAATGAGGTAGTTGAAGAAGAAGAAAAAAGTGGGAGGAAAGAGGAGGGGAAAGAAAAAGATTGCAGGGCCTGTGCACTGGCATTCGAAGAGAGCCTGATCACCATCCCAATGATCAGAGGGCGTAGGGCCTTGTTCCAGGAGAGCATGGCTGCTGTGCAAGCACCTGGAAGGTGTGGTGGTGCTGCTCCAACAGACCCAGAGCACAAGGCAGCAATCCAGAGCTGTCAGACCTTGGAATCTAATGGAGTTTGCCCTGCTGTGTTTTGGATTTGTGTAGGATCAGAGACCCCTGTTTCCCTTCCAGTTTCTCTCCTCTTGAAGGGAAATGTTTATCCTATGTGTATCAGATACAGATAGTTTATTTTCTAGGTTTCAGAGGACCAGTGGACATACGAGTTTTACCTCAGAACAGACCACACTCATAACTGATTTTGATGAATCTTGGTACTTAGCATTGTTACTGAAATGACGTAAGGCTTTTGGGATGTTGCAGTGGAATGAATGTATTTTGCATGTGGGAAAAACAGGACTTTTCAGAGTTCAGAGGTCAGACTATTAGGAATTGAATCATGTCACCCACAAAAGGCATGTCCAGGTCCCAACACCTTGTTTCATTTGTAAATAGAACTTTTTCAAGATGTTATTAGTTACGGTGCCCAAATTGAATGAGAGTGGACCTTAATAGCCGAAGTCCTTATAAGCAAAGGAAATTGAAGTGAGAAAGGGGAAGCCACAGGAATTAGCCAGATGCTGGAAGCTAAAAGAACCCAGAAGAGAAAGGAGATGATGCCATCATGTGACAGAAAGCCAAAGAACCCCAAAGATTGCAGCCAGCCAGAAGACACTGACTCCAGGAGGTGCTAGTCTTCTTGCCTCTGAAATCATGAGCCAATAAATTCCTGTTGTTAAGCCAACCCATTACACGATATTCATTTTACAGCCAGGAAACTAAACCAGCCTCTTTAAAGGAGTAGTCCAGGAAGCAGGGAGGGAGAAGGAGGTGGCCAAAGCTTTTGACAGTGTAGGGGAAGGGTGCCACTGTGGACTCCTACAACCTCCTGGCCAGAGGCTTACCTGTCACAGTCCCACTCTTTTCCTTGAGCTCCACAGCATCTGGGGTAGCTAGAGAGGCTGTGCTTGCGGCGTTCATCTGCTGCAGCATGGCCTCCACAATGGGCACCATCATGGCGGTCGTGGCCGTGTTGCTGATCCACATGGACAGGAAGGCTGTGATGATCATAAAGCCCAGCATCAGCCTGCAGAGGAGGGACACAGAGGGAAGCCTGAGGATCCCCCACCACCTCTAGCTCCCAGGGAGCAAGTGGGGACTAGGTCTACCCTGCAGGAATACAAGGGGCCAGGAGCAAGTTCTGGGGCTAATTTCATTCAACAATTGGATATTCTAATAGGTGGTGACAGTTTCAGTGCATCTCCTGCCTCTCTCCTTCCTCTTCCTTCTTTTCTTTCTTCCTTTCTCCCTCCATCTCTCTCCCACTAACATTATTTCTACTCTGTTGGCTGCTTGGTGTCACCAAGAAGCCTCAATAAGAGTCATGGTCCTAAGGAGCTCTCAGTCGAGCTGGGGGAGCACAGGCACCCTGATGACCAGGACATTGGTGAGCTCAGAGAAGGGGTGGTACTGGAGCAGCTCTCCATGCAGGTAGCCTCAACTTCCCACTTCTATATAAAAATCCCCACCTGCCTCAGACCCTGCTAATCCTCTCGTAAGTTCAGAAGGGCTACATCAAGTAAGCCTTCTCAGGTAGGGCAAACCTAGGGGGGAGCTTTGGGAAGTGTGACCCCCTCGTGGCTGAACCCCTACCTACTCCCCCCACCCTCCACTCTGCAATGGACCAACTCCAACAGACAAGATTCACAAAAAAGGTTCCCTTCACTTACAATATCCCATTTCCCTCCTCTGCCATCTGCCTAGAAACTCCTTGTAGTCCCTCAAAACATGCCCAGCCAACTGTCCCTTCTCTGTGGCCTCCCTCCCAACACCACATTGGGCTGACCACACGTTTCTTGATCCTGCATCCTACACTCCTCACAGTACCAGATTCTGAGGACCTGTTCCCATGTCTGCTCTCTCCCTATATGTGAGTTCCTCAAGTTCAGGGGCAGGATTTGATTCCTCTCCATGGCTTCCACACACCACAGCACAAGGCCAGGAACAGGAGTTCAGGAGGGCTGGCTGAATGGAACTCCACTGCAATCTGCCTCAGGGCCCCTCTGCTGCCAGGCTCCTCCAGGCCTTCCTTTGCCTGGGGGTAGCAGTCTGAAGAAGCCATCTAAGGGCTGCACTGCACGAGGGTCCAAGACGTTCCACACTTGGTCGCATAAGAACAGAGGCTGGGATCCAGGCTAGGAGGAGGCAGAATCTGAGAGGGCAAGAGTTTGCATGAATGCAAGTTGTCTTAGAAGGCCCAGGGGGCCTTGACCTAAAGGTCACCCCCAGGACAGGCAGTGCCATGGAGAGCAGGAGCCTGAACTCAGAGGAGGAGGCAGGAGGGAGCAAAGAAGCCATCTGTGAATTTCATGGGATTGGAAGCAAAAGCTCTCAAGCACACTCCAGAATGAGATCCACTATAGCAGCCTCCCACCTACCCATGGAGAAAACCAGGCCACTCAGAAAGAATCTTGAGAACAAGAATTCTGGGGACCCTCAGGTCTACTTCTCTGAGGTCTCACAATTCGAGAAAATATAACAGCTTTTGCTTTGATTCTGTAAACCAATCACCAGAAGAGATCCATGTCCTGAGGATAATGGAGATTAGGAAAACCACAAAACCTCTCTTCAGGAAGAGTCTGCTCAAGGCACAAAGGGCGCTCAGGGCATTGGTCAGCCTGGAGGACAGGTCCAGAATCATTGTCTGCTCAGGGCCTAGCACAGTCAGTCCCTGACACGTGGACATTACTGGAGGTGTTTACTGGAGTCTAACCAAGAGTTGCTTCCAAGGACTGGGCTGGGAATGCACCATCACTTAGGGAGCCTGTTGCTTCAAAACAAAGATGCACCCTGAGTTTGTAATTGAAGGAAGCATGGCCTTATCAGACAGACCGGGTCTCATCCCCATTAGGCCACATTCTGGAATGGACCATCAACAGATCCTCGAACCTCTGCCTCAAATTCCTTGTCTATAAAATGCATGGGGGAAAGGGGTAGAGTCGTGGGAATAATATCCATCTCAGAGTTGTGGTGAGAACTGAAGGAGGTAATACAGATAAAGCTCCTAAGATCATTCCTGGGACACTGTAGATACTCACTATATTGTACCTGGGTTATTATGACTATTTTGACCACATTGGTGGGGGAGATCTTAGGAAAGGGATGAGAGCTGAGATACTGCGTGATAGCAGGGAAGATGAAGTAAGGATTCTTTCCAAGAGGAATAGACATCCCAGCTTTGGAAGGATGATCCTTTTGCCTCCCCCTGAACTAGGGAGGTGGGCCACCTCTGACCTGCCTTCCCCACAACCCCCCTTCTCAGACATGGCTTGATCCAGCCACCACCCTCCTATGGGACCTGCAGCTTCCTTCCCCAAGACATCTTCCAAACATGCAAGGACCCTCCTGAACTGCCTCCTCTGCAGTTCAGAGGAGCTGCACCTCACCATGCACCAGTCACCACTGCCCATACAGCTGGACTTCCCAGCCAAGATTATAGCATGCCCCACCCAGGGCCAGCCTGCCAAGGCCACCTTGGCCAGCCCTTGCCTGTGGGTAATCTGGTCTGAGCCACACCCCACTCCCTGGTGGGAGGCCCACACAAAGCCACATGGAAAGAGAGAGAAGGCATAATTACTGTGGGGGCTTGGGCCCCACCAAGAGGAGCATGCGTAGGGCGATCCTCCTGTGCAGGTTCCAGCGCTCCACGGCCACAGCCACGATGAGGCCACCCAGGAACAGCATGTTGGTGTCCTTCATGTACTGCACACATACCTGGAGAGTGGATGGAGGCCAGGTCAGGGCTGCCCCTCCAGCCACACACTGTTTGGGCCGAGGACCACCCAAGACCCCAGAGATAGGCAAGCAGGCCAGATGCTGCCTTCAAAGACAGCCTGGAATGGAAATGGAGGTTCAAGCGGTATGTCTCGATGCCAGGGAGAACCCACACAGGCAGCTTCCCTGGCCAACCCCAGGCTGAGGCTTCGTGGGAGAGAGCTCCGGAGAAAGCCAGTGGGAGAACCAGGAAGCCACCTGGCTGCCCTGGGTCTGCTCACCTTCTTGGAATCCAGAATCCTGAGGAGTGGGAAAAGGCAGACAGGCATGAGGGAGGTGACAGCCAGAGGCAGGACTTCTGTGCACCAGTAGATGGCCATGAGGATGACGACATATGCACACCTGACAAACTGAAGAGACAGCATGTTGCCGCTGTGCCCACGTCCCTACCCCCGGGACATTCAGGACAGCAGTAGGCAGGAACTGCCCAAACAGGTGATGTCACCCTGCTTCCCCACCCCTGGTCCCCACAGCTTTCTAGATTTAGAACAGTGAGGAGGTCACAGGATCTATTATCAAAAGACTCTTGCCCCTTGCTTCCCAGCTGTGCAATCCCAGACAAGAACTTTCATCTTTTCCTCAACACCCAAAAGGAAATAACAACGACAGCCATAATAATGGAGGGGAGGAGATGAAGAAACCACTTTCAATGACCTGCTGTACAGATTAAATGAAAGCCTTTTGCAAAGTCCAATTCTGCTCCATTTTGCAAATTAAGCACAGTTTCCTCCATGTACTCTTTCTTTTCTAATTCCTTTCCATCCAACATTCTATCATAGGCATTTTTTTCATATGGCTACATATCTTCTTATTGATCATTTTAAAAACTGGAACTATTCCCTGAGTTTGACAAATCAATTCATTCTCCTTTGCCCTCCTGCAGTTGAGTAGATGTTACTTCTTTTTTGCCCTTAAAATGATGCTGTGATCCTCGCCCTACTTTATGTGGCTCATCTATTTTTAAATCGGTCTTCAGGAGAGGATCCTTGAGTTCCTGGTACCTATTCCAAACTCCTTTCTTCGAAGGGCCACTCCAACTTTCACTGCTCTCAGAAATGCTCATGTAAACCAGTCCTCCAGAACCAGCCAGCTTTTTCTTTTTTTGTTTTTTATTACAATTTAGAAGATGGTGCTTGGTGTTTTCATTAGTATCTGTCTAATTAAAAGGGTTTCAAGTTTTACTATTTGTATTTAATTTTCTGTGAACTGTCTAGTCACATCTTTTAGCCAAGTAACCACTGGGATCTTGGCAGCAGGAAGCTGGAGCACAAAGAGTTGGGCTTTGGAGTGAGACTGACCTGGCTTCAGATGCAAGCACTTACTGCCCTGGCCCCTTACTCATCAGTGGACTTTGGGTAAGTAATTTAACATCTTTAAGTTTCAGTCTCATCATTTATTAAAATGTAGACAAAGATACTTTCCTCTCCAGTTTGTTTTATGTTTGATCAAAATTTTTATTATAATCATTGTTAGTAAACCAGACTCCATCGTCCCCCTCATTATCGCCCCTTCCAGTTAAATCAGTCACCAAGACCTACAGATTCTACCCTCTTAGTGCCTCACCTCTTTGCCCCTCCCATCTTCATCCTCATGGCCACATCATATCCTACCTGGATCACTGCAACTATCTCCTAATTTGATCTACCTACTTCCATCAATCCACAGGTTTCCTTTTCCTCTGTTGCAAACCCAATCACAGTACTCCCTTGTTTAAAAGTCTCTTGCTGCTTTCAGAACAAAACCCAAATGCCTTCACATGACTTAGGAGACCCTCTGTGACAGGCCGGGCCTGTCAATGCCTCAAGCCTCATCTCCTTTACAACCCACACATATGCAAGAACCGAGTTCCAGTGCTTTCCCTCTCCCAGCCACCACCTCTCACACTCGTAGCCTGGCCGGCAACAAGTACTCAGCGGGCAACCCAGTGTTCCTTCTTCGGTGCCTTCCCTGACCCGTGTCTGGGTTTGTGCTCTTCCTCTGAGCACCCTCCCCACACTGTTTCTTTCCTTAACTGTCCCAACCATCAAAGAGGGAGCAACCTGAGAACAGAAACAGCATTTGTCAATACACTCTGTCCTCAGCCTCCAGCATAGGCGTGACACTTAAGAGATGTTCAGCAAATCCTATAAAGGAATGGATGGGGTGGCTAACATTCACCTGAACAGAGCTGGGACAGCACTGCTGTGGCAGTTTGGTATTGTTTATGAATTCCAAAAATAGATATTGGATTGTGTTTGTAAACTGGTCTATTCCTCTGGGCATATTAGATTGTTTTAGACTCAAGAGGTTTCACTTTTACTTTATTTAATGAAGATTAGGGCTTTTATTTGACCACATCATTAGGATGACTTGGTTTGAGTGCCCACCGACAGGTAGCCTACAGCTGTGGGCTATATAAATGGATGCTCAATCAAAGACAGGGGAGTAAATACACAGAAAAGAAGCACACAGAGAGTTTAGTTTCAGACGCTGGAGCCCCAGAGAGAGAGCCAAGCCGTTCACCGGATAGTTTGCAGCTGAACAGCTGATAAAGCCTACAAAGAAATGAGCCCTGGGGTGAGAGACACCTTATGCCAGCCTACAGCTGAGATTGGTAGAATTGGGACCAGGGAGCCTTAGGAGGAAGAGGAAGGCTGAACTCTCACATTGACTGGCTGCCATCTTGCTTCAACACGTGGCCTTAGACTTTGGTGAGGGAAGTAACTTACTCTTTATGGCCTTGTGACGTAAGCTACTACCCCAAATAAATACCCATTATAAAAGCCAGCAGATTTCTGGTATTTTGTGTCAGCATCCCTTTGGCTGACTAATACAGAATTTGATATTGAGGAGTGGGAAAGTACTTTCGCAATTACTAAAATGCTGGAATGGTTTTATAAATGGGTATGGGGTATTTTTTTGGAGGAATTATGAAATGCTTAATGGAAAATGCCTAGATTACTTTGAAGAGACTGTTGATAGGAATATGGAAACTAAAGAGACTTTTCATGAGGTCTTAGAAGTAAATGATGAAACTATTATTGGAAATTGGAGGAAAGGTGATCCTTGTTTTAAAGTTGCAGAGAACATAGCAAGATTAACTCCTGGTGTTTTATGGAAGGTAGAATTTGAAAATGGTGAGCCTAGACAATTAGCTGAAGAACTTAACAAGTAAACTAAGAGAATGCATCTTGGCTTCTCCTTAAAGCTTATAACAAAATGCTAGATGAGAGAGATAAGCTAAGAACTGAATTGTTGGGCAGGAGGAAACCAGAAACTGATTCCAGAAATTTCAAGTCTCTGGAAATCAAGCCCCCAGACAATAGTGCCCCGTTTGAGAAATTAACTAAACTTGGAACTTAAAAGTCAGGATTGAAAATGGAGTTATCCAGGAAAGACTTATGGAAAGTCTTACTGTCTAGTGGCTTGGACCCCTGCTTCCTGTGTGCTAAACCAACAGGCTTTTTGAGAGAGCCGTATGAACAAAATCGCTATCAGCCTGGACTAAAAGAGACATGCAGGGGAGAGATGGAAGGGAAAATGGCTTTAAGAGGAAAACCATGGAAGCTGAGACCTGGAATTAAGATATCTCCTTGGGCCAAGAGAGGAACCCCACCCATGTGTACAGAGAGAATAAGTTTGCCCCTGGATTTGAAGAGGGTAGATGTCCCAGCCTACTCTTCAGGGAGACTTATGCCACCCCAGGCTACAGAAAGTGGAGCACATTCCCTAAGTGTTGGGGAGAGTAAGGGCTGACACCCCATAGGTTTGGAGGGATGGGCCTGCCCCCATAGATTTTGGAAAGCCAGATTGCCAACTCACTGCTCTGAGAGGGTTGGGCCTATAAACCAGGTATTAGGGAAAATGTTGCTTCCCCCTTCCGTTACTAAGGGGATTGAGACTCTACTCCAAAGATTGGATAAAGTGTGGCCATCACCCCAACGCTCTTGGGGAGGATGAGGTCTGGATGAGGTCTGAAGATTGGTTGCCACCCAGATGCTTGATGAGGGTGGAACTGTTGGGCAAGCCTGTGGTAAGGGTGGGCCCCCATAAAGCCCCAGAGAGAAGAAACCATCATCTTGAGAACGACTCTCAGACTTTGAAATCTAAGTATGCCCTGCAGATTTACGGAACTGTAGGAGACCCATGACTCATGTTACCCTCCCAGTTTCTCCTGGTAATGCAAATGTTTATCCTTTGTCTGTCCCTTTGACATTGGAAGCAAATAAATTGCTTTGTAAATTGCAGGGATCTACAGCCAGACTGGACTTTACCCTAAGACAATGTGTATTTCTATAAACTAAGGTGTGATTTTTGTACTTAGCATTGTTACTGATTTAAGGTTTTAATATTGTAAAATTTTTTGGATTCAGAGGGTAGAGTGTGGCAGTGTGGTATTGTTTATGAATTCCAAAAATAGATATTGGATTGTGTTTGTAAACTGGTCTGTTCCTCTGGGCCTATTAGATTGTATTAGAGTCAGAGATTTCATTTCTATGTTATTAAACCAAGATTAGGGCTTTTATTTGACCACGTCATTAGAGTAGCTCTGTTTGAGTCCCCACCACAGCTAGCCTACAGCTGTGGGCTATATAAGCAGATGCTCAAAGACAGGGAACTAAATACACAGAAAAGGAGAACACAGAGTTTAGTTTTGGATGGTGGAGCCCTGGAGAGAGGCCCTGGAGAGAGAGCCTGGAGGTTTACCTGATAGTTTGCAGCTGAAGGGACCAGAGGCCTGAACAGCTGAGAAAGCCTGGAAAGAAGTGAGCTCCAGGGAGAGAGAGATGAACCTTATGCCAGCCTACAGCTGAGATTGGAAGAATCTGGGACCACAGAGCCTTTAGGAGAAAGAGGAAGGTTGAATCCTCACAGAGACTGGCAGCCATCTTGCACCTACACGTGGCAACAGACTTTGGTGAGGGAAGTAACTTACTCTTTATGGCTTTGAGACTGTAAGCTTCTACTCCAAATAAATACCCATAATAAAAGCCAACAGATTTCTGTTACTTTGCATCAGCACCCCTTTGACTGACTAATACAACTGCTAAAAACATGTAGATGTCACTTTTTAGCATCACTCATAAAAGCATATTTCATGTGGGTAAAATATTATAAGATTTAGAAATTCCTTGTCTGGATCATGCAGTTGATCATAAAATCCCACACATACCCTAAGACACCCCCTCCTACTTTCTAAAGCATGATTCCTCAATGTCAGCTCTACTGACGTTTAGGGCCCGATTCTTCTTGGTTGTGAGGGCTGTCCTGTGCATTGTAGGACACTTAGCTGCATCCCTGGCCCTATGCACTAGATGACAGTACACCTCCCGGTTGTGTCAAAAATGTCTCCAGTCTTGGCTAGGTGTCCTCTGGTGGGGAAATCTACACTGGCTGAGAGCCAGTGGGCTAGAGGCAGTAAAGTTCAAAACCAGTCTGTGCCACCAGACAGACTTGATTGAGGTCCACTATCTGCCATTATTTGGCCTTTGGCAGCCACCAACTTCTCTGGCCCTTGGCATCTGTGGTGTATCAAGGGGGTGGGCGGTGGAGTGATTCCCAACCCCACCCCCTGTGGCAGCAACAAGGAGGTGCATTGTAGAGAATTTTAAAACAATAACAAAACTGTCAAAAAATCAATCTGCTGCTTCTTGTCATTATGTGTTAAATAATGTCATTAATAAAATACACTTTCCTCTTGGGACAGCCATTCCCAGCCCCTTTCCCACCTTGTTGGAAGTCTTCATCTATAAATTGAGGATTTAAGAGCAACTACTCTTAATGTATGGCAGCCAAAAGTGTTCCATAAATTTGTAATTGCTAAACTTAGAAACAGTAAGTCTACTTTAAAGTTTGCAAGTGTAACCAATTTTCATGGCACAGTTCCTGGAGATGCCAGATGTGACCATGAGAAAAGATAATGAGACACAGGCTAACCTTGCCCTCTCACCTCCATATACCTCTAGGAAGCCCAGGAGGTGACCCATCCCACTGACCCTCCCTAGTCTAGAATCCTTTCACAGTGTTAGTGGGAGCAGCAGAATAGGGAGGGGGCTGTTAGAAAAGTCTGGTGGGATAGGGGGTGATGGTAAAGAATGTGATAGATTCTGCCCCCAGAGAGGAGCAGCATCCTTGTGGGTGTGTTCAGTGTCCAGAATCCTTCTGGTAGCATGAGATGAGATAGAAGTAGACAGTGGGATGTAAAATTCAACGTCCAGCAGGGAGCGGGTATAGCTCAGTGGTTGAGCTCCTGCTTCCCATGTACAAGATCCGGGTTCAATCCCTAGTACCTCCTTAAAAAAAATAAAATTGAAAAAACTCACCCAGCACAGTGCTTAGCACATAGTGGGCCTTGGTAAATATATATCAAATACCTGAGTAGATAATTAATTATTTATATATTCACTAATGAGTAAGGGGGGCCATAGCATGTTGCTTAGTGAGAAATGAGGGTGAGCAAGCACAGTGTGTGTCTGTGTGTGCATTGTGAGTGTGTATAGCAAGAACGGTATCAAGTCATTGATTTATGGAAAGATGCCTATCAAAATGCTTCTAAGTTATAGGACATGAGGGTGTTCTTATTGCTACTTTGTACTTTGCAGAGTTAAGACTTTTTTTTTTACAATTCTAATAGAATAATTGTTAAAATTTTAAAAACTGTATCACTTGTTTTATTAAAAAGCTATTTTTTAAAAGGATCCAGGAAAAGGGCAGAAAAAGTGGAGTAGAGATGAGGCCAGGAAGGAAGCAAGGTGAAGGAAAGGAAGAAAGAAGGCCTGGAGGAAAGGGGCTGGGGTGTTGACAGCGCCCCGGGGACACCCCCCCCCCCAGCTGACTCTGCTGCCAGGCTGCCCAGGTCACTGGCTTCCCCACTCTTTCCCCTGCTGCTGTACCTTTGGGTTTCCTTGCTGGGGAAGGCAGGGCCAGGGAGCTCTTCAGTGGTTACCAAAACCAAGGCACCCAAGGACAAAACAAGAGTGGAGAGGTCCAGGTTCCTTCGCCTGCCTGCACGTTGCGGCAGCCTTTGGAACTACTTGCCCGAGTCTTTCCTCTCCTAATCCCCACTCCCAAGTCAGGTTAATCACGCACCCAGAGTTAGGGTCCCAGCTCAGAGCCCTCCTGTGTGTGTGTAGAGGTGAGCGTGGAGAGGGGTTGTTGGTGTGTGTGTGTGTGGCAGAGTGTGAATCCCGGGGCTCAGTCACCCTTTCTTCTAGGACAGGAAAGTCAGCCAAGCTGCTGTAATTATTCCAGGGAACAGCACTCTCCCACCAGCCAAAGGAAAGCCACAGCTCTCCAGCCCAGCTGCCTGCCCCTCACAGACAACAGCCCCAAATCTCTTTCTACAGAGGAAATACAGGCAACTGAAGAGCCACCCCAGTTGGACCTACTGCCCTTGACCTATACAGGCTCTGTGCTCAGTCCACCTAGAGGACCCCTCTCTGCCTCCCCCACCACCATCCTAGGGACCGCCATAATCCCTTTTAGCACTCAAAGCCTTAATGTGTCAGAACCGAGCCACCCTGTCCCATTGTACAGAAGAGCAGGCAAAAGCCCAGAGAGGGCTGGGGCTCGGCTAAGATCACAGGGCTTCATGAATGGTGAATGTCAGCACACTTGCAGGTTGGCTTTCCGTCAACCCCAGTGTACCCACCTCTCCAGGACTGCCCCACTCCCCCAATATCCCCTGAAGAGCTCCTCTGTTTCCAAAACCTGCCTGCGACAGGGAAGGAGGGAGGAGCCGGAGGTTTCCTGTCTGGGCTGAGAGTGAAAGGCTGAAAAGAGGGAATGAGGAGGGGAGAGCAGCCAGGGAGTCACAAAAGGCTTCAGAGAGCTCGGGCCTCGGGCCTCTGCCAAGCAGCCGGCATACAGCCCAGCAGAGCCTGGGGGCCAGGGCGCCCGCCGGTCTCCACCCTGCGGCCAAGGCCATTCATTCCTTCCCTCCCTCTCAGGAGCACCAGGAGTCCAGGGAATGAGAAGGAGCTTCCCTGCAACCCAGGATTCTGCCACCCAAGGCGTGAGCTCTGGGAACATCTCCCACCTCTTGCCACAGCAGGCAGCCAGCAAAGCACACCAACCCTGACCTGCCTTTCAAGTCTAGAGCAGAATTTTGGCTTCCCCAGGTTTTAGAGCTGATCATAGACAGGGAAACTGAGGCCCAAGAAGAGCCAGACAGTGGCAGACAGCTCTCAGAATCCACTTAGGTGATGATCTTTGCATGTGGCTCCCTACCTGGGAAGCCACTTAGAGCTGAGAAGTCCCCACTGGCTAAGGGAAGACAGGAGAGAGGGGGTAACGAAAGAAGCGTCCAAAGAGCGTTTTTCTGGGGAGATTCAGTGCTGGAACGCGAGCCCCGTTTTGTGCGCACTTCGGGGTTTCTGTGCTTGCTGGGACGGTCCTTGATCTCGCACTGCGAACACTGAATCCCGAGGTCGGTGGGACCCGGAGTCTGCGTGTCCCTCGGGGTTCCCGGCACCTCCAACCGGCGCTCCCAAGTGGACAAACTCCGGGTGAGCTGTACTGCCCCGGAATTCGCGCGCCAGTTCGGTGCTCCGGGGTTCGGTCCCCGCTGCTAGGCAACGCGCGCCCAGGGTCCGTTAGGCTGCCCGGAGCGCAACTGACCTTTGCGGGGTTCACAATGATGAGTGGCAGCAGCAGTAGCGGACTGAAGAACAAGATCACGAAGTTCTTGAACTTGTTTATGTAGATCAGCACCGAGGCCATGGCGCCGGAGAGAGACTAGCTGGAGAAGAGAGTGAGGGGCAGCTGGAGGCTCCGCGGCTTTAAGAAGGGGCCGGCAGTCCCCGGTGGGGGGGCGGGGGGCAGTGACAACTCCGCCCCCCACGGTGGGGCCTCCCTGCGGTCGGGTGGGAAGGCCTCCCCGCAGGGTTGGGGGCGCGGAGAGGGTGCTCCCGCCCCCAACTCCCTCAACCGTGTCCGAGGGCTCAAATTTCCAACGAGCCCTCCAGGGGCGACTAGGGTCCCGGGAGCTCACGCTCTCCAAGCCCCCCCTGCGCTGCCCAGGGCGCCGGCGCGCCCCGGATTCCTCCTGCCAGCGTACGTGTGCGTGTGCGAGTTCTCCCCTCCTGCGTCCGCACCTACTCTTTCCCGGGCACTGGAGGGATCCCAGACCAAATTCTCCACCGGCCTCTGGATCTCCCTGGTGAAAGTCTCCAGTCTCGCTCCCTTTGGCTCGCTCTGTGCGTCCCCCCCACCCCAGTCCCGGCGCTCCTGCCGCGATCCCTCTTCCCGCAGCCTCGCCGGGCTTCCCCGCCACGTCCGCGCTGCTCTCGACCCGGGGCGCTCTCCAAGGACGGTCAGCAGGGCGGGACCCCCCGGCCCGCGCTCTGGGCGGTTTTCACCCTCCAACCGCCTCCCGCCGACGCCCCGCCGGGCAGGGCGCGCGCCGTTCCGAGCGCCCGGCTGAGCCCCAGCAACTGCTGCTGCCCGCCGGGGCCGGGCGGCCACGGCCCTTTCACTGAGGACAAGGGAGAGCTGCAGGGGAAGGCCTCGATCCAGGCCACACCGCAAGGCGTGTGTTCGGCCCTCAGCAACCTGTACCCAACGCCTATTTGGCGTTCAGCTGTGACTTTGGCGCTGGAGACAGGACGAGAGAAAGACACCACCACCTCTTACTTTCTTCCTCTGCCCTCCTGTCTTGTTCTTTAGCGCTTTCTTTGGGGGGAGTCTCATCATCGCTTGTGGTTTACCACAGCCGACTCCAGTCCAGCCACTCGCCTAGAGCCCCAGATCTCCCTTTTTCAACTCTTCAGCTTGGATGCATCTCAGCCTCCACGGCATCAACAGGTCCAGAATCACACCTGACTGTCATTGGTCATGCCTTCCATCCAAGGACACCCCCACACCCCACACACACACCCCTCTGCGGCCCTCATGCCCTTTAATAGTCACCATTCTCTCATTCACCCAATTCGTCCCCCCTCCCCACCCCACCCCTCCCCCGCTGTTTTTGCTGTCTGTCTCCATTCACTGTGTGGTCCTCTGTATCTACTTCTCTTTTTGTCTTCTCCTGTCATCTTTCTCTAGGATTCAGAGGGACTCGATCCCGGAAACCTCTGATGTGGAGAAAGGTTCCCTGTCAATTGTGCCACCTCAGTTCCTGGCCTCTGCTGTGCTTCGCTTTGAGTCTCCCTTTCATCTCCCTTTGGTTGCATCACCATCTTGCTGTATGACTCATTTGCGTCGGCACTGGCTCACCACACAGTTACTCAGCTCACCACACGAGCACTCAGCTTACTGCACCGGCCCTGGCTCACCACGCGTGCACTTGCACGGGCACTCGGCTCACCACGTGGGCACTGGCTCACTGTGCAGGCACGCTTTCTCTTCCTTTTTCACCAGGAGGTCCCAGGGATGGAAACTTGGTCCTCCCATATGGTAGGCAGCGGCCCTATCACTTGAGGCACATCCACTTCCCCCAGTTCACGCTTTGAGAAGCTTATGGTCCCACCCCATGTTGTTCCTCTGCCCCAAACCACGTTCTCCACTCCTGTTGGGCTGGTCCCGTGTCTCCTCACTCTTGGGATCTGTTGAAATGTCACCTCTTCTGAGAGGTCTTCCCTGACTCCTGACCCTGCACCCCTGGTCTAACCCAGGTTTTCTCCTTTGTCATTTTCATATTCCTCACCCACCATGCCTTTTTTTATTTTTCAGGGTACTTAGTGCAATTTGTAACTATATATTTATTAGTGTGATTTTTATTTTGTGTGATGCAAATTTTACACCATGTGAATAATTTAATAAATTTTTTAGAGATTTATTTTTTTAATTTCTCTCCCTTCCCCCCCCCCCCCCCCCATTGTCTGTTCTCTGTATCCATTCTTCTGTGTCCGCTTGTATTTTTGGCAGCACTGGGAAACTGTGGCTCTTTTTCGTTGTGTCATCTTGCTGCGTCAGCTCTCCATGTGTGCAACACCATTCCTGGGCGGGCCGTACTTTTTTTCACATGGGACGGCTCTCCTTGTGGGGTGTACTCCTTGTATGTGAGGCTCCTCTATGCAGGGGCGCCCCTGCATGGCATGGCACTCCTTGCACGTGGCAGCACTATGCATAGGCCAGCTCATCACATGGGTCAGGAGGCCCTGGGTGTAGAACCCTGGACCCTCCATTTGGTAGGCAGACCTTTATCAGTTGAGCCACATTCGCTTCCCTAATAGAATTTTAATCTTAAACCTGAGGTAGTGGGAAGCGGATGTGGCTCAAGCAATTAAGTTCCCATCTACCATATAGGAGGTCCAGGGTTCGATTCCTGGGGCCTCCTGGTGAAAGGCAAGCTGGCCCATGCAGCAAGCTGGCCTGAGCAGAGAGCTGGCACAGCAAGATGATGCAACAAAAAGAGACACAGACTCAATAAGAGATGCAGCAGACCAGGGAGCTGAGGTGATGCAAGAAAATGATCGCTTCTCTCCCACTCCAGAAGGTCCCAGGGTTGGTTCTTAGACCTGCCTAATGAGAATGTAAGCAGATACAAAAGAACACACAGTGAATGGACACAGAGAGCAGACTGCAAGTACAAAACAGTGAGGGGGCAGGGAGAAATAAATAAGAAAATCTTAAAAACAAAAACAAACCTGACATAGCAAAATTCCCCTTTTGATATAAGTTATTTTAAAAACATTTTATAAAGAGCTTTATTGAGGTATAGCTCTCATAGCATTCAATTCACCTATTAAAGGATACAATTCAATGGTGTTTAGTATATTCACAGTTATACATCCATCTCTACAGTTTTAGAACATTTTCATTACTCCAAAAAGAAATACCCCTATGTCTCTTAGCCATCACCCTAAATCCCCCCAACCAACCAGGCCTAGGCATTTTTTTTTTTAAAGATTTATTTTTATTTATTTAATTCCCCTCCCCTCCCCCAGTTGTCTGTTTTCTGTGTCTTTTTGCTGCGTCTTGTTTCTTTGTTTCTTTGTCCGCTTCAGCAGCACGGGAAGTGTGGGCGGCGCCATTCCCCGGCAGGCTGCTCCCTCCTTCGCGCTGGGTGGCTCTCTTTATGGGCGCACTCCTTGCGCGTGGGGCTCCCCTACGCGGGGGACACCCCTGTGTGGCACGGCACTCCTTGCGCGCATCAGCACTGCGCATGGCCAGCTCCACATGGGTCAAGGAGGCCCGGGGCTTGAACCGCGGGCCTCCCATGTGGTAGACGGACGCCCTAACCACTGGGCCAAAGTCCGTTTCCCACAGGCCTAGGCATTTTATCTAAATGGTACAATATGTAGCCATCTGTGTTAGGCTTCTTTCACTTAGCATATTTCAAGTTTCATGTTATGGCATGTATCAGCACTTCATTCCTTTTTATTGCCTAAGAATATTCCATTTTATGGATATACCACAATCTGTTCATTCATCCATTGATGGATATATGTTAGTTCTACTTTTTTACTATTATGAATAATGTTGCTGTCAACATTCATACACATGTTTTTGTGTGGACATATGTTTACATTTCTCTTGGAGAAGCTACCTAGGAATGGAATATGGTTATATGGTAATTCTATACTTAACCCTTTGAGGAAATACCAGATTGTTTTCCAAAGTAGCTGCACCATTTTACACTCCCATCAACAGTGTATCAGGGTTCCAGTTTATCCATATCCTTGTCAACAGTTATTATTATCTATCTTTTTCATTCTAGCTGTCCTAGTGTGTATGAAGTAGTATCTCATTGTGGCACTGATTTTCCTGGTTGCTAATGAGGATGAGCATCTTTTTTATATTCTTATTGGCTATTTGTATATCTTCTTTGGAAAAATGTCTGTTCAAATGCTTTTGTAATTTTTAAAATTGAGTTGCTTTTTTATTGTTGAATTATAGGCATTCTTTATATATTCTAGATACCAGTCCCTCATCAGATATGTCTTAGTTTGCCATGGCTACTATGACAAAACTATACAATGGTTGGCTTAACCAACAGGAATTTATTGTCTCTAGGGTTTTGGAGGCTAGAAGTCCAACATCAAGGTATTGGCAGGGCTTATTTTCTCCAGGAGTCTTTAGCATTCTCACAATCCTCCATCACATGGCACTCTCTCCCTTCCTGTATCTGTTCCTCTGATTTCTGCTGACATCTGGTTTCTGCTTCCATGTCCAATTTCTTTTGCTTATAAGGACTTCAGCCACATTCTGTTAAGGCCTGTCCTCATCCAGTTTGGCCACACCATGACTAATAGGTATGCAACCTTACTGAACTCACTAACGCTAATAGCTTTTAGTGGATTTCTCAGGATATTCTATATACAGGATCATGTTACCTGAAAATAAAGATAGTTCTACTTCTTTCTCTCCAATCTGCATGCCGTTTATTGCATTTTCTTGTCTAATTGTCCAAGCTAGAACCTCCAGCATAGTGTTGAATAGAAGTGGTTTAAGAGGGCTTTTGAGGATTTTGCATTAGTATTCGAATGGGCGATTTGTCTGTGTTTTTTCCTGTGATGTCTTTATCTGGCTTTGGTAGTAGAGTGATGCTGGTTTCAAGAATGAGTTAGAGAGAAGCAGACTTGGCCCAATGCATAGGGCATCTGCCTACCACATGGGAGGTTCACAGTTCAAACCCCAGGCCCCCTTGACCCATGGGGAGCTGGTCCATGTGCAGTACTGATGCGCGCAAGGAGTGCCATGCCACGCAGGGGTGTCCCCCACATAGGGGAGCCCCATGCGCAAGGAGTGCACCCCGTAAGGAGAGCCGCCCAGCGTGAAAGTAAGTGCAGCCTGCCCAAGAATGGCACCGCACACACGGAGAGCTGACACAGCAAGATGACGCACCAAAAAGAAATAGATTCCTGGAGCTGCTGATAAGGATAGAAGCAGTCACAGAAGAACACACAGCGAATGGACACAGAGAACAAACCGGGGGGGGGGGGGGGGTGTAAGGGAGAGAAATAAATAAATAATAAATATTTTTTAAAAAATGTTAGAGGGAAGCGAATGTGGCTCAACTGATATAGCATCCATCTACCATATAGGAGGTCCAGGGTTCAAACCCAGGGCCTCCTGGCCTGTGTGGTGAGCTAGCCCACGTGCAGTGCTGATGCGTGCACAGAGTGCTGTGCCACACAGGGGTGTTCCCCACATAGGGGAGCCCCACGCACAAGGAGTACGCCCCATAAGGAGAGTCGCCCAGCGCAAAAGAAGTGCAGCCTGCCCAGGAGTGGCAACACACACATGGAGAGTGGACATCAGCAAGATGATGCAACAAAAAGAAACACAGATTCCCAGTGCTGCTGACAAGAATCCAAGCAGACACAGAAGAACACACATGAATGGACACAGAGAGCAGACAAACAAGGGGAGAGAAATAAACAAAAAATAGATCTTTAAAAAAAAATGAGTTAGAAAGTGTTCCTTCCTCTTAAATTTTGTGGAAGAGTTTAAGCAGGATTGTTGTTAATTCTTTCTTTGAATGTTTGGTAAAAGTAACCAGTTTGGTAAAGCCATCTGGTCTTAGATTTTTCTATCCAGGAAGATTTTTATTACTGATTTAGTCTCTTATTTGGGTCTGTTGAGATTTTCTATTTATTCTTGAGTAATTTGTGTGTTTCTAGGAATTTAGTCATTTTATCTGGGTTTTCTAATTTGTTTACATATAATTGTTTACAGTATTCTCTTACAATTCTTTTTATTTTTGTAAAGTCTGTAGTAATTTCTCTACTTTCATTTCTGATTTTAGTCATTTGCATCTTCTCTTTTTTTTGTCAGTCTTGCTAAAGGTTTGTTAATTTTATTTTATTTTTCTAAGTACAAACTACTCTCCACTTATCTCCACTCTAATTTTATTAGTTCCTTCCATCTGCTCACTTTGGGTTTAGTTTACTCCACTTTTTCTAGTTTCTCTATGTATAAAATTAGGTTACTGATTTGAGATCTTTCTTCTTTTTTGATAAAAGTACTTACAGCTATGAATTTCCCTCTGAGCACTGCCTTTGCTATAAACCCACAAGTGTTGGTATGTTGTGTTGTGTTTTCATTTGTAGGTATTTTCTAATTTCCCTAGTCATTTTTCCTTTGACCAGTTGGTTGTTTAAGAGTGTTGTTTAATTTTCACACATCTGTGAATTCTTCAGTTTTCCTTCTGTTATTCATTTCTAGCTACATTCCATCATGGTTGTAGATATAGTCACAAAGTTTTGACAAAGTATATATTTGTGTAACTCAAGCCCCTGTCAATAATTAGAACATACTATCAACCTCAGAAAGTTCCTTCATGCCCCTTCTCAGGCAATCCCTGCATTCCACCCAACCCTCCGAGGCAATCATTGCTTAATTATTTTCTGTCATAGGTTAGTTTTGCGTGTTTTTGAACTTTAGATTAAGACAGTCACACATCATGTACTCTATTGTGTATCACTTCTTTGCTTTACAAAATGTTTTTGAAATTCATCCATTTTGCTGTGTAGAGCAGTAGTTCATGCTTTTTAATTATTGCATAGTATTTCATTGAATTATTATACCACAATTATTTATCCATTTTACTGATAATGGACATTGGGATTGATTCCAGTTTGGGGCTTTTATAAAGAATGCTCTATGAACATTCTTGTATATTCTTTTGGGGGAGCATTTGCATGTATGTCTATCTGTTGGGTATATGCTTTAGAGTAAAATTGCTATGTTAGAGGGTATGTGGGTATGTGATTGATTTTTTTTTTTAAAGATTTATTTATATTTATTTATCTCCCCTTCCCCGCCCCCCCCCCCCCAGTCGTCTGTTCTCTGTATCCATTCGCTGTATGTTCTCTTTTTGTCCGCTTCTGTCGTCAGCAGCACGGGAATCTGTGTCTCTTTTTAGTTGCATCATCTTGCTGGGTCAGTTCTCCATGTGTGCTGCGCCTTTCCTGGGCAGGCTGCACTTTCTTTCACCCCGGGCAGCTCTCCTTACGGGCGCACTCCTTGCGCGTGGGGCTCCCCTTTCGGGGGGGACACCCCTGCATGGCAGGGCACTCCTTGCGCGCATCAGCACTGCACGTGGGCCAGCTCCACATGGGTCAAGGAGGCCCGGGGTTTGAACCACAGACCTCCCATGTGGTAGACTGACACCCTAACCACTGGGCCAAGTCTGCTTCCCTGTGATTGATTTTTATAGATGCTCCGTGGCATGTTTTACTTCCATGGCATGTATTTTCTCTGTTTGAGGGATATGCAATTCTAAATATTCATCTATTAAATCAAGTTTATTGACTGTTATTCAATTCCTGAATGTCCTTTTTTTGGTCTACTAGATCTTTCCTAGTTTGAAAGAAATGTGCCTAATTGTATTAAAATGCCCCACTATACTTGCATTTTTATGAAGTTCTCCTTGCATTTCTGTTCATTTTTGTTTTATGCATTTTTATTTGCTTTATGTAATTTTTTGCTTTGTGTATATAGCTGCTGTGTATGATTATTACAACATTCTTAAAAATGTGCCTTTTACCATTACGTGATGACCCCCATATCCTATTTAGTGCTTTTAACTTCAAATTTTAACCTTGGGAAGTGGATTTGGCTCAACTGATAGAGTGTCTGCTGACCACATAGGAGGTCCAGGGTTCAAACCCAGGGCCTCCTGGCCCGTGTGGTGAGCAGGCCCACACGCAGTGCTGATGTGCACAAGGAGTACCATGCCGCGCAGGGGTGTTGCTAGCATAAGGGAGCCCCACGCACAAGGAGTGCGCCCCTCAAGGAGAGCTGCCCTATGCGAAAAAAGTACAGCCTGCCCAGGAATGGCGCTGAACACATGGAGAGCTGATGCAGCAAGATGACGCAACAAAAAAGAGAGACACGGATTCCCTGTGCCACTGACAAGAATGTAAGCAGATAAAGAAGAACATACAGCAAATGGATACAGAGACAGACAGCAGGGGGCAGGAAGGGGTGAAGGGGAGAGAAATAAATAAAAAATAAATGTTAAAAAAAAAAATTTAACCTTAACTTTCATCTTGCATGAAGTATTGCCACTCTTTTTTATTTCTGTTTGCATTTGGCCATTTCTAGGCTGACTCCTTCATTTTCAGTTTTTCATAACTGCCTTATTTGAAGTATTTCACTAACAAAGGGCATGTAGTAAGATTTATTTTTTTCTACAAAAGTTTATTCTTAAGTGTACAAAAGGCTCCAGACAAAAATTTCATTCTAGCTACAGGTGGCAAAAGATGTTGTAGCAGAGAATCTGTATGTTTAAACAAGAATGAAAGCAAGGGTCACCATGTCCTCAGGAACAACAAGGAGCAGCTTACTTTTGGCCAGATTTCTTAATTCCACTGGCGGCCGGAGGGCCCTTCCCCACAGCCTTCACATTTAGCTCCTAGAGTTTCTTCTGTTCTTCTTTTTGTTTCTGCTTGAAAGCCTTCTCTTTCTCATCCATTTCCTTGGCCTGCTTCTTGGGTTTCTTCAGGGGCTTCTACTTGCCACCTTTGCATCCGGACATGGCACCTACTGCCTCTTTCCAACTATTTTATTTTAGTATTCATTTTATTTTATTTATTTTATTTTATTTTTTATTTAAGTATAACACCGATACAGAGATAGGCAGAACTAATATATTCAGCTTGGTGAATTTTCACGACCCAGGTCAAGAAGCAGAACATTATGAGTTTCCCAGGAGGCCCCTTCTTGTTCCCCTTTATAATACTGTTTACATCCTCTTTCCCAAAGATAACCACTACCTTGACTTCTAACAACAACAACAAGATTGGCCTATTTTTGCACTTATATCCAGAAATCTCACTAAACTCATTTATTACTTTTAATAATTTATAGATTCTTTAGAATTGTCTAAGTATATAGTCATATTATCTGTAGATAATGACAGTCTATTTTTCTCCTTCTTTCTTAGCTCAGATTACCCAGAAAATTGAGCCTGAGGAAATCTTACAGTGAAATACATTAATAGCTAGTGCAATCCCTGAGAGCTTTCTTCTTTCTTTTTTTTTTTTCATTAAAGATTTATTTATTTATTTATTTATTTATTTATTTCTCTCCCCTTGCCCCCCACCCCTGTTGTCTGTTCTCTGTGTCTATTTGCTGCATCTTCTTCTTTGCCCACTTCTGTTGTTGTCAGCGGCAAGAATCTATTTATTTTTGTTGCATCATCTTGTGTCAGCTCTTTGTGTGTGTGGCACCATTCCTGGGCAGGTTGCATTTTCTTTCGCACTGGGCGGCTCTCCTTATGGGGCGCGCTTCTTGCACGTGGGGGTCCCCTACACGGGGGACACCCCTGCGTGGCAGGGCACTCCTTGCGCACATCAGCGCTGCACATGGGCCAGCTCCACACGGGTCAAGGAGGCCAGGGGTTTGAACCCTGGACCTCCCATGTGGTAGACAGATGCCCTAACCACTGGGCCAAGTCTGCTTCCCATCTTTCTTCTTTCTTAATGTAGCATTTACAGCTATAATTTTTCTCTTGAGTACCACTTTCACTGCATTTCACTGAATTTGATATGTGTTTTCATTTTCACTCATTTCAAAGTATTTTCTAATTTTCCATTTGATTTCTTCTCTGACCCAATGGTTTGTTAAGAACATGTTCTTTATTTTTATTGTTGTTATTGTTTTTCTTTTTTCTTTGTTTTTAAATATATAAAAAGGAAAAAGGAAGAGTGTTCATTTCCATATATTTGTGACTTTTCCAGTTTCCCTTCTGTCATGGATTTCTAGTTTCATTCCCATATGATCTGAGAAGATGCTTTGTAGGGTTTTCATCTTTTTAACTTTATTGATACATGTTTTATGACTTAAAGTATGATTTATCCTGGAGTTTATTCCGTGGGCACTTGAGAAATGTTACATCTAGTTGGCTTATGATGTTGTTCAAGCCCTCTATTTCCATATTAATCTTCTGTCTAGTTTTATCCACTGTTGAAAGTGAGGTATTGAAGTCTCCAATTATTACTGTAAAACTGTCTATTTCTCCCTTCAGTTCTGTCTGTTTGCTTCATATATTTTGGAGTCCTTTTGTTAGGTGCATGCATGCTTATAATTGTTATATCATCTTCATGGATTGACCATTTTATCAATATATACTGTTTTCTTTGCCTCTTATAATAATTTTTGTCTTAAAGTCTTTTTTGTCTAATATTGTATAGTCACTCCAGCTCTCTTATGGTCAGTTTTGCATAGAATGTTTTCCATCCTTTCACTTTTAATCCATCAGTGTCTATGGATCTAAAGTGAATCTCTTGTAGACAGCATATTGTTGGATTTTTAAAATTCTGCCAATCTCTGCATTTTAATTGGAGTGTTTAATCCATTTACATTTAAAGTAATTACTGATAAGGAAGAATTGACTTTTGTCATTTTGCTATTTATTTTCTATATGTCATATCTTTTTTGTTCCTCAATTCTTCCATTATTGCCTTCTTTTGTACTTAAGTGTTTTAGTGTACTTTTTTGATTCCTTTAATGTATTTTAAAAGTTATTTTCTAGTTTTTTACTTCTGGGGATTACAATTAACCTCTTAAACTTAAAACAATCTAGTTTAAATTAATACCAACTTAACTTCAACAGTATATAAAATCTTTGCTCCCCTACAACTCTGTCCCTCTCCCTTCATGTTGTTATTGCCACAAATTGCATCTCTATATATTTTATAGCCATTAACATAGACTTATAATTATTGTTTTATGCATTTGTCTTTTAAATTCACCCCATTTTCACTTAAGTCCCTTAAAGTGCAATTTTAAATGTTAAAATATATGAATATTTTTATTGTCTTTTTGTTATTGATTTTAAGTGCATTTTATTTTTTTTTAAAGATTTATTTTTTTATTTGTTTCTCTCCTCTTCCCCCCTCCCCAATTGTCTGCTCTCTGTGTCCACTCGCTGTGTGTTCTGCTGTGACCGCTTCTTTCCTTATTAGCGGCACCGGGAATCTGTGCTTCTTTTTGTTGCATCATCTTGTTGTGTCAACTCTTCATGTGTGTGATGCCATTCCTGGGCAGGCTGCACTTTCTTTCGCACTGGGCGGCTCTCCTTATGGGGCACACTCCTTGCACATGGGGCTCCCCTACACGGGGGACACCCCTGTGTGGCACAGCACTCCTTGCGCACATCAGCACCGCGCATGGGCCAGCTCCCCATGGGTCAAGGAGGCCCGGGTTTGAACCATGGACCTCCCATGTGATAGGCAGACACCCTATCCATTGGGCCAAGTCTGCTTCCCTGAAGTGCATTTTAATTAAAGAACATGACAGTCATTGTTTTATATTTGTTGAAACTTGCTTTGTGACCTAAGGGGTCATGTTTTTCCATATATCATTTAATTGAGGGTACAACCTTTCAAAGATCCCAGTTTTGTTTTTTTTTTTTGGGAGGGCAGTGGTCTTCGTTACAGTTCCAACCTCAGGAGGGCCCAAGACCTCATATCCTCTCCCATGTGACTATTAAAATTCAATCCAGTATTTTAGGTAATGGAAAACCCCACAGGATCACTGCCATCACCATCACTCAGCTGCCAGAGAGTGAGCTCACTTGATTCATGTTCTAATTTTCAGTCCATCTTCAAGTTTGGTTCCTGAAGACTTCCCTTACTTTCTCAAAAGTTTAGCTATGCATTTAAAGGTTGCTTGGTAATTTTTTTCCTGCATTTTTCAATGTTTTGTACCAGGAGGGTTTTCAGGTTATCTAGTTTATAATATGTAAAAAAAGAGAGAGAGAAAAAAAAGTCTTTCCTTTTCTCTATTCTTTGTTTACTCTCTAACCTACTTTTATTTACAGAAAGAATATTAAGTAATACATGGAAAGCCATAAGATTTCTGATGGCCAACTGATAGCAAGCAGTTGAGACTTATTGTGACTTCACTCCAACATGAGAAACCTCGTGGTGGAAATACTTTATTTACCTCTACCTTAATCAGTGAATATGAATCGATTTATGTGATCTTTCCTAGTTGTGTCTTTTTTCTTTTTTTGCTACCAAAAGAATTGATCGTTTGAATTGGGTTAAACATAAATGACTAATATTACACAGTCAAGGTTGGTAAGTAGTCTGTATAAATGGAGTTCTTACCTTGAAAGGGAATGTCAACAGTTTGAATGATCCTTGGAACTTTTCATTGAGGAAACTGAAACTTGAAACTGGCATTCTCCTTTTTAAGAAATGGTTCTGGGTCTTATAACTAACCATTGTAGCCATTGTAGGAGCTGTATACACCTCCTCACCCACTCCCACCCACCCCACCCCCATGATAGGTAACTATGAAAAGCCATCATTGATTACCATACCCACCAAATTATGAAACCCATAATTTAATTAAATATAAATATATTGTGGGACATCACATGTGTCATCTTTTGGGTTGTCTGGGAATTAGTCAAATTTAAGAACAAATTTTAGTAAAGCTCCAAACGGGTCCATGAACATTGAAAGTGACATAAGCAGCAAGGATTATCCTATATATCAAGAGTCTATTGAGGGAAACAGATTTGGCTCAATGTATAGAGCATCTGCCTACCACATGGGAGGTCCAGGCTTCAAACCCAGGGCCTCCTGACCCATGTGATGAGCTGGCCCACGTGCAGTGCTGATGCACACAAGGAGTGCCATGCCACGCAGGGATGTCCCCCGTGTAGGGGAGTCCCATGCGCAAGGAGTGCTCCCCGTAAGGAGAGCCGCCCAGCACTAAAACAGTGCAGCCCACCCAGGACATTCAACAAGGCCAGGCAAAGAACAACCAAGGAAATAACTTTGTGACCAATGGTTAAAGTAAATCAAATCCATAGAACTATAAACTGAGCAACTACTGGAATTCGCGCAGATGAAAGAGATAATAAAGTTCCAAACATCCAGAGCGGAAAGACCTCAGTGAACAACTGTGACATTCAACACAGGCTGACATTCAGTAGAGACCCCAGAAAGGCCATGCCTTAAGAGAAAGCTAAACGATCCCTAAAGTAAAAGCAATTTTACCCCTACCCCCAAAAAACTTCAACACAATCTTCTTAAGGGTCAGGCTGATCTGCAAGTAAATTAATTGCCTACCAGAACAAAGCCCAACCTTCTTAAAAAAAAAAATAAAATGCATACCTCAATAATAGAACTCTTAAAATGTACAACATCTAATTAAAATTTACTTTGTGAAGCAGTAAAATATAACCCATAGTAGAAGAAAAGTCAGTCAAGAATTGACAGAGATAAAGGAATTAACAAGTGCTTTAAAACAGCTATTATAAATATGACATGGAAACAAAATGAGAGAAATGAAACTGTATTAAAAAGAAACAAATGGAATTACCAGAGCTCAAATACACAATATCTAAAGGAAAATTTCACTGAATGGGTTTAATAGAAGATTGAATACAACAGAAGGAAAGATCAGTGAGCTTGAAAACTGGACAATAGAAACTAAAGTTGTAAATTGAACCATGGAGAGGGAAAAAGGTCGAAAAATTAACAAAAACTTAGGGACACATGGGTCAATACCAAGTAGTCTAACACAAGTATAACAAGTTCTAGAAATGCATGGGGGTATATAAATATTTGAAAATATAATAGTCAAAATTTTTCTAGATTTGAAAAAAAAAAAATCAATTCATAGATCCAAGAAGCTCAGCAAATTCTATGCAAGAATAACACAAAGAAAACTACACCAAGACACATCAAAATCTAAGGGAATTAGATTTTTGCTAAGGGAAGCAGATGTGGCTCAACGGATTGGGTTCCCATCTACCATGTGGGAGGCCCTGAGTTGGTGTTCCAGGGCCTCCTTGTGAAGATAAGCAGGCCTGCACCCACAGAGAGCTGGCGGCCCGCGCCCACGGAGAGCTAGCGCAGCAAGATGATGCAACAAAGGGAGACAAGCAGATACAGAAGAACGCACAGCAAATGGACATAGAGCAGACAGCAAGCAAGCAGCCAGGCGGGGGGAATAAATAAATCTTTTTAAAAAATCAAATGCTGAAAGTCAAAGATAAAGAGGAAATGTTAAAAACAGGAAAAAAGGAAAGCAGACATGGCTTAACTGATAGAGCGTCCGCCTACAATGTAGGACGTCCAGGGTTTAAACCCAGGGCCTCCTGGTCTGTGTAGTAAAATGGCCCACGTGCAGTGCTGCCACGTACAAGGAGTGCCGTACTATGCAGGGGCGCCCCTGCGAAGGGGAGCCGCACATGCAAGAAGCACGCCCCTTGAGGAGAGCCGCCCTGCATGAAAAAAACGCAGCCTGCCCAGGAGTGGTACCTCACACACAGAGAGCTGATGCAGCAAGATAATGCAACAACAAAAAAAAAAGAGATGCAGTTTCCCAATGCCACCTGATAATGCAAGCGGACACAGAAGAACACACAGTGAATGGACACAGAGAGCAGACAACGGGGCGGGGGGGAGGGGGGGGAGAGAAATAAATGAAATAAATCTTAAAATAAAAAAAGATAAAGATGTATAATATATGTAATGAGGGGGAAAGGACGATCACAAAGAAACTATATACAAGTTATAAACCTTAGCACATCAAACAACTTTGCAGCCAAATGGGAAAGTAAATCAAATCCATAAATAAACAAGAAGATATTGAATAGACATTTTCCAAAAAAATGGTTGTATTATTCAAGATAGGCCAAGATATGCTGTAATAGCAAATGAACTCCTACTTCTCAATGGCTTAACACTACTGAGGCTTATTTCCTACCCATGCAAAATCTGATGTGTGTTAGATGAACCCCCCTTTATTTTGTAGCTACATAATCTAGAATTCATAATCTGTAAATTTACTGCAGCAAGGAAAGAGAGACTGAAGGTCAGATGGGGTGTTTTTAAAGTCCAGACTTGGAATTGGATCAGATTTTGGCCAGATTCTATTGCTAATCAAATCATAGCCACATGCCCCCTACTTAACTATACATCAGTCTGGGAAATGTAGCCTTCCTGTGGTCACCTAAAAAGAAACAGTGCAGTGAACACTTAGTATTTTCTTCACCAAACCACTTTTATAAAAGTCTAATAAAATCAACATGACCCTGATAAGGCTGATCAAAGTAAAAAGAAAAAATATGTAAGTAAGAAAAAGCTAAGATAGAGAATACTGGAAATGAAAAGGGATACACAACTGCAAATGTAGCAGACACATGAAAATAAGAAATTATCATGAGCAACTTTATGCCACTAAATTAAAAAATATGGATGAAAAAGACAATTTTAGAACCATATAACATCCTGAAACTTCAAAGAAGAAATTTTTAAAACCTAATGGATCCATAACTATTAAGGAAATTGAAGCAGTTGTTGAAATTTTACCCACAACACTCCCCCACATCCACCAGACCCAGGCAGTTTAATATTGGCTATATAAAATATTAGAGGAATATATAAACCCAAATTTTTATAGACATTGATTTCTGAAAGTAGAAAAATACACTCCCAATGTCTGAGGTTGACATAACCTCAACACCAAAACCAAACAAGACCCATTCAAAAAAAGGAAATGTTTAAGCCTTTCTCACAGATAAACATAGAAACAAACATCCTAATATTTAACTAGCAAATTCAATGCAACAAAGCCCTGAAAATTCCTTATTCTACATTTACCTTAATTAATAGTTTGGCTGAAAATAGAATTCTATGCTGGAAATCACTTTCCTTCAGTACTTTAAAGGCATTTCCTCTATTGTCTCTTTTTTTTAAGATTTATTTTTTATTTATTTCTCTCCCCTTCTCCCTTCCTCACCCCACCACTCCCAGTTGGCTGCTGTGCCCATTCACTGTGTGTGCTCTTCTGTGTCCATTTGTATTCTTGTCAGCGGCACTGGGAATCTGTGTCTTTTTTTTATTTTAAAGATTTATTTATTTATTTAATTCCCCCCCTCCCCCAGTTGTCTGTTCTCTGTGTCTATTTGCTGCGTCTTGTTTCTTTGTCCGCTTCTGTTGTCGTCAGCGGCATGGGAAGTGTGGGCGGCACCATTCCTGGGCAGGCTGCACTTTTCTTTCGCGCTGGGCGGCTCTCCTTACGGGTGCACTCCTTGCGCATGTGGCTCCCCTATGCGGGGGACACCCCTGCGTGGCGCAACACTCCTTGCGCGCATCAGCACTGCACATGGGCCAGCTCCACACGGGTCAAGGAGGCCCAGGGTTTGAACCGCGGACCTCCCATGTGGTAGACGGATGCCCTAACCACTTGGCCAAGTCCGTTTCCCCCCTGTGTCTCTTTTTGTTGCGTCATCTTGTTGTGTCAGCTCTCCGTGTGTGCTGTGCCACTCGTGGGCAGGCTGCACTTTCTTTAGCACTGGGTGGCTCTCCCTGTGAGGCACACTCTTTGCACGTGGGGCTCCCCTATGCGGGGACACTCCTGCGTGGCAGGGCATTCCTTGTGTACATCAGCTATGTGCATGGGCCAGCTCATCACATGGGTCAGGAGACCTGGGGTTTGAACCCTGGACCTCCCATATGGTAGGCGGACACTCTATCAGTTGAGCCAAATCCATTTCCCCCTATTGTCTTTTAACGTCCCGTGTTGCTTATGAAGAACTCCAAATCCATTCTAACTCTTGATATTTTATGAAACCTTTATTTTTCTGCTCTAGAAATTCACAGGATCTTCTTGTTCCCAGTTGGGATGGTTAATTTTGTGTCACTTGGCTAGGTTATGGTATCCAGTTGTTTGGTCCAACACTGGCCAAGATGTAACATGGAGGCATTTTCTAGATGTGATTAGCATCTACAATCAGTTGACTTGCAATAGATGGGCCTCCTCCAAACAGTGGGAGGCCTTAAGAACAAAATCTGAGATTTCCAGGAAAAGAAATTCTGTCCAAAGTCTACATCATTTACTCCTCTCTGAGTTTCCAGCCTGGTCACCTTTCCCATGGACTTCAGACTCTAGGTTTCAACATCAACTCCTACCAAATTTCCAACCTGCTAGCTTCCCCGAAGAAATTTGAACTCAAGACTACAACAATACTCTTACCAGAATTTCCAGCCTCTGGCCTGCCCTATAGATATTAGACTTGCAAACCACCTGTAATCACATGAGCCAATTCTCTAAAATAAATACACGTATTTACACATATACACATATATCCCATTGGTTCTGCCTCTCTAGAGAAACCTGACTAATGCAGCAGTGGTCTGAAATTTCACCTTAAACATTGTCAGTCTTTTTGCTTTTCCTGTGCTGGGCACTAGGAGAGCTCTGCAAACTCATATCCTTTACCTCTGGGAAATTTGTTAAATTATTTCTTTGATTATTTCTTCCTTTTGCTTTTTTTCT
Source organism: Dasypus novemcinctus (assembly GCF_030445035.2). Lineage (NCBI taxonomy): Eukaryota > Metazoa > Chordata > Mammalia > Cingulata > Dasypodidae > Dasypus > Dasypus novemcinctus. The sequence goes on from NC_080693.1 coordinate 27,968,687, forward strand.
ATTCCTGCTGGAATTCCTATTATTTAAACTGGTACTCTAATTTTCTTAGCATTTCTCTCCTATTTTTCCTGTTTGTGTTTTTGTTTTATTTTTGAGACGTTTTCTCAACTTTACCTTCCAAGACTTCTGTTGAGTATTTTTTTTGGTTGTTTCTTCTGCTCCATATTCAGGTTCCAAGAGTGCTTTTTGGTTCTTTGAATTCTTTTCTTTTATAGCATTCTCTTCTCCATTCAGAAAATATATCTATTTTTTCCTTTTTAAGTATATTAAGGCCTGTTCTTTTGAAGACTTTTCACTATGGTATTCTGTTAACAAAGAAAGTGGAAAAGCCTAAATTTTAGTTCACAAAGAGAATACCTTGGAGCAACTAAATGAGTAAATTAGAGCTGTATGATTTTATGTGAATAAATCCCGAAAATGTAGGGTTAAGGGAAAAAACAAATTGTAGAAAGTTATATAAATTGAACTCCATTTATGCAAGGTTTACTAACAGTATGTATATATTTGTTTAAAAACCATACAAGGAGGGGAGGACTAATGCCATCAAATAGAGGGAACTGTATCCCTCGAAAGAAAGGGTGGCTCCCAGGGCATTGGGGCAGTTGAGCAAGTTAGACCCTGAACACTATTCCATCTATATCTGGAAGTGGCTCCTCGGGAAACGGAGGCTGGCTGTCACTGTGGGCACCAAGGTGGAAGGGAAAATGGACGTTAAATGTGTGTAACCAAGGTAAATGGGGGGTAAGAGAGGAGTTTTGTGAGAGTACACAAGGATGGATATAAAACATGTAATATTACACCATAACATATAGGAGATGACAGACTGATAATGTAAACCATAATGTAAAACATAGGATAACTAAGAATGTAAAAAACTGTGTATCCTAAAGTATGCACCACAATGTAAGCACAATGTCACCTTGTTTGAAAGCTATTGTCTCAGACTCTGTACATTACGTTAAGTAAATATGATGTGAATAGGGTGTAAGAGTATCGCTGTGGAAGGGAAAGGTTTTGTGGTGGATGTATGGGAGTGCTGTATACTATATATATGCATTGCTGTGGTCTAGGGCTCCTGTGAAGAGAAGCTCGATAATTAGGGGGGGGGGAGATAGGATGTAGAATTTTTTCCAAGTCAACACGTATTCTTTATATAACCTTTAAACCCATCGCTATATGCCATTTCCTAGTAAGGGACCCTGACATTATATTGGGCTTCAAATTTCAGGGAGTTCTGGATCACAGAGTGGTTCAACAAAGGCAATGGAGGAATACTGGTATGGGATACCATTGACAGGGGATATATGGCTGACAGGGAGCTGTACAGAACATATGTCCAGGGTGCATGGCAATGTTTGAATATACTCATAGTGGCAACAATTAAAAACCACAGCAGGGGGGGTACTGGGTTCCTGGCCAGTGGTGCTCTGTCGTGGTCCCTAGGGGAGCAGCAACAGTCTCCCAGGTGCAGCGGCGGGGACCGGGAGGGAGTGAGGGTTCAACAGTGAGCCCATGACGCTAATGACTATGCTTGTGAGCTGATAAGCCTAAAATAAGAACAAGGCCTAGAGCAGCATTGTGCCTGGGAATTTCCTCCTGTCAGCCTTCATGTTACTCAAATGTGGCCAGTCTCGAAGCCAAACTCAGCATGTAAATGCAATGCCTTCCCCCCAGCGTGGGACATGACACCCGGGGATGAGCCTCCCTGGCACCAAGGGACCACTATCAACTACCAACTGATGATGCAACTGGAAAATGACCTCATACGGAAGGTTCAACACGGATCAGCGGAATATCCCTGTCTACATAAAATAACATGACTTTAAAATGCTGTTTGACCTAATGTAAGGGGGAAATGGAAAGGAGAAATGAGTTTATATGGCTACGAGTCTCTAAAAAAGAGTCTGGAGGCTGTCAGAAGGATTGCCCTTATGCACAACTGAGCAGAGTCTGAGAGACAGATAAAGCAGATACAACCCCCAGATATCGGTTCCTTTGAGGGCTAAAGAGACCCATGGGAGTTATGGTCATGGCCGATGGGGTTAACTACCAGGTCAGATGGCCCCTCTTTGGAACTGGTGTTTATGTGTGACGAATCTGGACTCAGATGGGATCTCTCTTCATAAGACTTTCATGCTAATGTGCTGGAGGTGCAGTTAGTGTCGGGGTTTAAGATATATTTAGGGGATTTGAATCTCTGGACTGACAATGTGATAGCCAGGTCCTGAGCCTCAACAGACTCCAGCACCTACAATCTGACTTATTGGGCTCACCACACTCAGCTAAGATGGAGTTGAAGAAGGACAACCACCACACCATGGAGCCTAGAGTGATTACAACTGAAAGTGGGAGGATTGCATCCAGCATCCATGTGGAATCTGAGCCTCCTCTTGACATAGAGGTGCAATGGACACAACCAATCCAATGTCCACATAGAAAAGGTGGCATTGGATTGAGAAAAGTGGACATGATGGCTGATGGGTATGGGGAAAGGCAGGAAGAGATGAGAGGTGGAGGCGTCTTTGGGACATGGAGCTGCCCTGGATGGTGCTTCAGGGGCAATCACCGGACATTGTAAATCCTCACAGGGCCCACTGGATGGAATGGGGGAGAGTGTGGGCCATGGTGTGGACCGTTGACCATGGGGTGCGGGGGTGCCCAGAGATGTACTTGCCAAATGCAATGGATGTGTCATGATGATGGGAGGGAGTGTTGCTGGGGGGGGAGAGGTGGGGTGGGGGTGGTAGGGTTCAATGGGACCTCATATATATATTTTTTTAATGTAATATTATTACAAAGTCAATTAAAAAAAAAAAAAACCATACAAGGAAATGAAAAACTCCAAATTCAGGAGACTAGTTATATCTGTGGAGGAAGAGAAACAAAATTGGAGTATGTAGTAGATTTCAACTGCTATTTCTATTATTTTATTTCTTAAACAGAGTAGTGGGTGCACAGATATTCCTTGTATTTTTAGTTTTGATATTTTAAAATATTCACAATTCAAAGATGATAGGAAGCTGATTTTATCTTAAGAAGTGAGGGAATTAGTTGAAAAATAAGTTGAGAAAGATCCAAATTTAGTTAAAACAGAAGAGAGGACCTGTGAAAGTCAGATCTCTGCTTCAAGAAGTTAAATCAAAATGCAAAGATGGTAGAGAAGACAGCAGCAAAACCCCAGCTGTCATTTATAGGATGTAAGTAAATATATCTAGTTCTGCTTAATTTTAACCTAACAGTAACAGTGACCTGAATGTGATTGTACAAAAAACATTCAAGACAGAATTGCAACAGAAGGGAAATTGTGCAAGCAGAGGGTAAGGGTTTCTAATGCTAAAATAACTCCCCTTATCGTAATTCCAAAAGAGTGGATATATCGACCTCACTTGGAAATTGATATAGGTCATATTTTTTATCTGCTCTGGGAATGCTACAAATGGCCCTGGGATACGGGTGGAGGAAGGTGGGGAAACAGAGAGGTGGTCCTTTGAATTGTATATAGATTTCAGTGTCCTCACTCTGCCCTAGAATTTCTAGACTCCTCTGAACATCTGATGTTTCCTCCCACCAACTAGGCTATTGTCAAGGTATAGTAAGCTGTTGTGACCGAAACTGCATTGCTTCACTTGCTTTTCCCGTCAGCATTCCTACACAGGAGTGTCCCTGGAATAAAAGGTGACGTGACCAAAGCTGCGGCATTGCTTCACTTGCCTTTCCCGTCAGCATTCCTACACGGAAGTGTCCCTGGAATAAAAGGTGACGGGGTTCATTCTCCCAATGAAGTTCGTAGTCTGGCTGGTGGTGGTCAGTATTGTGACATGTTATCACTTCAACTCTTTTTTTTTTTTTTTTCCTTTTTTTTTTTTTCTTTTTTTTTCTTTTTTTATTTTTTATTGACTTTGTAATAATATTACATTAAAAATATATATGTGAGGTCCCATTCAACCCCACCCCCCCACCCCCCCTCTCCCCCCCCCCCCAACAACACTCGTTCCCATCATCATGACACATCCATTGGATTTGGTAAGTACATCTTTGGGCACCTCTGCACCTCATATACATTGGTTCACATCATGGCCCATACTCTCCTCTATTCCATCAAGTGGGCCCTGTGAGGATTTACAATGTCCGGTGATTACCTCTGAAGCACCATCCAGGGCAGCTCCATGTCCCGAAGATGCCTCCACCTCTCATCTCTTCCTGCCTTTCCCCATACCCTTTGTCCATTATGTCCACTTTTCCCAATCCAATGCCACCTCTTCTATGTGGACATTGGATTGGTTCACTTCAACTCTTGCTACCTCCTCTTACCACCAGAAAGCCTTGAAAAGACCTCAAGATGCAACTAAAGTGAGATGTTCAACAGCACTAAACAGATCATTTCAACAACAGCAGATTAATTCTCCTACGCACCCCATCTCTTCCCACTCCCCAGAAGCAAACACTTGCAATAGCATTTTCGGCACTTTCTTCCATTATTATCCTGAAATTAAAAAAAAAAAAATTAAACTGCTATTTCACCACTTCTCAATTTTAGAAACTATTTATTGACTTCTGTGATGGCAAAGGGGTATGGACCCCAGGAAAGTATGTTCTTAAAGTTAATCCATTCCTATGGGTGTAAACCTATTGTGAGTAGAACCTTTTAATTAGGTTACTTTGGTTAAGGCATGGCCCAGGGTAGGTCTTAATCCTCTTACTGGAGTCCTTTATAAGAAAATTAAATTCAGACAAAGAGAGAGAAAGCCACAATAGTAAGAAGCTGAAAACAAGGAAACCCAGAAGAGAAGGGAGAGACCAGCAGGCACGGCCTTCCATGTATCTTGCCATGTGACAGAGGAGTCTAGGATCACCAGCAGCCAGTCCTCAGGGAGAAAGTATCGCCTTAATGATGTCTTGATCTGGACATTTTTCTCCACCTCAAAACTGTAAGCTTGTAAACTAATAAATTCCCATTGTTAAAAGCCAACCCATTTCTGGTATATTGCTTTTGGCAGCCCAGCAGACTGAAACAACTTCCTATCATAAAAGATGAGTATTTAACTTCCTTACACAAATACTACACATTGTCCCCACCCATTTATCCTTTTCTTCCAGATATCTTCTCAATAGAGCATATGAACATTTTGGTTAAAACAATATTTAAATTATTATAACAATGAAAATCATATTTTCTGTTGAGCTAGGTACTATGGTTAAGTTTCATTTCTTTTATAACTTTGTAATTTTTTGTTTTCCATTAGCTTAATTTTTTTAAGTACCTACCACTCGTTCTTCCTCTTCCTGTGTCCTCAGCCTTTCAGTATAATTTTCCACATGGTCAAACATATAAGATAATATTCATTAGTTCCTTTTCTAACTAAAAATCTCCTGCTCCAATCAGGACCTGCTTGCATGCATGGCTGAAAATTTCTTTACTGTTCTCCCTTTGAATCCTCTAATTCCTAGACTCCATGCCATCATCTTTCTTGGATTACTCCCTTATCTTGGTAAAACGTATCCTTCAGTAGCTTCCCAGAAGGAAAATTTATGAGATTAATGTTACTGATCTGACTGATAGGTATAGAATTTTAGGTTGAAAATCATTTTCATTCAGAATTTTTAAGCCATTGCTCTGTTTTCTTCTACTGCCAGTGTGGCTGTTGATAAATTCAATGTCATTCTGATTTCTGATCCTTTGTATGTGACCTGATTTTTCTCTCTGGAAGTTTGGGAATATATTTTAAATCATTGGTTTTTTGGAATTAGTGCCTCGATGTAGGCCTTTTATCATTCATTGTGCTGAGCAGTGGATGGGCCCTTTCAATTTGGAGACTCAAGTCTTTCAGTTCTGAGAAATTTTCTTGAAAAGTTCTTTATTTCTTCCTCTCCAGTTTGTCTTTTTCTAAAACTTCTATTAATGATATGGGTTTCTTTTTCTCTTTCATTGCCATCTCTTTGATTTTTGTGTGTGATTTCCTCGACCTTATTTTCTACCTCTCCTATTCATTTCTTTTATTTCGGAGATCCTATTTTAATTTCTCAAAGTTCTTTTTTGTTATTGTTCATTTTATGCCTTCTTTTTCTTTTACTGATTCAATACCTTCTCACATTGAGGCTATATGAGGATAGATAATAACTATGAATTCTGGGGCAAAAAAACAGCAACCACCCTGAAGGTGCTACATGGAGTAGACACTTAAAAGAAGGGACTAGTACTGCCCAATCCCCAGAAAAGCCAGATACTGTTTGTTTTAATACCATGTCATCTTCCATCTACTGTTTCAATACCAAGAAATGGGTCAGGTTTAAACAATGGGAGTTAGTTCACTTAGAGTTTTGAGGCTGAGAAAATGTCCAAATCAAGGCATCATCAAGGCGATGCTTTCTTCCCAAAGACCATCTGCTGGTGATCCTTGGCTCCCCTGCCACGTGGGAAGGCATATGGTGGCATCTGCTGGTCTTCTCTCTCTCTCTCTCTCTCTCTCTCTCTCTCTCTCTCTCTCTCTCTCTCACACACACTTATAAAGGACTTCAGTAAAAGGATTAAGATCCACTAGTAGGCCACACCTTAACTGTAACCCCATCAAAACATCCTACTTACAATAGGTTTATACCCACAGGAATAGATCAGCTTTAAAAACACGATTTTCTAGAAGTGCATACAGCTCCAGACCACCACATTAATTGATACTTGGAAGAAGGGAATGCATTGGGTGAGTTCCATTTTCACTACTTCTAATTTAAGGGCAGGCCACACAGGCTACCTAACACTCCAACTGAAAACCCACTGTCTTTCTGGCCTAGAGAACCAGAGGACAGAGTTCAGGACAACCACTGCTGGAAAGTGATGGAGAAATATCAGAAAGGAGAGTGTCAGAGAGAGCCTTAATTTCTGCATAGAAATTCTGCACAAATCCATGGCCAACACCTGAACCACTCATGCACAACACAGACTCTAAGCAATCTGGCTAAGGATAAAAACTGAACTAAGATTTGAGATTCAAAGTTTGATTTATAGCCAGTCAAGTTAGCTGCCTGCTAAAATTTAAATATTCAATGCTTTTCAGAAGAATATAATAGAACCCACAGTTCCTACAAAATAATATTCAGTGTCTGGAATTCAATCCCAAATTACTCCATTGTCAAGAGAAAATGCAATCAACAGAGCCCAATCCAAGATGACCCATATGTTGGATTTAGCAGACAAAGATTTTATTTTATTTTATTTTTTAAAGATTTATTTTATTATTTGTTTATCCCCCTCCCCCACCCCGCCCCCGCTTGCTTGCCGTCTGCTGTCTGTTGTCTGTGTCCATTCACTGTGAACTCTTCTGTGTCTGCTTGTCTCCCTTTGTTACGTCATCTTGCTGCGCTGGCTCTCTGAAGGCATGGGCAAGCTTGCCTTCACAAGGAGGCCCTGGGAATTGAACCCAGGGCCTCCCATATGGTAGATGGGAGCCCAATCACTTGAGCCACATCCGCTTCCCAGACAAGGATTTTAAAACAGAGATTGTAAGTATGTTGAATGTCATAATGAAAAAAATTCTTATAATGAATGAAAAATTAATGAACTCTCAGCAGATTAATATAAACTATAAAATAAACCAAGTAAAAATTCTAGAACTGAAAAAAATTAATTGTATGGGCATGCAGCAGATGGAAGATAACAGAAGTCAGTGAACTTGAAGCCAGATCAATAAAAATTATCCAATCTGAAAAACAGAAAAAAATGAAACAAAGAACCTGAGGGCTTTTTTTTTTTTTTTTTTAGTCACTGGGGGGCCAGGGATTGAACCTGGGACCTCATATGTGTGAAGCTAGTGATCAACCACTGAGCCACATTGGCTCCCCTGAGTTGCTTTTTTCATTTGCTGATTATCTGTTTTCTGTTTGTTTTTAGGAGGCACTGGGAACTGAATCCAGGACCACCCATGTGGGAAGCAGGCACTCAACAGCTTGTGCCACATTCGTTCCCCTCAGGGCTCTTTAATATAAAAATGTCTTGCATACAATTAATCACAATCCCAGAAGGAAAAGAGACAAAGAGTGGGGTGAATTTTTTTTCCAAAAACATGAGTAAAATTTTCTCAATTTTGACATAAGATTTACATTTATAGATGCAAGAAGCTCAGCAAACTCCAAGCAGGATAAGTATGAGGAAAACCATGCTTAGACCAATTTGACAATTTGACAATGGTCAAATTGCTGAAAAATCAAAGATAAAGAGAAAGTCTTGAGAATATCTAGAGACAAATAACTTATTATATACAGGGAAACAACAATTCAAATGACTATAGACTTCTCATCAGCTACAATGGAGACTAGACAACATTTAATGTACTAAAAAAAAATTGTCAACCTAGAATTCTAGATCCAGTAAAAATATTGTTCAAGAATTGAGAGAGGGAAGCAGACTTGGCCGAGTGGTTAGGGCGTCCGTCTACCACATAGGAGGTCCGTGGTTCAAACCCTGGGCCTCCTTGACCCATGTGGAGCTGGCCCATGCGCAGTGCTGATGCGCGCAAGGAGTGCCCTGCCACACAGGGGTGTCCCCCTCATAGGGGAGCCCCACGCGCAAAGAGTGCACCCTGTAGGAGAGCTGCCCAGCGCGAAAGAAAGTGCAGCCTGCCCAGGAATGGCGCCGCACACAAGGAGAGCTGACACAACAAGATGACGCAACAAAAAGAAACACAGATTCCGGTACCACTGACAACAACGGAAGCAGACAAAGAAGAATATGCAGCAAATAGACACAGAGAACAGACAACCGGGGCAGGGGGGTCGGGGGGGGAGAAAGAAAGAAAGAAATCTTAAAAAAAAAAAGAATTGAGAGAAATAAATACACTTTCAGATAAAAGAAAACAAAGAGGATTCATTACCAGCAGAGCTACACTACAAAAACTTAAATTGCTTTAAACTGAAGAGAAATTATACAGGATGGAAACATAGGTCCTCAGGAAGGAATGAAAGCATCAAAAATAGCAAATGTATAGGTAAATATAGAAGACTTATTTTTCCTCTTGATTTCTTTAGAATTCACATGACTGGTTAAAGCAAAAGTTAGCATGTTGTCCGGTTTATGACATAGGTAGATATAATACCATGACAATTCGAGTGAAAAGAATGGTGGTGGGATAGAACATAAATGACCCTTTATCATTGCAGTGTTTCTACATTTTATGTGAAGTGATGCAAGATTAACTCTAAGCAGACCAGGAAAAGTTAAGGATGTATACATATTAATTGTATTAATTTCCTATGTTTCTATAAAAATTATTGCAAATTTAATGGCTTAAAACAACACATATTTATTCTTTTATAGTTCGGAGGTCAGAGGTCCACATGTAGTTTCGCCAGGTGGGAGCCAAGGTGGTGACAGGACTGCAGTATCTCTGAAAGCTCCAGAAGAGAATCCTGTTCTTTTCCTTTACCAGCTTCTAGTGCTGCATTCCTTGCAGCCCTTGGCCCATGGCTCCTTCCTCCATCTTCAGAGTTGGCAGCGGATCATCAACAAATCTCTCTGCTTTGTCCTCACATTACCTTTTCTTCTGCTCTCAACTCCAATTTTCTTCTGTCTCCCTTTTATAAAGACACTTGGATTTACAGCCTGCCTGAATAATCCAGGCTATTTGCCCCATCTCGGTAGCCTTCATTTAATCACAGTTGCAAATTTTGCTATATAAGGTGAGATTCACAGGTTCCAAGAATTAGGACCCAGATACTTTCAGGGCCATTCTTCAACCTACCACAGTAATATCTAGAGCAACCACTTAGAAATAATCAGAGATACAGCTAAAAACCAAGAATAAACGAAAATGGGATTCTAAAAAGGATTCAAAGGATCCAAAAGAAGGCAAGAAAGGAGTAACAAAGGAACAAAAAATAAAAGGACATATAGAAAAGTAATAATAATATGGTAGACCTAAATTCAACCATATCAATAATTATATTAAATATTAATGTACTGTAAACACTTCAATTAAAAGATAGAAGCAGAACACTCCCCTAACTTCTTGCTTTCTAGGGAAAAAGAAATAAATCATCCCTTCCCGTTGTTTGCTACACCCATGTAAAAAAATTGGGGTGTTCTCCCAAATGCAATGTGTTCCTGCACACCCATATACCCTACCTGTAGTCTCATTCCATCCCCACCTCCAATATTTGAGCACACATACACGTACAAACTTATACATCCTCAAGTCTTGTGCTCTGACTTGACCACCCCTGCTCCCGCAGTTAAAATGGAGCATATCCTCCCACCTACCTGTATGGACTTATTTCCTGGTATTTATAAAGTTATTTCTTTCCAGAACCGCTTTACTTCTCCAGTACGTGAGCTCTCTGAGAGCAGAAACTAGGTTTTATTTGTGATTGTAGCCCCTGAGCCAGGTATATATGGGCATTTCATTGTCAAATGAGTGCATTAATTAAAAAACAAAAAATGGAGAAGAAGGGTAGGATATATCTTACCTACTACATCTTATACAATTCTTGAGATAGGGGATTAATTCAACCCAGACCATACTCTCTGCTTTGTAAGATAATATTCTGCCAAGGTGGCATGGTACCTAATTTTTTCCTGACCAACATTGACATATTTGCACAAATAAACTAACATTCCTTTTTTGTTTCACTTTTTTGGAGCAAATAAGTGCACATTTCAATATAAAACTGACCCCTGTAAACTCTATTTCAAGAAAATATTTACATTTTCATGATAAATATTCAAGAACAATAAACTTTTCTTTGTCTTTATTTTTCAGTGACCTCCTATAAGGGTTGTAAAAACTTCTGCAACTTCCACCAGCTTCTGACCACCAAGTGCAAATTCTGCAGTAACTCGATTCAATTCTGACTCTAATACCCCAGCATTATTAGACCATATTCCACAGATTAAGGGAAATCCTCTACAAGATTGCCCTTCAGACATCAGCCGCAAGTTCTAGTGCCCGACGCCACCTGCACTTCTGACCAACTGGCTACACAAACTTGGGTTTGATAATTCCCTGGAAGAACTCAGTGAAAGTATTATACTTATGATTCTGGTTTTATGATAGTAAAAGGATACAACTCAGAAGCCAAGAGAAGAGGCCCATAGGACAAGGTCTGGGAGGGTCCCAGAAGCAAGCTTCTGCGTCCTCTCCACGTGAAGTCAGAACACGTCACCCTCCTGGCACAGAGATGTATCTTCTCAAATTGTGGGCCCCCTGTGCTTCCAGCATCCCAGGTTTACAAGGTGTTTCGCTGTGTGGACGTGATTGGTGGACTCCACGCCCACATGGTTGAGCTCACTCTCCATAGCAGGTCTCTCTGGCATGGCCTAGGTGACCATGCCATGTGGTCCTGGGCCCACCATAAATATCAAAAAACACCCCATCACTGGAAATTCCAAAGGTGCAGAAATTACCTCCCAGGAATTGGGGACGAAGACCAGCTCAGTTTTTCTTCATACTACACCTCACTTGGCCTAACCCGTCATCCTGCACGGAGCACATGTCACTGGGATAGAAAAGCATTAACATGCTGGAGAATGTTCAGCCACCAGCTCTCAGGGGTGCAAAAGGCCCTGATTTGTAGTGTTTGCCAATTTCCATGGTATAAATACTCCCTCTGTGGCCAGTTTCAAGCTGCCAGCATGACCTCACTGAACGGGAAGTTGGGACGACATGGACACAATCAGATCTCAGAGCCAATGTCAGCCAGCTCCAGCACATCATTCTAGAAAAGACCACATGATGTCAAGGTCAGAATAGGAAGAGGTGCTCAAGAAGACGGGTCGTGGAAGAGGATGCTATAATTCATCAAGTCACAGTGTAAATTTCTATTGTTAAAAATTCAAAGAGGCTATTCTCTGAGAAGACAGTGTGACTGGCTGCACGCCAGCAGGACTTAGATGCAAGGGAAGTTCACTCCAATTTCTGCTAGTTAAAAGTGGGAAAAAATCTTCGGGGTCTGAATTTTTTTCTCCTTCATGCCAAAAAAAAAAAAAGTGATAAAAACTCCAATGCACATGGTCATTTACCCTATGTCCCAGGAGATTTGGTAGCAATCGAGGTGGCCATACCATGAATGAGACTTTAAAAAAGTCAATGAGAGGGAAAAGGCCCCTGGACACCAGCCCTGAAATGTCTTGATCTGAGGGGAGCTGTCACTGCCGACTTGGGTGTGAGGAATGGGGGTTGGGGGGGTGGGGGGTGATTTCACCATGAAGCTGAGCTGTGGACGTGGGTGAAGGCAGACATCTGGCAGAAGGGATGGAGGGCAAGTACTTGTGCCCACTGAGGCAGACACCACACCCTGGAGCTCCTGTTTCCTGCCCAGAAGTGTCATGACAAATTTCCTCTGCTCTGGGCGCCAACTAAGCAGAAGACGGCTGGGCATTCCCTGGCTTGGCTGCCCAGCCAGGCCTGGAGTCAGCTCCAGACACAATCACAGCTATCCCCAGGCTTAAATTTCATCCAGAGACTAGTTATCTGACACAACTGCTTGTGGTCTGAAAAACCAACGCCCACGCAAACAGGTTGTCCTTGGGAAACAGTGATCTACACGATCGTATCTCCCAGAACTCAGGCCCACTCTGGCCACAGGGATCTTCCAAAGGCACTCCCAGCAGAAGGGTGCACAATTTCACCATCTAAGTTTTGTCTGGGAAGTGCAATATCTGTCATTATTTCGCTTTCCTTAGTGTAGCAATCCCTGGAAAGAATAACCCTAGGTAATATCCCTTTCCAAAACCAGCTATGGACACTCTTTACTCTTCCCTCCCCTCTTGTGATGAGATGCTTTCACACACTTCCTCTTTTTATCCTATCAACAGTGCACTTATTTTCATTCCTGCTTCCTGGTCCAGCCCAGAGCCCCTGCACAACCCCCTCCCCAGCCCCCCCTCCCCAGGAAAGGTACCAGTGGGCACCCTGGCCAGATCACACCCGAGGGGCTGGTTTCCTGTGACAACCCACACCGCCCCCACCCCCGACCCCCAGCCCTGACACAAAGAGAGTGCCGGAAACGCCCGATGACTGCCAAGCAAGTAGCCATAGTGCCCTGGAAAGGAATTCTGAGCTCACAAGCAGCGCGTTCCTCGTTCCTCATCTCGTTTTTTATGGGGTTGGGGTGGGGGCGGGGTTGGTGGCCAAGGCGGTGATAGAAATGAAATTGTGCCAGCCCACAGCACTGACTCGTGTCCCAGAAGGAATGGGGCCAGTCTTCTGGGCTTTTCAGAATGTGCCTGAATACATGCCCCGGTTAAAAATAGTGATGGCTCGAGTGGTGGCTTATAGAAAATCTGCTTTCTCTACAATATCCTTACTTTTTAAAAGAAAGCATAATCATGTATTAGCTATGCAATTATAAGTTATCTTTAAGAACCAAAAGAAAACTGCCATTGCTGTGGTTTTGAGCGCCCTCAGGTTCTGGGGTGGGGGTGGGGGAAGTCTCTAACTTCCTGCTCTAATCATCTCAAACTCTCCTCCCCTCACATCCCCTTCCTCCCGCCAGCATTTGACTGCCCATTACCATGAAGCTCGGCACTCCACAGCCTCCTCCGTGCAAAGTGCTTGGGGCCTTCCAGGAATGCAGAAGGCAGGAAAAAGCTTGTCTACACCGGTGGTGGAGTGGCGTGGGGAGACAGACAGACAGACAATTAACCAGAACCAGGGCCAAAAGGGGGCAGGTCCTCTATCAGTGGTAACGTGGTTCATAAGTGGGACAGCCTGGAGAGAAGGGGCACCTTAGGAGAAAGGCTGTGGAGGGAAAACCTGGGCCTTCTAATCCCACCCCCCATGCCTCCCCAGCACTGATTCCTGTCTTCTAGGATGTCTCACCTATGCAACTCCCCCCACCCCATTCCTGGAATGCGGATGAAGGCTCTTCAATTTCTGTTTTGCTGGTGTTCCCAAGCCTGCCCTGGGGAGGACGGGAGTGGGAAGCAAAGGTCAGAGGGATGCAGGGACTTGCCCAAGTGGCAGAGCTGGTGAAGGCAGGCCTGGCACGCCGGCCTCAGTCTCCTACTCCTGCCCAGTGCTCCTCCCACTGCCAGCTGCCAAATGAGGTGGCGGGTGTCTCTGTTAGTGTTATGGATTGAATTGTGTCCCCCAAAAGACACGTTCAAGCCCTCGCTCCTGGTCCCATGAGTATGACCCACCTGGAAATAAGATCTTTGATGAGGCCAAGCTGGATTGGGTGGGCCCTGATTGGAAATAACTGGTGTCCACATAAAGGGAGGAGATTTGCACAGGGGAGAGAGAAGTGGCCTGGTGGTGCGGGCAGAGGTTCAGTTACGTCACCACAAGGCAAAAGAACGCCGCAGATAGCCCAGCACCCACCCGAAGCCAGGGGAGAGGCATGGGACAGGTTCTCCCTGTAAGAGGAAGCATGGCCCTGCTGACACCTTGATTTTGGATTTCCATCCTCCAGAACTGGGAGACAATAAATTTCAGTCGTCTCCGCCAACTCGTCTGCTGTACTTCATTACAGCAGCACTGGCCAACTAAGGCAGTTAGTTGTATAGACCTGGTTTTCATCCCAGCCCTGACATTCACTCTGTGACCTCAGGCAAATTATTATACTTAAGCTCCCTGTGCCTCGGTTTCTACACTTGCAAAATGATAATTCTTACAGCAGAGCCATTGAGCAGATTAAAGATGATAATACCTGAAAATGAGCCGTATAGTGCTTGGAACATAGAACCTGTTTAAACATTTGTTCACTGTTAGCTCCTGTCATTTTGATCATTGTTACTACTGCTCATCCCTCCCATTTGGTACCTAAATTGTAGACTGGAGGCATTTTCTTTAATCCCATTGTTCTCCTCAGAAAGGCTGCCCCAGCCCACTTGCAGAGCTTCGTGGGATTCTCTCCGCCTGATTGCAGCCTTGCTCAGAACATGGTTTGGGCCCTTCGCTAGCACAGCTCTTTCAGGGCTCTGGGAAAGCTCTAAGGACCCCGGGGGACACCCACTAGGTGGGGCCTCCAGCCAGGGGGAGAAGGCAAACAGCATCCACATCCCACCCCACATCAGGGCCGTGCCCCAGCCCCACGGCCACCACCCCGTCGCTCCCTGTGCGCCTCAGATAATAACGGGTTAACATTGGAGAGTGGGGCCCCGGATGTGCGGGTGGTGGCAGGTGTTCTGTGGTACTCTGGAGGTGACCCTTATCCTAAGGGCAGATGGGAGCGGTGGGCGGCTTTTCAGCAGAGGAAAGGCAGGCGAGGCCTGTGCTGTGCACTGACCAGTCTGGCCGTGGGGCGGGGGACAAGCGGGGAGCGAGGGGTCAGAGGTCAGAGACGTCATCCAGGTAGGCGGCGCAGGCCTAAGCAGGGCAGTGGCCCTGGGCCTGGAGAAGAGGGGCACCGCTGGGCAGGTGTACAAAGGAGACGGGTTCAGCAGAGCCTGGGTCACCTGGGGGTGTGGGGGCGAGGGAGAAGCCTGCCCACTCACGCACCCTACGCTTAAAGAGTGAAGAGAAAACACGAGCAAGGCGGCTCGGGCTATCCTTGGCTGCCAAGAGCAGCCAAGTCATCCTGTAAACCCCCTCGACGAACTGTCTTTGCAGCGTCACGTGATGGAACAGGTGCGTCCATTCCTGCTCGAGTGGTGGGGGTCCCGGAGCGCTGCTGTCGGCCTGCGCCAAGGGGGCGGACGCCGTGCTCGGTCCCGGGCTCTGCTCTCCTCGGCTTCCTGGGCAGCGTGGAGCGCCGGCATTCTGCATCTAGCCCCTTTCCTGTAGCTCCTAGGGCTCTGAGTGACAGTGCTGCCTTGGTTCTCAGAACACCTGACTCCAGCGTTTCCCTACACCTGTGCCTCCTGACCTGTCTGCACATTAGAACCACTGGGGATTTTTTTTTTTTTTTGAGGCACCAGGAACTGGGGAATGAACCTGGGACCTCGTATGTGGGAAGCCAGCACTCAACCGCTGAGCCACGTCAGCAACCCGAGTTGGTTCTTATGTTTGTTTTTGCTTGTTGTTTGTTTCAGTTTTCCTTTGGCAGTACTGGGAACTGAACCTGGGACCTCCCATGTGGGAGGTGGGTGCTCAACTGCTTGAGTCACATCCACTCCCCTGGGGATCTTTTTAAAATTTCAAAGCCCAGGCCACATGCCAGACCAGGTAAATCAGACTCCCTGGAGGTGTGTTTTTTTAAGCATCCTAAGGGATTGATTGCAACAGACAAACAAGTTGGGGGTTAAGAAGATACTGTCCCACATCAAAAGGCCAGCCCCTCTGTTAAGTGCTTTACTGAATTACTACCAGTCCTCACCAAGTATTCCCTAAAGCGCTGCGCTAAATATTTATCAGGTATTGTGAAGCTGTGTATACAATGTGCTTATTATGCTCAAATACATTAAAATGCCTACACAAATGTGTAGAACCACAAGCAAACCTTTCCAAGTGCATGCTAATGTCTAATTAGACTTCTAAACAATAAAGGTGACTCTTGCAGCTCATTCAAGTTGGGTTTGATTTTTTATGAATAAAACCTTGGGAAACAGAAAGATACATTAAATCCCCTGAACAACACCCAAATATTTCCTATAGGGTTGTAATTATTTTTAAATTGTAACAATTCTCATTGGTTTATTAGATTTACCATTTTATCATGTTTATTTTTCTAACTGATTGCAACCCTGCAGAAAGAACAAACACAAGTAGACGAATTTACAAATGTTCTCTAGGCACTCAATTCCCTATGACTGTGCAATTTTGGACGTGTGTTGTCTTTAACAGAACTTAGTTTCTTTGAATCTCAAGCCTTCAGGTCAACTAGTCCAGTCATTCAACACTGTCTGCCGCGTCACAGACCCCATTTGAGAGTCTGAAAATTTTGGAACATCCTCAGGAAAAGGCACAAACTCACCTGAAGGTGATCTTGCACACAATTTCTGGGAGCATCCAGACGCCAAAGAGGACACAAAGGCTGAAGTGACACAAGCTGCCGATTAGTCACCCTACCCGCATTCAAAGTCAGATCTCCTGACTCCGTGGCCATCCCAGGAGGGATGCATCTAGGGCCACGTTTTCTGAGTTCAAACCCTGACACTGCTGCCTACTGGCTGTGTGATTTGTGCAAGTAACAGAGCCCCTCAGTGCCTCCGTTTCTTCATCTATGAAAATGGGAGTGAAGGGAAGTGGATGTGGCTCAAGTGATAAGGCCTCCACCTACCACATAGGGGGACCTGAGTTCAATCCCTAGGGCTTTCTGGTGCAAAAGAAGAAGAGAAAGCGTGCCTGTGCAGCGAGCCAGTGCCCGCGTGGTGAGCTGAGTGCCCGTGTGGTGAGCCCAGGTGTGAGCCAGTGCCGCACAAGTGAGTCAGACAGCGAGATGACACAACAAAAGAGAGACGAAGGGGAGAGTCAAGGGGAAGCACAGCAGAGACCAGGAACTGAGGTGGCGCAGCTGACAGGGAATCTCTCTCCACATCAGAGGTCCCCAGGATCGAATCCCAGTGAATCTTAGAGGAGAAAAATTGAGAAAAGACAAAAAGAGAGAGAAATAGATACTGAAGATCACAAGGCGAATGGACACAGACAGCAAAAACTGCAGGGCGGGGGGAGGGGAGGAGGGGAAGGGGAGAATTAAAAAAATGGAGGTGAAAATAGAATCTTCCTTACAATGTCTTTCACCCAGTTGGCATTATATTAGCGTTTGCTATAATTTTACAAATGAAGACGGAGAAGCTCAGGGAGACAGGCAGTTGCCCTGCGTCACCAAGCTGCTACGTTGCAGGGCCAGGATGTGACTCCAAAGCCTGTATTTTGGGCACAGGCTGTGCTGCATCCCCAGTTCTTCCTGGGACCCTGTTTTCAAAGTCATCACCAGCTGGGACCAGAGCTGGAGGCAGAAGTCCCAGGAGCTACTCTTAGGGAGCAGCCCTCGAGTTGAGCACAAGCCTCCTCTTTCCTGCAGAGGAAGGACCAGTGAGAAGAGCGGCGAGCTGGGAGGAGTAGGAGGCTAGCGGCTGCTGGAAGGGAATGGAGAGAGATGGGGTGAAGCCAGACCAGGTAGGGGAGCAGCTGCTGCCCACGGGAGCCTGGCGCCTGGCTCCTGCCCTCAGGGTCTTAGAAATAGCAGAGGAAACCCGTGGGCACAAGCTGGGCTGACCGAGCCAAAGAGGGGCTCCTGGGAGGGTGCAGCCACGGAGACAGCCCAGCTGAGGATTCTGAAAATCCTCTTCCTCCTGGGAGCTGTGGGCTGGGCTGCTGAGACACTTTCAGTTTTGTTTCTTCTGCAAAGGAAACGAAACTAAAACACTCGAGAGGCCAGAGCATGGAGGAGGACATCTCTGAGTGCAGGAACTGGTAAGACGGCACTTTAACCTCCTGCTGCCACCCCTGGCCGCCGGGAGGCTGGCCCAGAGAGGGGCAGAGGTGAGGAGGCTGCTCCGGAAGTTAGGAGGCAAGGCTCCCTGCGTAAAAATGCCTGGACGGGAGGGGTGGGTGATGTGAGCTCCTAGGACAGGAGGGTTTCCACTCAGTAAATCTCTGGGTGAGGGGTGGGCACTATTACGTTATATGTTATTACATTATATCCGATATTTTAGACTTTTCTGGGACAGTCCTGAAGACAAATAGCCAAGCTCATTGTCCCAACTGGATTACTGATACTTGTCAGAACTTGGGTCCTAATTTGAGGCTCCGATAATATAGGCTCCACACCAACCGTTGAAAGAAAGGAACCCGTGGAGATTCTCCAGGTCCATTCCTGGCCCCACCTGAAGAGGGAGCCAGTGAGGGGTGGGGCAAGCACTGAACAGGGTCCCGGATCACAGCTCTAATTGAGGGGGCTGAAGAGCGAGCCCCCTCCAGAAGCTCCCCGCCTGTGGCAGGAACCACGGCGGGTCATTCCCAGAGAGCTTTACTCCAAGCAGACCCGCCGGCTCCCTGGTCTGTGAACAGGCCCAGGCAGCTCAGGAGGAAGAGCTGAGGGGACAGGGCAGGGAGAGCGGATGGGGAAAGGGGCCCGGCCAGGTAAGAGGAAAGGACAGAGCCCGATGACAGCTGCCTGTGCAGCGCAGAGGCGAGAGGAGGGAGGCTGTGATGGCTCCTCTCTGGCCAGGTCCCACGTGCCAGGGGCTGGGGCCAGCCACGCTCACGGCCACCCAGGCTCACAGGGCTGCAGCCACTGAGTGTCCCCCAGCAAGTCTGTTGAAATGAAAGGAGACATTTCTTGGCTGTGAGAATTATTAGAGAAATGCCCTAATGGGGACTGGGAGGCTCAGAAGCCTTTTCTCATTGAGGTCTCCAAGAAGGAACTTGGGGCCTCTGTCCGGGTTGCCACAGGTGAGCCCACAGGCGTGGGGGTGCAAGGCCTCTTGGAGACATGGGAAGCTCTGTATTTGAAAAGTCAGCACTGCCTTTGCCGGCAGCGCGAGGGTGGCTGGGGAATTCCCACCTGACTATGGGTGCCAGCCCACAAGAAAAAATACCTGAAAGAACTTGATATTTGATATTTGATATTTCCTTTTAAAAAACAGCTTTATGGAGGTATAATGGACCTACAATTAGCTGCACATTTTTTAAAGTGTGTCATTTGACATCTCTTGATGTCTGAATGCAACTGCGAAACCATCACCACAAAGCAAGACAGTGAACAGCTCCATTCTGCCAGAAGTTTCCTCCCACCCCTTCGTCATCTCTCCCTCCTGCTCCTTCCCACCTGCTGCAGGCACTGTGGAGCGTCCTTACACTTATTTATGATTTTGCATTGTTCTGATTTTAGACCAACGTGGAGAAGGGTCAGGTGGCGTCATCATCAAAGTTTAAGTCCCCTAAGATCTTGTTGGGGAGCCATGTCCCCATATGACGTGTTCAAGCCCTAATCCCTGCTCCTGTGGCTGTAAGTCATTTGTAATAGAACCAAAGAGCCTATTGAGGTGAGACCAAATTGAATCAGGGTGGGACTGAACCCAACAACTGGATTTAAAAAGAGGGGATTGGACACGGAGGTGGACGGAAGACAGACAGGCACGTAATGGAGGCTGCAACTGAGTTCTGGGTCACAGGCAAGCCACCACCAGAACTCTATGGACTTCAGAAAAAGTGTGGTCTGTGGGTGCCTTGATTTGGGCCTTGCAGCCCCAAAGAACTGTGAGGTTATATGTATTCCTGTTGCTTAAATCAACTAGTCTGTGATATTTTGTTATAGCAGCCCTGGCAAACTAAGGCAGCTCTTGATCCAGCCCTGCATGGGAAGAATGGCTCCTTGTTTTATACATAAAATAAGCCTGTTTTTCTTCCCACATGAACCCCTAGCAAAAGAAGAGTGGCCTCTGCCCACTTAGCCCTCCACGAGGCCCACTGCTTGCGGTTCCTGGCCCTCTGCCCAGGATGTAAGGAGCCCATCCGAAAGGAGAAGATGGAGGAGCACCAGGAGAGAGAGCACCAGCAGGTGAGGAGCCGGAGCTGGAGCGAGGTGGCCAGGGGCAGGAGTCCAGTCCTGCCCGCCGCGCTCCCTGCAGCTGCGGTGGACAAGTCCTGTAGCCCCTCCAGCCTCAGGCCCCCGACTGTGACATGGAAACAGCAGTTCTGCCTTTCTCATGCTCAGCCAACTCTACCCCATTTTTCCATTTCCAATCCTTTCCCTATGGACTTACGGGTTTAGACAGGGCAAGGGGTCCCTGTCTCAGGAAAGGTTGAATGTTCTGTTGAGACTTGTGAAGAGCAGACACAGGCAAGAGGGACCCAAGAAGGTAGCCTGGCCCAGATGATTTCTCTTTACTGCTTTTTCATGTCAATTCCTCCCGGAGTCCTGTGTCTCCTTCCTGGAGATCCTCAAGCTCAGGAATCCATTTCAACTCACCTCATCCCACCAACACCTCTCAAGCACCAGGCTGGGTACTACAGGGAAACCGAGATAACCACCTGAGCCCTGCCCTCTAGGTCAAACCTAAGACGCCACGAGCCAAGGCAGGCATGGAGAAAGGCCATAGGTGCTGGTGGAACCCATGTTTCCTTGTGTTTAGGTTGGCTGTCCTATGTGTCAGCTGAGCGTACAGAAGTATCTGCTGGAGTTTCATGAGGTGAGAGTCGAATGCAATTTCTCCTTTACAGCCAAGCCGGAGAGGAGAGGGGGAGGGGTGGAGAGGCTAATAAGAAAGATTTCCATCTCTCCCTCTCTTCTCACCCAAGCAGGCTCTGAGAGCAATGGAGAGTTAGCCTACCACAGGCACGCAGGTCCCCACCCCCCAGATGCTGGGCAGAAGGGCCTGCCCTGGTCCATGAGTCCAAGAGAGCTCGTATTCCCTGAGGACCATCCCCGTCTCTGGACCTTCCCATCTGCTTTCTCTTATTGGCTTCGATTTCCTGGGGGGACAGGCTCATGTCCCTGACCTGCCTCCAGTCCAAGGGGCCAGTGATCATGCCCCTCCTGCCCGCCTCCCACAGGCCAATGAATGCCGTGAGCGCCCCGTCAAGTGTAAGTTCTGTGAGCTGGCCGTGCGCTTCAGCAAGCTGGGAGTCCACGAGGGCAACTGCGGCTGCCGGACAGAGCGCTGTACAAATTGCGACCAGTACTTCATGCTCCGAGAGCTGACCCACCACAAAGACGTCTGTCAGGGCAGACAGGCCGAGCTCGGGAGAGGTGAGGAGCACAGGCTGGGAAGGAAAAGGGAAGCTTCTGGGGCCAGAGCCTTCCTGGATGGGATGCAAGGAGAGTAAGCTCTCAAAAGGATGGATGGCAAGGGTATTTGTTGTGTCTCTCTCAAATTCACCTGGAGGGTGTGCTGGCTGTTTTAGTTCTAGACCCTGCGCTAGAGTGGCCTTCTTGTATGTCTGCTGTGGACTTCAAATGGCGGGTCCAGAGAGACCAAGAGGCCAGTGGGCGGGGGCCTGGGAGCCACACAGATGAGCACATAGGCAAGGGGAAGCCCTAGGAAATGGGAGGCTCTCTCTGATCTCCTCCAGCACAATCCTAGCCTGGAAGAGATCTTCCTGCCCACCTGCAGCCTTTTACAGACACGAAATTGATGCACAGAATGGAGTAGGGATCTGCTAGAGACAGAAATAAGACTGGACACTCAAGTTTCCCAACACCAAATCTGGAGATTTTTCCCACCATTGGCAACGGACAGAAGAAAACTTGCTGCAGCCCCTGGTTCTGCTTGTTGGCTCCCTGGTACCATTTCATGTCCACTTGACCCAATTACCTCTTTATGAGGGTGTGTTCACCAAGGCCACAAGCCATCAGTGGCACAGATAGTCTGTTGACTTCACTAGTTGTCTTGGTCACATAGTAGAGTGTAGAGAGAGTCTTGGACAGTAAATCTCTCCTATTAAACAATACTAGCTAAGGTCAACATGGCAAATGAAAAACTGGAAAGCATGAGATCTATGTAGGTTTCCCTCATTCCAGAATGACTGGCCTTCAAGGTGTACAATTAACAAAGATGGCTGCAAGGGCCACCTGTTTTGACTTGGAAATGGGTGGGATGGATGAGCAGTCAGATGGGATGGAGCTGGCACCTGTGGTTAAGGCTTCCTTCATCTCCTTAGGAACAAGTCCTCCTCCAGGAAAAAGTGTCTTCATCAGGGCTGAGTGCTGACCTGAGCACACATCTATAGCCATAAAGAAAATTACGTGGGTGCTTTGACCAAGGGTTGCCCGTGGTCATTCGCGGTGGTATTTCTGTGCTTATTCAGGAAAGAAAATTTCAGTTCCTGCAAGGAAAATCCATTTTCATTCTTGCAACCAAAGGATTCCAGGAAATAAGGATTTCCACCATGTGGTGAGTAGCATTTAGTAATTGTTAATGGTTCCAATCACTAATCCAGATTCCAGAGAGTGTGATATGAAAGGCAGATTCTGGGCCCAATTTTACATAGCACAGATATTAGAGGTTCTCATATTTCTTTTTGCCTTGTTCAAAAAAGCGATCTTTCATGAACTGCTTTAGGCTAATTCAGAATACATTTTTCATAATTCAGTATATGTAATTCATCATATATTTTTCACCTGTGCCCAGCCCTTTAAAGAGCCTCCCTGACCAGTTATCCTTGATCGCTTCTCACCATCTCCAACCTCTAGGGCCTGGATATTGCATTTTGATCCTCAATAGAACCTGCCTATTATTGTTTCTGTCCCATATGGGAGTCTTCTCTTCTAGGAGATTGCGAGTTCCTTGGTAAAACTGAATGACTTTCTCCATCTTACCACCATAAAGCTGATATCAGGGCTGGGTACAAAACGGGGACTCTGTGGAGGTGCAATGATATATGATTGAGTGGTTGATTGATTGACTTTTCTTGGGAATACTGACGCCCTCTTCTCTCAATAGTCCTAAGCCCTAGGCATCTTTTAGGTTTAGGGAGTTACCTGTGCCCAGTAACTCCCCTCTTTTGCACAAGATGGAGCATTTTTCCTCTGGGGAAGCATACCAAGGTTTCTCTCCAAAGGAACTTATCACCTCATCATTGGGCAGAGAACTATTTATCCTTTCTTTCCCCTTCAATTCATAGAACTATAGAAGAGCAGAACTAAAGAGACCTTAAGGATGATCTAGCTCCTTGCCAGTTTTTTTGTTGTTGTTGTTATTTTTTTGTTTTGTTTTTAGGAGGTACTGGGGAATGAACCCAGGACCTCACACATGGGAAGCAGGCATACAACCACTGAGCTACAGCTACTTCCCGGTGAAAGCCAACTTTTTCATTTGTTTGTCTATTTTTTGTTTTTAGGAAGTACCAGGAATTGAACCCAGGACCTCGTATATGTTTATATGTGGTAAAATACGTACAAACATAAAATGTACCATTGGTGACAGTACATTCACAATGTTGTACAAACATCACCACTATCTAGGTACATAACCTTTTCATCACCCCAGAAGGAAGCCCCATACCCATTAAGTAGTCTCCCCTATATCCCCTTCCCCACCCACCCCCACTGGCAACCACTAATCTGCATTCTATCTCTAAGGATTTACCTCTGGATATTTCATGTAGATGGAATCATCTAATATGTGACTGGCTTCTTTCACTGAGTATAATGCTTTCAAGGTTCATCCATGTTGTAGTATGTGTCAGTACTACATTCCTTTTTATGGCAAAATAATATTCCATTGTATGAACATACAGCATTTTGTTTATGGTCCATTAGCTGAAGGACAGATAGCTTTGTTTCACCCTGCAGTTGCTTGCTTTTTCTTTTCCCTGAAAGTTCTAACCCATGCTATTTTTTAAAAATATTTTTATAACAGAGGTCATGCACATGTAAAACAATCATACACAGGTGTAGAATTTCCATACAACACCCCTTCACCAGCACACCACACCATGGTGGAACATTTATTAGATTTTGAGATATATCATCAGACTATTACCATCAACTATGGTCCATAGCATACATTTGGCACTTTTTCCATATACCTCCATTACCAACACAGTACATCTTTGGCATTGATCCAAAAATATTATAGTATTGCTGTTAATCACAGTCTATAGGTCACACCAATTGTAGTTTTCCCATGCTTCTCTCCATTCCCACCACCCTACAATAGTGTTGTACATCTGCTCTAGCTCACAGAAGGATACTTGCATCTTTACCCTCAACCACAATTCTCATTCACCTCTGGGTTCACTGTGTTATTCAGTCCCTAGATTATTTTTTAGCTTTCTTTCAGTTAACATTTACTTCCCCAGACTACCCTTTTCAGTCACAGTCTCATTTATAAACCAGCTGCTACTCACTATAATGTGTTGCCATCAACTCTACCCATTTCCCCACTTTTATAGTCAAGTTAATTAGAACTTCTACATACATTAAGCATCAGTAGTTCTTCTCAGCCCTCCTCTTATCTCTTAATAACCTATACTCTAGGTTTTAACTCCATGTGCTTATTCTTTGTATTTAGTTCATATTAATGAGACATGCAATATTTGTCCTTTTGTGTCTGGCTTACTTCGCTAGGTATAATGTCTTCAAGATTCATCCATGTCATCATATGTGTCCCAATTTCATTTCTTCTTACTGCAGCATAGTATTCCATAGTATGTATATACCACATTTTGTTTATCCAATCATTGGTTGATGGACACTTGGGTGTTTCCATCTTTCGGCAATTGTGAATAACGCAGCTATTATGAACATCGGTGTGCAGATATCTGTACATGTCATAGTTTTTAGTTCTGGATATATTCCTACTAGAGGAATTGCTAGATCATATGGCAGTTCTATATTAAGCTTCCTGAGGAACCACCAAACTGTCTTCCACGGAGAATGAACCATTTTACAATCCCACCAACAGTGAAGAGGTGTTCCCATTTCTCTACATCCTCTCCAATACTTACTGTTGTCTCTTTTTTTAATAATGGCCATTCTATGTAGTGTTAGATGATATCTCATAGTTGTTTTGATTTTCTTTTCCCTAATAGCTAGTGATATGGAACATTTTTTAGCCATTTGTATTTCTCTTTGGAGAAATGTCTATTTAAATCTTTTGCCCATTTTTAAATTGGATTGCTTGCTCTTTTGTTGTTGAGTTATATGATCTCTTTACATAGAATGGAAATCAAACCCTTATTGGATTTGTGGTTTCCAAAGATTTTCTCCCACTGAGTGGGCTGTCTTGTAAACTTCTTGATGAAATCCTTTGAATCACAGAAGTGCTTAAGTTTGAGAAGGCCCCATTTATCCATGTTTTATTTCATTGCTCGTGCTTACAGTGTAAAGTTTAAGATTCCACCACCTACCACCAGGTCTTGAAGATGTTTTCCTACATTTTCTTCTAGGAGCTTTATGGTACTTGCTTTTATATTTAGGTCTTTGATCCATTTTGAGTTAATTTTTGGATAAGGTTTTAGATAGAAATCTTCTTTCTTTCTTTTGGCTATGGATATCCAGTTCGCCCAGCATCATTTGTTGAATAGACTATTCTTTCACAATTGGGTGGGTTTGACAGGTTTGTCAAAAATCACTTGGCCATAGATGTGAGAGTCTGTTTCTGAACCTCAATTCGGTTCCATTGGTCTATGTGTCTATCCTTATGCCAATACCATGCTGTTTTTGCCACTGTAGCTAGGTAATATGATTTAAAGTCTGGAAGTGAGAATCCTCCAACTTCACTTTTCCTTTCTAAGATGCTTCTGGTTATTCAGGGCCTCTTACCCTTCCAGATAAATTTGATAATTGTGTTTTCCATTTGTTTAAAAATGCTGGTGGAATTTTTATTGGGATTGCATTGAATCTATATATCAATTTGGGTAGAATTAACATCTTAATTATATTTAGTCTTCCAATCCACGGGCATAGAATGTTCTTTCAATCATTTAGGTCTTTTTTTATTTCTTTTAGCAATGCGTTATAGTTTTCTGAATGTAAGTGCTTTACTTCCTTGGTTAAATTTATTCCTAAATATTTTATTCCTTTAGTTGCTATTGTAAACGGAATTTTTCTTTCTGACTTCCTCCTCAGATTGCGCATTACTAGTATAAAGAAACACCACTGATTTTTGCATATTGATCTTGTATCCTGACACTCTTCTGAAATAGTTTATTAGCTCTAGCAGCTTTGTTGTAGACTTTTTGGGACTTTCTAGATATACAATCATATCATCTGTGAATAGTGAAAGTTTTACTTCTTCCTTTCTGATTTGGATAACTTTTATTTGTTTTTCTTGCCTGATTGCTTTAGCTTTACCTCTATCACTATATTGAACAACTGGTGACAATGGGCGTGCTTGTCTTGTCCCTGATCTCATCGGGAAAGCTTTCAGTCTTTCACCATTGAACATAATGTTAGCTGTGGGTTTTTCATATGACCTTTATCATGTTGAGAAAGTTTTCTTCAATTCCTATCTTTTGTAGTATTTTTATCAAGAAAACATGCTGTATTTTGTCAAATGCCTTTTTTGTGTCAATCCATAAAATCGTGTGCTTTGTCTTCTTTGATTCATTAATGTAGTTTATTATGCTGAACCATCCTTGCTTGCCTGGTGTAAAACCCACTTGATCACGATGAATAATTCTTTTAATGTGTTTTGGATTTGATTAGCATGTATTTTATTAAGGATTTTTGCATCTATTCACTAGAGAAATGGGTCTGTAATTTTCTTTTTTTTTTTTGTAATATCTTTATCTGGCTTTGGTATTAGAGTGATATTGGCTTCATAGAATGAGTTTGGTAGCGTTCATTCTTGTTCAATTTTTTGGAAGAGCTTGAGTAAGTTTGGTATTAAATCTTCTTTGAATGCTTGGTAGAACTCACCTGTGAAATCATCTAGTCCTGGGCTTTTCCTTTTGGGGAGCTGTTTGATGACTGGTTCAATCTCTTGTGATTGGTTTGTTGAGGCCTTCTATTTCTTGTAGAGTCAGTGTAGGTTGTTTGTATGTTTCTAAGAATTTTTCCATTTAGTCTGTATTGTCTAGTTTTTTGTCACGAAGTTGTTCATAGCAGCCTCTTATGATCTCTCTTATTTCTGTGAGGTCAATAGTAATATTCCCATTTTCATTTTTTATTTCATTTATTTGCATCTTCTCTCTTTTTTTCTCAGTCAGTCTAGCTAAGGATTTGGCAATTTTATTAATCTTTTTGAAGAACCAACTTCTGGTTTTGTTAATTCTATTGCTTTTTGTTCTCAATTTCATTTATTTCTGCTCTGATCTTTGTCATTTCATTCCTTCTGCTTGCTTTGGCATTAGTTTGCTGTTCTTTTTCTAGTTCCTCCAGCTGTGTAGTTAGGTCATTGATTTTAGCTCTCTCTTCTTTTTTAATGTAAGTAGTGAGGGCTATAAATTTGCCTCTCGACACTGCCTTTGCTGCATCCATAGGTTCTGATATGTTGTATTCTTATTGTCATTCGTCTCAAGATATTTATTGATTTCTCTGGAAATTTTTTCTTTGACCCACTGATTATTTAAGAGTGTGTTGTTTAATCTCCATATATATGTGAATTTTCCCTTTTTCTGCCACTTGTTGATTTCCAACTTTATTCCATTATGATCAGAGAAAGTGCTTTGTATAATTTTTATTTTGTTGAATTTATTGAGATCTGCTTTGTGACCCAACATATGATCTATCCTGGAGAAAGATCCATGAGCACTTGAAAAGAATGTATATCTTGCTGTTTTTGGGTGCGAAGTTCTGTATACATCCATTAGGTTTAGTCCATTTATCATATTATTCAAGCTCTTTTTTCTTTTTCTTTTTTTTTTTAAAGATTTATTTATTTAATCCCCTCTCCCTCCCCTGGTTGTCTGTTCTTGGTGTCTATTTGCTGCGTCTTGTTTCTTTGTCCGCTTCTGTTGTTGTCAGTGGCACGGGAAGTGTGGGTGGCGCCATTCCTGGGCAGGCTGCTCTTTCTTTTCACGCTGGGCAGCTTTCCTCACAGGCGCACTCCTTGCGCTTGGGGCTCCCCCACGCGGGGGACACCCCTGCGTGGCACGGCACTCCTTGCGAGCATCAGCGCTGCGCATGGCCAGCTCCACACGGGTCAAGGAGGCCTGGGGTTTGAACTGCGGACCTCCCATATGGTAGACGGACGCCCTAACCACTGGGCCAAAGTCCGTTTCCTCTTTTTTCTTTATTGATCCTTTGCCCAGATGTTCTGTCCAATGCTGAGAGTGCTGTATTGACATCTCCAACTATTATTGTAGAGATGTCTATCTCTCACTTCAGTTTTGCCAGTGTTTGCCTCATGGTTATGTGCATTATATTTATGATTGTTATTTCTTCCTGGTGAATCATCCCTTTTATTAATATGTAATGTCCCTTTTTTTCTCTAATAACAGTTTTGTTTCTAAGTCTATATCATTTGATAAAAGTATAGCTACCCTAGGTTTTTTGTTTTGTTTTGTTTTTTGTTTTTGGTTACTGCATGCATGGAATATCTTTTTCCAACCTTTCGCTTTTAATCTATTGTTATCCTTGGGTCTAAGGTGAATCTCTTGCAGACAGCATATAGATGGCTCATGTTTTCTTATCCATTCCACCAGCCTGTGTCTTTTGATTGGGGAGTTTAATCCATGAACAGTCATTGTTATTACTGTAAAGGCAGTTCTTATTTCATCCATTTTGATGTTTGTGTTTTGTCTGTTGTTTTATTTTTGACACTTTTGGTTACTGTTACTGATACAGTCATCATTTCTAGACTCTCTTCCAGGCCTCTCTCCCATCTTTTCTTTTCAGGCTGTAACATTCCTTTTAGTATTTCCTGCAAAGCTGGTCTTTTTGTTATAACTCTCTCAGTTCCTGTTTATCTGTGAATATTCTAATCTCACCCTCATTTTTGAAAGATAATCTTCCAGATATAAAATTCTTGGCTGGCAGTTTTTCTCTTGTAGCATCTTAATATATCAGACCACTGCCTTCTTGCTTCCATGATTTCTGATGAGAAATCAGCACTTAATCTTATTGGGTTTCCCTTATATATTATGCATTCTCTTGCTGCTCTCAGAATTCCCTGTCTTTGGCATTTGACATTCTGATTAGTTTGTGTCTCAAAGTTGGTCTATTCAGATTTATTTGGATGGGAGTATGTTGTGCTTCTTGGACACAGGTATCCATGTCCTTCAATAGGGTTGGGAAATTTTCCACCATTATTTCTTCAAATATTCCTTCTTCCCCTTTTCCCTTCTCTTCTTCTTCTGGGACACCCATGACATGTATATTTGCATGTTTCTTACCATCATTTAGTTCCCTGAGACCCTGTTCAATTTTTTCATTCTCCTCTTCATCTGTTCTTTTGAATGTTCACTTTTGGAGGCCATGTCTTTGAGCTCACCAATCCTTCCTTCTGCTTCCTCAAATCTACTGTTATATGCCTCCAATGTATTTTTATTTCCTTTATTGCAACTTTCATTCCCATAAAATCTGCTCTTTTTCTAGGTATGCTTTCAAATTCTTCTCTGTGCTTCCCCAGTGTCTTCTTAATATCCTTAATCTCTTTAGCCACCTCATTGAATTTATTAAGGAGATTTGTTTAAACATCTATGATTAGTTGTTTCAACTCCTTTATGTCATCTGCAGGCTTATCTTGTTCCTTTAACTGGGCCATATCTTCCTGTTTCTTGGTATAGATTGTAATTTTTTGTGGGTGTTTTTGCATCTGGCTTGCAAAAGTCAGATGTATTTATTCTGAGTGCAGTTTCTCCCTTTAGCTCAGGGCTTTCTTGTCTTTTCTCTTGTTTGTTGTGTAGTAGGAGTTGAGGATACAGTTGGTGCTATAAGCTATGGAGGCTGAAGCTGTCCATGTTGCTCTAGGAATTAATGAAACTTCTCCCACTTTTCTTCCCTGCCAGGGGTAGGGACAGAGCTGCAGCTGTGTATAATCCAAGTTGGGCAGGACAAGACTATCTGTAGTTGACTGGACAGAATGATGAAGCTTCATACGTCTTCCTCCCCTACCTTGGGTGGGGATGGAGCTATAGTTGTGGGCAGCAAGCTGTGCTGTGTGGGTCCAAAATGACCACAGTTGCCCAGGTAAACTGATGTAGCACCAGAACCCCTCCCTGCCAGGGGTAAGAATGGACCCTCTGGAGTACCCAACAATCCAATCCATGTGGGCCAGATATGCCTGCAGTTGCCCTGAGAGGCTGAGGGAGTACTGTCACTTCTGCCCTGTAGGGGTAGGAATGGAACCACCAACACCTAACAGTTCAGTTCCTATAGGCTGAAAGTACCCACCGTTACCTGAAGAGGCTGAGGAAGCACCAGTCACCTCCTATTCTATTAGGGCATGGGATTGGATCCACAGGCACCCAACAGTTCAGTCCCTATAAGCTGAAATTACCCACCATTGTCCAGAGATGTTATGGAGACACCAGACCACTCCTATCCTATTGGGGTTGGGGGTGAATCCATAGGCATCTAACAGTCCAGCCCAAGCAGGCCATTGCCTGGAAAGGCTGTGGAAACACCAGCCCCCTCCTTTCCTATTGGGGAGTGAGGGTGGATCCACAAGTACCCACCAGTCAGGCTGTGTGGGCCAAAAGCATCTGCACTTACCCAGAGAGGCTGGGAAAACACAGTCCTTCTCTTGTCCTATTGGGGATGGGGTGGAGCCACAGGTGCCCAAAAGTCGGGTTTGCGTAGGCCAAAAGCACCTGAAGTTGTGCCCTGAGAGGCTGAGGGAACACCAGTCCCCTCCTATCCTATGGGGGGAGAGAGGTGGAGATGGCCTCGACAGCCTTCAACAAACCAGTTCATGTGGGCTAAAAACTCCTGCCATTTCCCAGAGAGGCCAAGGACACCCAGCACCTCTCCTATCCTATTGGGGTGTGGGCATGCAGCCCCAGGTGTCCGACTATTCAGTCTGTGCCAGCAGAGAGCATCTGCAGTTGCCTGGAGAGCCTGATGCAGGTCCCACCAGCTTCCTTTCTTCTGGAGGTGGAGCTAGAGCCTAGGCTAGGGTTACTTCTGATCTTGGTGGAAAGAGGCCAGTCCTTAACTTCCTTGGATTTTCTTTCAGCCCGGCTTCCCCTCATGCCGGGAGTGGAGTCAAATGGCAGCTACCGGACTCTTTCCCACTTGGACAGGCTCAAATCCTAAGTGTTTCTAGAATTATACTTTAGCTAGCTGAGGCAACTAATCAGTTGCTAAGGTCAGTGGACAACTGTCTCTTCCTCCACCGTTTATGGGAAATGAAGCTTCTAACTTCAGCCACAAAATAGCTCCTGGGTGGCTTATGCCACTTGAGTAGGAGGAGCACCAGCCTCTGTGGCATGGTTTGCAGTTTCCCAGATTGGTGGTGCAGGTCCCCCCAGCTTCCTCCCTGCTGGAGGTAGGGCTGGGGTTTAGGCTAGAGCTGCAATCTGATCTGGGTAGAAAGAAGCCAGTCCCTACCAGCACTGGGATTTTCAATCAGCCCCGCTTCCCCTCATGCCTGGGGCAGAGTCAAAATGGCGGTTACTGGCCTCCTTCTGACCTGGACAGGCTCAAAGCTGAGCTGTTCTAGGATTATACTTTAGCACCGAATTTACCAATCAGGAGCTGAAGTCAGTGCCACACCGTGTCTTCCTCCCCCGTTTTTTGGGAAATGGAGTTTCCAACTCAAGCCTCGGAATAGCTCCTGAGGCAGTTTGTGCCATGGGCACCAACCTCCGCAGCGTGAGGGCTCTACTCAGGAATTCTCTCTGCAGATGGGCAGTCTCCTCCTCCCATACTTTCAAGGATGTTGCAGGATGCTCTTCTGGTCTCCTGGGTCCCCCAAACAGGTGCTTTGGGTAGCTCTGGGTGACTACTAACTGCCCTGTAGCTTGAGCAGACTCCAGGAGCCCCCTACTCTGCCACCATCTTGGCTGCCCCCACCCCCCAGCTGCTTGCTTTTTGACATGCGTCACATGGGGGCTGGTTAGAATTACAGAATCTCAGGCCCTCACCCTAGGATTGCTAGATCAGAATATATAATTTTGTAAGATCCCCAGGTGTTTCGAGTTTCAGAAGCGCTGCCTAGTCCAATGATTCTCAGCTTTTAGCAGTACATGGAAATCACCTACATATTTTTTTCTTAATACTGATGTCTGGGTCCCACCCCCCAAAAAAGTCTTCTGATTTAATTACTCTGGAGTAGCATCTGGGCACCTTTTTTGAAAAAAGAAAGAACAAGAAAAATAGTTTATTTCTGCCTTACAGAAACTGTCAGTGCACAGATGTGTTGAATTCATCTATTTGTCCAAAGCAACAGACTCCTAGTGTGGGCCCAGAAATCATTTCCTTGCTGAGCTCTGAAGCTCGGCCCCCCAGAAGGCTGATTGCAGGGTTACTCCCAGGTCAAGCCACAGACTATGAGTGGAGGTCTTAAACCTCATCCCAGGACTTCCCTGGGATGGAATAAAGAGTACAGAAAGGGGGTAGAGGACACAAAAGACAAAGCCTAGCTCCCCACCCAGCCAAGGGCTCACAATGCCTGAGGAACCCAGGGCTGGAGGTTGGGCTGCAGAAAGGGAACATTCCTGGGAGGTCCCAAGTTCTGGGCGTGTGTCTGTCTGTGTGTCTGGTCTGTGTGGGAGGGAAGGCGCCCACCACAGCTTTCATTCTCATCTTCTGCTACTCTCCCTTGCCTTTGTGTGTTCTGTTCATCTCGCCATTCCTGACCCAGCCAGCCCCTACCGCTGAGTATCTGTACTCCTGCTGATCCTCTCCTGGCTTTTCTTCCCCGGGAGGGTCCTGGGCAGGCGAATGGGGGAGACAGAAGGGATAGGGTGGCCAGACAGAGGTCCACAACCCTTCAAACAAGCCTAAAATCAACTCACAAACAAGGACCCAACCCACTTCCAGCCCCACTCCTTTCTTCCTCCAGACAATGGTCCAGCCATCCTCCACTCTATCCTCTTCCTCCATAGCCTGGGAGTCTGGACCAGAGGGTTCAGGCTGGGCGCAGACCTGCTAGCTCCCTATCATTCGTAGCGGTGACCTCCATCTCCTCCACACTGTCCGCATCATCATCATCCTCATCAGTCTCTCTAGTTGTCCTAAGTGCAGTGGCTGAGACCCTGCACTTTCCCTCAGAGCAGCCCCATCACCCCCTGGAAGTGGTGGAACGTGGTCTGCAGCTGCTGGCTCACCCACGGCAGATGCCCATCTTCCTCACCTGTATCCAACGCGATGGTCACAAGCTCCCCGGGGAAGTCCTCCACTCACCTAGCTCCAAGCCAGCATTGCTAACGACGTACCCCTCCCCTGCACCCCCAGCCACTAGGCCTTCTCCTGGCTGTGCATGCCCCCCAAGCCATTTTCCACGGATCTGCAACGCCATCACCAGGTTGTGGACCCTGGGCATCTTTTTTAAAAAGTTTTTATTTGAAATAATTTCAGGCATAGACAAAAGTTGCATAATTAATATAAATAATCCCTATATGGTATTCACCCAGAGTCCCCAAATGTTGCCACATTTGCCTTATCTTTCTTCCTACCCACCATCTCTCTCACCCGTTACATACACGTGTATGTGTGTTTGTGTGGGTATGTATATACGTATAATTTTTCCTGAATTATTTGGGACTAAGTTGTAGATATGTGGACATCTATTTTTCAAAAAGCCTCCTAGAAAGTTCTAATGTACAGCCACGGTGAAGAACCACTGATTCAGTCAAATGCCTTGTTTCCCAGACTGAGAATGAAGCCCAAAGAAGGGAAGCAACTTTCCCTTCAGGAGGCAAGATGAAAACTCAAGACTCCTGACTCTAAAAGAGATGCCACTCTGAAGCTCTATGTAGAATATTCATTTATCTATATTTAAATTTATGTTGTCTAATTCTTACTTTAAAAGTCTCAAACTTATGGAAAAGTTGCAAGCACAGTGGAATCAGTTGAGAAATATCCTGAGCTAGTATCCCTTTGAATCCTGCCTCTCTCACTTTCTCCCAATTCTCCCTCTGGGCCATATTGAATATATATACTTGGACTTCTCATTCCAGCCTTTTCTCTTAATCTTCCACATTTTCTATCTCTTTATTTCTCTCTCCTCTATTTTGGGCAATGCCCTCAAATCTACCTTCAAGTTTGTTCATTCTTTCTTTGGCCAAATCTAATCTGCTTCTTTAACTTTTCCACTAAGGTTTTAATTCCATGTCTGTTTCTCTTGTTTTCCACTCCTTTCCAGACCTTTGATCATTTTAAGTTATTTTGGAGTCTCTGTCCTATACTTCCAATATCTGAACTTCCCGGAGGCTAACCCTGCTATTGGTTTTGTCTGTGATTCTCACTCAAGGTGAATTGCTCCTTTGTGTGTTTATAATTTTGGACTGTGAGTTCCTATCCAATGAGCCTATTTGGGAGACTCCTTTGTGGTCTGGGTTGAAGTTATGTCCCTGCAGTGGGATTGTGCGATTGCTTCTGCCACACATCCCAATTTTTATCTTAAATCCTCAGCTTGGGGATTCCCAGACCATGAGGCTAGGTGTAAGTTCAAATCCCAAACACAAGATCAGCATGGACCTGCGATCTTGACTCTTCGGGGGTGTGAATTCTTCTTCCTCACACTCAAATTCCAAGTCAGGATAAAAAGCTTCCCTGCCACTTTCCTTTTCCAATTAACTGATTGTTTTCTCTAAGCCACCACAGTTTAGTCTTCAAGAGTCCAAGCGTTATGCAAGGGAAGGGGGGATCTCGGTGCCAGTTCCCTTCCTTGCAGGGATGGGGCTTTTCTCTCATCCAAGCCCTTAGCTACAAGGTTGACCCCACATCCCTTCCCGTAACCACTACGTCAGCTGATGTACCGGACAGGTCAGACCTTCATTTCTGGAAATGAAGAAAGGTGTTTTCCTTTCTTGCAAAGTTAGTTATGTACCTAAATGAAGATTTGCTAAATTTTAACCAGTGTTTCTAGTGGAAAGTTTTCCAGCTATCTAGCCCACTGTAGTGTCAGGCTGTTAAGGCGAAAGTCATTTTAAAAAATTTGATGTATTACAATTGCAGCATGAATATTGTCAAAAAATCTCAGAGACAGAAATTTCTCCTCCAACCCTTCCATTCCAGCCTGCTGACGATCAGACTTCCAAGACAGAGAAAGTTGTTCGTCCAAAGACAAAATATACAAACAGATTTCCGCTTCTTTCTGAAAATTCAACAAAACAAGAGCCAAGAGTCAAAAGCAAAGCCCTGCGTCTTCCTCGGAGGCCTGAGCTCACATCCTGGAGCACCTTTCCTCAAGGAGACGAGGCAGCCTACGACGTTCTGAGGAGGTGTTCTCAGTGCGGCATCCTCCTTCCCCTGCCAACCCTAAACCGGCATCAGGTACCAGCCTCTGTTCTCTCCTGACCAGGCTGAGGCCCTTCTGGAGAATGGCTTAAAGAAATCCAGGACCTGAAGAATGTCAGCCAACCTTGCAGCCGAAGGGCCTTCTCCTCTCCCCACACTCCGTGAGCCCAGAGGGCTCAGGCACCCACTCAGAGCTCCCGCCACCTGGTTTATTTGACCCCACATCTCCCATAGACTGGGCCCCCTTTGAAAGTAGAGCCAGATCTTTCCTGTCTGTATCACCAGATTCCAGCCCAGGGACTGACACAAAGTGCTTCAAAACTGTTGAGTAAATGAACAGTGGTTCGGTCAAGGTCCTAAGTCAGCTGGTGGCTTGGTCAGAACTTTTGCCTCAAGTAGATCAAAGTGTACGTTTCCCTCTATACCAATATCCTGATTTTTACCTACTGGATTATTGTCTAGTAATAGGAAAAATTAACCTTGGAGGTAGTTAACCATTATGTGCCCATCACAATGCTACGTGCTTTACAAATAGTTAATCCTCATTATAAGCAATAGACAGGGATTTTACCCCATCTTACAGATGAGGAAACTGGACAAAAAGGTGGAGTAGCTTCCTCAGGGTTACACAATCAGAAAGCGGCAGAATCCAGCCTAGAATCCACATGCATATAGTCTCAAGGTGTGTACTCTTAAATTCTAGGCTGAATGCCACTCATTAATTTCTTTTTCATATTTTTTGATGTGTTGCAAAATACAAAAGTGCTAGATTTTGTTGTAAAATGACATATCACACATACAAAGAAGTATAAAAGCAAAGCTAATCACCCCTTACCCCACCTCCCCAGTCCACGCACAGAGATGCCAGTTTCAATGGCCTGACAGGTGGCCTTTGACCGCGTTGTATCTGCTCATGCAAACCTAAATAAGCACAGACAAGGATATGAACGGGTTCTTACTCTCCAAATATTGTACTGTACTCATTATTCTGCTACTTGCCTTATATGATTGCTCTTCTTATAAAAATGTAGGTATAAATCTTTTTTTTCTAACTTCTTTATGCATCTGTACATGCACGTATGCATATAATTTTACAAACATGGGCTAATTTGGGACTCTCTGGAGATGGGATTTTTCCTTGCCCCACAATTTGATGTTTCCTTCCATACTTTTCCCCATCCTTAAAAAAAAAAACTTCAGATAAACATTTTAGCATAAGTATGTGCATGCAATTATTGTTTATCGGAAATTCAAATTTAACTGGGCATCCTGTGTTTTATCTGGCAACCCTATTATATAACCACATACAAAGAGACACACTTGGAGTCCTGCTTATACACACTTCTATGCCAATTATAACTCAGCAATACCCAAGCTCAAGGAAATCCCTCCAGATCAAATAATATGGCTCACATCCTTTTTTTTTCATACTGGTTAAGAGTCCACAGTGTGGGCGTTCTCTGCTCTGTCCCTTCATCGCCCCCTGCTGACGACAGGCCTCTCTTAAACCTTGTTCCTAGTGTCAGGGAGCCCCTTCCTGGCTGCGTGGGCTCCACGCCTTTTCCAGGCCATCTCAGCCCAATCTGGGGGTGCCTATAGCTCTAGGCAGTGGGATGGGGTAGTGGGCAGCACACCCAGAGAAATTCCAGGAACTATCACTACCCACTTTAAGTGCAGCAACCGTTTTAATATCCTTTTCCTTAGGAGAAATGCTGGAGGTTAGCTTCATCCAGAGGGAAACAAGTGAGAAATTCCAGCTAAATCTGGAAAAGAAAAGGTACTACTGATTTCAAAGCGTTCGTTTTCGTTTTTTTAACACTGGTTTTCCTGCTTATTTTCTATGATAGTCTTTACTTGTGAAAAAGAGATGGGTTTTATTTGTTGGGTTTCTTTCTTGTAAAACGAAAAGGCTTGGATTTTAACTCTTGTCCTTCTTTTGAACAGAGGCGTTAGTTTGCCCAGGGGCTACAGATAAGCCCGCCTAAAAACAAAAGCCAAAGCGTCTCCAGTTCTTCCAGATCCGGGCCCTGGAGGTGAGACATTTTGGAGAAGCCAGCTTTGCCCCTGAAAAATAAAAAAAACCTCCATGAAAGTCTCTCTTCACCTTTCTTTGGATTCCTTACTGGATTGGAGGGCTGGGGGCAAGGGAGGGCAGGGGGAGGCAGTGCGCGGGGAAGTGGGGGGAAGCGGGGAGCAGCAGAAAAGAATTGAAAGAAGGAAAGAGAAATGAGCCTGGGGTGGTGAACCAGGGCCAGGGGAAAGGCAAAAGGGGCACCTTCGAAGACTTCTGCGCAGGGAGAGTCCCTGGGAGAAGCCCAGAGATGCAACCTACCCGCCGGCAAACAGTACCCCCCTACCTTTCTGCCTGGGCTTTGGGGAGACCCCTTAGGGCACCAGCCCTTGGCACATAAGGGAAGGTCCAAGGAAGGTGGGTGGGTTAGATGCACCCACTCTCCAGAGACTGGGAATGTGCGCCGTTCTCAAGCTTTGGCGTGTTCCCTAAGTCAGGTTTGCTTAAGGCTGGTCTTTGGGGGCCTTGTCTGAGCAGGCGGGAGTGGAGCCCCCCGCCAGAGCGCGCAGCAGCAGGGTTCCGAAGGAGGAGCGCGCGGCCGGGCTCCCGGGAAGCCGCAGG
This sequence comes from Dasypus novemcinctus, assembly GCF_030445035.2. NCBI lineage: Eukaryota > Metazoa > Chordata > Mammalia > Cingulata > Dasypodidae > Dasypus > Dasypus novemcinctus. The sequence goes on from NC_080693.1 coordinate 28,006,926, forward strand.
GTCCCGGGAGGCGCAGGAAAGGCAACGGACTGACCAGGCCCGAGCCCGGGCCCGCTGAACATCTCCCTTGCCGGGAAGGGGCAGGGGCCCGTCCTCACCCCGAGGCCGCCGAGCCCGCCGCCTCGCAGCCCCCCGCCGGGGCGCCAGCCTGGCCTTCTGCGCGCACTGTCAGCTGATTTGACAACTTCAGGCTTGGGCCCCTAGGGCCGGTGGCGGTGAGCAGAGCCCCGCAGGTGGCGGCGCGTCATAAAGGCGGCCCGGTGCCCGGCCTGGAGCCTCCGCGAGGGCAGGACGTGGACCCCCCGCCCTCGCGGAGTTGGCGTCCGAGCAGCAGCGGCGCTGGCGGAGCAGGCGGGCGCGCTCGCCGTCCCTGCAGCCCGAGCGGGGCGCAACCCGAGCCGGGCGCCGCGAGCCGGTAACTGGCGGGCGCGGGCAACCGGGGCAGGGGGCGGGCCCGGGGGGCTCAGACCCGGGTGGCCACGGATTCGCAGAGGCCGGCGCGGGGAGGTGGGGCTGCCCTCCGCACAGACCTCGGGGAGGCTTCCGTCCCTCACTGGCAGCTGTGCCATCTGCCGGACCGAGTTCGGGAGTCACGCTGGGTTCGAAATCCCACCTCCCCAGTTTCGACGTGCTCTCGCTGGGGAGCTGAACCTTCCACCTCTGTGTCCTCATTTGCAAAATGGGTGCATTCTTAGCCTCCTTGCAGAAGGGTTCTGGCGCCAACCTACTAAAGACAGGGAAGACCGATGGCATTTACTACGTGTCAGGCATTGTCCTGCTGCTTTCCATATATCTGCTCATTCAATCCTCTCGACACTAGGAGAAAGGTATTACTATTACCTCTATTTTACAGATGTGGGACTTGCCCAAGGTCACACAATTAGCAACTGAGGGGCAGGATTCAACCCCCTAAGCAACACTGCCTCTCCCTGGTGGGAAGGTCTGGGGAGTCTCTAGAATGCCAGATCACAGTAGGGCTACTTGCAACAACTTTCCCAGCCCACAGAAGACATTATCCCAACTCCACCCTACAGATTTGCCCATCGGACCATCTGACCTTCACTGAGGGCAAAGAGTTTGGTTTAGCTCTTGAACTGGTTTGGTTTTTCTTGAGCACATTTTGGGTACCTAGCTCCCTGAAAGTTTCCCTGTGTTTGAAGAGACAGCCCTATGTATTCATTGTAAATGCTTATGTACCTGCTCAAAAGAAGAATGAGGCTGCTCCTGGCCTCAAGGAGTTTGCAGGTCCCATGGGAGAGAAAGGCATAGGCACAGGTTTTGCAAAGGGATGGACACTGCCCAGAGGGGACAGAGAAAGGAGAACGGGGAGGAGAAAGGCAGGGTTCTCTGCAGCCCCTAGAAGCAGCAGTGAGAGGTACACCGAACACCATGAATCAGCCTTACAAGCATGAAAGTACATGTTTGGCAATCACACACAACCAAAAAGATGCTCACAGGCACACTGGTATAGATACCTGTGATGGGGGCAATGGAGTGGGATATACGGGTAAAGAAAACCCGAGAGGGGTCTGGCGCAGACAAATAATGTTAGTCCATCCTGGATCTAGAGGTATGATTAACTGGCCACTCTGCACCTGCAGCCCAAGAAGTGGGGATCGAAAAGAAATACCTGAGGGTCAGAAAGCCCAGAAACGAGCCTGGGCCCTGTTAGTCCCGCTGTGTGAAGCACAGGCAAGTCCCTTCTCCTCTCTTGGCGTCTGTCTCCATCTATAAAGCAATGAATTTGCAGGTCTCTTCCAGCCCATAGTGTTTGGTTTGGTTTGTTGTTTGTTTTTTGTTTGCTTACTTTTTGAGTCATGATAGACAATCTTGACCACTTGGCAAGGTAGCCAATAAAAGCTTTATGGAGAGGTGGGGCTGGAATCTTGAAGAATGGGAGGTTTTGGAGAGGCAGAGAAAAGGAGGGGTGATTTCAGGCAGGGGGTCTACTGAAAGCAATAAAAGTCATCCACGCTTAAGCAGGTGCTGTAGAGCCTGACTTGATGGCTTAGTGTCAGATAGGCCTCAGCCCAGCTCCCCTGGGCCTCCCAGCTGGCCCAAGTCAGAAGCCAGCCAGTCCTCCCTTGCTCTGCCTTCACCAAGGACCAAGTCACGCCTCTCAGGAACCCCCAAGCCCTTCCGTCCCAGTCCTTACACCTGGACCCTTGCAGCCACTCATGCGCCACTCCTTCCTCCCCCAAAGCCTGACCACATCGCTTCCAGACACACAGCCCTGCAGCCTTCCGGGGCTCTCCATGACCTTGGCTGGGCCTCCCCACCCTTGTCCTGCCTCTGTGTCATTTGGATGTAAACACAACCATCAGCGATGTATCTTACAACACACAGTGATTGTCACCAGGGAAGGGGCAAGCCAGGTCAAAATTCCAAGACCTCAGGGTGAGGGGAAGTTGGAGTCAGTGTCTCTAGGTAGAATCTTCAGGGGCCTCTTGGTCCAGCACCTGCTCACTTCCCCACCTCCAGTTTCATCACTACCCACACCCCATCCCTTACAAGTTAAGCTCTAGCTGTCCAAACCATTTGAATGCCCCCAAATATGACTACATCAGGTGAATCCATAAATCTGTGACTTTGCACATATTGTTTCCCTGCCTGAAGTGCATCAGTTCCTCCTCCACTGCCGCTAGGCCACCGTGGTCTGCCTTGCCAATCCTACGCACCCTTCAAAACCCAGCGCAGATGTCACCTCCTCTGAGAAGCCCTCTGTACTTTCTCCTTACCCAGACAGAATTAACCAAGCCCAGTTGTGCTACCCCTGTGCCAGGAATACTCCTATACCTTTCACTTCTCTCACCATGTTGTCTTTGAGTACTGGTCGTTTCCCCTGATAGAATGAAGTCCTTTAAAGTGTGGACTGTATTGTGAATTTATTGTTGAGCCACCTGTCCCTGGCACAGTACCTGATCCACCTAGGACCATGACGAAAGCTTGTTCAAATGTACTTCATTTTTGTTTGACAGGTAATGGCTCTTCCTTTTTACCCCCCACAGTGATTGCTTTTCTTTCCTCATTTTTGGAAGCCCTGCCCACCACACAATTGCACAGTACATCCAGGTGCCCTGATGGACGAAGAAAGTGAACTGATCCAACCTCAAGACCAGAGCTGCTGGGCCACTCTGCCCGATGTGTGCCTGCGTCGTGTTTTCTGGTGGCTGGGAGACAGGGACAGGTCCAGGGCAGCGCTCGTCTGCAAAAAGTGGAACCAGATGATGTACTCGGCGGACCTCTGGCGGTACAGGACCATCACTTTCAGCGGGAGACCCTCCAGGGTGCACGCGTCTGAATTCGAGTCAGCTCTTTGGTACGTAAAGAAATTTGGTCGTTATCTGGAGCACCTGGAGATCAAATTCCTGAATCCTTACAACGCCATGTTGACCAGGAAGTTCCAGGTCACCATGCGAGGCCTCCTGTCGTGCCTGGGCAAGACGAACACCCGCCTGAAAGCGCTTTCCATCCAGCACCTGGAACTGGACCGCCTGGTCTGGAGGACCAGCATCAGGAGCTCGTTCATCAAGAGCTTGAGCTTCTTCTTAAAGAAGATGGGCAAACACCTGCATTACCTCAACCTGAAAGGCGCCCGGCTGACCGTGGAGCAAGGCTGCCACGTTCTCAACACCCTGAGCCACCTACGCAGCGAGAGCATGGTCTCAGAGCTCAACCTCGAGGACTACTTCAGCCATCACCTCGCCGTCTACAGCAGCCCCCAGTTCAACAAGACCATGGCCACCTTCCGCAGCCTGGGCGCCCTGACCCTCAACTACAACTGCATCTCCGACGAGCTGCTGGAGAACCTGTGCGAGAACAATGCCAGTACCCTCCGCACCATGAACATCAAGTGCCACATCCACGACCCCCACGGGCAGGTCATCTGGGGCATGTCGTGGGCCAATCTGACCAGGCAGGCCACTAGCCTGAAGGTGAACTTCTTCTTTGAGCGGGTCTTGAAGTACGAGCGCCTGGCCCGGATCCTCTTGCAGGAGATCCCGGTCAGGAGCATCAGTCTGAGAAGCTGCTATTTCAGTGACCCGGACTGGTCCATGAGGCCCACGCTGATGGACCTCCTGCCCATTTTCCGGCACACTCTGCAGGTGGGTATGACGTGAGGGCAGGGAGGCTGGCTCCCCCGGAGGGAAGCCCACCGCTGCCTGCTCTCGGCTGGGCTTGCTCAAACCCGCTCATGCCCAGTGCCTCTTGGACTCAAATGTAGGTTCCGGGGAATGTCGCCAAACCATGTCTCTCTGCACCCCCGAAGGCCACAGCAGGCTACAAAAGCTGCTGCTCATTCCCTACACGTGGAACACAATACATTTTCTTTTTTTGGCTGTCAGCCAAGAAAAATTCCTCTGTCCCGGGTTCAGAGCTTTGAGGTAAGAAGATGCCTCTACAGGTGAGAAGTAGGCAGCCTCCTCCGGCCTTCCCACCAGGTCACAACAGCGAGCGGGAGGCAGTGTGGCAACTCTGGTCTGCTTTAGGCATGGGACCTGACTGGTTACAGCAGTCCCTGCTCACTGGAAAGATAGACTGGAGAGAGCCAAGCAAAGCAAAAAGCCGTACTTGACTTAGGTCATGAGGGAGCTCAGCGCTCCTGGGCGGCTTTCTACCCTGGCAGCTTTCCCACCAATAAAATCAGGATACTTCTGTCCCTGCTGAGGACCGCACAGCAGGTTGTGATGATGGCTGTTAATAGGAATGAATGCCACAATTAACCACTGAGGCTACACCGTGCTAATAGCTCACTTTGATACCCTCCTCGCCCTGAGGTGGGCAGGGCAGGCATCAGTATCCTTTCGTGCTACAGAATTGGAGGTTTGACGATTTACCTGCAGTCACGCAGTAAGTCCACCTCAGGGCTGGGACCGGCATCCTGCTCAGTGGACTCCAAATTCCAAGTTTGCCAACTTGGATGAGTTTGCATTCGTTCTCCGATCTCTTCCTCTGAGAGGTACGCGCCAGGCGTCCCTTCTCTAAAGTCCCATGCAGGCCCAACCTGGGTAGTGGATGACCCCGGCCAGTCCCCGCATCTCGGCCCACACCCGTCTTCCCTTTTGGTGGTTTTCCAGAAATTAACTTTTGAATTCAACAACAACCACGAGTCGCTGGACGAGGAGCTGCACCTCCTCATCTTGTCCTGCAGGAAGTTGTTTTACTTCAAAATCTGGGCTTTCCTGGATGTTAAGTTTGTGGAGCGGATCCTCAAGAGTCAGGAGGAAGGGCAGTGTGCCCTGCGCACGCTCAAGGTAAGGAGCCCGGGCTGCTTCCATGGGGGCGGAGCAGGGGGTCCGGAGCCCAGGGCCGAGCCCGAGGGCAGCAGGCGGCCCGCCTGGCCTTCTGCTCTGGGACTCAGGTCAGAAGCAAAGCAGGGAAGAGTGGGCGCTTGGTTCACCTCAATCTGTCCACGGAAAACTAACACTTTCACAGAAGGGAATTTGGAGAACCCTGCTCAGTCGTTGACTTGGGCTTTTTCCAAATCTGCCAATAATAGTGCTTGGAGATCATTTGATTGTTTTCAGTGGCTGGATGATGTAGTTACTGTGTGTGTGTGTGTGTTCTCTATTGGCACAGGTGAGAATTTATACAAACAGATACGAGACAAATGAAGAGGACAGGATGCTGCGGGAGATTTACAGGAAGTACCGAAAGCTGATCGATTCAGAGCTTAACTATTTTGTCATCGCTTACCCCATGATGTAATGAGCATTCTCCAAAGGAAGAAAGCTAGGAGCACTTTGAACTCTAAAATCCAGTCGTGGCAGAACTACACTTGGGGCACTCCCAGCCCCCACCCCTTTTTCTTCTCTTTTTTCTCCTCCCTCGATTTTGCCACTTCCACATCAACACGAGTGCCCGCAAAGGCTGGCCTCTTGGTGATGTCAAGTCCCCAGGTGATTTTAAAGTGCTATCTTTACCAACCATCCAGGAGTGATTTCTCTTTTTGTAATTTGGTTTTGCTTTTTCATACCATCATGCAACCACAGAGCTAAAAACCTCAAGCTACTCAGACCAGTGTCTTACTCGGTTCCTACTAAGCTGTGCTCCTGAAAGTGTGTGGCAAGAGCCCTGGAGCTCACAGAGTCGGGTTTTCTACTTACTGATATTATCAATTCAGAAATGCTGTATTTCCTGGCCGCCCTTCGTGTCACAGCCTCCTGGCATTGACCTTGGCCCTGCCTGATCTCAGATGGATGGAAATCTGCTAGCACGTCCCTGCATGGAGCAGAGGAATCCCCACTTAGAAGGAGCCTTCACAAAGCTGCAACTTCCCCCCACGAAGAGGTAGCTCACACCCTAATTTATCCGCTTTGTGGACTCTGATCTTCTACATCTGCTTTTCTTGTGTCTCATTTATTTTTCCATCCTGGCAGCATCATGCCCAGTCTGCTGTGAACACTGAGTCCTCACGTGGGGCCAAGCCAGAGGTGCCCATTACCCTCGTAACTGTGAAGACGTTGGAATGTCATGGAAAAGGGTCCTATTGTAATGTTAGCTGAAAAAAGCAGCACACAAAACTGTATATTTAGTTAATATCAATTACGTAAAACACATATAAGGATTTTTTTTTAAGTCAAGAAGAGATACACCAAAAATGGTTATAGTAGTTATCTCTGAGTGATGGAATTATAGGCGGGTTTCTTTTCCTTTTTTGTACTATTCCATATTTCTCAACTTTTCTACAATAACCAGGTGTTATTTTTATAATCAGGGGGAAAAGTATTGCTTTTTAAAATAGGAAGCGATTATTCTTCTTGACCCCATGCCCTAGGTACGTATTGCTTCTGGTCTTTTGAGATCTTTGTCATGGAGTTGCATATAAGTTTTTCTTTCAATAGATAGATACTATCAAAATCCCAAAATAATTTTGACAAGTAACTTCTCAGATTTTGTCTTGCCTTCTGTATGCTGTATCCATGTTCATGCTTAGCTTTGCCAAGATTTATAACTGTTCAGTGCATTTCAATATTCAAAGCTCTTTCATTGGAGTGGGGGTAGCTCAGTGGTTGAGTGCCTGCTTCACATTTACGAGGTCCCAGGTTCAATCCCCAGTACCTCTAAAAATAAAGCTTTTTCATACTCACTCTCTCATCTGAATCTCCCTACCATGGTGTTTGGTAGATTTTTTCCCCCCACTTCAATAATGTTCAGAAAAAAATGGATGCTGGCCAGGAGAATTGGGGCTTGGCCCTTGGGACCTCCAAGTTCTGGTAGTACGCTGAAACTGGAAGAGCCCATGGGAGCAATGTAATGCCAGGTGGACCAGAGAGGAGGTGACCTGCCTAGAACTGGATTTAGGAAGTGCTGGAACTGGAAGTGAAATTCAACCCAGGTCCAGAGTTGCGCTCTGAATGACCATGTTTGCCTCCCAAACAAAAAGATTTGGAGTCAATTGTACTGTATCCCCAGTAAGCACAAGGGTGTTTGGCAGAGAGGATCAGCTCAAACTGTTTTACTATATTTAGCTTAGAAATGCTGCTGGGTAATATGGAACTCTTTAAAACGAAGTATTTTGAGTAAAATAAAAAATATGAATAAATATTTTTTAAATGATTAATGCCATTTTCCAGGGGAAAAAATATCACCAACAGAACCTTGAAAGAATCAATCTTTTATAAACACAAAATACCCCTCTTCTTTGATGAATATTTACCCCTTTAACCCAACTGGAAAATCTTTAAGAGGGGACCAACAAGAAATTTTGATTTGCAATCTGGAGCCACAGAATTTTTGCAGAATATCATACATAAAGAGAAATCACAGGCAGACGGTCACACTATGTGGCTTTCTGGTGGTACTTAGAAAATCCATCTGATTGCTATTCCTCTCATTTGCAGAAACAGATTTTAAAAAACACAGTCTTAAGCATATGCACACACAATTTTAAGTGCTCAAGTGGAAGGTAAGTTCCTTAAGGGCATGAATTTTACCGCATTCATCGCTGCATCCCTAATGCTAGAACTGCACATGGTACAGAGGAGGCACTATTTGTTGAGTGAATTAAAATAAGGTGTTCAGTCATGATCCCACCTTTGTTTATGGTACGCAATTGTTCCAAAGTAATGTTTTACTTGTTTTGACCCATCTTACTTAGTAATAAGACAAATATTTTTTAAGCAGTCAGAACGCAGTGTTCATGACCCTGATCCAACAGTGCGATTGCTCCAGCCAACAATATTGTGTACTTTTGGTAAGAGAAGGCATAGGTCACTGTTTAAGTCAGAAAAGGCCCTCGCAAATCACCTTACAAGCTCCTTTTACCAACACCCCACGGATGTTTAAAAAAATTGGTCAAGCGGTAGAGTGACGATCAAATGAGTTAGTATACAGAAAGCACCCAGAACAGTGCCAGGGGCACAATAAACATTATATGGCATTGTTATCAGTATAATGCTAAGAAGGTCTAGAAAGATACACTCTTATACTGCAAACTGATAGAATAGTGTCAAAGGAAAAATGGCACCAACAGGCAAGATTTTTTTTTTTCAGGGAGCTGCTATGTCAGGGCAGAGAGAGTAGAACTCAACCCTGTGGAAACAAAACACAACCAGCTTGCCAGCTTTCTAAGGGCTATGAGTGGTTGGAGAAAAAACCTGGAAGGCAGAGGGGTGATCAGTGGGATGAGTGATTTACTGAGGTTGCGATGAGGTCAGCTTGGTTTGGAATGTTTTCCTTTGTGGTAATTAGGCCGCCTGGAGTCTAAAGACAAGAAGGATGGAGATAAGGAACAGCCTGGCTGGGAGCCTCTCCGGCGCCTGGGTAGCTTAAGGGCTGGGGTGAGAGGGAAAGGCCTGGGGAGGGCAGGCAAGATTGACGTTTAAAATAGTTAGGGTCTGAGGTTGCCTTTTTCCCTTTTTCCCCTGCAGTCCAAGTTGTTTTTCTCTGCAGTCCTACAGCTGCAAAGTTGGTTTCAAGGTAGTCAAGACCCAGGAGGGGGCAGATAGGGGTCATTGAGGAGTCAGACTGGCAGCTTGGTCAAAAGGAAGAAAAAGTCATTGTCAGCGGCATGGAGATGGGTCAGGTAGTTGTCAAGAGACTTTAGTTCCTATGTATTGTAAACTAAACGAGAATGTATTCATGCATTATTGCTGTTAGAGAAAAACAGCACTCACTGGGACACAGAGACTGACATGATGCAGCTGGAAGTTTATTGGGAAGCTCTCCCAACAGAGGGGGTCTGACTAACAGACTTTAGCCGTCCCCCTCTTCCCAAAATGGCAGGGGTCTGAAGAGAGACTTCCGCCCGCTCGTGGAAGGTGCAGATGTGAATTTATACAGTACATCAATAGGCGGAGAAACGTTGGTCTGTGCAGAGGGGGCTAGAGTCTGAGTACAGCCGGTGGTTAATTACGCGCTGTAAAGTGAACTCTTCTCGTGTATGGCTGGGGGGTAGTGGACAAGGAGGCAGGGTATTCTTGGAATGCAGGAGGGTTTGATGGGCCTGGGCCAGGAAGGGATGAGGGTCCTTATCTGATCCATTCTCAATGTGAGATGGCTTATCCTTGGGGGAAATACGCTGTCCTCTCCAAGTAGGCATCTTGCTCAATCTATCGAAATGGAGTCACAGCCTTATGACCTGTCAACCTTTGCAGACCTGCTAAGGGGGAATTCTAACACTTGCATAATTTAAAATTTTAAGGGATAAATTTCAAGGTTCTTAGCCTGATGTTTCCAGACCTCCAAAACCTGACACCCTCCAAACTCCCATCATCTGACCTCTTTGAGCACTAGGCCCTGTACTTTGATTCAGGCATGGTTCTTTACCTTTGCTCCTCGGGTTTCCCCACCCCAAAACGGCTTTCGCCACCCATCTCTGCCTACTGATATTCACTGAGTTTATTTTCTGAAAGAGAAAACAGCTACAATCCAGAGAGGCTCTAAACTATAATGATTGCATACAACAGATGTATGCCTCCCATACAAATCCCTACAGATTCAAATCTTTCTTGAAGATTCTTTTTCAAGCCCTTCCCCAAAATTCGGTGTCTCCCCTAGGTTCCCATAGGAACTGCCCTCCTTTTCCCTTAACCCTTCACAGTGGAGTAACGGTCTCTGCTGGCCTGTGAGCAACTCCACGCAGGGACAGGTTTTGATGATGACGCAGCTGCAGTGTATTCAACAATTCATTCAGCCAGCCAATAGGCAACCTTTTAGGGAGATACTATTATTCCCATCCTATCGGTAAGGAGAAGGACGATCTCAGGTTGAGATTTATGGAGCTCTGACCCGCCCAACTCCACGTACATAATTCAAAGACTCAGAATATGTCAGGGTTCACAGAATGCGGGTCTGTATTTGAGCCTCTCAGCACAGCCAGCCAACCTGGCTCACCGTCAGGATCCCTTACGCCTGCGGGAATCGCCACACCTATCACGTCCCCAGACCCGCCTCGCCCTCCTCTCAAGCCAAGACCACCCGGCCAGGAAAAGCGATCCCGGCAGGTAGGAGCCAGTTTCCGCTTCCGGGAGCAGGGCGAGCTCGCCCGCTGATTGGTCGCTCCTCACTCTTTCCTTTGACCATAGGCTGGGTGTGAGCGAGGGGCGGGACGCTGGGAGACCAGGGTTCTTTTCGTGGTTGTCAAGGAAACCGGGAAGCACCGAGGTCATGGCGGGGGCGCGGGGGACTGAGCGAATAAGGAAGATGGGGGCCCTGCCCCTGCCCCTGCCCCCAGCCTCGACGGACTGCAGCGTAAACCCACCGGCCTTCGCGAGGAGCTCAGTGAATGGGCTCAAGGTCTGGCTCCCGCGCGCCTCTGTCTGGAAGCCCTCAGGTCGCCACTGCCCGTTTATACGCCTTTCTCCTGAAACTGGTTTAAACTTTAGTGTGGGCTACGAGGCCTTACATGATTTCATCCCAGTCTACCCCTCTGATAGCTTGTTCCACTCTCCCCTTTTCTGCCGCAGCACTGGCCTTTTCTCTGTTCACGAAAAAAGCCAAATGAGATGGTTTTCCCCAGACACAGGATCCCCGCCTTCTTGTTCACGCTTATCTCAGCTCATGCGTTACATCCTCAGGAAGGCCCTCCCAAGCACCCAGTCTAAAATGGCCGCCCATCCTGTCCCTCACTAGCACACTGTGCCACACAGATAGTGGCACTTTCCACTATCTTTAGTGACTCTCTTGTTTAGATAGACTGTCGGCTTCTAGACTGAGCTCCAAGAGCACAGGGACCTCTTATTGACCCCTAATCTCCAGCACCTAGCACAGTCCCTAGCACTGCCTATACGTGCCCAGTAAATATTTGCTGAGTGAAGGAATAAATTATCCCCCCCTGCCCACCCCCTACACACACACCCAATGCCACAGGCCTGACGTGCAATAGATGTGAGTGTACCTTTGCTGACTTACAGAAGAATCGAGTGGTTTCTCCTGAGCAGGGGACATTGCTGGAGTCATTGAGGTATGTAACAGCATTCCTACAGAGAATGTTAAAACTAGCTGCAGTTGCCTAAACAAGCAAACCCTCCCCTTTTCAAGGGCATCCGTGAGATTCTTCCTGATTTTTACATTTTTTTTTAAAGGCTTGCCAAAATTCATGATTGAATTTTCATAGAAAAGTACTTTGAGGCAAGAGATCTTGGTTTCCGGATCTGAAAGCCTGAGATCGAATGAAGCATATAGGTAATTTATTAGCCCCGTGATGTCAAGCAAGTCATCTTATCTGAACCTGTTTTCGCCTTTGAGATCCTGTTGGTGAAATGCATTACAAATCGTAAACGTCTGTTGTTAAGGGGATGAGAGGGTTCTGTGCAGAGCTGGGAACCTGCCTTCCTGCCCTGTCTACCCCAGATCTCCTGACACAGGTCCCTTCTGCTTTATAGGCCTCAGTTTTCCCATTGGTACCATGAGGAGGTTGGGACAAATCAGTGCTTTTCGAACTATACTCCCTGGAGCCCCATGAGGGATGCTGCTGTAGGGAAGTGTGACTGGGGCTCTAGTCCCTGACTCCCTGGTTTGGCCAAAGCAGCAATTCCTGTGATTTTCATTTAATCACATTTATCCCATAAGATTTTGTTTGACGCAGAGTTCTGGGGGTAGAAAGAATAAAGGAGGGGGTAGTGGGCTACTGGGCTAGGTGATCAGTCTCTGAGATGGAGTTATCAGTCAGGATGCCTTCCAGTCGAAATGTCAGAGGACCAAACAGTGGCTTAAACAAATAAGGGCTTCTTTTGCTCACTAATGTGACATCTAGGAGCAAGTGGCTGCTGGTTTTGTTTTGGGGCTGCTCAAGGTCAGCACCAGTATCTCTGTGCTTCTCTTGGCTTTTCCTCATGGTCTCCAGAGGCTGCAGCAGCTCCAAACACACAAGCCATTTTCAAGGCTGGAGGAAGGAGATAATAGACAGGACCAGGGGGAAGATAAAAGCTTTCCCAGAAGACTCCCAGCAGACTTTTGATTCTGTCTCCTTGGCCAGCACTGGGTCACATAGTCACCTGCTAGTTGCAAGGGAGACTGGGAAAGTATTTAACTCTAGCCTCCATGATGGAAGTGGGCAAGGCAGGTCCTGGGGTTTGGGCATGGCTGTTGGGTTAGACAGCCAACAGTGGAACACTGTCGTCTCCTCCAGTTCCTCCTCCTCCTCCTCACTGTGTGGGGCTGACTGTCCAAGAGCATGGTGTCCAGGGGGGTTGTGCAGGCGTCTCAGCCCTTTGCTGGCAGGCTGTGTCCCCAAAAGTACCCTCAGATGCAGGGTGGTTAGGAAACACAGAAGCCAAGTCGGCTCACAATTTTGATTTCATAACTTCCCTTAACTCTTCTCTTTTGTGTGTGGAAAGCTGAGTCGCTGACTGTGATTCCTTGGTAAGAAAGTCCTGAGGTTACCAACTGGCTGCCAAACTCACAGGCAAAGAGTAGACTTTAGGTCACTACAGGAATCAAGGTATCAGAGTCTCAGGCTTGATTTGGAAAACTTATTGCTCAGTTTCTAAATCACTAAATCACTGTGAACAAGTTATTAACTCTGAGCCTTGGTTTCTCCACCTAAAGATTCCTCCTTGCTCTGGAGTTAGCCTTCTTAGGTCTGAATCCTATCTGTGTAACCCCACCAAGTCTCAAATTTCCCCATCTGTAAATACGGGTGACAACAGTACCTAACTCATTGTAAGCACCCAGAATGCATTAGCAGTTATAACAATTGAACTTACCAACATTATACTTGTCTTACAAGAAGTTTTGGCTTGAGGTTTTGAGGACCCACACCCAATTCCTCACTGTTCTGGAAACAGATTAGGCTCTTGGAATCCCCTTGCCTTTGTGTAAGCTGTGCCACTGCTTGGGGGAATGCCCTCTCCACCTTCCATCCAGTAAACATCTACTTCCCCATCAGTATCCCGCTCTTAGGTAGCCCTCCTGCTCCGGTGCCAAGTTGCATGACAGTTCCTTTGCACTCACAGGAGCACTCTGCCCAACCTCAGTTTGCCTACTCATCCCATCAGGTGGTCATGTTAGTGAGTCACGACTCTTGGATGGCAACCACAGCAAACCAGTGGGAGTCAGTTAGCAGAGAGGAGGATGCAGTGTAACGATGCTGGAGTAACTTGCAGAACCCAGGGCCTCAGTAACCACCTGGAGTTGAGGGAGCAAGAGCCACAGTGAATGCAGGGGAGTTCTCCTTTCTCTTGATGCATTGGCTTCCATTTTTATTCCTGCAGCAAACTGGCTGTTTCCAGTCCATATAATGGACAATGGCTGTCATCTACTGCTCCCAAACTACACCCACCGCTCCCAAGCTACACAAGAACAGCCGGGTGGAACTGAAATCTTTTCATCTCAAGTTCAAATTCCTCTGGAAAGCAGCCCATTGACCCAACTTCCATCAGCTGTTGTGGAGAGGAGCAGGACTGAGCCATGAAAAGATGGTGGGTCCCAATGAAGGATGTGGAAGGGAAGGGACAGTCCCTGGGACGGGAATCTGTGAGAACCATAGCTCAATCCAGTTGGGTGTCTGGCACACTCACTCCTTGGTCTCTGCTGCTAAGATGTGAGCTCCTCCAGGGCTGAGAACCCATCTCAATCTCTGAATTTGCCCCATGATGGTTCCTCGAAGGGATGGCAATCATCAAATGTACTGAATGCATAAATTCTCTTCACATTTTTAAAAAGCACATATTTTAAAAGGCAAATTCTGGCATATTTTCCAATTAAGTTCCCTGCCTATCAGTTGGTCCTGAAATCATTTTTGGTGGGTTGATTGATCAGCATTTACTTTAATGATCGACAGTAACAGAATGCATCCGTGTATTTTATTCGACCAACACTTACATGGTACTTATATTTGCTAGGTACTGTTGTGCCTTATAAATGTTAACTCACTGAATTTTCATAACCACCTTATAAAGCAGGTACTATTGGAAACAGAAGTGCAAAGGGGTCAAATAATTTGCCAAAGTTAGTAAGTTTCAGAGCCAGGATGTGAACCCAGGCAGTCTGGTTCTGTGCTGCCTCTTCTACATATAGTAAGGTTAAATATTATTTCATGAAACTTTGGTTTTGGCCACAGATATGTACACATCACATATGTGTGTGTGCAAGTCTCTACTGGGGCCATGTTGTAAAATGGATTTCTCACATGGTGCATGGTCCAAAATGTTTGAAAGCCACTGCCTTTGAGCTCATAGGAATGAGCCTGGAAGGCTAGAGGAAGGAGGTGGGGAGAGAGGAGGCAGCTCACTGGCTCTACAGGATTGCCACATTTGAGGATCCCAGCAAGAAACTGGGCAACACCCTGAGCTTTCTCTGTGATCTGGGGGCTGGGGCAGCTGAGGTGGTGCTGTGGTCTGTCCGATGGAGACCATAAAGGTAGGTGGACAAACACCAAGCATCCAGGGAAGGTCCACCACTGCCAGTGCCTCTTCTCTAGACCCTTGAAAATGGATGTTGGAAAAACTGTGTTGATGTAAACACCAGCCCCCTAAATGGTGTTTGCCTGCTGGAGCTGAGGCGGGGGGTAACTTCTGTCACTTGACCGTGAACATGGTCTGTCTTGGAATTCTGGATTCAAGACCCTCTGGAATCAGCTTAAAGAAGAGGGGGTGATGTACAATGGGTCAGTGGAGAGTGGGATATTGCAGGAAAACCAAGGGCAGGGCAGGTGGAGGAATGTTGGGGAAAAGGGGAATAAAGGGCCTGGAATGCATCCAGGAGCCAAGGTAGACCCCCCAACCTGGGGCTTCCCATCTCTGGGGCACACACTGTGTCAGTCTCATCCCTCTACTTCATTTCTCTCTCTCTCTCTAGACCA
The DNA here is from genome assembly GCF_030445035.2 of Dasypus novemcinctus. Lineage (NCBI taxonomy): Eukaryota > Metazoa > Chordata > Mammalia > Cingulata > Dasypodidae > Dasypus > Dasypus novemcinctus. The sequence goes on from NC_080693.1 coordinate 28,022,173, forward strand.
GCCTTCTCTGCCCATCTGGCAATTGCTGGCCATCCCATTTCATTTCAGCTCCCTAGTTTACCTTCCTCTACCCAAGGGATGAGCAGGGGCTAAACAGTATCTCTGAATCTCAGTCTCAAATCCCCAGAAAAGAAAACCTGATTAGCTCAGCTTGGTGCTCAGATGTAGTTAGGGACCTGGAGACACATCATACTAACAGGCCTCTGGAGGATTGCTCTTTGTGAAGGTGGGGGGAGGGATTCTCAAAGCAGCAGCAACATGTCATGGGTTGGGAAGACACCCCAAAGCATCTCCTGCAGCTCTAGTGAAGGCAGCATGTCGCTAGGATGGTTCTTAGGGAGTAACAGTTGAGTGAGTTTGAATATGAGCAAGAAGTTACCCTGTTGCCTACAGAGTCCTCCTTCATATTCAGAAGCAATGTCCCCCACATTCTCTGGTCCCACCAGGGCCACTCATCTTTTCTTCAATATATATTAGTTAAGGTTATTCTGGGAGCAAGCATCAGAAACAAACTTTGGTTTCCAAGCCAAAAAGAGAATATATTGGTGTTTTTCATAGAATTGAACCCCATACCTCAGCTCAAGATGGTGCAGGGCCACTCAGGAGTCTGTAGTCTTCCTCTCCAGAGACCTCTAGTCACTCCCAGTCTGTGTGTTTTGCAACAAGCAGGCTCTGAGCGGCCCCAGCTTGGGTCAATCAGCAATGGCCAGGGAGGGCAGGTCATGTCACACAGATATGCTTGTGAAGCCCACACTGGGTGCTGGGGCATGGTTCTGGAGGAAGAAATTATTTAGGGCTGAGTGTTAGCTCAAGCCATAGTAGGAGGACCCTGAGTTTTGGGCCAGGAGTCCAGCTTTGTTCCCCTGGGGAGACCTTGGACGGGTGGCTTTCCCCCGTTCCTCTGTGGGAGCCTCTATTTCCTCGTCTATGAAAGGGGACAGTCAGACTGAATGACCTCGGTGGTCTCCAGCAGCTCTCTTAGTGATAACGTCCTGTCCATTCACACATTCTCTTTCTCTAGCACCCACCACCCAGCAGCTAAACCTGTGGAAATTTCCTAGAAGGTTCTGAGGTATTCAGAAGTGAAAAATGTAATTCAAGGACCAGATTCTTCAGAATGACGAGCAGTTACCCTAGACACACACTCTTGAGACCTAACACCAGCCACATGTTGTTCACAGGTGAAAGTCATTCAACGGCTTCAGAATACCAAGGCTTTTTCCACAGTACCTGGGAGACTGTGAGGGAACAGGGTACATTCCAGCTTGAGAAATAAGCAGCCTTTGATTTGGTTTGTTACTGACATATTAATCATCTTGTTAGCAAAAAGCCATCCTTTCCTTCATGTTAATTGTCTCAATAAATTTAAGATGCTAACCTCTCCCATTAGAGAGTCTTTGTACCTAATTGAAATTTTTCTTTTAAATGCTGTTTATGATCTAAGGAATGGAATGGGAAATATTACATGAAGAAATTGTCTTCAAGGATTTCAAAGAACATACCAGGGGCTGACAGCCACAATTCTTAAACAAGATGAAAACTAAGCTATCTGGTTCTTCAAGATGACTTCCTTATATAAAGAGTATAAAGGTAAAAGCAATAATAAAGATATTAATGAGACTTCATTATTTGGAAGAAATACAGGCTCTAGCATTCTGCTACTTCCATTTCTGGCTTCAGTTTTCCCAAATGTATGGTGACTGAGATGGACTAGATACTTTTCAAAGTCTGTGTTCACAGCTTTAAGGTCTGTGCCTTCCAAGAGAACACACTTGTTTCTCAAGGCTGTAGGCTGATCTGAAATAAATCAACTTACTGTTTATTGTGGGCACACGTAATAAACAAGATTTTTCACTATTTCTGCTATGGACTCTCAGCTTTTTTTCAGTCCTTGGGGCATAGTATGCACCATCAGAGAGCAGGGGGTCAGTATTTTTCTCTTCAAAGAACAGCTTACCAGAAGCTACACTCCTTGAAAAATAAGAATCTACACTTACTGACTTCTCCCAGTACTCTACTGAAACTGCTTTTGGCAAAGCGTATATCAGCAGTTGAAAAACAAAGCCAGACATAAAAGGATGAATATTGTATGGTCTCACTGATATGAAAAATACAATGAATAGCCTTAGGAGATGGACTGTGGAATGCAGGTTGGTGGGAGATGGGATGCTGGATGTATTTGGAATGTTTAATAAGGCAATTATAAATAGGTGGTAATCGATGAAGTTGATGATAGCACATTACAGTGTGTGAAACAAACACTGTTGATTTGTGGATGTGATTGTGGTTGAAATGAGTAGTCTAGGGACGTTAATGTTAGTTGGAGGACAAATGGGGGTAATGTAGGGAATGTGTAACAGTGATTTTGGCGGTAGATGAGGATGTGGTTAATGTTGTTCTACTACAAAGTTTTAAGAATGTGGTGATACATGAGGGAAATACAACAAATGTAACTCATAGACTATAGTTAACAACAATATTGTAATATTTTTTGTAGCAAAAGTAAACGGTACTATATTAATGCGAAAGGTAAAGAATACGGGGCTTGGTTTTGTGAGATATGAATATGATTAAGCATTTTTTTCATTTTTATCCTTAACACGGAGATCTTCATTATGTCTTTTAACTAATCTGTGTTCATCTGCATATCTTTCTGAACATTGAAGGGACACTTGAGTTTGTTCTTGGGATTAGATGAAATAAAAGTGCCTGAGCAGAACTTTTTTTGAGTAATGCTTCCATAACTCGTTGAGTTGCCTTTTGTCTCATTTTATTTTCTGAATTTGAAATAAAGCTTGGGAAGTGGACTTGGCCCATTGGTTAGGGCGTCTGCCTACCACATGGGAGGTCTACAGTTCAAGCCCTGGGCCTCCTTGACCCGTGTGGAGCTGGCCCATGCGCAGCGCTGATGCGCGCAAGGAGTGCCGTGCCACACTGGGGTGTCCCCGCGTAGAGGAGCCCCACGCGCAAGGAGTGTGCCCCGTAAGGAGAGCCGCCCAGCGTGAAAGAAAGTGCAGCCTGCCCAGGAATGGTGCCGCCCACACGGAGAGCTGACACAATAAGATGACGCAACAAAAAGAAACACAGATTCCTGTGCTGCTGACAACAAAAGAAGCAGACAAAAAAAAACAAGCAGCAAATAGATGCAGAGAACAGACAACTGGGGCGGAGGGGAAGGGGAAATAAATAAATAAATAAATAAAATCTTAAAAAAAAAAAAAAGAAAAGAAGTAAAGCTTAGGAAAAAAATGTCATTGGTGGTTTCCTAACTGCTAAATCTAGTGGACGCTTTCCAGTTCTTACCTGACTCTTGGAAGGATTTGACATCTGACCACACTGGAATGCTCGTCCATTTCAGCATGTTGCCCCACTCTTTCCCAGCTCCCCTCTGGCCTCTCCAGTGCTTCCTTCCTAGTCTGCTTGTGTGACTCTTCTTGGACACGCTGAGCCTGGACATGGTGGTATTTCCCACGGCTCTGGCCCACGCCCTCTTCTCAGCACACTCCAAACTCTCACACCTTCCCCTGGCTCCTACCACTGCCCACTTCTCTTCTGCTATTTCCCACCTCTCTGGCTGCAGCCAGACTTTCTCCTGAACCACAGGCTCCTCACGCTCCACTGGTGAGATCATTGCCTTCACCCCCATCCCCCACCTGCCATCCTCACCCTCATTTTAGAAGTCCTGTTCCTCCTATATTCATCTTGGCAGATGGCACCACCATTCGCCCTGTTATCCAAGCCAGAAACCTGGGAGCCATCCTGGATCCCTCTCCCTCACCCTGTATATCTGATCAGTCACCACACCATGTAACTCCTGATCCTTCAAGCTTCTGTTTCTTTGCACAGGCCATTCCACTTTCTGGAATGTCCTTCCCACTCTTCTCTACCATGCAGATCTGTACTCATGTTCCATAGCAGGTGCTCACTACTATCACCACCGTCCTTCCAGTCTCAGCTCAGGTGGCATCCCCACTGGAAGATTCCCCTGATTCCCCAAAGGTGCCCTCACAACCACCAGTTTTTGCCTCCATCTCAGCACTATGACACTGGCACGGAGCTGCACCTGCTGGTCTACCTACATGGTAGCTGCTTAATAAATGTGGGGAGAATTATTTTGAAATCTGTAGTTTTTAAAAGCACTGGTGCTACTTTTCTTTTTTAGCTTCTAAGCCAGATCTTAAACATCTTTGCTTTATTATGAAAACACTTCAAGTACCAATAATTAACAAGGAATATCTCCTTAATTTAATTTAGATGTAGTCTCAGTTTTCAGAGTTAAAGATCAGTTCATCTTTATCAAGTGTCCACAATAACATAACTCCAGGAACAGAGCATCCTTTGGTAGCTAAAATTCTGGGGAATGCCGGGAACTTGCCAGAGGCAGATGAGTAGCTGATTGGAAGTGAGTCTGACTGCAGAGCCTGTGGCCTGGACTAACCACTGAGCCTAGCTGCTTCTCAGAGCTGTATTCACAAGGAAGGGCTTCCCCCCAAAGTCTTCACATCCCCATTGTCCCACCCTGTGGGACAGGCCTAACCGTGTTAAAGTTAGCACAAACTCTGAGGCCTGCCCTGAGCAGAACACCCAGAGATTTCCCTGCAGCAGGGGGGTGGCTCCCACTTTGCTGGCAGGGGATGGGGGGTGGACAGAAAGGCCTGCATATTTGCTCAGTGCTCTGGGAGGTGAGACCGAGTACCTGGGTGGCATTAAGCCAGTGCCCTTGGCCTCATGGAGGGTTACTCCATCCTAGATTAGGAACACCCCTGGCTGCCAGCAGAGACTCTTTGGACCAAGGTGTCAGCCCACATCTTATGCTGTCTTTGCACCCTTGCACACCAAGGATTCAGGGAAGGTCAGAGATGGGAAGGGCTCTGGGTCCTCTTGTCCAATCCTTACACTTACAGACAGGGAAACTGAGGCCTAAGAGGGGGAGGGTCTTTCCTGGTAGAGTCAGGTCTAGAATCCAGGTCTCCTGAGGCCCCCCTCTCCCCCAGTGCTCTGCCCTACCCCACCAGGTGTTCAAAAAGCATCAGTGAGCTGGGTGTGAGCCCAGAGCAGCAGATGACGCCTTCTCAGGAGCAGCTCCACACAGGAAAGCATGAGAGATGGTGAGGACTGCACTTCAGTGTTAGCTGAATGAACAAATGAATGCATGAATGAGTAGTTTCCCAACACAAACTTCTTCCTTTGACAGTCACCCCGGTATATTTCTGAGCTGCAGTGACTGCAGAAAGCAGCCAACTATAGGCAGAGCTTATTTCTTTGGAAAAGAAATAGTAACCATATGGAAAAGTCTTGGAAAATCTTTTAAAGAGCTATGCTACCATTACAATAACTATAAAGATGACAGCAACACGGAAACGTGCTTACAATGTAAAATCAAGGAAGGAGACAATTATGCAAAATTGAATCTATGCCATGAGTTCAGTTGTGCAGAAATTATGCTGGAACTATTCAAATGGCTCATATTTATTGAACACTCACTTCCCCGTGGGGCAGGCTCCCATGAAGCTCTTTACATAGGTTATCTCATTCCATTCCCCACTAGCCCTAGGAGGCAGGTACTATTGGAGAACCCAATAGCCCATGCTCTTAACCACTGATTTGAATCTGGCAGGAATGGAAGTAATTTTTAAAATGTCTTCCTTTACCTTTCCTTGAGTATTTGAAAAAAAAAAAAACCTTCCCAATGATTACTAATTGGTCTGGAAACCAACCATAAACTCACCCTCTGTTTACATTAAGGAAAAATAAATCTAAAAGGCCACACGGCGTGGCGGCGCTAAAGCATGCACTCCACTGAGAGCCCGAAAGCCTTGTCTCTGGAGCCCAGGGACGCTTGAGGTCTTCTTTCCCAACCTGGCGACTCTGAGACTAGTGACTGGGGCCTGAGTACAAAATCGACCCCTCCCCGCCCTTGCCACATCAGTGCTGCCTGCTCCAGCCTTCCTAGCATGTCGCTGGAGCCACCCACCTCTGAGTTGACACTGATGCTCCCCGAGGCCCTCCTCCAACCAGAGAACTGGAGACGGCCTCACACTACAACATCTTAACCCCAAACAGCAGCAACCTGGCTCACCCTCTCCTGGACCCTTAAGCTCTGTTGAAATTTTATGAGCTTGGAAGGCTCCTTTGGCCCTTTGCTAACCCCTTCTTTCACGCAGGAGACAGTGAGATGCAAGGGGCGCCTGCGGGTATCTGGAAAGGTTTGCAGGGCCCCTGGCCCAGGGCAGCTGCTCTTTCATCTGCATTTTGTAGGACTGGAATGAGCCTCCCTGGGGACTTGCGGCCAGGGGCACTGAGCCAGAAGCCGCCACACTGTCTTCAAGGGAAAAGGAGCTTTCAGAGTAAAGAGGAACATTTGCATCCCATTTGATGAGTAAGATGGGCCAGGGCTGGACAGGAGACCCAGCACAGAAATGGAACAGAACCCAAGCACCTCGAGCCTCTTCTCCAAAGCCCCAAGTCCTGTGCTATGAAAGAGGCCTGAGCTAATACATGGAATTTAACCATCAAGCCACCACCACACTGGCCGCAGGAGCAGAGGAAAACCTTGCTAGTAAGTCTCCTCTCCCGCAGACTGGGGAGCAACGCCAGGAGGTCGTGCGGGCGGTCACGCCTGGCTGAAGTGAGAGCTCTGCACCCCTGTTAGATGGCACGGTTTAATGAGAATCCGACCAGCCTCTCCTGTCAGCACACAGCATCGGGGCGGAGGCCACCCTCCCAGCCCCCGTGCTCGTCCCCATCCCTGGGTGGGATGGACTTCCTCATCTGCATACACAGCACCTCGTCGATGTAGATGGTGTTCTCTTTGACCTGGATCTCCTCCTGCAGGGCAAGCTGTCTGCGATTCAGCCCCTTCAGCTCCACCTGAGCCTGTGCCAAAGTTTCCTTTAATCTAGGAGAAGGGGAAGAACATCGGGGTATAATTTCTCTCTTTGCATCTCTTTTCCAGGGGAAGAAAAAACGTCTGTCCATCTGTTCAGGGCAGAAGCCCAATTAGTTTGTCCTCGCCCTCTGGCCTCCTTAAGATAGCTATTTCAACCTGGTGGCCACCGGCCACAGTCACGAGACCGAGGGCCCTGTGAAGTTCAACATTTAAAAACTGTGAATTTTACCTAGCCATCTGGACATTTGGTCTCTTTAGGAAAACTAAAACACCAGGACCCAAGTCCGGCAGAGCAGTCATTGGCCCAAGTGAGTAGAGACTACCCTCGAAACATGAAAAGATGCAGAGGTACGTGTGTCCAGCAGCCCTCACTCATTGTCACCTGGCCTGGCCCCCACTGGCAGTCAAGTTCAAATGGAGCCCCAGGGAGCCTCTGCCCGCTCGCTGCCCGCCTACCTGGCAACGTTGTGGGTGATCTCCTGAACTTCCTTGATCAGCCTATACTGAGCAACATCCCGGCACAGCTCCACATTGGGCCGGTGTGTCCTGGTCTCCAGGCGAGTGTGAGCCACCTTGGCTGGACCTTCTTGGTCAAGGATGGCTTTTTCGAGAGCTGTAATGTTTTTCTCCTGGGAAGCAATCTCTTCCATGACCTTACAAGAGAAATTAAGAGTAGATGTGGCCAGGTTGTGCTCTCAGGAACATCTTCACAGCAGACACTCTTCGGAGGTCTACTTGCCTGTTGTGATCATGTACCTTAAGAAGAGGGACCTCAGCTATCTCTCAAACAGGGCCCCAAAATGGGTCTGAGCCCTCTTCCCTACAGTGGCCACTGCTGGTGGGCAAGGGAACTAACCCAACCTCAGAATCCCCAGATGGATGGACATGACCAACCACTGTCACCTCATCTCCTACCCAAAAAATGAGAATTCCCCCCATAATAACCTTACCAAAGGCTTGGCCAGGACAGGATCTCACTGCTACATTTTAAACTAGCCAAATATTAATCTAAAAGACCAAGGAACCTATATAAGGCACACAAAAGAAATACCAACAAAACTCAGAGGGAACAGCTCCTATTCTTTTGCCAAGCTTCAGCTACTGATTAGTAAATTCAGCTGGCTAAAGTATAACCCTAAGAACAGCTAAAGTTTGAACTTGTCCAAGTTGGAAAGAGGCCAATAACCACCATTTCGAATCTGCCCCCAGCATAAGAGGAAGCCAGGCTGACCAAAAATCACAGTGACAGTAGGGACCAGTTTCTTTCACCCAGATCAGCCTGCAGCCCTAGCCTAGGCTTCAGCCCACCTCTGGCAGGGAGGACACTGGTGGGCCCTGCAGTTATCCAGGTAACTGCAGGTACATTTGGCTGGCACAGACTAAATAATCATAAGTCTACCGGGGCAACTGCGGTCATCTTGGACCCACACTGCATAGATTGCTGCCCACACCTGCAGCTCCATCCCAGCCCCAGGCAGGGGAGAAAGGGGATTGAAGCTTCATCAGTCTCTCTGGGCAGCTACAGTCTAGGCCTGCATGATTTGGATTATTCCACACAACTGTTGACTCTGTCTCTACCCTTGGCAAAGGAGAAAGTTGGGAGAAGCTTCATCGGTCCCTGGGGCAATGAGCCTCCATAACTTATAGTGCCAACTACATCCTTGGCCCCTACTGCACAACCAGCAAGGGAGAAAGGGCAGGAAGCCCTAAACTAACGAGAAAAACTGTACCCAGAATAAACACTATAGTAAGCCAGATGCCAAGACACCAACAAAAAATTATAATCCACACCAAGAAACAGGAAGATATAGCCCAGTTAAAAGAACAGGATAAGCCTCCAAATCACATAAAGAAGTTGAGACAACTAATCATAGATGTTCAAACAAATCTCCTTAATAAATTCAGTGAGATGGTTAAAGAGATTAAGGATATTAAGAAGACATTGGATAAGCACAAAGAATAATTTCAAAGCATACATAGAAAAACAGATCTTATGGGAATGAAAGGCACAATAAATGAAAATAAAAATACATTGGAATCATATAATAGCAGATTCGAGGAGGCAGAAGAAAGGATTGGTGAGCTTGAAGAAATGGCCTCTGAAAGTGAAGAATGGAGGGAAACGGACTTGGCCCAGTGGTTAGGGCATCCGTCTACCACATGGGAGGTTCGCGGTTCAAACCCCGGGCCTCCTTGACCCGTGTGGAGCTGGCCCATGCGCAGTGCTGATGCTCGCAAGGAGTGCCCTGTCACGCAGGGGTGTCCCCCGCGTAGGGGAGCCCCACGCGCAAGGAGTGCGCCCCGTAAGGAGAGCCGCCCAGCGCGAAAGAAAGTGCAGCCTGCCCAGGAATGGCGCCGCACACACTTCCCGTGCCGCTGATGACAACAGAAGCGGACAAAGAAACAAGATGCAGCAAAAAGACACAGAGAACAGACAACTGGGGGAGGGGGAATTAAATAAAATAAATTAAAAAAAAAAAAAAAAGAATGGAAAAAATTGATCAAGGTCTCAGGGAACTAAATGACAACAAGAGACATGCAAACATACATGTCATAGGTATCCCAGAAGAAGAAGAGAAGGGAAAAGGGGCAGAAGGAATATTTGAAGAAATAGTGGTAGGAAATCTCCCAACCCTATTGAAAGACACAGATATCCATGTCCAAGAAGCACAATGTATTCCCATCCAAAAAAATCTGAATAGACCAACTCTGAGACATATACTAATCAAAATGTCAAATGCCAAAGACAAAGAGAGAATTCTGAGAACAGCAAGAGAAAAGCAATGCATAACATATAAGGGATACCCAATAAGATTAAGTGCTGATTTCTCACCAGAAACCATGGAAGCAAGAAGATGGTGGTATGATATATTTAAGATACTACGAGAGAAAAACTTCCAGCCAAGAATCTTATATCCAGGAAAACTGTCTTTCAAAAATGAGGGAGGTTTAGAATATTCACAGATAAACAGAAACTGAGAGAATTTCTAACCAAGAGATTGGATTTTCAGGAAATATTAAAGGTTGTGCTAAAGTCTGAAAAGAAAAGACTGGAGAGAGAGACCTGAAAGAAAGTCTAGAAATGAAGATTATATCAATAAAAGTATATAAAAGTATCAAAAGAGTGGTGAAAATAAAATATGACAGATAAAACCCAACTATTCAGTAATAAACTTAACCAATGATATAAAGCACTTGTATTCAGAAAACTACAACTCAATGTTAAAAAAATTTTTTTTAAAGGCCTAAATAATTGGAAGAACACTCCATGTTCACAGACTGGAAGACCAACTATCATTAAGATGTCAGTTCTACTCAAATTGATATACAGATTCAATGCAATCCTGATAAAAATTCCACCAGCATTTTTTAAATAAATTGAAAACACGATTACCAAATTTATTTGGAAGGGTAAGGGAAGGGATCCTGAATAGCCAGAAACATCTTAAAAAAGAAAAGCAAAGTTGGAGGACTCTCATTTCCAGACGTTAAACCATATTACCTAGCTACAGTGGTATTGGCATAAAGACAGACACACAGACCAATGGAACCAAACTGATGGTTCAGAAACAGACCCTCACATCTAGGGTCAAGAGATTTTTGAGTAGCCTGTCAAACCCAACTAGCTCAGACAGAACAGTCCACTCAACAAATGGTGCTGAGAGAACTGGATATCCATAACCAAAAGAAGAAAAGAGGACCCCTATTTCACACCTTATCCTAAAATTAACTCAAAATGGATCAAAAACCTAAATATAAATGCAAAAATCATAAAGCTTCTATAAGAAAATGTAGGAAAATATCTTCAAGACCTGGTGGTAGGTGATGGATTCTTAAAGGAGATAAGAAGAGGACTTAGATGGACTACTAATGTTTAATGTATGTAGAAGTTTTAATTAGCTTTACTGTAAAGGTGTGGAAATGTATAGAGTGGATGGTAACACATAGTGAGTAACAGCCAGTTTATAAACAGCGATGTGGAAAATGATAGTCTAAGGATATAAATGCCAACTGACAGAATGCTAGAGAATAATCTAGGAACTGAGTAGCAAAGTAAACCCAGAGATGGATAAGAATTGTGGTTGATGGTACAGATGCAAGAGTGACTTTTGTTAGCTAGAGCAAATGTACATCACTATTGCAGGGTGGTGGGAATGTGGAGAAGCATGGGAAAAATACAACTAGAGTGACCTATGGACTGTGGTTAGCAGTAATAATATAATATTCTTGCATTTATGCCAAAAATCAATAATGGGGCAGTGTGGAAATTGTGTCCCAAATTACATTATGGACGTGGTAACAATCAGATGACACTATCTTGTAATCTGTAACCAGTGTTCCACCACAGTGTGGTGTGTTGATAGAGGGGTGTTGTTTGGGAATTCTGCACATGTGCATGGTTGTTTTGCAAATTTACAACTTCTGTCATAAAAATATGTTTAAAATAATAATAGGGTGGGGTTGGGGGAAAATACAACAAATGTAAGATAAGAACTATAATTAGTAGGAACATTTTGACAATATTCTTTCATAACTTGTAATAAATGTCTCACAACAATGCAAGGTGTTAGTGGAGGGTCAATGTTTGGGATCCCTGTATGATGTTATGCCTGTTTGCTTTGTAAGTTCACAACTTTTACTATATACTTATTGTTTATGTATGTTCATATATAAATGATATAAAGATAATAATAATAGGGTGGGCTGGGGGAAAAGATTTTGGTTAGTAGTAATATTTTGACGATGCTCTTTAAACATTAGTTAAAAATGTTTAAGAACAATGCAAGGTATTAGTGGTAGGGTGAGGTACGTATGTATGTACAGAGTCCTGGTTGATGCTATATATGTTTGTTTTGTAAGTTCATAACTATTATACGCTTATTGTTTATGTATGTTTATGTATGAGTGATATAGTTTAATAAATTTAAAATAAAAAAAATTTTAATGAATTAACCAGGGGGTAAGGCAGAGTGTTTGCAAAAAGTTTTTAATTTAAAAGTAAATAAAACTTTAAAATTTTAAAATTAAAGAGTGAACCATAATAAAAGATTAGAAAACACTGGGAAAATTCAAGACAGGAATTTTGAAACTGTTAATTATCCTGGTCATACGAACAATTAGGCACATCCTTTAAACTTCAGGAGGGGAAGGAATCTGATTTCATGGTCACTAAGGTCTCTCTCAGTTCTGAAAGGCTGTAATTCCATATTGTAATTCCTGGATTTCCTAGAATTGTCTTCATATTCCATAGTTCTATAGTTTTATTTTGTTTTCTCAGTAAAGACAATTCATTAAAAATATAAAATAAAATTTAAAAAATCCTTTGAACACTTAAAGCTGCATTTATCGATTTAATATACACATTTCCTTTTTTAAGTACTAGAATTGTCTTAACAAGACCTCTGGATTTCTTAAATCTGATAAATAAAACTACTAAAAATGATGAATCAAATTCTCTTAAACATTCTAATATTGTCTTCAAACTTGATAAATTAAATTTAAAAACATAAGGCTAAACCAATTATGCATTTGAGTATTTTAAGTCATAATTTTTTAAAAAAACAGGTCAAATTCTCTTAAATTTTACAAATACTTAAACTATCCAAAACAGATCTTTAAAACACTACTACTGATACTACAGTTTAGATCAGGAACTAGCAAACTATCTCCTGTGGGCCAAATCCAGCCTGCCACCAGTTTTTGTATAGACTGCAAGAGAAGAATGGTTTCTTCATTTTTAAATGGTTGGGGAAAATAATAAGAGAATAATATCTCATGGCATGTGAAAATATATAACATTCCAATTTTATTGTCTATAAATAAAGTTTTATTGGAACACAGTCACTGTCATTTATTTTGGCAAAGCTGAGTAGTTGCAATAGAGTCTGTGTGATGTTTTCACTGCTTTGCACTGCAGCTTAAAGCACAACAAACCACGGAGATGCAGTTGGAACTTGACAGCTTTCTGAGTGCCACATGTATTGCCATTCAGTAATGTTTCTTTTTCATTATTACCAGTGCATACCCATTGTGTCAAAAGAAGAAAAATTGACTTCAAGTGTCTCACTTTCTAAGACACAATGGATGGGAAGCAGACATGGCTCAACTGATAGAGCATCTGCCTACCATATGGAGGGTCCAGGGTTCGACACCCAGGGCCTCCTGACCCGTGTGGTAAGCTGGCCCATGGAGCAAGGAGTGCCCTGCCATCCAGGGGCGTCCCCACATAGGGGTGCCTGACGTGCAGGGAGTGCGCCCTACAAGGAGAGCCGCCCCCTGTAAAAAATAAAGTGCAGCCCGCCCAGGAGTGGCGCTGCACACACAGAGCTAATGCAGCAAGATGACACAACAAAAAGACACAGTTTCCCAGTGCCACCTGACAATGCAAGTAGATGCAAAAAAACACACAGCAAATGGACGCAAGAGCAGACAATGGGGGGGGAAGGGAAGAGAAATAAATAAAAATAAATCTTTAAAAAAAAAAAGACACAATGGAGTAATTATTTTGTTTTTGAACTAGATGACAAAGCATTGCATTTCTTATGCAATGACACCCTAACTGTGCTAAAAGAACACAATGAATGCCAATCTAACCAGACTACCCACTCATCACAATACTCCCAACTCAGAGAAAGCAACAATCAGCAAAAGGAGAAATTTTAAAACAGAAAAGCTCATCATGGCAGAATTTCTTCACAACAATTTTAAAAATTAAAAAATAAACAGACGAGGCTGTAATCAAAGCAAGTTTCCAAGTGGCTCATTTGTTAACCAAGCAAAGAAATCCATGTACAGTGGTAAGTCAATTAGATCATGTCTGATTAAAGCAACTGAGGAAGTGTGTCCAGAGAGTCTAAACGCACCTAAGACTATTAGCCTTTCTGCCAGGACAGTTGCTCAAAAAACAGGACAATGGAAGCAACATAAGTAGTCAATCAAAAAACAAGGTAAGGGAAGTGGATGCGGCTCAAGTGATTGGGCTCCTGCCTACCATATGCGAGGTCCCAGGTTTGTTTCCTGGGGTCTCCTGGTGAAAGTGAGCTGGCCTGTGCGGAGAGCTGGCACAAGCAGAATGTTGGTACAGCAAGATGGCATAACAAAGGAGACACAGAGGACAGACAACGCTAGACGCAGCAAACCAGGGAGCTGGGGTGGCTCAAGCAACTGAGTGCTTCTCTCCCACAAGGAAGGTCCCAGGATCAGTTCCTGGTGCCTCCTAAATGAGAAAGGACGGGAAAGAAGACAAGCAGACAGAGAGCACATGGCAAATGGACACAGAGAGCAGACAGCAAGCACAAAAACACAACCAGGGGTGGGGCGGGGATAAATAACTAAATCTTTAAATAATAATAATAAGAAAACAACAAGGTAAATGATTTCATGTGGTTTGCCTCGGTCTTGACAAGTTGACTGATGTTCCAATACTGTTCAATTGCAATTTGAGGAGTTAACACTGAGATGAAGTGCCTAAAGGATTAGCCTCTATGGAAGATCTAGTGGAACAACTATGGGTGAAAATATTTTCAGAAAGTTAAGACACAAATTCAGTTCAACCTGAAGTGGACTCTGCTAAGAAGCATTTCAGCTGATGGTGGTGAAAAATATGTGTGGAGTAGAAAAAGGCTTAGTTGAACAAATTTACATATGTATACGCAAATATAGTATATACACACAGGACATACACAGATACATAATACAATATATATATAGTTATATAATTTATATGTGCCAGGCATTGTTCTAAATATTTTATATTAATGTAACCCTTACCAACTCTGGAAGGAGGGCACTGTTATTGTCTCCATTTTATCAACGAGGAAACTAAGCAACAGAGAACTTAAGTTACCACCCTAAGAACACACAGCAAGTGTTAAAAGCCAAAATTTAAACCCAAGCTGAGCTGTCTCCACCAGAGTCTACAGAGTCAACCACTAGCCTCTCCTCCTACCTTCTCGTTTCACTGAATATGCTAATTTACCCCTTGCTTATGTTCTGGTTTGTCCTACGCATCACAAATAAGTCTTGTCTCATAACTAGACTCTGAGTTCCAGGAGGGCAGGCCTAAGCCTGCTTAAGGCAGAAGACATGATGCAGCAGAAGGACAAGGATCAGGAGTCCAGAAGTTGTGCCTCCAGGGTGGGGCAGCTCCAGTCCTGCTCCAGCCCCCAACTTTCCACAGAGGCCCAGAGCCCACGTTACGATGGAGAAGTGGCTGCCCGGCCCCGTGCCTCCTCGTGCCCCTGGGGACCTCACCTTGGCCAGATGATCAGCCAGCTTGTCCCTGGCGTCCTTGGTCTCCTTCAGTCCCCTCCGGAACGCCGTGTTGACCAAGTCGCACTGCGTGCGCAGGTCGCGGGCCGTCTGGGAGAGGATGCGGTCCACCAGGGCCTTGAGCGCCAGGGAGTTGTTGCGCTGCTTGTCAGCCTTCTCCACGTTGGTGTTGGAGAAGTCCAGCCAGTCCTCCAGGCTCACCGAGCTGAAACACAGCCCACACCCCCCTCGGCATTGGGGGGCTGGGAGGCGCCAAAGCCTGCCTCTGCCTTCAGAAGCACTTAGACTGTTGTCCCATCTTTAGGCAGAGTGGACAGTGGCCTGTCAATGGCCACAGCTGTCCCTTTTGGGGGCACTCTCCTACTCTGTGCAGGGTGCCTGCCTGACATCTCATTTAATCCTCAGACAGCTTAGTGGACTCGCTCTTATAACCCACATTTTACAGATGAGGGAAACCGAGGATCAAAAAATGAAGTAACTTGGTCAAGATCACACCGCTAGGGACAAGATTGATCAAAATCAGTCACAGTAGTAACATTACAACACACTGAATAAAACAGGAGACCATGAGTCTGTGTTGATTTAAACAGATTGCCCGTTTGATGAGGACCAAGATATTCACAGAGTTTCAAATCATATCCCCACAAAATATTTATTAATTAAAACGGGAAAAGGGAGTTACTGTACAGTGGAGAAACCTGGCAGGCAGTATCTTAATCAAGTGATCAAAGGGAACAACGTCACCAGTGGGACAAACCAAAATCAGGTGCCACCTACTCGGATGCAACGAGGAGAACACAACATCACTGCTGGGATGTTCTTGACAGAGACGCATAAACCGAATCTAATCAGACCATGGAAGAATGTGGAATGCCTTCCTAACTCATTTTATGAAACTAACGTAACATTACCACTGAAAGTTGAAACTGTACCCAAAAAAAACCTTAATTTAATTGTGAATGTTTGCAAAAACTATAAAACATTAGCAAATCATGACCAAATAGGGTTTATTTTAGAAATGCTAAGATAGTTCAACATTTTGAAGTCTCTCAACATAATTCATTATGTCAATATATTAAGGAAGGAAAATCATATGATTATAGCAATAGGTGCTGAACAGGCATTTTATAACATTCCGCAAACATGGATTAGATAACAGAATTGTAAAGTTAACAGGGGTTAACTTTTCTGATTTTGATCCGTTTTCTGGTTATATAAGAGAATATCCTTGTCCTTAAAAAATACACACTGAGGTGTTTAGAGTTAAAGGGGGAAAATATGAAACTTAATCTCAAAATGTTCAGGGAAAAAAAGGTATATATGCATAGAGAGAGAGCTAGTTCTCCTGACCGGGTTTCTGTGGGGCCCTAGGGTTCCCTGAAACAGAGCTGGAGAGTCCACAAGAGATTGTGATTGAACCATGCGCTGGATGACGACACTCGTGATGGCATGAGGGGTCTGCCAGCCCCACGGGGGCACAACAGAACCATGGTCATTTGGCCCAGTCCCTTCTCACTCTGTGACACAGGAGAGGGAAGCCGATTGGTAACTGGGGAGCACTGCGTCGCCCTCCTGAACTTCCTCCCCCACCCTCCTCTCACACAGCGCCACCTGACCTGTGGGAGTGAACAGCTCTACCAATCTAATAGAAAACTGAGGGAAATCTCCATTCCAGTGAGGCCATTTTTACCTGCAGAGGAAGCACAGGGGCAGCAGGGGAGCCTCCACTTTGTCGTAGTGTTACAAAATGGATATTGTGTAAAAGTGGATTGCATTAGGAAGCATCATAATTTTTCATTATGTATAATGTCTTTGTTTTATAACGTCTTAACATTTGTGTTTTGCAAACATGCCTGATGGTCAGCTGTGGCAATTTCTGAATTTGTATGAGATGGGAGAAGAGGATTCTGGGACTAGGCCTGAGGACAATCCTGATAAGGTTAGTGAGGAAGTGTTGCAAGCTTCTGAGTAAAGAACACCCCTTCTGCACCCCCCACTCCCCCAAAACAGTCCATCTTTACAATGGAAGTTATTTATCAGTGGGTTTTAATGGGCAATCTTACTCCACTGGGCATCACTTACAGCAAAAAACAACAACAACAACACCTAGGAAGTGGACTTGGCCCAGTGGTTAGGGCGTCCGCCTACCACATGGGAGGTCCACGGTTCAAACCCCGGGCCTCCTTGACCCACATGGAGCTGGCCCATGTGCAGTGCTGATGCGCGCAAGGAGTGCCGTGCCACGCAGGGGTGTCCCCCGTGTAGGGGAGCCCCATGTGCAAGGAATGTGCCCCATAAGGAGAGCTGCCTGGCACAAAAGAAAGTGCAACCTGCCTAAGAATGGCGCCACCCACACGGAGAGCTGACACACCAAGATGATGCAACAAAAAGAAACACAGATTCCTGTGCCACTGACAACAATAGAAGCAGACAAAGAAGATGCAGCAAATAGACATGGAGAACAGACAACTGGGGTGGGGGGGAGGGAGAAGGGGAGAGAAATAAATAGATAGATAGATAGATAGATAGATAGATAGATAGATAGATAGATAAAACTTACAGATGCAGCAGTGGCTCCAGCAATATGGAAAAGACACTTCACTACAATCACAGCCATTTGACAAGTAAATGTGTTAATTACTTTAAGTGGCTATTGGGATCTCAAAGTTGTTTTTAGACTTATATTCAGTGGAAAAGCTCAGGAAGCAAGTTATTTAATAGCAGAACTTATTGCCCAGAACAACAGTAGTCACATAGTTGATGAGAACCTAATAATGCCAGCGTGCAAAATCAGAGTGAGTAAAATGCTAGGACAAGGCACAGTTTAAGAGATGGACTTCTGGCATGGCAGCTTGAGGAGCTCTGCTGACCCACTCCCTGCTGAAGCTGATGACATTTCTTTTTTTAATGTTTAAAAATTAAGGGAGGCAGACTTGGCCCAGTGGTTGGGGCATCTGCCTACCACATGGGAGGTCCATGGTTCAAACCCCAGGCCTCCTTGACCCGTGTGCAGCTGGCCCATGCACAGTGCTGATGTGCACAGGGAGTGCCGTGCCACGCAGGGGTGTCCCCCGCCCCATGCTCAAGAAGTGCGCCCCATGGGGAAAGCCACCCAGCACGAAAGAAGATGCAGCCTGCCTAAGAGTGGCGCCGCCCACGTGGAGGGCTGGTGCAGAAAGATGACGCAACAAAAAGAAACGGGGATTCCCGTGCCGCTGACGGCAACAGAGGTGGACAGGGAAGAGAAGCAGCGGACGGCCGCAGAGAGCAGACAACCGGGGTGGGGGGGGGGGATAAATAAATAAATAAATCTTTAAGAAAGTAAAGCCTCTGGACATGGTCCTAAGAGCAAACAAATGACTGAATATCCATTCAAGAAAATCTATGAAAATTTGTTAAGAAAGGCAAGAATCTGTGGTAAATGAGCCAAGATGGCCTCCTCTCTCCTCACTCCCAGCTCAGCCAGGTGGAGGCTCAACTGCAGCCGGGAGGAATCCCCCGAGGCCAGAACAAACATCGGACAGGGGCTCTGAAACTCTTCCCTCAAAAGAACCACACTCCACTGGATTCCCTTGTCGAGGAATTTATGCCCCTGGGATGCTGCTGAAAACAATGGAGCAATCAGCCATCAACTAGTGGAGGTCAGCAGCTGGATGTGGCCAGGGGAAAGGAAAAGGAGAGCGTCCACAGAACCACTGCCACCCGGGGAGACTGTGGGCACACACTGCGTGGGTGTGAGGAGACAGATGGCAAAGAAGCCAGCCATGAAGATATTGTTATTTTCTTGCTAAAAACTAAGCAAGAAAATAACAATAGTAAGCCCTGGAGGTGGGGGGAACACCAATCAATATCCAGAATTGCTAGAATATATTATCTAAAATGTCCAGTCTAAAAAAATGAGATATTCAAAACACAGGAAAGTATTCACTATATATAAGAAAGAAAAAAGCAGGTGACACTAACTGCCTGTGAGAGTGACCAGATGTCAGACTTAACTTTTTTTTTTTTAAAACAGTTTTTCTTTAGGAAATGCCAGGGATTGAACCTGGGACCTCATCAGATTTACTTTTAAAAGACTTCAAAAAAGCCATTATAAATATTTTCACAGAACTAAAGGAATGTATGACTGAAGAAAAAAAGGAAGCTATGATGATGTCACATCAAAAAGAGAATATCAATAAGGAGATCGAAATTATACATTAAACAAATTCTGGAATTGGAAAGTACAATTACTGAAATAAGAAATTCTCTCGAAAGGCTCAACTGTAGAGTTGGGCTGGCAAAGAAAGAATTAGTGAAATTGAAGATGGATCAAGAGATTAGGCAAGCTAAAGTACAAAGAGTAAAGAGAATCAGGAAAAATGAATAGAGGCTCAGAGAAATGTGGACATGATCAAGCACAATTACATGTAACGGGAGTACCAGAAGGAGAGAAGAGAGAGAAAGGAACATAAAAGTTTTTTTTCAAAGAAATAATAGCAGAAAACTGTCCTCATTTATTAAAAAACAATAACCTACAGATCCAGGAAGCTTAACTAACTCCAAGTAGGATAAACTCAAAGAGATTCACAGACACATCATAGTAAAAAAAATGATGAAAGTCAAATACAAGGAGAAAACCACAAAAGCAGCAAGAGGAAAATAACTTATCGGGCGGCAGACTTGGCCCAGTGGTTAGGGCGTCCGTCTACCAAATGGAAGGTCCACGGTTCAAACCCCGGGCCTCCTTGAACTGTGTGCAGCTGGCCCATGTGCAGTGCTGATGCACGCAAGGAGTGCCCTGCCACACAGGGGTGTCCCTCGTGTAGGGGAGCCCCATGCGCAAGGAGTGAGCCCCGTAAGGAGAGCCGCCCAGCGCGAAAGAAAGTGCAGCCTGCCCAGGAATGGCATCGCACACACGGAGAGCTGACACAACAAGATGACACAACAAAAAGAAACACAGATTCCTGTGCCGCTGACAACAACAGAAGCAGACAAGGAAGATGCAGCAAATAGACACAGAGAACAGACAACTGGGGTGGGGGAGGGAAGGGGAGAGAAACAAATAAATAAATAAATGTTAAAAAAAAATAATAACTTATCAGTTGCAAAGGAAATCCAATAGCCCTGCCTCTCCCACCCTACTGGAAGGAGTATAAATGAGTACAACCAGTGTGGGAAACCACTAAAGCTGACCAAATACATACCCTTTGACCCAACAACATCACTCCTAAGTGTATACCCAGTAGAAATGCATGCACAAAGCACAAAAGGACCAAAAGATGTGCACAACAATGATCACAGCACTATTATGTGTTGTAGGCAAAAAACAGAACACATCCAAGTGCACATCAACAGAAAGGACAAATTACGGTGCAGTCATACAATGGGAATGTAATACAGCAATGAAAATGAACAAGCAACTGCTTTATGAATCTCAAAATAGTGTTGACTGGAAAAAAACAGACAAACATCAAAAATAAATGGTATATGATGGTACTTTTTAAAAGTACAAAAATAGACTAAGCAAATCTATTAGAAGCCAGGAAAGCAGTAACCATTGAGAGGAAAGGGGGTGCAGTGATTGGAAAAGGGTGGGTGGGCATTTCTGTGGTGGTGGTAATGTTTTAATTCTTGACCTGGTAGTTATATGGGCATTGTTCACATTGTGATTGTGGTAGGCAGCCTCTAAGATGGCCCCCTCCTGATATTCACAGCCTGGGTAATTCCCCTTCCTTGATGTGGGACGATCTTATTCACTTTTTTTTTCTTGAGGAGATACTAGGGATTGAACCTGGGACCTTATATGTGAGAAAAAGGTGCTCAACCACTTGAGCTACACCCACTCCCCATTATTAATCATTTTTAATGAACAGACTGTGATAGAAGCAATTGGCTGTCACTTCTGAGGTTAAGTTATAAAAAGACTGCTGCTTCTGTCTTCAGCACGATCTCTTGCTCTGGGAGAAGTCAGCTGCTATTTGATGAGACAGCCCTGTGGAGACACCCATGTGGCAAGGAACCAAAGCCTGCCAAGCCACGTTGGGAAGCTTGGGAGTGGATCTCCCCACAGCTGAGCTGAGCCTTCCAACGAGACTGCAGCCCCAGCAGACAGCTCGACTGAAAACTCCTGAGAGGCTTCAGACCCGCAGCTCAGCCATGGGATTCCTAACCCCAGACACAAGACAAAAAATGTCCATTGTTTCAAACTGCTAAATTTGGGGGTAATTGTTCATGCAGCAGAAGATAACTAATACAATGATTATTTACTGTTTATTATTTGTGCACTTTTTCTATTATGAAAGTAGTACTTTAAAAAAAAGTTAAAATCAGAATGAGGTCTGTGATATAATGTTAATTGAAAAAAAAGCAAGTTAGTTGTTACAGAAAAAGGTACATAGTATGATTCTGTTTTTAAAAGAAACAAAATTTGTAGTTGAATGAGTGTGTACATATATATGTTTGTATGAACATGCAGATAACATTGATTATCTCAGGGGGGATTAAAAATGAAGAGGTATAGATGAAGGAAATTACTAACTTGTCTTTTACACATTTTTAGATTACTCCACTTGTTGGAATAAAGAATAGATTTAAAACATGTACAGCTTTTCTATCAGACTTTCTTAAAGTGGGGAATAACCTAGCAGACCCAGGAGCCCCCGGCCCCTGTCTCGGAGGCGTCACATTCGGCACCTGCCTTTTCCTCCTGAGCCTGCTTCTTGCTGGCTCCCCACCTCCTGTGAGGATGAATGCAACAGGTCCTGCCTGTCTGAGAAGCGGGACGTTACAGGGAAGGGGAAGACAGCCCGGCTATACCAGGAGTCAGGGGCCCACTCACTTTGGTTCAACCCTCACGACATTTTCAGAGTATCTGATGTTGGGCGAGTTGTTGTTGAGTGAGAAGCAGATATCGTCAATGGTCAGGGCCACAAACTTGTCCTTCAAGTCCTTTTCGAGGTTATACTTGGCAGAGCGGTTCAGCCTGAGAGGGTAGAAGGTAGGCGGTGTGTCTCCCTCTGAGAATGCCCAGGTGGCACCTACAGGTTCCTGGGAGACTTTGGAAAATGAAACTAAAGCTAGATCTGGTGCAGGATGGTGGCACTTGCTTCCCCACCTTCCCATCCCCCCAACACACACGCACATCCACTGTTAGTTGCTGGTTGGTTGCCCATTAATGTGATCAGACCTGGGCTCTGAGATTCTCCCCACAGCAGCAGCTTTCTGATGTCACCACGGTGCCATCCATTCTGGGTCTGAAGGACATGGCTCCAGTGTCCTCCAGGTTATCACCAGAGATGAAACCTTGCCCAACCGCCACCCGCCGCCAGAGGGTGACTGCCATGTGCCAGGGGCAGGCCAGCTACGGTCAGGCTGGGTGCTCCTGGGCCACCTGGGGGGTCCTGGGGTCCATCCCTTCTGCGCCTTTTCTAGAAAGTTCAGGTGGATCTCTGGAGGGCAGGCCCCTAAAGGCCATACCTGATCTGCTCAGAAACCTCCTCCAAGGTGCGGGTGAGCAGGGCCATCACCCCCTGGACGATCTCCACCTCCTTCACCAGCTCCCGCTCTGGTTCGTCACGTACCAGGTCGATCCCGACTCGCTTCTCCCTGGCCAAGAGACGGGCGGCAGGTCGTCCGACAGGGGAGGGGTGCAACTCCACATCTGCTAACATCTGGACACTGAAAAATATCTGGACAACTGGTCTGAGTTTAACCCAATCCCCGGGATGACGGCGGGGGTGGGCTGAATACCAGGGAGCGTCTGCTTGACTTCAAAATATCCAAAACACGATGAAGGGAAAGCAATTGACAACTGGTCACTAGGTCTGAAAAAATGCACAATGGGCTGACTTTTCTCACTCGAATTTGGTAGCAGTTCTGAAGCCTGTTCTTTCCTACCTGTTTTTGGAAACATTGCCCTTTTACTGAAAATCTCAGAGGCATACATTTCCTTCCTTGAGCCTCATCCTACTCTTTTATAGGGACTTGAATCCAGAAAGAGCTTTTATAGTAACAGTTATTATTATTTTATAATTTTAAATTTATATAATTTATAAAAATTTTAAAATTTGTAATAGTTATAAATAGTGCTATGTGACAGACATTTTGCACTTTATATACATATTCCCACTTAACCCTTTCAATTACTCTGTGGAAAGTCCAGATGGGGATTAAGTAGGCTACCCAAAGTCAAAGAGAACTGGGCATTACACATGCTTTTAATCACGATGCTATACTGCTCCCCACCCTGATCCCGCTGCCTGATAGTCTGATCTTTTCTAGCATAGTAGAACAGGGAGGAAGTTTCTACCACTCACTGCTGTGTGGGCTTGGGCACATTATAGAATTTGTCTGTGCCTTGGTTTCCTCTTCTGTAAAATGAGGATAATTAGCAGTACTTCTCGGGGGTGCGGCGAGGAGCAAAGGAGTTGTGAATGCATGCAGGATGGTGCTTAGACCACAATGTCCGCAATGCATTGAGCAACCTCTACACCTACCGTTGTTCTAGTTAGCCTGGGGCTTACCAGACTTGAGACAGCCGGACTCTGACCTGCATGGTCACCTGCCACTTCCCTTGGTTTCACAACCTCTATGAACGGGGCTGGGGAAACTGCCAGCCTGGAGCTGCAGGGTCCTGGCTGAGGTCACTGAGAGGCCGGGGCTTTCCAGGAAGAGGGAGCCATGTGGACAGAAGTCTGGTGCGTTTGGGAAACTGCAAGTGGCTCAGCACACCCATGGTGAGCACTTTTGGGGATGAACTATGGGCCTGGCGAAGTCATCAGGTGGGCTGGTCAAGGTGGAATTTGTTTGCGAAGCTAAGAAGTTTGAACTTTATCTTGTTCAAATTTTGGGTTGTAACTAAAGAATTCTGAGCATGAGGGTGAACTGGTAAATCCTGCGTTTGGAAAAGTTCACCGAAGAGCCAGTGTGGAGAATGGACTGGATTGGAGGAGGCTCTGCTTGCAGCAGAAAGTCCTGTGAAGATGCTCCAGCTAAGGCTGTGACCGGGGTCAGGCTGGATATCAGCGTCATCGCAGAGGAGAGAGGATCGGCCTACTGGTGGAATTGGAGGAGGGAAGTAATAATGAGAAGATCTGTTTGTGCAGGGCTCCCTGGTTGGCAAAGGGCCTCTCCCTGGCTCGTTGTATCGGGGCCTACTTTGTGTCCCCTGGGGGCTGCAGTATCTGTTCTCACATTCTTCCACGTGTAATATGACCTTTTAGCTGGGCACCTGGCTGCCCCAAATAAAGACTTCCATTTCCCAGCTCCAATTGACATGGCAATGTGACTAAGTTCTGGAAAATGGGTTGCAAGCAGAAATGGTGAACGCCAAACGTCACCTCTCCCTACTGGCTGGTCTGCACATCTAATCACCGGCTCTCCAGCTGCCTTCGTGAATCACGAGGAGTGAAAGCTATGTGCAGTGGAGCAACGAGAGGGAAGCCTGCACCCCTGAAACTGTGGTGCCCCCACCGGCCCTGAACCGATTATCTCCAGGCTGGTTAAATGTAAGAAAGAAGCTTCTATCTTATTTAAACTGAATGTTATTGGGGGTTTTTCTCATACTCAGAGCCAAACCTAGTCCTAAAGCATATGTCTACGCCTGTGATTGTATTTGACGCTTTCAGCAGCCTGTAAACAGAAGGAGATCATATATAATTCACCTCCACTGAGAGAGGAGATGAAGGTTCAAAGAAGTTAGTCAAAGCAGAGTTTAGACATGAACCAGGTCCAATGCTCCTTCCACTGCCCAGAGGCACAGGCATGCCGGGATAAGATCAGACTCTAAAAGAACACCCATCCCATTTGCCTCATTCCAACCCACCACCGAACACAGTTTTTACTACCCAGCTCTTCACTCCTCATGACAGATAAGTCGTGCAAGGAACCCTTCTCCTACCTGTATGCCAGACACGTCTGAGCGATGTGCAAAGGCTCTTTTAAGGTCTCCAGGGCTTTTTCCAATCTCATCCTAAATGTGAGGAGATCCTCGGTTTCATACACAAGCTGCTCGAGCTTGTCATCTAACTCCTTCTTCCAGAACCTGACTTCCTCAAGTCTCTGTTCTGAAGCACACAGAAAAATACACCGGGATTAATCTACTCCTGGTGTAGACAATTTTTGAATTAGAAAACTGAGGACAACATAAAACTACCCTAGATATGTTCTTTCTTCTTCTTCTTCTTCTTTATTTTCTTTTAAATGTTACATTAAAAAAAATATGAGGTCCCCATATACCCCCCTTCCCGCCCACCCACCTACCCCTCCCACATCAACAACCTCTTCCATCATCATGGCACATCCACTGCACCTGGCGAATACATTCTGGAGCACCGCTGCACCACATGACAGTGGTGCACATTGTAGTCCACACTCTCCCCCAGTCCACCCCGTGGGCCACGGCAGGACACACAACGTCCAGGATCCGTCCCTGCAGCACCACCCAGGACAACTCCAAATCCTGAAAATGCCCCCACACCATATCTTTTCTTCCATCTCCCTACCATCAGCAGCCTCTGTGGTCACCCTCTCCACTTCACTATTACAATTTCTTCCCTTACTAATCACAATAGTTCCCCAGCAGAACACCAGTAAGTCTACCCTAATCCATACTCTATTCCTCCATCTTGTGGACCCTGGGATGGTTATGTCCAGTCCCCCTCTACATCAAGAGGGGCCTTAGATTCCACATGGATGATGGATGCAATTCTCCTGCTTGCAGCTGTAGGCACTCTTGGCTCCCTGGTGTGGTGGTTGACCCTCTTTGCCTCCCTGTCAGCTGGCCAGGGTAATAGATATGTTCTTTACTTTTTAGAGCTGTACTACTTGAGGCTTCTTTTCCTCTTTATAAATGTTTATTAGCAAGAAAGAGAGAGGAGGTGAAGGAAGGGAGGGAAGGAGGGAATGATTTTTTCTTAATTTCAACATCAAATTTATCAAAAGATCATTCTACACTCACTGATTCTAATTATTTCAATGTCCACGTTTTAAAATAACAATTTTATAAAAGAAACAAAGGTACAATTTTTGAAAAGTCAAAATACTAAAATTCTCTGACCCACCCCTATCCAATATCACTTTGGGGAAGGAACCACTTTAAACACAGTTAGTGTTTCTTCTGTTTGCTTACACTGATATTTATTCTCTGGAATTGTTTCCACTTTGGGTTATTGTAAGTAATGCTGCTATAAACATTGATGTATCCTGTTTTCATTTTCTTTGGGTATGTACCAAGGAGTAGAATTGCTGGGTCATATGGTATTTCTACATTCAATTTTTTGAGGAACCACCATACTACCTTCCAAAGTGGCTGCAATATTTTACATCTCTACCAACAATGCACTAAAGTTCCAATTTCTCTGCATCCTCTCCTATATTTATTTTCCTTAAAAAAAAAATAGCCATCCTTGTAAGTGTGAAGTTTTGTTTTATCTTTCCCATTTAAATATGCACTCCATATATGATTTTAAAATATATATATATATGGTGTGAGGTAGGGGTCAGGATATAAGTTTTCCATATGAATATCCAAACGACCAATTCATTGGAAAGGCCATCCTTTCCCCACTGCAGAGTAGTACTGCTTTTGTCATAAATAAGGTGAACATATCCGTGTGGGTCTGTTTCTGGACTCCGTTAGGTCCCATTGGTCAATTTGCCTATCCTTGCCTATAGCCCATTGTCTTTATAGTAGATACTGGAATCTATAGTGAAAGTCTTCCGGCTTTGTTCTCCTTCAAGATAGCCTTGTCTATTTTTGACCCTTTGCACTTCCATGTGAATTTTAGAAGCAGTTTGTCAATTTCAAAAAACCTGCTGGGATTTTCACTGGCATTACATAAATCTATAGATCAATTTGGAGAGAATTAACATCTTCAGAATATTGGGTCTTCCAACCCATTAACTGATATTTCTCAGCATTTATTTAGACCTTCTTCAATGTCTTTCAAATAGGGGGTGCAGTTTTTAATTTAGACTTCTTGCGCATATTTTGATAGATTTATTTCTGGGTAAGGATCAACCCATCAGGAGTAGACTAATATCTAACACTGCTGGCCTGAATGAAGCTTTGGTTTATTGGAGGTGAGAAACTAGTAGATTTTATCCATAGATGTGTTTGTTCAGCCTTCCCAATGTTATAAATACATTTAAATCAATCATCAGTATTTTTAAAGTGGGAGATTACACTACACATAAAATTCCACTTATCTAGATTTTCTTGAAAAAATTAGATTAGGCAACACTGGGCTCACATTCCTTCTTGGCAGCAATGGGTTGACATTGAGCAGCAGCTACCTCCTTAGAAGGGGAGTGAATTCTCTGAGACCCCACAGTCCCCAGCACTCCCTATTGTCTTACATTCAGCCCCCTATGTTACCTGCCCGACTTACAGGTATTTGAATTTAGGACCCCTGGTTTAGCACTTTTTGGAGTTTGGGAGATTTTGTTTGTTTCTGTTTGCTTCTCTAAGGCCACTACATTTTAAATTCAGTTTTTAAGTATGCAACTGTCAAGAGAAATAATTTTCTCTTCCTTTAAGCCTCAGCTCAAAAGTTCCACTCTAGGAAAAACTTCCCACTTCCCAGGGCCTATCCCACCCCTACTTTCACATCCTTACTCCAGCACCTATCTGGTTATATTCTGATTATCAATAGTTGTATCTTGCTCCTCCTCCAGCCAGGAGGCCCTAAAAAGTGGAGACTGTAACCATTCCCTGTGATCATCCCAGTGCTTAGTCCACAAATGCTCTTAGATGCTCCATAAATGTGAAGCACACCACTACAAGAATGAATGATGGATGGCTGAAAATATGACTTTTAGGGCAGGGAACCTAAATGCAGATCCTGGAGAATACACGTGTTTTTTCCTAATATTTCAAGAGGAAACACATTGTCACTCCTGAACATCAAATGTAAATGACAGTAGAGCTTAACCAGCACATTCTCACCCAGACATGCTCACAAATGCAACCAGCACATTGCCTTACCTAGTTTCTTGTTCACATCGCTTTGAGATTTTCTTGTGGTCTTTTCAATTTCATCCACAAGCCTCTGGCTTTCGGCCACCAGGCGCTCAGATCGGGACCTCTGGGACTCTGCGCTGTGGTACTGGTTCTTGTTCGCAATGTGCCACTCTGAGGGCAGGAACTTAGGGGGAGGTTGTAGTAGCTTGGCCATTTGAGGTTTCCAAAGTCCTGATCAAAGGCAGAGGTTTCAGATGATGACCTCAAAGCAATTTGACCTTTTTAATGGAGATGTTTATTAAAGTATAACATATATACAGAAAAGTGTGTAAATCATAATCTGTATACAAAATGAAAACATCTGTGCCCAGCACCCAGGTCAAGAAACAGAGCTTTCCTAAGTCCCCCCCTCCCCCTTCCCCCCCTCAGGACCCCCACCCCCACAAGGGCTACCTCTAGTGTGACTTCCAACACTGTAACTTAGTTTTGCTGTCTTGGGACTTAATATAAAGGGAATTGTACAATATGGACTTTTTTTTTTCCCTGACTTCTTTCGCTCACCATTATGTACGTAGAATTCATCTGTTTTGGTCCTATAGTTGTTGTTTAGTTTGTTCATTTTCAGTGCTGTGTAGTATTTCATTGTATGACTCTACCACAATGTACATGGTATATAAGTTTCTGAACATTTGGGTTGCTCCCAGGTTGGGGCTAAAATGGAAGGCTATGACTCTTCTCATACATGTCTTTTCGCAAACACATGGATGCTCTTTTATGACTCAGTGGGATTGCTGGGTCATGTGGTAGGTGTTGAATTTTAGTAGATTACTGCCAGACAGATGAACCCAGATAGGCTTTCTAAAAAATGAACAAACATGGCAAGTGTAAACTGGCAACTGGGTATTGAGCCATTCAGCAAATTTTAAAAATCTCAATCTTCCCAGGACAGAGAAGAGAGACCTGGAAGGGAATGCATGAGGACAGCAGCAGGCAGAGGCGGGGATACAAGTGCACCCACCTTGTCTGACACTGCCTGTGAGTGAGACTGTTTTCCTCAGACAGAGCTGAGATCTGCACCCCTGCCTATCCTGCCCTAGGGGCCTCTGGACCCCTGAAGTCCTTCAGACAGGCCAGGAGGGGACCTGAGTTGGATCTTGACAAGGCTGGGCACCCCAGCCCACCGGCCCCCTGGGGTCTCCCCGATTCTTCCTAGTCCAGTCCTTGCGATGGCCTTTCCTACGTTTGTCTTCGGGTGGGGCCCAAATTTTAACCCAAGACTCGTGGAGGAGTGAGTAGCCGCAAAGAGGTTTCTTTTCACAGGACCTAAATTACAGCTGACCTCCACGGAGCCCCGGACACACGACTTTGGTTGGGACCGACGACTGGGGTTACGGGTGGAGTGGGGCAGGGATTTCCTTACCTCAGCGCCGCAAAGAACTTCTGCACAGTCTCAGGATGGGAGCCTCCTTACCTCTGCTCTCCCAGAACAGAAAAGTCAACAGCGCAGTCTCCATGGCAACCGATGACGCCTCACCAGGGCAAGGAGACCTGCCCGTCAGCGGAGCGGCTTCACCCGCAGGCTCTGCGCAGCCGCGAATTCCGGGACCCGCGCACAGGCCGGACGCGGAAGTGGCTCGGCGGGGGGCGCCACGAAGCTCCGCGGTCTCCGCCTTTCTCGAAGGCGCGGGCCCACCAGCCCGAGACCGCGGCCAGAACCCCGACTGGAGTTAGGAGACGTGCGTCTGGCCCGGGCTCCGCCGCTGTCCGAGGCCTCGGACTCCCAGAGGGTGCAGTGGGGTTGGGTGGGGGGCGCCTCAAGGACCTCGCAGCCGCAGGCAGGCCCGGGACCACCCAGCTGCCGCCCCGGCGCTGCAGGTGGAGGAGGCGCGAGATTCCTGGAGCGGTCGCGGCCGGGGTGTGTGGAGAGGGAGGGGGAGCTGCTGGGGTGGGAGGGGGCGCCGGGACCGCGGGTCCGAGTCAGGCGCGAGGGGAGCCGCGGGCGTGGGGGACGCGGGAAGAGCTCCGAAGCCCGCGCCCCAGGCCCGCCCCTCGGCGGACGACAGTTTCCAGCCTGGGGCGGTGGCAGGGCCCAGAACTGGGAGTCGGGAACCGGCTTCAAGTCCTTCCTGCTCTGGCCTCGGAGCTATAAAATGAGCGGATTAGGGCCCCCCAAACTATAGAGTGCAGTGCTTGGAGTATGCCCCTCACGATCGGAGTCCTGGTGTAGAACTAACACGTAGAAAAGGGAATTACACAGATGGGGGGCGGGAGAAGCAGGTTGGAGAAGCTGAGCTGGGTCCTTTTCCACACAGCCTGAAACACAGAGCGTAGGTGTTTCAAATCTCCCGCCTTTTAAGCTCCTATACACGGACCAATTAAAGGCAACATCCTGAGGGCGACCAATCAGAGGGGGCTTATGCCCCCCACTCCTTCCTGCGAGCCTCTGGGATCATCGGGGAAATTCAAGAAGTGTCAGGAATATTGAACAGGCTGCCTGTGAGGGAAACAATGGGCAGACCTTGGGAAAATGATGGAACTGGCAAAAGTTTATGCATTTAGCTATATGGATTATGATCATAAATTCCCATTTTTTACATCAGTATACAAATTTAATCTCGCCTCCCCCCCTCCCCCCCCTCCCCCCCCCACACCGGCTGGAGATGGAAAAACTGTGAGGTCCACACCTAATAACTGACTCACACCTCAGTCAAGCCACCTCCCCGCCGCTGGTGCTCTGCTCTCGGAACGGCCTAGGCTTGGATGGCGTTGCAGCGCTTGATATACGTTTTATTTATATTTAAAAAAAAAAAAAAACTCTCCAAAAATATTCTGGGCTTTCTTTAAACATAACAGCAAGTATTTGAAAGCATTGTCAAGAGACAAAAACTTATTTTTCACACACAATGAAGTCCAGGAAAGGGATAAGTCCAGTAGTAGAAGTGTGGAACAATTTATTATCAATAATTACTCACTGTGCATCTGTCACTGATGTATGTGTAGGAAATAGTGAAATTTCAAGCAGACATCCATTACAAGGCTTAGAATTTTCTAAATTAATTAGCATACAACCAAAGTTTATGTTTCAACCAAATTCGTAATAATCAAGATACATATTAGTTTTAAGTAATTTTGAGATTTTTATTAGTTGGAATAAAGCTGTTTCTCAAACTTCAGTCATTCTAGAATGAACTTCTTGATTTTTGACATGCTCATGTACCACATATAAAAATATTTTCATGTTTTTCTTTAAATCCATTCATTATTACATGTAAACATTCATTTAAAAGGAAACTTTATATCACTACCATAAATGGAAAACTAGTAACACTTGTCAAGATAGAATTTAACCATACATATAAATAAAATTTTAAAATATTATAAAATTTAAATTTGATTAACTTGTCATAAAAATTCACATCTGAAAACAAATTCCTTACTAAGAAGAATGCAACTTTTTTATAAATAGATATTTGGCTCCATGTTGTTAGTTTAAGACCAGTTGTTTTATAGGTTTGGTGTTTATCAGCACTAGGAATCTCAAACTAACATAGAAAGGTTAGATGTAATTACTCCCTGGAAATGATTACTTTTGTCTAATAACCTTTTGTTTCAAGAAGCTAGCAGCCATCCATTAAGACGGGTGGAGGAAAGTTCTCATCTGTGAAATGGGGGAGGAAAACACTTCACAGCTCTTTCTGAGCATTTCAGGAAATAAAATGTATGAAGATGCCTAAAAAAAATTTTTTTTTAAAGAAGCTATCTGCGAATGACATCATCAACATAGCCATGTTAGACATCCCCTGAAAAATCCTCCCCAGAGATTGCGACTTTAAGGACAAATTCTGCTTGCTTAGAACTCTGGAGGATGATGATAGAGACTGCAGGACTTCACAAAAGCTGAATGGAAGGAAGAGAAAAATATCAAGTAAAAAACACCAGTCCCGGACAGGCCAGCCCTCCTTTCTTTCCCCTCACTTAGTCCCATGCAAACCTTGGGAATTCTCCAGAGGCAGTGGCCCAGGCTCCTCCCACTGGGACACAGACCATAAGGGAACCCACAGCAGTGAGTTGGAACCCCACACATATCTAGACACAGGGACCCAAGTCCGTGGAGATGCAGGGCAGAACACAAGCCACTAAGTATTGCTGCATACAGAAGTGTCCTGGAGGGATGGGGAGTGGAGAAAAAACTGGCAGAACAGCAGCAACCAAGTGGTACACTAACTCAATCCAGTTACTGTCAGGTACTCCCTAAATGCAAAATGAGCTTCTCTAGAGTGACTCATCTTTCTGAATCGACCCCATCAGGGCCCCCAGGGTGGGATAGCCTAAAGGGGAAGCAACCAGAGGCAGAAAAATCTCATGGGGGGGGGAGAATAAAAGTGTGTGTGTGTGTTGGGGGAGGGGGGTGTTAAGTGGAACTGCTGTTAAAACTGGAGGGTGCCAGAATTGAAAAGTGTATGAAAAATGGGGCACTGAATGAGGGAAAGAATTTAAACAAATCACAGGAGCTGGGGAGGAAATTCTGTACAAAAACAACAGATCATGATTCTTGGCGGGGGGAGGGGGCCAGGGACAGAAGAAAGGACGCTTTCTCCTGGAGGTGAAACAATTACACAGACAATGCAATCTTAAAATTGCACTGCATATCCAAGGCAAGAATCAGATGAAGAACTGAGAAAATCTAATCAGTTAAATTTAGGCTATTCTAAGTTGGACCAAGCATCAAAAGAAGAGCCTTAACACAAAGCCAATCAACAATAAAACCCTAGACAAGAGGGAAAAACTGACCTTCAGAGATAACTCATCTAGATAACCAGATGCCTAGACATCAGCAAAAGAAATTAAAAATAAAATTATAAGACATACTAAGAAACAAGATGATATGATTCAGTCAAGGGGACAAATTAAAAATTTAGAGGAGACAGAATTTGGAACAACTAATCAAAGAAGTTCAAACAAATTGCCTAAATCAATTCAAGGAAATGAAGGAAAATATACATAAAGAGGTAAAGGATACTAAGAAGACAATGTGTGAGCGTAAAGAAGAATTTGAAAGCATAAGAAGAAATGTAACAGAAATCATGAGGCTGAAAGTCACAATAGCAGAGATTTAAAATACACAAGAGGCATACAACAGCAGATTTGAATAGGCAGAAGAAAGAATCAGCAAACAAGAAGACAGGATAATCAAAATCATACAGTCAGAAGAACAGATAGAAAAAAGAATAAAGAAAAATTAAGCAATGTCTCAGGGATTTGAGTGACAGCATTAAGCTTACAAATATATGTGTCATGGGTGTCCCAGGAAGAGAAAAAGTAAAGGGTCAGAAAGAATATTTGGGGAAATAATGGCTGGAAATTTCCTAACTCTTACAAAAGACATAAATATACATGTCCAAGAAGCTCAATGGACTCCAAACAGATTAAGTCCTAATAGGCCTAGAAGACACATACTAATCAGAATGTCAGATGCCATAGAAAGCAACGAGAGAAAAGCAATTTGTCACATGCAAAGGCTCCTCCATAACATAAAGCTAATTCCTCATCACAAACAATGGTAGTCAGGGAAGCGGACATGGCTCAACTGATAGAGCATCCGTCTACCATATGGAGGGCCCAGGGTTCAATCCCCAGGGCCTCCTGATCTGTGTGGTGAGCTGGCCCATGCGCAGTGCTGCCATGCACAAAGAGTGCCATGCCACACAGGGGTGCCCCTGTGTAGGGGTGCCCCACACTCAAGGTGTACACCTGGCAAGGAGAGTCGCCCCAGGTGAAAAAAAGCACAGACCACCGAGGAGTGGCACCGTACACATGGAGAGCTGCTGCAGCAAGATGATGCAACAAAAAAGAGACGCGGATTCCCAGTGCTGCCTGATAATGCAAGCAGATACAGAAGAACATACAGCAAATGGACACAGAGAGCAGACAATGGGCGAAAGGGGAGAGAAATAAAATCTTAAAAAAAAAAAAAAAAGAAGCAATGGCAGTGAAAAGGCAGTGGTACGATGTATTTAAGGTACTGAAAGAGAAAAACTGCCAGGCAGAAATTCTTTATCTGGCAAAAGTGTCCTTCAAAATGATGCAGAAGGAGCAGGTGTAGCTCAGTGGTTGAGTATCTGCTTTTTCATGTACGTGGTCTGGGTTCAATTCCTAGTAACTCCTACAAATAATAAACAGATAAAAATTTAAGGATGATGAAGACTTTCAAATATTCACAGTTAAACAGAAACTCAGAGAGTTCATCAATAAAAGGCCTGCCTTATAAGAATTACTAAAGGGAGTTCCGCAGGTTGAAAAAGACAGGATAGAATGACTTGGAGTAATATGAAGAAGTGAAGATTCAGAGCCTAAGTATGCTATTGAAGCTAAATTGGTATATTTCCAAATTAATAGGTTTTAGATGTAGGTTGTGCAATATAAATTCCAGGGTAAACAAAAAGTATTTTTAAAATATACAGAAACAAATGAGAAAGGGATCAGTCAATATATCACGAAAGATCAACTCTACAGAAAAGGAGGTTGCAATAAAGGAAAAAGACCAAAAAAAAGATATAACAAAACTAAAGGACAGAATGGTTGATGTAAGTACTGCCTTTATAGTAATAACACTGAAAATCTTCAACAAAATACTTGCAAATCGAATTCAACATCACAGTAAAAGAATTATACATCATGATCAAGTGGGTTTTATCCCAGGTTTGCAAGGGTGGAGTGGGGAACCCCAAAGACCCCATAGGCTCAGAGAAGTGTCTGTTAGCCTTGATTCTCCTTTGAGGGGCCATGGAGAGCCACTTCTTTGAGGACACACAAAAAAAGATGTTTGTTTTATGTTGTGGTTTTCCTACCTTGAGCTGCAGTGCTAAGTTCTGGCCACCAGGGGGTGAGCAGCCCATCCTGCCAGCTGTGTCCACAGTGCTTGGTGCAGCAACCGGAGCCAGGGAAGTCATCCACAGGTCATTCTGGCCAACCCCCTGCCTCAGACCCAACTCATACCTCCTATTCTAGCATCTAGCCCCCCAATCTGAGCTGGTTAAAGATGGATAGAGGGCTCCCCAAATCATCTCATTTATTAATTCAGTAACTATGTTCCAAGCCCTCGCCCTGGGTCAGGTGCCAGAGCTGAGAATGACCCTTGTGGTCCCTGCCCTTCAGGAGCTCACAGTCTGGAGGGGCAGATGGAGAAAAGCATGAAAACAAATGTACGTGAGTGAAAAGAGCAAGGACTGACGTGAAAGTTAAGAAGGGTTCTGCAAGGGAGGGCTGGGGGCCACGAGGTGGGAGGGTCTGAAAGGCCCCACAGAGGACGTTTTAGCTGCGATTGGAATGACAAGCGGGAGCAAGGAAGGTAGAAGCCACAGACTTTTGTAACTAAATCTTGGAAGTAACAGCCTGTCACTTTTGCCATATTTTACCGATTGGA
The DNA here is from genome assembly GCF_030445035.2 of Dasypus novemcinctus. Classification (NCBI taxonomy): domain Eukaryota; kingdom Metazoa; phylum Chordata; class Mammalia; order Cingulata; family Dasypodidae; genus Dasypus; species Dasypus novemcinctus. The sequence goes on from NC_080693.1 coordinate 28,057,699, forward strand.
AGCGAGTCACTAAGTAAGCCCTCCACACTCAGGAGGAGGGGATTGCACAAGCACGCGTACCCCCCGGCGGCAGGGATCCTTGGAGGGCATTGTGCAGGTGTGCCCACCACCCAGGCTGAGGGGAGGCTGACGCACTTGAGTCTGATTCTAAATATAACCGGAGCCATCAGAAGGTTTTATGCCAGAGTGGGACGAAATCTGAATTTCATTTCATTTCATCCTCCTTGTAGCGCAAACCAGGAACAAGACCAAAAGGGGAAATGACTTTCCCAAGATCACACAACCAGAACCCAGCCCTGTTTTGGGTTGTACTCCATGCTATGCCTCACCTCTTATCATTCTTTGCACTTTAGCTATATGTGACAGCAGCCCAGGGAATGCAGAGCTATCATCTCACACACACTTGATGAGGCCCCTAGGAAGCAGATGCTAGAATGCTCCCCATTGCATAGGTAGGGAGACTGGGGAGCCCCCCCCCCCCCAGGCACAATGACTTGCCCAGGGTCACAGAACTTGTGAAGAAGAGGAGCTGGATCTGAACCCAGCTCTGGCTTCTCAGTCTTCCCAGGGAGCTGAGGCGAGGGCTGCACTGGCCAAACTGCAGTTAAGGCGAAGACATGGAGGCGGATGCACAGTCAGCCGTCCACAGGGGTCTTCAGAAAGGTCTTACCTGAGGAGAGGGCCAGGTAAGGGGAGCCCTTGGAAGTGGCCTCGCTCCATTGCTGCGACAGCAGAACAGAACTTGGAACCCTGGTAACCGGGCAGCCAGATTTTCTAGCCCCTTCCCAGTTTACATACTTAGCCAGAGAGAAGTGCTCCAGGGAACAAGGGGTTCTCCTGCTATAGCCCCTGTCCTGAGGCCGGAGACCCCAGGGAAGTCTTTTCCACCTTGGAGGTGCTGCCCCAGCCCTCACCCCCGAAGCCCCTGGCCGTTTTCCAGGCGCTACCCAAGGCAACAGCAGGCAGCCCGGAGCCACCGCTGAGATGGCGCCTGCGCAGCCCACGTCCCTCCCTGCCCCAAGGGGACAAGAGGCTGGTGGCGGGATGGGGGTGGGAAGCCTCGAGAGCGCCTTCACCTCCACACCCCAGGCCGTGCCTGGCGGACTGGGAGGGCAAGGGGTGGAGCCACAGCGAGCCCGCGAGTGCCTTCTCCCTTCCCACTGGGCTGGCAGTCCGCGCAGACACCTACCTGCCCCTCCTCTGGGGCACAGATGTGGTGTGGGGGTTGTCCCCCGTGCAGAGGCCGGGCGGTGCCCACGCGGGCGCTGGGCCAGGGCTGGGGAGCGGGGTCGTCTCTCCGCTCATCATATCCACAGGCAAGGGCCGGGGGTCATGGCAGCCACAAGGGCTGGCGCTCGCTCTGGAGGGAGATGGCCCAGAGGGGTCTGCTCACCCAGGGGCCCGAGGTAGCAGGAAGGACCCCAGTCTGCTGACACCCCCTGGCTCCCTCCCAGGGCTTCCCAGCTTCCCACTCCCAAAGGAATCCAGGCCCCCGTCCCACCCAGTCCCTAGCCTTGACTGGGAGCAAAGTCCCTTTTCCCATACTGTAGGAACGCCAGAGGTGATTCTTGTCTGTTGTTTGCATTTCGGGTAGGCCCCTTGCGTCCTTGCATCTTGCTCTGGCTGTCCCATTTCTCTCCCCCACCCCCACCTGCACCCCAGCTATCCCTTCCATCGCTCTGCTGGCCTGTCTTTCCGCACCGTTGCCCAGCCTTTCAAATCCTCACCCGTAGTAGAGTTGTTTCTACCCAAAGAGGGCAATTGTGTGCGTTTCTCTGCAACGCGCCCTCTCCCGTCACACGTCACCTTCACCTTTCCAGGTCACTTGTGTCCTGACAGGCTGACCCCCACCTCACTCTCAGGAATGGGATTGCTGGGGGGGATGTAAAATGCATATTTACATTTTTAATCGCCAGAGCCCGATTACTTCCCCGAGAGGCTGTTGCCCTCTCGCCACCACCAGTGGTCCATGACAATGGTGGCCTCCCTGCACCCTGCCTGGTCCTTTTTCAGCCGGGAGCACTCATGCCCCACCTCTGGCCACAAGTCACTGGTGACTGATGACAGCATGTCCCTCTTCGCCCCACCCCCAGCGTGAAAATGAGCCAGTCCTGGTCCTGGCTGAGACCTGCATGGTGCACACTATTGGAGCGGGCACACTAGAGGAGCTGGGGGGCACTGGTGCCAGGGCAGTCACACTGGAGGAGCTGGGGGGCACTGGTGCCAGGGCGGGCACGCTGGAGGAGCTGGGGGGCACTGGTGCCAGGGCGGGCACGCTGGAGGAGCTGGGGGGCACTGGTGCCAGGGCGGGCACGCTGGAGGAGCTGGGGGGCACTGGTGCCAGGGCGGGCACGCTGGAGGAGCTGGGGGGACACTGGTGCCAGAGGAGGCATGCTGGAGAAGCTTAGGGGGGACATTGGTGCCAGGACAGGCACACTGGAGGAGCTGGGGGGCACTGGTGCCAGGGCAGGGACGCTGAAGGAGCTGGGGGGACATCAGTGCCAGGACAGGCATGCTGGAGAAGCTTTGGGGGGACATCAGTGCCAGGACAGGCATGCTGGAGAAGCTTAGGGGGGACATCGGTGCCAGGGCAGGCACGCTGGAGAAGCTTAGGGGGGACATTGGTGCCAGGACAGGCACACTGGAGGAGCTGGGGGGCACTGGTGCCAGGGCAGGGACGCTGAAGGGGCTGGGGGGACATCGGTGCCAGGACGGGCACATTGGAGGAGCTGGGGGGACACTGGTGCCAGGGCAGGCACACTGGAGGAGCTGGGGGGCACTGGTGCCAGGGCAGGCACACTAGAGGAGCTGGGGGGCACTGGTGCCAGGGCAGGGACGCTGAAGGAGCTGGGGGGACATCAGTGCCAGGACGGGCACATTGGAGGAGCTGGGGGGACACTGGTGCCAGGGCAGGGACGCTGAAGGAGCTGGGGGGACATCAGTGCCAGGACAGGCATGCTGGAGAAGCTTAGGGGGGACATCAGTGCCAGGGCAGGCACGCTGGAGGAGTTGGGGGGCACTGGTGCCAGGGCAGGCACGCTGGAGGAGCTGGGGGGCACTTGTGCCAGGGCGGGCACGCTGGAGGAGCTGGGGGGCACTGGTGCCAGGGCAGGCACACTGGAGGAGCTGGGGGAGCCCCTGGTGCCTGTCTTCCAGGGCAGGGCTTCTCTTCCATCAGCACCTTCCTGGGTTCCCACTGAGTGTTCACCACTACCCAACAGGTCCTGGACCTGCAGGCCCCTGCACGACACAGTGACGACTCCGCCACCCACCCGAGCTGTGTGTCTTAGGACGACTGCTTTACCTCCCTGAGCCTCAGTTCGCTCCTCTGGAAGGTGGACCATATGACCAACTTCACAGGGTTATCAGAAGGACTCAATGGGATAAGGCATGGGAAGTGCTTCCCCGGTTCCTGGCTCTGCAGAAGGGGCTGCTGGAGGCGCGGTGGTTGTTCAGCTGTTTTCCTCTCCCGGGGGCAGAGGCTCTCTGCCTCACCCTTCACTGACCCCATGGCTTGGCAAACCTGTTTTCCCATTTGGAAAGGAGGCTTGCGATTCCATTGGGGGTCCCTGTTCTTGGTGTAGCAGAGCAGGGATCCCGGGGGGGTGGCAGATGGACCCCAGGCCGCCTCAGATTCCTGGGAAGGCGCTGGATAGGGCTCTTCATTCATCAAGTAAATATTAAGTGCCTACTAGGTTTAGGCACTCTTCTAGGCACTTAGCATAGTTCAGTGAACAGAGCAGACCAAAGTCCCTGCCCTCCTGGGCTTCCACTCTGGTCAGGGAATCGGACAGTAAAACCAGACATCCTAAGCAGGGAGCGCGCCCAGGGCTTTGGCTGTGACGCCCCACGGCCTCCTCTCCCTGTGGGGGACAGCGAGCCCAGCGACAACTGAAAATGTGAGTGGACTTTGGGCCAAGGGGAGGGGTCCTGTCTCCACAGACCAGTGGGGGGGTGGCTATGACTGGGGAGGGGTTGGGCAGAAGCCTGAGTCCCAGGCGTCTTGAGAGGAAAGTGTGCCCTCGGGGGACTCCACATCGTCTGTCCAGGAGGAGAGAAGTCAGCTGAAGGGGGGGCAGGGGGTGCTCCAGCAGTCCCCCCACAGGGTTCATCCCTTTTTCTTCCCAGGGACTGCCAAATCCTCAGGAACTTCTCACCGCTTTGTGCCATCATTTCTGCTCTGCAGAGAAACACGATACGCTGTCACAGAAGACCTGGGAGGAAGTTTCCAGGCGGGCAGATCTCTCTCCAGAGGAGCACCAGGGTAGACCGGGGACCCCACCCTCACGGCCGGGCACTGTCTCCTCAGCGAGGCTGTGACGGGCTGCTGGAGCCGCAGGTCCCGGGGCAGGGACGGGGCTGGAGCTGAGCTGTAAGTGTCCCTGTGACCTGCCTCAGAACCTGCTTTCCTGCCAGATGCAGAGATTTTCAAGTGTTTGCTTGAACACAACTGTTCATCCAGTTGAAATCAAAACTGGTGAAAACAGAGCTGGTGGGTTGAAATGGGGATGCAAGCCCCAGTTGCTCACCTCCCCAGGTCCACGGAGCCCCCTAGAGCTCCAAAGAACCCAGTTTCAAAACCATTCATCCAAGCAGCTGGGATCCTTTGGGCTCTAAAATGAAATGGATCTGCACTCACAACTTTCTCCTTCCTTCTTTCCCCTCCCCACAGGGACAGCTGCCGTATTTATCAAAAAACTTTCTATTTTATAATGAGCAGCGACCTGCTAGTCAGCATAAAGTAGAGCCCGGGAGTCCAGGGCAGGCTGAGTTTGTTATTTCTCTTTGAAGACTTCCGGTCTTGTCTTATTGGACCAAGAGGAAGAGGGGTCTCTTGGGTTGCTGGGGGGCGGGGGGGCTTTGGAGGCAGGAGGCCCATGATCATTGGATGCAGTGGCGGAGCCGGTGCAGGCAGGGTTATAAGCTGGCAGAACTAGCAAAGGGAAGTTATAACCTTAAACAAAGAAGAGAGAGTTCAAATCAATAACCTAACTTTCCACCTTGAGGAACTAGAAAAACACACTCCATGAGGCAGAGAAAGCATCAGAAGAAAACACAATTCCTCTGCATGAGGGGAGAGAAAGCAGAACTCAGGCTAAAATGATGCCCAAGAAAATTACTTCTTTTGTGATTAACTACGCAGTCTTATAGCAGTCATAGGAAAGTATATATTATTAGTGTATATTATATTCCCTGAAGAATGTTTTAAAGATGGCCAATACTGAGAAAAGTACCTGGCCCAAAATAAGTACTCAGTAATTTTGAATGAATAAATGTCTCTCTCTCTCTCTCTCTCTATATATATATATATAAATATATATAAAAACATGGTTAAAAAGGATTGTATTCCTTAATAGTACTAGAATTTTCCAAGAAAATTAGTTTGTTTTTTTTCTTAAAAAAATTTTTTTGCATGAATTTGGTATTTAATCAATCTTATCAGAAACAATTCCACGCTACGTCAGAGTACATCTGTATATAGCAATTGTCTTTGTTCTTTATGATGAAATTATCAAACACCTCTTCAAGATCTGAAGACCCAGTTTCCAGGTGAGGAGGATGAGAACAGATACAGGTATAAGCCTGTTAAACAAAAGGTTTAACAACCTTCTGATCCCGTGATTTGTGAAGGCTATTTTTAAACAGTATTGCATGTGTTAGTAGTCATGTTAGCTGCATAAATCATTACTATTTTGTAATGTTCTGCTCAAAAGTACAGTTGAGGAGGCTCAGCATATGTTTACTGTTGGTAAACATCATTGTGTTAGCACTTATATGCAAAGTCTGATGAGACCAAACCCAGAAAATGTAAATATTTATTCATTTCCTGTATTGTTTGAATCATGGTCGGGGTCTCCTAATAGCCTTAATGGTGACTGTTCTGAATCTTTTTTTTTTTTTAAAGATTTATTTATTTCTCTCCCCTTCCCCCCCCCCCCCCCGTTGTCTGTTCTCTGTGTCTGTTTGCTGTGTGTGTCCGCTTCTGTTGTTGTCAGTGGCACAGGAAGCTGTGTTTCTTTTTGTTGCATCATCTTGCTATGTCAGCTCTCCGTGTGTGCAGTGCCATTCCTGGGCAGGCTGCACTTTATGTCGTGCTGGGCGGCTCTCCTTACTAGGCGCACTCCTTGCACGTGGGGCTCCCCTACGCAGGGACACCCCTGCGTGGCAGGGCACTCCTTGCGTGCATCAGCACTGCACATGGGCCAGCTCCACACGGGTCAAGGAGGTCCAGGGTTTGAACCGCGGACCTCCCATGTGGTAGACAGACGCCCTAACCACTGCGCCAAGTCCGCTTCCCTGCTTTTGAATCTTGACAGACAGAATCTCAGCATGTGGGTGGCCATCCAACAATCTCCATCCAAATCCCCCAGGGGACACTTGTTAATGTATGGATTGCCAGGCCCCACCACAAACCTACTGAATCAGAACTTAAGTTTCAGAAACACTGCACAGAACTTAAGTTTCAGAAACACTTCAGGGGTGGCTGCTCGGCCAGGGGTGGCTTCTCTTGGGTTTCACTTTTCCACAGGAAACAGAACATAAATCTAAAATTGTCTTTGCCCTTGGAAGGGTTCCCCTTGCTGATCTGGTCTAAGAATAGCTTTTTGTACTATGACCACAAGTGCGTTGAATAGATCCCTTGTATTTTAGGAGAAGAAATTTAGTGCCCTGGGGCTCAGCATCACCAGTGGCCCTTGTAGCTCTGAGGACAAACCAGCTTGGATTTCACCCTCGAGGACCAGCCTTCCACAAACCACATAAAGCCACTTGGAAGTCAAGATGGAGCCGGGCTAACTGAGCACAAGCCCTTGGGCTGGTTTCTTGTCCTTTGGCATTTGTTGGAAGCTGAAGCACTGAGTGCAGGAATTACATTCAAGAGTCAACCAAGGATGGGAAGCAGATTTGGCTCAACTGATAGAGCATCCGCCTACCACATGGGAGGTCCAGGGTTCAAACCCAGGGCCTCCTGACCAGTGTGGTGAGCTGGCCCAGTGCAGTGCTGATGCGTGCAAGGAGTGCCATGCCACGCAGGGGTGTTCCCCGCATAGGGAAGCCCCACGCACAAGAAATGGGCCCTGCAAGGAGAGTGCCCCACAAGAAGAGTCGCCCCACGTGAAAAAAGCACAGCCTGCCCAGGAGTGGCACCGCACACATGGAGAGCTGATGCAGCAAGATGACGCAACAAAAAAGAGACACAGATTCCCGGTGCCACTGACAAGAATGGAAGTGGACACAGAAGAACACACAGCAAATGGACACAGAGAGCAGACAACTGGGGAGGGGGGGAAGGGAGAGAAATAAATAAAAAATAAATTTTAAAAAAAAAAGAGTCAACCAAGGGAAGCAGCTGTGGCTCAGGCCATTGGGCACTCCCTGGGAAGTCCTGGGTTCGGTTCCAGTGCCTCCTGGAGAAGGTGAGCAAACAAACAAGAGAACCATCTGGGGAAGGGGGGATTTTTAAAAAAAAAAGTAAATAAATCTTTAAAAAATGGAGTCAACCAACTGCCAGGTGCTCCCCTGGAGGGAGGGGCAAAGGCTGCTGCCCACCCCCTCCACCAAGCTGGAGAGGGGCTGGAATCACACAGTGATTTCAGGGGTTTCTTTGAGCTCTAAGAACAATCCCTGAACAAAGCAATTGGCCCAGGGCCCAGGAGGCCTGCTCGCCCCACTGCACTGCCGAGGACTAAGTTGCGAGCAGTTCTCTGAAGCTGGTGGGAACGACAGGGAGGGAGTGCGCAGCAGGTAGGACAGCTCTGCAGAAAGAATCTTAGAGGGGACCACTAAGCCCCATTGTTCCCACGATCAGAAATGAAATAATTGACTTTTTAAAATAAGATAAATAGATCACACACACACACACAAATTGACTTTTAAAGGCGCCTTGTGGAATCAACTTTATCTTCAAAGGAGCCTAATACTATGAATAATAAATTGGGGCCCTATTTAAAATCTAAGCAAGTACCTAAACGCTAGGATGTCATTATCATCCACTAGAGGGCAGGCTGGTAACAAGCGCGCAGCCAGTTTGTAAAACTCGGCTAGAAAGGGAGGAAGGGAATTTGTGACCAGATTTTAAGCTTGTAGTGAGAAATGCTGTGAATGGAAACAAAAAAAACTAACTAACATTTTAGAGTTTTTCTATGTGGAATGAAAACTACTTGAAGTTTTTTGTTCGGATTGTCATTTAATTTTTTAAACGACATCTTTTAAAAAACACAAGCAAGTTGATGGACTTGAACAAAAATGAAACTGCTTTCAGTTCGTTGCTATGTTGTTCTGTTGCTAGGAGGTCTAGTATCAGCTACAAACAAAGTCAAGGAGATCACATTTCCTCTGCCTCAGCCATTTGGGAAGCTTCTTGCCCCTTCCGAGTCCTCATCTCCAGTTGTGCCTGGAGCTGCAAAGTTTGCGGGAGAGTTTAAATTGGGAAAGATAGTAACCGTTATAGCTACCCTTTCCTGAATTCTGAGCGCCAGGCTGGGTGTTTGGCAAGGGCTCCCTCTAACCCCACAACAGCTCTATGAGTTAGGAACTATTATTATCATTCTCGTTTTACAGATGCCGAGACATAGGCCCTGGAGCATGGGACACAGCTAATCAACGGCAGCCGAGATTCAAACCCAGGCAGACGGAATCCAGATCCCAAGTTCAAGCTATAGCTAGATAATTGATGGCAAAGATGGAACTAGAACCCAGGTCTCTTTGTTAAAAATTAAAGGGTGACTTTTAATGTTGAAAAAGACATGTAAGCGCAGGACTGGGTAGAAAAAAACTTCAGAAAAAGGCTGAGGGAAGAGACACAAAATGACTATGTTTGCAAAAAGATAGATCGACACCAAGAAACAAGAAAATTTCAGGCTGAGCTGGGATGCCCCATACAAGCCAGTTATTCACAGTTCCAGAGTGGCCAAGGCTAGAGGGATTTCCCCACAGACTCCGTAAAACCTAGAGATTCCCAAAACCTGTGGACTCATGGATATCCCGGGAGCATCCCACAGAAGATTGCTTCTTGCTTTAGATTAGGATCAATAGAAGTTCACCTACATCCCCAAAGCCGTGCAGTCAAGTACATCCCAAACTCATGAGATTAAATCTAATTGCTACCACTTGAGTGCTCACAGGGTGCCAGGCCCTGTAGTAAGCATTTTACTTGAGTAAACTCATTTAATCCTCATAACAACTCTAGGAGGCAGGCACCTCGTCCTCCATCCGGGAATCTGATTTGTGCGTAGATGTATGAGTGAGAGTATACGTCAGGCACACAGGTTGGCTTTTCGCCCCCAGCCCCCTGACCAATTCAATTTCTAAAATGCAACCCACTTCTGAGTAAGTGTAGCAGATACCTCACTTCTTGGTCCCCAAACCTCACAAAAATGACAGTCAAGGAATTAAAAATATATAAAGCAATATGGCGAGTGAAAGGGGAGAAGAGACAAACATGGATGAGAGAGTTCCACAAATATTTGCAAGGTCTGGAAGAGAGTAACTGGCGGGGCCAGGAGTCACTACCTGGATTCCTGCAGACAAGGAGATGGACGAGAAGCAAGGGGGTTTGGCCTTGCAGGACTGTCAGTTCTGAGGGCTTGAGGGTACAAGGCAGCACAGAAGGTGGGATGAGGCAATGAGGCACAGGCCTGAAAACGGGAGGTGAGGGGCGGTAAACGGCCTGGAGGGGAGTGGTTGGACCCCTTTCCTCAAACTGCTATTGAGAGTTAGCAGGCAGTACAGACAGGCTTGCACCCCATCCTCTCCACACCCCTCATGCCCCTCCAAGCCCACTGTCTGGCAGATTTGAGTAGTTCTCTTGGGAAAACTGGCTCCAGAGAAAAGACCTCTGAATTTTGACATTTGAGAGTCCCTCCCCAATGAAAATGCCAGTTTGCTGCCCAATCACCATGTCGTAAGTCCTTCCCATGGACAAGTCCCATTCACTCTCTCGGAGCTTCCATTCATCTTTTCAGTGGATCATGATGAGACACGAGTGGGCAGCCTTGGATCACCAAGTATTTAAGGAACGCCTTCAATTTGAACGATAGATTCAAACAGGAAAAAGGAAATCTAGAGAAAACAAGATAATGCAGGGAGCAGAAGAAAATGTGAAAATAAAAATCCTATTACTTTCTTCTAAGGTATGAAGATGCTACATCCACGAAACAAGAATTAGGTGCTATTTTAAAAGGGGAAACAATGAGATTTTGGAAATTTTTTAGAAGGAGAGTGTTTTAGGCTTCTGTAGAGAAATAAGACACCTGTAAATATTATGAGATTTTTATAATTGTTTCATGCAACTGTGGGGAAGCACAAGCCCAAATTCTGTAGTCCTTCATTGGACAACTCCAATGAAGGACTACTGAATTTCCCAGGGGAAGCTGGCTGACTGAAGTAGAGATGGTAATTCTCTCTTCTGACTGATGAAATCATGCTGAAATCATCACTTCTCCTTTTAAAGCCTTCAACTGATTGGATGAGACATCTCATTGTTGAAGGCAGTCTCCTCAGTTGATTGTAGATGTGATCAGCCATAGATGCAATCAACTTACTGATGATTTAAGTACACAAAATGTCCCCACAGTGACAATCAGGCCAGTGCTGACTTGACCAAACTACTGGACACTAAAATGTAGCCACGTTGACACATGAACTTAACCATCACAGAAAGTAAGAATAAAATAGTTAAAGTTTGGAAGATAAAGTAGAGCAAAAAGTCAAAGAGATCTAAAAATAATAATTGAGGAAAAATGGAAAAGAGGACCAGTCCAGGAAGCCCGATTTCCAATTAATAGGAATTCTATAAAGAGAGAATAGGAAAAGAAAAAAAAGGGGAAGGAAATTATAGTAAAAACATAGCAATTTCTCAGACCTGAAGAACACGTGTCTCCAGACTGAAAGTTTCCACTAAGTAACTGACAATAAAGATCCACAACAAGATGTACCATCACAAATTTTAGAATACCCATAATAAAAGATTTTCAGTTTCCAGAAAGAAAGGAAAAAAAACAAAACAAAACATGCGATGGATCAAGTATAAGAAAGCATTGGGTTTCTAAATAACCACACTAAAAGTTAGAAAATAATGGAGCAATAATGCCTTCAAAGTTCTGTGTGAAAACCATTTTCAGCTTAGAATACTTGTAACCAGGTAACGAAGTATGAAGGTGAAATAAAGAGTTCAGACATCCAATGCCTCAACTTTTACTTCACATATATCTTCTTTTAAATAGCTACTGCAGGATATGCTCCAGCAAAATGAGAAGATAAACTGAGAAAAAAAGATGTGGAACTGAGTAGCAAGGGATTCAATACAATAAAGCAGAGAAGAGAAATACCAGGATGACAGTGGATAGAGAGCAACTAGTTCAGAGGGAAACAGGGGAATGGCAGGCTTCACGAAGGAGTAAAAGAAAATTACAATGTTTGAGTATATAGAGAATAATAGGCAGAAATGAAGAAGCACATGGGGAAAATACTAGCAACTGGTACATACAATACTAGGCAAATAAAAAACAAAAAGCAATTATGAATTCCAGGAAATAAATAAAGAGAATGACCAATGCAAGGGGCCTAAGTGAGGCTGGAGCAGACTTGGGAAGGGGAGAGTAGATAATGTCAGCCTGATAGACCATTGTGAGGACTCTGAGTTTCACTGTGAGATGCTGCAGGGTGTTGTGCAGAAGAGCGGCATGATCTGCCTTACACGTTAGCAGGATAATTCTGCCTGATGTATTGAGAATAAACTGTCAGGGGGAATGGACAGAAGCAGGATGCTATTGCAGTTAAAAAGAATTTGCAGTGACCCAAGAGGATGGCTTGGACCAGGGTGCTAGCAGCAGAGGTGGTGAGAATTAGTCAGATTCAGAAATGAGGGAGACTAAAGTTGGAGCAACGTTCCCATTATCTATTGCTGTGTAGCCACCCAAATGATATGGCACAAAACAAGAACAATTTATTACATTACCTCTCCTGGTTCTGGCGGTTGGCATGGCTCCGCTAGGCACTTCTCATTTGGTGGCTGGGGCTATAGTCATCTCAAAGATTTCCTTACCTATCTAGTGCCTATACTAGAAGATTCAAATTGTTGGGGGATGGACAGCTGGGGCTCCTTGGACATATCTGTCTTTCTGTGGTCACTTCACATGATCTTTCTAGCAGGGTGACTTCAGAACAGTCAGACTTCTTACATGATGGCTCAGGGCCCCAAAGAGGCACGTTCCAGGAGGGAGAGGGATGTTGTATTGCCTTTTATGACCTAGCATCAGGAGTAACGCAGCGTGCCTTCTATTCCTTAGAACTGTCACCCTCTTTGTGGGGCAATTGGGGATTAGATGCCTCCTCTTGGTGGAAGGAATGACCAAAAAATGAATGGACATGTTTTAAAACCACCATGAAAATTTAAATTTAAATTTAAAAAAACCACGATGGCAGGTTTGGGGGAGAAGAATTCAGTTGGGGGACATTTTCAGTTGAACACTATTTGCATAGTCATAATAAAGTAAACTTTGGCTATCAATTTACCCAAATCTTGTGCCATTACCACGGGGGGGGGGGGGGCGGGTCAGGAAGGTAGGGAGGGGGTTGAGAAGAAGGAAGTGATGGGATCCCAGTGTGGAAGAGCTGAAGTTTCCACCCTCTGTGATAGGAAATCAATAGACACACACAAAGGGAAAAAATCAAGAAATAAGAGTAAAATAATGCCCATCAGAAATATGGGGATAAACAAAAAGAGAAATACACAGAAGAGGTAAGGATGGTTCCTTCTAGGGAGCAAGATGGGGTAGAGATGGGGGGGCTACTAATGTCTTTTATATGTATTCTAGCACTATCTGACTTTTAAATATATGTACATGTATTACTTTGATATAAATAATTTTTAATTAATTTTTAAAAGGATATAAATTACATTTCAGTAAAAAAAATTTTAAGGTTTATAGGAAAAAATATCAGTCCATACGTCAAGTACAATTTTAGGAACAGCCCCAACCTAGGACCCTTCCACTCCACACCTTATCCTTCACCTCTCTGGCTCAGACCTGCAGGGGTGCCCCATGCACCATCCAAGGGTACCATCCATGTTGTGTTCTTTGTACACGGACACTGCACATCCTAAGGTCTCAGGTGGTATCTCGATTCTCCCCCCACCCCAAGTCAGGCAGGGCAGGACTGACGCCTATTTTAAAGAGGAGAAAACTGTTGCTCAGTGAGTGAGTTCACATACTCTGTAAAAGATGAAGACTCAACCCAGGTCTCCTGGCTTTTGGTATACTGATCTCCCCACACTAAAAAGGGTGGCTGCCAATCACAGCAGATTATCCTGGGGGTAGGAAAATGCATTCTTGGAATGGAAGTCCAACCCTCTAAATTAAGGGCATTATTTTTCCTGAATAAAAACACACCTGTCATGAAATCCACTGCCTGAAAAAGATACTTGATACAGCAACTGTGTTGGCCCCTGGTTGAAAAGACTCCATTTCTCCTTAGTCACCCTTCTGCAGGTCAGTTTAAGCCTGCTGGATAAAGTAACAGAAAGAAACAAACAGATCACCTTTGCAATGAAATTCCTTGGCTGAGCTGAAAATGCAGGAAGGGGGGCAGGGGACGAGGTTCTGAACAGAGTCTTGAGTTCTGCTCTTGACCTAAGGCAGGTGAGGGTGGGACAGGAATCTGGTGCCTGGTAGATTAGTTGCTGTCAGGGGACAGGTCTGGGGTGCCTGGAGACCAACCCTGCCTTCGGTGTAGAAGGGAAAGCCTACACAGATTATTGTAAATCAGTTGACCCTTTGCAGATCAGAAACCACAAGCAGAAATAGCTGATTTGTAACTAGTTATGCCCAAAACTCTAGTATGCCAAAACCCTTATGAAAGTGATTTAAGTTATCTAGAAAATAGTGTTTTCCCCCCCTCCCCAATTAGCCAACATGTAACAGTGGTAACCATGATGAAGGCACAGTTTTAATGGGTGGGCAAAATGACGATTCCACAGCCAGGTCCACAGAAACCCGTTGAGCACCTAACTCCATCCAAGGGAGTGCTGTAGAGGGACAGGAATGGGAACAGACCTAAACAAAGGGGTTTGTTTATATGGACTCAACAAACTCTAAGTAGCTGTATGGGCTGTTTGCTGTGTGATTCTGGCTCATGCCAAGTGGCTAGTCCAGTTGGCATAACTGTGGTAGGAGAGGATCTAATCATGTTCACAGAGGCGGGTAGTGTTTTACTCATTGGAAAATGCTGCTCTGTTTATAGTTCTGTGGGTGCTGGAGCAACTGGAGTGGGAACTGTGGTATGCTTCTCCTTCCTGGTCTGCTTCTCCCTCATGGTCTGCGTCTCCCTTGTTGCCCAGGGATCTCCCAACTCAGCCTGAACTTGGCGTTGCTTCTTGACAGAGCTCTGCAGGTTCTCCTCGGGGTACCTAGTCGGCCTTCTCCGTACTTCTCTGTTCTAGCCTGAACTTGATTTTCTTTTTTTTTTACTCTCATGATAATGTCTGGAGGGAATAGACCAGTAGTTTCCCTTATGACACTAATTAATATCCTTCATACTATATCCTGTCCAAGGCAGAGATGCTGCGCTTCAGTGGCTGAAATCTACAACTTTTAGCCAGTGGTGGCTCTTGTCAAGGCTGCAGAAGCTGTTGCAGCTTCATTTATTAACATCTGCTGAATAAAGCGTGAACAGAGTTGAGGCTGGAGACTCGTGGCCAGGCTAGGCGGTCTTGAATGCCCTGTTATGGAATTGTTTATCCTAAGGGCAATGGGAAGCCACTTGATGGGGGTGGTGACATGACTTTGCATTTTAAGATGCATTTTAAGATGACTTCTCCAGTTGTAATATAGGAATTGGGTCAGAGGAGGCCAAGTGTGAAGGCATGGAGACCAGTTTTAGGAAACAGGTAATAGTGGGGAAAAAAGTGAAAGTGAATTAGATAAAGCTGCTGCAGAGTGGATGGAGAGAACTGGGATCAAGAGGTCTTCCTCAAATATAAAGAGCTTTTAAAAATTAAAAAAAGAAAAGAAAAAAGATTTTTTTAAAAATAGGCAAAGGACATGAACAGAGTTCATAGAAAAAGATGTACAAATGACCCATAAACCTATGAAAATATATGCTTCCTCATAAGAGAAATACATTTAGAAACTATATTGAGACCATCTGTCATCTGTCAGGTCAACAAAATTCAAAAGTCTGACAGCACTCCCTGTTGGAGCAACAGTTTGGCCCTCTCATACATTACCGGTGGAGTTTGCAATGGCATAACCCCTACTGTGGGGAGGGAGGGTGGGGTTGGCAATATTTAACAAAATCTGTACTCACCTTGTAACCCAGCAATCTCACTGCTGGGAATTAACCCTGAAGATACGCCCTCACGAATGCAAAATGGCATATGCTCTAAGTTGTTCACTGCAGCACTGCTTGTGGCAGCAAATACTGAAACCAATCTAGAGGCCCTTTCGTAAGAGACTGGTCTAGTGAACCCTGGAGCAGCCCCACGATGGAGGACTGTGCAGCCATTTTTTGAAATGAGGAGGTACTCTATGAAGTGATTTCACTTAAGTGAAAATATAAAGCAAGGTACACAAAAAAGTACATGCTATGCTGCCATTTTTATAAGAAAGAAAAATAAGAAGATATGTATTTGCTTATTTGTGTACCACAAAAAAAAAAAAAAAAAAAAAAAAAAAGGAAAAAAGAGAGAAACTGAGGAAGGATAAACCAGACACTAGAGGAGTGGATGGGGGCAGATGGAGGGATGGGAGTGAGTGTATACTTTTTAATATAGCTTTAACTTTTGATTAAGTGAAAAATTAACATAGTCAAAAAATAAAATTAAAATAGTGGAAACAAACCCTCAATTGAATACAAATAGATACAAAAGAACCTAACAATGTATCAAAGTATTAACATGACTTCACAGAGGCAGGAATTGATACAGGTAACTTTTGAACCCAGTACCCTATGAGTTCTTAGGAGATAGATGCTAAGAAGAGAGAAAAAAAGTTGTAAAGAAATCTGAACTTGACTTAGCAGGGTTTGTTGTTAGCTGTGGTAGTTTAAAAATTCTGAAACTACTGTCTGTATATTGCAGCACAGAGGAAAATTTGTACAAATATTGAAGTTGAAATCAGGTCGTTGAAGAAAAGGAAATACAAAGATGGAATAGAGGAAAGTACAGATGAATCCTGCGGTGCCGTATTTAAAAGAAAGGACAGATGAATCCTGCAGTGCTATATTTAAAAGAAAGGACAGATGACTCCTGTGGGGTTAGATTTAAATAGTTGGATTTAAATGGACGCCCCTTCTAAGTTCCCA
This sequence comes from Dasypus novemcinctus, assembly GCF_030445035.2. Taxonomy (NCBI): domain Eukaryota; kingdom Metazoa; phylum Chordata; class Mammalia; order Cingulata; family Dasypodidae; genus Dasypus; species Dasypus novemcinctus. The sequence goes on from NC_080693.1 coordinate 28,074,001, forward strand.
GCTCTGTTTGCTGAAAGGGTCTAGAAGCCAGGAGCAGTGAGCATACCTCATTCTCAGGTCTTGGTTGATAAATATAATTCCTTACTAAAAGAAACCAGGATTTCTTGAGATATGGCCGATTCAGTGTTGGGGCAAGTAAAAAGTCATTCTGGAACATCTTGTGCCAGAAAGGAAAGAGACTGAGAGGTGATTACTAAGAGGTAGAGTTTTTTTGTTTGTTTATTATTATTATTATTGTTGTTGGAATAATGAGAATGCTCTAATAATGGTTGAAGTGATGAATGCACGACTACTTGATTACACCAAATACCACTGACTGTACACTATGGATGGATGGTGTGCTTTATTAATATGTTTCAATAAAACTGATTTTAAAAAAAGCGAAGAAGGGCTCAAAGACTGATGGGGACATATCAAAAGGACCTAAGAGCTGGACACATTTGGATACATTTTAGACAATGTGGACATCAAAAAGAATAAGGACAGTAAGGGGTTATAACATTTTAATTTTAAAGAAGGTCCATGAGTCCATGGTAATATTCAAAAAATGAAGCAGGAGGAAGGAAAGTCCCCCTTTACAGAAGAATGCCAGCTAATAAATATAAAAGAAATGATAGACTTGAAGTCACCAGGGCCCAACTCTCAATATAATAACAGATTCAAGCAAAAACCATTCCTTGACAATGGTAAAACTACTGAGTGAAAGTTTGTTCAAGAACAGGATATTCACCTGGCCTCAGAGGTTCCTAACTCATTACAAGGGAAAAGGTGCCCTGGGCAGGTCCATGGACACCACCAGCCCCAAGCAATCACACTTGTCATCACCAAGAATCAGCAGAGCTACAGGGTGTCCCTCCTGAGGGGATGCAGGGGGAAGTGGCATCTCCTGGGTGGTATTCATGCCCAAAATGCTCCACCTGAGGCTAATCAGAAGGAAACAAAGGCAGAGTGGGGTCAGTCCCCAAAGCAACTGGTCCGAGCTCTTCAAAATAGAGTCAACTGAAAAATAAACAGGAAACACGGGGAGGGGGCTGATCTGTATTAAAAGAAACTAAAGAGACATAAGAACCAAACACACTGTGTGGACTTTGATTGGATCCTGGATTCCTTTTTTTTTTAAGATTAATTTTATTTATTTCTCTCCCCTTTTCCACCCCCTTGTTGTCTTGCTCTCTATGTCCATTCGCTGTGTGTTCTTCTGTGTCCACTTGTATTCTTGTCAGCGGCACTGGGAATCTGTCTCTTTTTTTGTTGCGTCTTCTTTTTTTTGTTGCATCATCTTGCTGCATCAGCTCTCCGTGTGTGCGGCACCACTCCTGGGCAGGCTGCACTTTTTTCGCGCGGGGTGGCTCTCCTTGCAAGGTGCACTCCTTGCACGTGGGGCTCCCCTACGCAGGGACGCCCCTGCATGGCACGGCACTCCTTGCACACATCAGCTCTGTGTGAGGGCCAGCTTACCACACACGTCAGGAGGCCCTGGGTAACGAACTCTGGGCCCTCCATGAATGTTCTTATTCTTGGGAGATGTCTCCTGGATTATTTTTTTTTAGGAGGCATCAGAGATTGAACCCAGGACCTCATACATGGGAAGCAGGTGCACAACCACTTGAGCTGGATCAGAAGAAGAAAAACGCTATACAGTGAGAGACATAACAAACATGGCCAAATGATGGCAATCAAGGCAAAGGAAATCAATTGTTCATTATGTGATTCTTTCAACTTTTCTGTGAATTTGAAAAATTTCAGAAAGCCGCTTTTGGGAAAAGTGAACACATCCCTGATGCTCCAGGACAAGAAGAGAAACCAGAAAGCAGATTTGGCTCAACTGATAGAGCATCCACCTACCACCTGGGAGGTCCAGGGTTCAAACCCAGGGCCTCCTTGACCCACACGCAGTGCTGATGTGCACAAGGAGTGCCGTGCCACACAGGGGTGTCCCCCGCGTAGAGGAGCCCCATGTGCAAGGAGTGCGCCCCGTAAGGAGAGCCGCCCCATGCGAAAAAAGTGCAGCCTGCCCAGGAGTGGTGTGGCACATATGGAGAGCTGACACAGCAAGATGACGCAATAAAAAGAGACACAGATGCCCGGTGCCGCTGACAAGAATGCAAATAGACACAGAAGAACACAAAGTGAATGGGCACAGAGAGCAGATAAGTGGGAAGGGGGGGAAAGGGGAGAGAAATAAATAATAAATAAACCTTTAAAAAAAAAAAAAGAAGAGAAGCCTTGACCACCACCACCCCCACTGAAAGAGTGTTGCGGATTCCGAGTTCACAGCATATGGGGCACCTGCTGCTGCGGTGGGTGGGTCGGTCCACAGTGGCCAGTTCAAGGGGGATGCCCAGGTTTCCGGCACAGGCACGGGCAACCAGTGGGGATCATGCTTCCATGTGCTGAGAGCATAGACGCTGTTGTTGTCCAAGAGGGAAAGTAAGAGGGGAGGTAGAATACTCAGTTCAGCCAGCCAAAGACTGTCCAAAGTTCACGCGGGACCACGGGTCAGCTTAGGATACAGCACAGAGGAGGGATGGAAGAGGAACAGGAGGCTGGTATGGAGATGGAGAGGCTGGGGGGAGGCAGGAGAGGGGGCCAGGGTTACGGATGCAATGGGAGGGTCCCACAGTGCAAGTGCCACTGAGACTTCAAATGAGGTAAGGGCACTTGTTACTCAGGGGACTACAAGTTGGGTTTATAAAAATTTATTTTGACCCCTGCCTACCCAGCAGCAACAAGCTGGATCAACTCAAGGGATGAGGTAGGAGAGTCAAGATGCACTGAAACCCTGCTTGACGTCTCTTGGGTGCCAGCGTCCAGCACGGCCTTCAGCCCCGACCACGCGGCCTCCCCGACTGGGAGCACCCACCACACTTGATTCCACCTGGTCAGGACTTTGTCCCTCCCGCCAAGATAGCCAGGGTTCCTTGGCTCCATTCCTCCCGGGTGCTTTTTCTTGTGCAGTGCTCTGTAGCGAGGAGGCAGGCCTAGAGCTTTTCAATGCACGCCTTTCAAAGGACAGGTCAGTGAGGGTTGTCTGGTGTCAAAGCAAGTCCAAGCACCAGGAGATAAGACATCAAAGGCTCTAAAAGCAAGCCCGAAGCAAACTTTAAAAGCGAGAGAGGTGAGATGGCTCAGAAAGAATCATGCCCAGCACATTTATCACTCAGTGGATGCCAGTCCCACAGAGGGTAGAGCAGGGCTAGCAGAGGGGGAAATGGGAGTCGATGGGCTAGCTCAAGAGGCACAGTCAACTCATCAGAAAGGCTAGCTCACCTGTCCCCGGCTGGAGAAGCCCAAAATGGAGCTGGTTCTGCTCCACGGGTAAGCTGTCCCTTCCCAAAATGACCAACGGAACGGACACTTTTAGCCTCCCATCCAGTTGTCTGGAATGGTCACAATGGCAGAAAATCAGCATTCTCTCCTGCTGGTTTCTTCCCGTTACAGAGGAAGACTGACTATTGCAACTGGGAAAGCTGAGAACTTTTCCTCATCTAACACATTTGCGAAACTCATTGGCTTTAACAAACTGTTCCCCAAACACCTGGCCTGTACGTTCTCCTCAAACTGGCACGTGCTGTATCATATTCCAAAAGTGCTTATAGGCTCTCACGCGCCTTGAAATACACCCATCAGCTGTCAGAAAAGCTCAAGCCCATCTGGGCGCTGGGAGAACGTTCACTTCGGGGAAACACACACAACACACACGCCCGTCTGGTCAGACTTAATGACTTTTAACAAAAGCCAGGTGGGGGAATCTAGCCAGAAAAGCGGGAACACCGTAAGAGCAACTCCGAGGAGTAATAAAGATGTGAACCCATCTGTGACATGGCAGAGGGCACCCTGAAGTGGGGTTTCATAAATGGGGGGCTTTTGGGAAACCCTGTCCTGAAACAGCGGGCTTCTGAATGGTTTGGGATTGTGAGACCTGCTTGCATTGTTCCTAGGCCTGGCAGCCCTTAGTTGTTGTTTTTTGTTTGTTTTTAGGAGGTACCAGGGATTGAACCTAGGACCTCGTACATGGGAAGCTGGTGCTCAACCACTGAGCTAAACCCACTCCCCCTGGGAGCCCTTAGGCTTTGTTTTGTCCTAGAGGTCATCACGTTTAAAACCCTCTAAACCTTATGCTCTCTCATCCCAACAAAGACCACAGACAAGCACATCACAGCACCCACTTTACAGGTATCTGGGCTCCATTATTCTGCATGTGAGCTCAAGGGACACCATTCCTAAGGCTTGAGGGGAATCTGTCCTTATTCTTAGAGGACCTGCTCTAGTTTATGTGCAGAGGCGCGAGGCCTGTCTACGATCTGGGAGAACTCCACTTAAACATGTGTGAGTTCTCAGTAACATACAGGCTGGCTTTTTATAGAGCCCTTGTGTTCCCAAATTGGCCTTCAGTTTGAAACCCTAAGCTTCAGTATGAAAAACGACCCAGGCGCTGTGTCTCTGCTAATAATAGGGCTCACCTCCCCGAGCCTCCAAGAGAAAAGAGAGCCGGCACCAGGGTGGTTCCAACAACGGAAGAATCCAAACAATCGAAGGGGACCGCGGCCCGAGCAGACAAATCTGCCGAGATGCCTGCTCACCCACCCGGCAAGCCCCGCCGTGCTCCCCCAGGCTTTTCTGCCATCCCCCCAAAATCCACATACAAGGCACGCTCATGTGACTCCAAGAAGGCATGCAGGGGCTGGTGGTCAGGGCCCACTGCATGCGACAAAAGCACATATTAGCTCCTTCAAGGGAAAGTTTAGAAGTTCATGGCTAAAATCCAGCCCAACTACAAAATGATTCTTGAATAAGAATAAGCTCATGGCTGTGGCTTGATACGATCTGCTATTTTCTATGAAGACCCCACCACCAAACTGCCATGAACACAGACCTCCTTCATGGGTTTCCTGCAAGTGCGGGTCACCCCAAAACCTGCTGCCTTGGGCCACTGTTTATCGCAGATACGTAAGTCAGCACCCAGGGCACCAGGGGTAGCTTTCTGTGTATGCTCTTTCCAAAGAATGGAGATTGGGCGCTTGAGAGGCAAATGCTAAGACAGCAAATGTCATTTCCAACTTTCTAGACAAGTGATTTAAGTACAGAAACAGTTGGGCGGGGCGGGGATTTTCAGTAGATTTTCGATGGGGATGCGTGCAAAATCCCTTATTCACAGGCTCCATCTCTCCCAAACAGAAATAACGAACCCCAGGTGAAGTTCAGCACATCTTTTTTATGTATAAACAGTCACCATTACAGAAGGAGTTCTTTCCTTTTTATAAATATCTGCAGCAGATCCTCTTTAAAAAAAAAAAAAAAAAAAAAAAGACGTGGATTAAAACTACCTCTCAGCACAAAGAGCCTGTCCTTCCCCAAAAGTGTTAACTTCCCAAGAGCCTATTCTTAGCCGGACACTTGTGGGGCCTCCCGGGAAGGACAGGGGCAACTCGGGACCAAGGCAAGAGCCTGCCCATCTCCCCAGAGAGTGGAGGTGACTTGAAGGTCATCTCTTGCCCAGGACCTGGGAGTGATTAAACTGTTTCTCTCCAAGACTTTGGTCTTCTTTGTCAAGCTGCTGATTAAGCGGTCTGTTTCCTGGCAGTGGCCCAGAGGGAGGGAGGAAAGAAACCTACAATAGCGTGAGGAAGTAAAAAACCCTGGGTATTTTGATAAAAAACACTTGGTAATCAACCTAACCCTGCAAAGCCAATGTATCATATTCACCAGAGGGAGAATGGTGATTTAGCATCCTGGAATCTACAAAGACAAGCGTTTTTTCAAGAAGATAATTACTTAGCACCAATTTCTCTCTCTCTCTCTCCGGCCCTTTTTCCTTTTCCTTCCAGCCCTTGGCTGTGAGCAGCGCGGCCGGCGCCCAGCTCAGCATACGTTTACTCAGTCACAGCCGCGCACGCCGCGGGGCCAGTAACACACCGCAGAGCCAACAGCTCGCCAGCCCCCAAACGCAGATCTCCCCCGGTTCATCCTGCCTTGGGAGAAACGAGCGGCCCCTGCGGTCTCCTCCAGGGGCAGCGCTTCAGCTATCCAGGGCCACTGGGCTTTACTCAAAGCGGCGTAGGTGGTTGTACAGCGACTGGACGTAGGTAAAGACACACATGGGGTCCGGCTTGCGGCCCATCACCATCATATCCTCCACTTCGATGAGGCGCTCGCAGCTGGCCAGTTTCCTGAAACACAGAGGCCCCCATCAGAATGATGCTCCCAGCAGCCTGCCGGCCCCAGGGCCCTTCCGCGGCCCTCTCTCACCACCCCCAAAGCGGGACTCAGCCACCCCCATGCCGACCAGCAGGAACTTAAGTCTTCCAAGCTATACGGCCTCCAAGTAAGCCTGGTGGGTCCCCTGGAGCCACTTAGTCTAAGGCAGTGTTTTTCAAACTTCCCTATCCATGACCCACCTGTAGGATTCACATTTTTAAAAACATACTTATACTTTAAACAAAATTAAAGTTAAAGAAATGCATTCTGCTAGCAGATGGGAAATCATCAGCACAAACCTGAAAATATGAACTAAAGGAGGCAGGAAGCTGAGCACAGTCAAGCCACACCGCACTGAGCATCTCAGCCCTGAATCTTGGGATAACAGCCGGTCTCTAGAATTTTACCCAGTGCTCCCCGTCCTCTGCCGCTTTGCTCCCATCATGCTTGGTCCCCAGGGGCCCAGCGTAGCTGGTCTGACATTATCAGGCAGAACAGAAAGGGCACAAGAGATTGCACTGGCCCAAGAGCGTCGGTGTCAGTGTGCACATCTATAGTTCCAGAGCACCCAGGCTTTCTATCCTTCCTCCCACATCAGTGAGTGCGTCACTGTCAGAGTGGATCACAGGCAGAAGGGCCCACTTTGGAATCTAAGTTGCTGCGTACAAATCCCAGCCCTGCCAATCACTTTGAAGGGTTTTCTGTGCCCATTTCCTCGTCAGAAAATCGGAATACTGCCTCCGTTTCCCCACCCATCGGGCTTGTGGGGAGGATGTGCATTTGCGTGCCTGTACCCCAGAGAGCACAGTGGGGGGGGGGGCTCAGTGAGCAGTTCACGGGCTCCTTTGGCCCACCCAGGGGCTAGGAGCCAGGCGATTGTGATTCAAGCAGCACCTTCTACCCGGACATGGAGGTAGACCAAGTCCCAGCGGCTACCTGGCCAGCATGCCACAGAGACAAAGCCTGTGACACGACCCCAGGTCCTGCTCCTTGGGGCTGGCCAGGTGCCAGGCCTATCAGAAACCAAATGTCGCAGCCACATGGAGACACCCGTCCCAGATCCTATCGCCACCTCCCCTGCGAGGGAATCCACTGGCTCTGTGGGGAGATACGTGGGCTTGGCCCGATGAGCCGGCACCCTCCCTCGCCAGGGCAGGGCTCGGAGTCAGTGAAATCGGTGACCTGACGAGGGCAGGTGAGCAAAGGAACTTGGTGGAGGGTGAAGGGTTGAATATCTGAGTACTTACAGGAGGCCAGGGACCTGAGCTCACCTCGCTGAGCTATCACTTAGCACCTGTGCCCTCCACCTCACCTGCAGCGCAGGGAGAACGCCTTCTCTGCCCCCCGCCCAGGCCTGCTGTACAGAGGATCCCGAGGTGCGTGGTCCCTGCGGTTAACGAGCCACTAACCTATGCCCAGGCTGTCACCACTGGCAGCTCAGCGTCCCCAGATTAAGGAAGACAACAATAGAATCCTAAAACATCAACCTTGAAAGAGAACTTAAATGCCACCCTGTCCCAATGCCCCATCAGAAGAACCAGTCACCTCTCTCAAGTCTACCTCGGCTTGCTCACCTCTGGGGACGAGACCTGATTTCTTTCAAGGACAGTTCAAATCCCTCCGCAGATGGATGGGGGACATGAGAAAGTTTTTTCCTTATGTTTCTGATGCCTTTTTGTCTCTTGGAGCTTTCTCCCTAGTGGTTCCAGAAGGCTGTTCTCAGTCTAGTATTTTCTCTACCAAAGAGCACTTCAAATGTTTGAAGAACCTTCACAGCCATGTCTTTCCCTGAAGCTAAAGATCTCTGTGCCTTGACTGTCCACCCAAAGGCTACCTGAGACCTTGCCCTCTGAACCGGTTCAGGTTCTTTCTAGTTCTCTGCACAGGGGCTTCCAGAACCGCTGGCATTTTCCAACCTGTGCAGAAGAGAGTGACCTTGACTGCCTTCTTCATTCTAAAGACTGTGTTCACCCTCCCGTTCATGACACCCTCCAGCGCAAGACAGCAGGTCTTTGAGATCAGGAGTCAGGAGAGGAGCTACGGGCGTAGCCTGGCATCACCCTGAACCCAGACAGGAGGTTGCGGGCAAGGCACTGGCTTCCCCAGCAAGCAACCAAGGCACCGAGCCGCAGCCCATGCCGGCTCTCGTTTCCTGTGCTTGGAGAGCCCACCTGCCCCATTGTTACATTTCAGCTGAGCAGGTTCAAGCATGGAGGATCCTGAGGAGGGGGTGTCCCAGCCTGTAGCCTGCAGCCCCCACCATCTCCCAGTTCCCTCTTCTGTCCCAGCTCTGCCCTGTCCTCACTTCTTCCCTCCAACAAGTAGAGCGGCTTCCCTCTCTCTGAGGCCGTGGCACCCCGCGCCTGCCCAGGGGTGCCCCTGCCCCAGTATCACGGTGTTTTTTCCTACAGAGAATGCTCTCCCTTGGCCACATGCTCTGCTGGCTACAACAGCCATGGCGAGACGCCTAGAAGCTACAGGCACAGGTTGAACTGAACTTGGGAGACAGGATGTGAGAAAAAGAAAATGACGATCACTCGCTGACTTTTATAGAAATAGTCACATCTCAAAATAGTAGAGGCCCAATTTTTCTTGAGACTGCTTTTGCAAAAATGATACAAACTTGTTCTAAATAATTCCAACAACATGGAAAAGCCAGAGAAGAAAGTACAAATCACTTTGCATGTCACTGCACAGAAAGAACCACATTTACCTACTACCCTTCTTAAATGAATTTACTTAAACCCCATCTTTTTTTTAGGAGGGGGGAGAGGTCTAAAAGATTTCCACATTGTGATCTTCAGCTACCCCACTGTAGCTGTAAGGGGGTTGGAAGAGGTATGGGGGGTTGCTATTTTTTTAAGCCTTCTCTAAAGGTGACTGGATGCCAGGGCCTGGAATATGCTCTCTTGTCTGCTTTTAGACAGAGACACATGGGCACTACAAATAGCCTGGAAGCTTCCACGGCTGGGCCGTAACCCGAGAGCAGGGCACATTCTCCGCAGGGCAAGTGGGGCCTCCCCGTGTCCCCTGCCTGTGGGCGGAAGGGGAGGGAGGGCGCATTCCATAAAAGGGGCTGGTCCTCCGCCTTCCAGCACAGAACACCTGTCAGGCAAGGGGAGCTCGGTTTGCTGTTAGATTAGGCCAAAGGGAATCTGTGGGGCCATAAATTATTGGGGGGAGGGGCAGGACAAACCGCTCTCACCCCACAGGCTCCTGAAACAATCGCTGGGCTTTTCCAGCACTTGGTCATGTAAGGGTCTGAAGACGTTTCCTTCCTGAGGCAAGGTGGACTCCTGGTTTGGGCTCCGGGCCCCTCCTTTCCCTTCCAATGGCTGTGCCTTCACTGGACCCCAGGCTCCGTGCACCCCACAACGGCAGCAGCCTGCCTGCTTCCCAAGCTGCCGTGCTTGGCTCTGTCCCGCTGCCCGCGTGGCCTCTGATGGCTCCCGGCAGCCCCACGTGTCTGCTTTGCCTTTGCTGGCAGGCCTAAGAAAGGATCCATTAAAGATGCTAACAGCCAGTATCCTCAAGCAGGTGCCCTGAGCTTGTTTCAAGCTTTTCTCAAAACTGTCCAAGAAGCTAGGTGAACCAAGCTGCTGGACTCCCCCCCTGGGGGCCCTCGGCAGGCCGGCCATCTTCCCAGCCCTCCTTCCCACTAACCTTTGAGATAACCCATCTGCGTCCTGGAGAGGCACCTTCCACAGACTCAGAGCAAGCTCCCCCCACAGGCCTGCCGTGGACGCCCCCTCCCTGCCCCCTCGAGGCGGCAGGAAAGCTGGCATTCATCTCGGCAGCCCCATCAGACCAACCACCCTCCCTGCCAGGAGCAAGGCTCAGGCATTGGGAGCCAGGGCCAAGTTTTCTACCCCGCGGTTGGCTCTGGGGAGGACGGAGGCAAAACCTGGGACCCGCCCCCCACCAACCTCCCCCCCCAGTAGGGAATAGAAGAAACATCTGTCTGGAGTCTGGAGGCTCTGTGATCTCAAACCTGGTGCTGGGAAAGCGCGGCCTTGGGGCGCTTAGGCGCTGTGTGCCAGGGGAAGCTGTGTGCCCTGAGAGCCAGGGTGCAGGGCCACCGGCCCGGGGCCCAGGGTCTCATGCTCCCTGCCCCTGCCCAGCTTGGCCCAGGGCTGAGGGCTGCCAGGGCCAGAGAGGGCTCCACCCGGCCCACTGGACAAACCCAGGGAAGGAGTCTGAAAGTGCAAAGTGGCCTGGCCCCCTGGAGTGGGTCTCAGGGAGCCTGCGTCAGCGCCCCAGCCCCGCTTTTCTCCCTGATTTCTGGGCCGCGAGCAGCTGGGCCTCCTCTTGGCGGTCCACCCCCTCCCTAGCATCATGCCGTTCAACTTGGCTCTGCTTCACCAGTGTCGGGATCCAGTTGCATAACACACTCCGTTCAAAGCTGTTTCTGCAATTAGGATGACAGCTAATCCCCAGCAGCCAAGAGAGAGAAGGCTTTTTAAAGTATACAAGGAGTTCTTATGACCCCGAGGGGGCTGAGAATTCGAGCGAACATCCAAGACAACGCAAGAGGCGATACCGATATTCAGAAAATCCAGGCGCCAACTCAGTTCTGCCCCCAGAGCTAGGACTGCTGCTCCAGAGAGGGGGCTGCCCCAGCTCAAGTCAGGATTGCAATAGGTCCCCTAACCTGCTGGCTCCCACTCCCTCGCTGGCCAGGCTTGGGGCCCCGGCACGGGGGCTGGGGTTGGGGTGGAGGTGGTTAGGCTGGGGGGTGGAGCGAGGGCTCCTTCAGCTCAGCAGGCCTGCGAGGAAGCCCCCTGGACGCAGGCCCTGGGAACCCAGACGAGAAACGAGCATGGTTAGCTGGACTCGGATCCACGGAGGCTCGGCCAAGGCCCAAGGTGGAGGCAGGAAGAGAAGGAGCCGTTCCCTCTGGGAAACCCCGCTTGGGCAAGGCCTGGCTCCTCTGACCTTTCCCCCTTACTTCGAGCGTTAGGCCGCCCTGAAACCACCCATCTCTCTCTACCCTGCTCTCTGCGCCGGGAGGGCCGCGGTGGGCCACCGCGGCAAGCTCCCATGCCCTCCGTCCTCTGCCCAGGTGCAATGGGCAGCACTGGCAGGAGGGCAGTGGGGAGAGGGAGGTCGGGGTGTTCTGCTCGCAGCTCCCTTCCTTGCCTGTAACACCCACTTCCCAGAACCCCAGCTCCTGTTAGAGGGCACCCTCCACGTGCCTCTTCTCCCCAGTTCCGGAGACTTCAGGCTGCGGGCTGGAAACCACTCCCCAGCGCACGCCGCGCCAGCCCGCAGGCACCGCACTGCCCTTGCTGGTTTCCCTGGCTCCGGCCCAGGCCTTTATTAAACACTCCTCAGTTACCCATTTTGAACGTGCCACCTGCTCCCTGCCAGGACCTGACAGGCAGACCCCGCTCTGCCAAGCCTCCTCTCAACACCAACGGGAGGCTCCAGGGGCTGCCCATCAAATCCAAAAAGGCTTCCCAAGCGCGTCAGGGGTCCCAGAATCACACCCCGCCCCCACACTTCTTCACCCTGGGAGTAGGACTTTTAAAAAGAAGGTCTTTTCGTATGAAACACTAGAACAATATTTAGGAAAACGAAGCTTACGTACTACAGAATTCTTTGCCGTGTGCCCCGACCAGATTTTACCCCATTTCCTGCTGCCGAGCAGCTGCGGCTTGTCCAGACAACTGGGGCTCTCCAACAGACCCAGGAGGACAGACTCAGCATTTCTGGGAGCACCGATCCCCCCAGCCCGCACCATCCCGTCCGTGCTGGGCCTGCAGGCTGCCCACCAGAGGCCGAGCAACCAGCAGAGGGCCGAATTCCAGGAGCAGAAACCCCTGCTCCCCCAGTGGGTACCCCCCACCCCCAGGCCTGTCTCCCCACCCGCCCAGGAGTTAGACAGTCCGCATGGCCCCAGGGCAGCTGGCTCATACACTGGGCTGGGGCAGCGGCTCCCGGACGCCCCTGGACTTACTCGGCCATGGTAAAGGCCAGCTCGAAGTTCTTCTGCCGCTGCGTGGGGCTCAGGGCGCTGTAGTCGAGAGGCATCGGGGAAGAAGGAGTGCACCAGGGCGCAGAAGGGCCCATGCCATCGCTCCAGCTGGAGGAGAAGTTCTGCAGGTCCACGTGCTGCAGGCAAGGCTCCATCAGAGCGTGGCGCACCGGGACGGGCCCCGGACGCGGCAAGTCCACCCCACAAGAGGCCGTCCTCGGGGCCCCACCCCCACCCACCTCTGCAAAAAGCTGCCCTTGCCCAAGATGCATCAACTAGCCTGCCGGATCTGGATAAGGATCCAGGAATTCCGATGCAAATGTCGCGGGCAGCTGGGGTACCAACTCAGAGGGCACCTGCCCTCTGGCTCCTATCCCCTCCCCCAGCCGCTGGGGCTCTCGCTCCGGCCAGGGGAATAGGGGCGTGGACACCACTGGCCCGAGTCTCCGGCCGGGAGTCCCAGCGGCCACGCGGCCGGCTCCTGTGGCTCACCTGGTAGCCGAGGGTCTTGCTGCGGCACCACTCGAGCAGGATCTGCTTGATGCTGCTGGCGCTGGCCACCCCAAAACTCTGCGACCGCTTCAGCTTCGCCCGGCCTCGCCTTTCCCCCTGCGGGGAGAGGGCAGGCCTGCGTGGGGACTGCGGGGGGCTGCCCCACCGCCGCCATCTCCTCCAACACATCCCAGGGGAGCCGCTCCGTTGCCTGTGCCCCCTGGCACCACCTGGACCGCACACCCATGCCCACAGCACTGGTCGCCCACTCCCCCCTTTGGGGGTCCCTGGCAGGACGAACCTGTCCCCTCCAGCCCTCTAGGTCCCCTATTTTTCACACCAGGAAATCGGGGGGTCACTCGGAAATCCTGGCCCGCCTCTCTCTGCGTGGAACACCTCCCCCTTCTCTCTGTCCCACCTCCCCGCTGGAGCTTCCCTGGTTGCCCTATTCTAGTCCGAAGGGACACTTTCCTCCTCTGGGCCCCGAGGACCTCCCTACTGGCCCGGGTGAGGCTGGCTGGGGTGAGCGAGGACACCTCAGGGAGCGGAGCCTGCCAGGTCGTCTCCATCACCATGCAGCACGCTGCTGAGCGAGCAGGCCCGGGTGAGCGTGCAAGGCCTGAGGAGCCCCCACCTCTCAGGGCCGGGGGTCCTGAGGCCTGGCAGTGGGCCGGGGGCGCTGGAGTCCTGCTGGTGCCTGGGCAGCTCCGAGGGGACACCTCTGCCATCCCTGGGCAGGGGCCACCCCACGCTGGAATCCCAACCCACTGCTCTTCTGGTCTCCCCCCGTCAAGCCAGAAACTAAAGGCGTGAGGGTGGCCAGGGGGCGTCCGGCTGCAGGAGACGGGGTGCCCGAGGAATGGGGGGAGAGTGGAGGGGCTTGCCCTCAAGGTCACGGTTTGGGGAAGGGGCCCCTGGGAATAGGACTGGCCAGGCCTGGCCCACCTGACCCCAGCCTGGGTCGGGGTCTGCTCTGGGCGGGATGAGGGACCGGGTCTGGGGGGCAAGCTCCGTACTTGCCAGCTGTATCCTGCTCGCCACTTCTCAAAACAATGCCTTCCGGGCCTGTGCGCCCGAGGTGCGGGGCAGCGTCTGCGACCTCACCAGCTCCCGGCGGCGCTCCCCTTGGTGAGGGGCCTGGGTCGCCGACGGCGGCGGCTGCGGGGACAGGGGCGACTGGGGTGGCGTCGCCAGAGGTGGGCTGAGGAAGAAGCACGTCGTCAGGGACTCGGCCCGCCACCGCTAGCCCACAGGGCCCACGGCCGCCCTCCCCCTCCCCCCCCCCCCCCCCCCCCCCCCCCCCCCCCCCCGCGCTGGGCCGCGCCGCCCACGCCTCCCCGTGAAAGTGTGAATGAGGCCCCCCGTGGAAGTGGAAAGGGCAGCGGGGGACTGGGACCAGCAGAAGGGACCAGCACGTGGGCCGCGCCCCCAACCGGTTCGGCAGGTTTTCTGAACTGAGCTGACCGGAAAGAGCGGGCCCAGCTCAGGGGTGGGGAGTGGGCCCCCTCTCTGGACAGACTCACCCCTTGGCAGGTGTCGAGGCCCGGGGTGGACAGGACACCTTCCTCGGGCAGGACGTGTCCCCAGGGCCAGCCCCCCAGGGCCAGGCCTCCCTCCCCCACCACCACCAGATAAGACCCCCTTTTGTTCCCTCCCCTCCCCCACCCTCCAGCCACCCCTCTGCCCCTGGAAAAGTTTGCCAGGAAGTTACAATTCTTCTTTTATTAAAAGGAAAGAAAAGTCGCCCCCACCTCGTGGAGGAGGCTCCTATCACAGGGAAACCCCTGCTGACCGGCCCAGGCCTGGGGCGCCTCCAGGTACTTCCTCCTCGATGGGCAGGAAGGAGCCAGCCTCACAGGGGCCGGACACCCTCCTCTCCTCCTTCCTCCCACCGGCCTGAGATACTCCCTCTGACCTTTGGACAGATGTGCTTTGTAGGATCCTTAGAGAAATCAGTCATATTTTTCCAAACAAAACTCCCCTAGTCCTCGGTGCCTCATTTCTCCCTGCCACACCCCACCCGCCAATCTCGCTCTCCTTGGTTCTCTGCAGGTCCAGCCCCCAGGCTGGAGGAGGCACCCACCCGAGGTAGGAGGGAAGCACCTAGGGAGTCCCTCTGCAGCCGGCCAGGGCCAAAGCCACAGCAAAGCAACCCCACCCATCAGGGAGCACGGGCTCAGCCCGGCCCTGGGGGGCCAACTCACCTGTCCTTCCCTCCTGCCTGCCATCACTGCCCCCAAGCCACAGCTTGAGAGAGGCCTAGAGAAAGAGGAATTCTTCTCTGCTGGACAAAGGGAGGGAGAGAGAAAACCAACCCCGTCTCAGGGAGGGCCTGCCCTGCCCACTGACCCAGGCCCACTCCCACCAGCAGGAGCCCCTGGAGCAGGTGGGCCTCGGGAAGCAGAGCGCAAAGGCCTAGAGAGGCTGCCAGGCCTTCCACTCTGCCGTCCAGGGCCCCTGAGCCCACCCCAGGGCTCCTCATTTTAGAAGCGCATGGAGCAGCACCCCAGGACTTACCACTGAGGCCTGACCACCGTAGGGGATGGGGGGGCAGTGTAAGAGGCCACCTTGTAACCCCAACCTCCACTGTACTAAAAGCCATTGTCACCTCCCTGTGGACGACACTATTTCCGGCCCCTCAGATGGCGCAAAACAGCCTAAGGGAAGTGGCGGCTTGCCCAAGGCCGAGATGATGGTCAGATCCTCCCCAGCCTGCTCCTCTCCTCCCCCCTCCAGGTGGGGTCAGCCCCCAGTCCCCACTCTCCAGCTCCTACCACTCAGGCTGGCAGTCCAGGGAGTGGTGGCCTCACTGGGGCTCGAGCTGAGGCCCCCCAGAATGGCAGCAGACGTGGGCGAGAGAGCAGCAGCCGATGTCTCCCCAGAGAACCTCTCGGAGATGCGGGTGACGGCAGTGACTGGCTGGTGGGGCAGCCGCAAGGAGAGGCTCATGGGGCGAGGCTTGGGGGGGCTCTGGTGCCGGGAAGGTTTGGGGTGGCCTCAGGGAGGCCATCGCCTGGGCCTGGAATATGTGACAGGGGGAGGAGTGGTCAGCCATGGCCTCAGACCCACCAGGAAGGCTCCAGCCTCTCCCACCCCGCCTTCCATCTCCTCCAGGGAGGCCTCCCTGACTCCCCCTCCCGGGTTGTTTTGCTGCTCCAATCAGCATCGCTCCTCCAACTTCCCATCGAAACCGGCCTCAATAAATACTAGTCGGCTGGTCAGTCCACCCTGCACCCTACTCAGTGATTCGGCAATTCCTCAGCCTTTGCTTGCATTCCTCCAGAAACGGAGCAGCTCACCCCCTTCCAAGATCTCCCATTTCCCTCTGTTTAAAAAAGGCTTTACTTTACACCGAATGGGCTGTTCTGGCAGCCTCTCGGCCCTTTGGGGTTCAGGCTCAGGTTGATCTGTCCCTCCAGACCAGAGACAGCCTGGCACGGATGCACAGCCACCCGCCCTCGGCCCTACCTGCCCCGGGCTGGTGCCCATTCTCAAGGATGACCGAGTCTGAGGTCCTTCTCATCTCCAGCTCACCAGCTTCCTCCTGCTCCACACTCTGCAGAGATACAGACACCCCTGAGGCCCAGGTCAGTGAGGTCCAGCTGCCTATCCCCCAAAATCACTCCCCAAAGCCCCTCCTGCTTCTGTCAGGGCAAAGGTCACTCACATTAGAGAGATGGGAAAACAGCCCCAGCGAGGTACAGCGATGGGCCAGGGCACACAGACAGACCTGGGGCAGCCCAGCCCCAGCAAAATGGGCCCCTGCCCTCCTGTGAGGCAAACTCCTCCAGTGGGCTCATCCTAGAGCCCCAAAAAGCTGGGGACAAACATCCAGACTGAGGGCTCCTCAGGAGCGTGCCAGGCTGCCCCACCCCTGCCCCCCGGCTGGACCAGATGACGGGGCACCAGGAGTTGGGAGAGCATGGCCTGTCCCAGCTGGGAGCAGCAGGAACCCAAGGTCCTTCTGAGCCAATGGTGGGGCTGTGGCACCCCTCACGCTGAGGTCTCTTCAGGGGAGGAAGGGGCACAAGGTCTACTCAGAGGTCCAGCGTGCAGGGGCCTGGCGGGGCTGGCGGGGACTGGGGGGTGGGCAGAGAGAGTTAAGACCAAGAGCCAGCGGTGAGGCCTGGGACCCTGGCCATGCTGCTTCCTGCTCATGCCCCCCTCTGGGCCAGTTTCCCCATTTGAGAAAATGGAGCAGGCTATGCAGGTGCCACTTGAGCACCTATCAAGACTAAGGCCCGGGGAGGGGGTGGAGCTCAGTGGTGAGCCCCTACTTCCATGTATAAGGTCTGGGGTTCAATCTCTGGTACCTCCAAAAAAAAAAAAAAAACAGACTCAGGCCCCTTTCCCAGACATGCCATGTATGCCACACTGCTTCTGCAGATGCCACTAGCCCTGTTTTACAGATGGGACCTGAAGCCTCCGAGAGCGGGCCAGTGCTAATCCAAGGTTGTACGGAGAGAAACTGCCTGGATTGGGGCCAGGATGGAAGTTTCTTCGACCTTGTCCTGCACTGGTCACAGGAGAGGGGTGTAGGGACTCCAAGTGTCCAGAGGGCAACTACCCGACAAACGGGGTTAGAGACAGACCAGACCCCTACTGGGGGCCACAGAGAGTGACCTGGGAAGCTGGTGGGCCTCTCCCCAGGAACCTCCAGGCTAGGCCCCTTGTCCACGAGGTTTCCAGACGCACAATCCCATCCCCAGACGGCTCAGCTCCTCTTGCAACCATAGCGGGAGGGAGCCACCCCACCACAGAGGGAATAAGGCTAGTGGGGGGGGGGACATGAACAGATGGTGCCGGCCCTGTGGCGGTGCCTAGGAGATATCCAGCCTGGGTGGCGCAGGGAGGCCTTTCCAGAGGCAGGGATGCCCGAGCCAAGTCCAGAGGCAGCCAGGTGGACAAGGAGGGGAGCTTTTCCCAGCAGAGCACCTCATGTCTGCAGGAGAAAGGCATCAAGGCTCAGGGCATTCTGATCACGCACGACTCGGGCACAGGGGCCTGGCTGGAGAAGCACCGCATGGCAGCCCCAGGTGCCAGCTCCCAGGGCTTGGACCTGACTTCTTGGACCAGAAAGAGCTGAAGGGCTTCAGATCTGTGGCTTAGAAATAGCCTTCAGATGCCAGCAAAAGACTGGCCCGGAAATGAGAGGCCAGAGGCAGTGGGGAGTGCAGATGGGGTAGGCCAAGGGCAAGAAGGACCCACAAGCTTTGGAAGAGAAAGGAATCCATGGGGAGAGAGTGGATGTGAAGGAGGGAAGGAGGTCCAGCCTCTTCCAAACCGAGGCTTCAGACCTGAGTGACCGGGGATGGAGTAGCAGGGCAGGAGCAGCTCTGGGGGAAAACAAGGATTTCCATTTGGCACATGACAAGGTCAGGAGGCAGGTGCATGAGTGAGTCTGAAGTTGAAGAGAAAGGGGGCGAGAGATGGCAGCCCAGCAGCCTAGCATCCAGACGCCTCCCGGAAGCTCAGCACACCAAGAGCTACTGGGGGCTTCGGGAGACCTGGAGCAGGGTACCGAGGAGAGACCCCACATTCAAGGAACAGGAGCAGAAAGGCGTCTGTGGAGGAGACCAAGGCTGCCCAGGCAGGGCAGCCGGAGAGGTAGAAGACAGCTGAGAAAGCCAGGGAGGAAGGTCTACCAAGAAGATAGGTATTGGACATTTCCTCACTGCGTGCGCCTGCTTGTATTTGACAGCCAGCGATGGCGGCTACCAAGCTGCTGCTCTGTGCTGTGACCTATGGACCAAAATTAGATCAATGACCTTCCGCAGATGTTTTGCAAAGGAGTCATTACAGGTAGTCCAGGAAATAATGCAATGATATTGTTCCTTATAAGTAATATGTACTTTTGGTTTTTTTAATGTTTTTTTAGGTACTGGGGCCAGGGATCGAGCCCCAGACCTTGTATGTGGGAAGCCGCACTGGCTCCCCCAAGTTGGTTTTTTGCTTGTTTGTTTTTTAGAGGCACTAGGGACCGAATCCAGGACTTCACATGCGGGAAGCAGGCGTTCCGCTGCTTGAGCCACACCAGCTCCCCCAAAAGGTACTTTTTAAAGTCTACAATAAAAACAAAAACAAACAAAAGTCTACAATCATGCCTAGGGAAACACCATATCATCACTAGATACTTTATTTTCCCCATGTGTATACAGGTTTTTATTTAGCAATGTTCTTCAGATCTCCATATTAAATCCCTAAAGAAAAAAAATAAAAGCGAAGGTAGGTGTATTAGCAGTGTCCAAAGTAGCTGGAGGTGAAGGAAAGGAGGGTTTGGGTAAGATCATTTTTGGGACACTGGAATTGTCCTGCATGACAATGCAGTGACGGATACAGGTCGTTATATATTTTGTCATAACCTACATGCGGGGCAGAGTGCAAACTGTAATGTAAACTGTAGCCCATGGTTAGCAGCAATGCTTCAATGTGTTCATCAGTTGTAACAAACGTAGTACACTAATGAAAATTGTTGTTAATGTGGGAAAGTATAAGATGGGGAGGGAAGGGGGCATATGGGAATCCCTTATATTTTTTTATGTAACATTTATATAATCTAAACCTTCTTTAAAAATAAAAATAAAAATACATAAATGAATAAAAATAAAAAGGGGCTACTGGGTTTAGCCAAAAAAAATCCACTGGTGATGGTTACAGGGCTGAAGCAGAGGCCTGGTGGGGACAGATGACCTGGGGGTAGGGTTCAGAGAGAAGTGAAGATGGCACTGGATCTGGAAAAGCCTGAGCAAGGGACTCTAGTCCTGAGGGGTGAAGAGATAGCGGGGAAGAGGTGAGCGGACCATCAGCAGGATGGGGCCCCTGGAGAGGTGAGAGAGGAGGCAGACCCCTCAATTTCTAATTCAGGAGGATGGACGATGGTGGGGCCAGGAACACGGGGAAGCACATGAGGTGCTGCTGGGCACCCCAGCGGGGCAGGGCACCCCTAGAAAACTCAGTGGCTAACTTGGAAGCCAACTCAGCTGGGGAAGGAGAACCAGCCAGTCCATCCTGAACTCCAGCCCCCACCCATCTCCAGGACCGGCTCTGCTCTGGGGTCCTCCATGCCCCCCGACCCACCCCACTCTGGTCCAACAGGTTCCACAGGTCCAGGCAAGGGCCTGAAGGGACCGTCTGATGGCGAAACCACTTCCCAAGAATGTGGGTCTTCGGGGGCCCCCAGAGATGCCTGTCCCTGCACGTCATAGGCACCCCACCCCCACGACACCCCAGGGCATCACAATCAGAAGGAAAATCAGTTCTAGACCAGCCAGACTCCTGCCAAGGGGTCTCCAGCACAGGGAGGAGAGGATGGGGCTGGGAAAAGCCAGACTGCAGTTGGGGAGTGGGGCCGAGCCCTAACTCCCAGATCCCCCTGGCCCTCACTCCTCCATCAGGCAAAGGGCCCTGCCCACACTCAGGCCCACCCAGGCAAAGGAGCAGGGGCTATTCAGAGACCACCGAACAGCCCACCATCTCGCACATGGGAAACCGAGCCCCCGGGGTGAGGAGGGGGTGCTCCTGGAGTCACACTAAAGGCAGCGGCAGAATTGGGGTTGGGGCCCGGGGTCCCTCTCCTGGCCCAGGGCTGTGTCCACAGAGCGTGGTGGCCTTTCAGAGGGCAGAGAGGACAACCCAGGACTGGCCAGGGCAAGCCCAGCCCACTCCAGACATGCCTTAGCCAGATGGGAGGGGGAGGAAGGGTAACCTTTCCCAAAATCTGGGTGCAGTGCTGGCTGGGATGGAGTCGAGGACTTCTCCTGGTCTCCAAGACTACCCGTGGGGGCCTCTGCTATGCGCTCCCAATGGGCTACGGACTTGGGTGGGGGGAGGCCTCTGGGTGCTGGAGGGGGTAGAAATAATTGGAAAGCCCCAGGGAAGGGGGACACTCTTGGAGCTGGGTCTGACACCCCTGAGAGTCCCCAGAATCCTCTGGGTGTTTTAAGAAGGGGGAGGCGGGAAGCAGATGTGGCTCAGGCGGCTGAGCGCCTGCCTCCCAAGTGGGAGGTCCCGGGTTCAGCTTCTGATGCCTCCTAAAACAAAAAACATACAACAAGCAAATCAAATGATAAAAACAACTCTTTGCTTTTAATTTCCAATCTGTCACAGACTGATTATTTTATAAAATACAACCAAAATAAAAATAACTTGAAAGATGAGATTATAAGGGAGGAAAGAAAAAAAACCCAACTCAGCGGGGCCGATGTGGCTCAGTGGTTGAGCCCTGGCTTCCCACATACGAGGTCCCGGGTTCAATTCCTGGCCCCCGGTATCTAGAAAAAAAAAGGGGGAGGCTTCCCACTGGGGGGCCCAGGCCTGAGAACATGAGCGGGACAGGCAAGGGATGAGATACGTCTGATTTCAGGGATTCCCAGAGACGAGACACTCTCCCTGGGGAAGTTTCTCATCATTGTGAGAGGGGGTAGGAGTATTCCAGGGCTCCGCAGCTCTGCCTGACCTCCCGCAGGCTCCTGCGCTGGGCACAAGGGAACCCACGCGTGTGCCCAGCGCAGCCCACGTGTGTACAGAACCCCAACCCTGAGAAGCTCACCACGGCTGCCCAGCCCTCTCCACTCACCCCACAGTCCTCAAGGGCCGACTCTAACTTCTCCCAAAAGCAGTGAACTCGCTTATCACACAGTGTGTTTGGGAAAGGAAAGCAGATAAGGCGGGTCTGGTTTCTCTCAGGGTCCACCCAACAAGCCGCTCCAGGCTGTTGTCAGTTCCTGAGACTCAACTGCCCGGGCCAGGAAGATGCTTCCAGAGAAAAGCTCTGGCCCGCCCTTGGGCTGCCGCTGTCCACTGCAGGCCCGTAGTCGGCTCCCCTCTCCCCGCCAGACCCCAGTCATGGCCCTGGGGACGCTTTGTGAACCCAATACTTATAATCAAGGGCGTGCTCAGCACCAGAGGCCAATCCTCTCCATTTAGATACAGGGAAACTGAGGCCCAGCTGCAAGGAGAAGCAGCCAAGGCCTCCGTTTGCTCCAGAAGCCGCCCCGGCTGGCCTCAGGGTCTGACCTGCAAGGAGGCCTTCCCGCTGCCCCGCCTCTCGCTACTGCGCTAGCCTCCCCCTCCTCCCTCCACTCAAGTCCCCCCCCCCCCCCCCCCCCCCCGGTGACCTAGCAGGGTCAAGGTCTGTGCCCTCAGAAGCGGTTTACCCCATCACCCCTTCCTGGGCTGAGTTCAGGGCACAATGACATACTGAGTCCAACCAAGCCCTGTCGTCCCCAATTGGGAACATTGGGAAGTAAGAGGGTCTAGACAAGCCTAATTCCCATTGCCCACATCACGGGGGCAGTGTCACGGCAGCCTCAGGGATGCCTGCCCGCAGCCCCAGGAGCGTACCTGCCGCGGGTGCCAGCGCACCAGGAGGAGACCCTCCCACCCAGAGCCCACTGCAACACAGACGCGGGAGGATGATGCTGGGAAGCAGCAGCCCTGACACCAGCTGTGACTCTGTCCATCACCCACGCTCCAGTCTTGCCTCTGAGCCCTGATTCCTTATTCTTGACCAACCCAGTCACAGGCTGCGGCTCACAGCACCAGCTGGAAGCGGGGTCAGCAGATCCCTCACTACACCGCCCCTCCAGAGAGGGGGAGCCGTGGGGACAGTGCTTCTGGAATCAGGCAGGGGGTGCTGCTTCAGGCCCCGGAGGCTGCAGCACCTCTGACCCATCCTCCATCCCCAATCCTGCTGGACCCCAACCCCACAACCTGCTCTCCAACCAGAGTCACCCTCCTCATTCCCCACCGCCTTCTGCATCCCTGCTGACCCCAACCGCTTCCTCCAGGAGGGCTCCCTTTTCTGTACTCGAAGTGCGGGGTGTCCAGGGCCTCCCTGCTCTCTGGCAGCGCCTTGGCCTGATTTTCTTTCCTTCAGATTCCTCTGCCCAGAGCTCCCGCCTCATCCTCTGCTTCAGCAGGTGCCCCTGAAGGCCTCGCCCACTCTACCACTTCAATTACCACCTTGGCCACCAGATCCATGGGTCCATCCACTCTGGGACATCTCCACCTAAATGTCCCACAGGCCCCTTGTGCTCAACATGACCCAAACCTAACCCAGCATCCCTGCCAGGTCTGTGCCCCAGGAGCACCCAAGCTGGGCTCCTTTCTGCGTCCTGTCCCACATCTTACCACATCCTGCTGACCCCCTCCCCCAAACCACGCTCCACCGCCACCACCCCAGCTCAATCCCATCCCCTCTCCCAGGCCACCACATTAGTTCCAGCCTATCAGTCCTGAGGGATCTTGTCAATCACACGGAGGACCCCGTGCCTCCCCTGCCCAGGTCCCTTTTACCCACCAGCCCCCAAACCAAGAGGACCAGCCCACTGCAGATGAAAGGCCAATTCCTATTGAGAAAAGTTCTGTGACTGGAGGAAATACTCCCAAGTATGTCCTGGTGTGTATATATATGTATGTGTAAATATGTCTGTATATATGTGACTCCTGAGATTATTTTTCTTAAACTCGGGCAGCTATTTCCATGAGCGAGCGTTCAAATAAAACCTCACACACAACCACTGACACCTAGTTTATGAGGCAGTGTGAGCTCCCAGCAGTGATTTTATTCTACGGTCATGTAGTGGGTAGTACACACAAGACAGAATTAAGTACATCCATATTTCCAGACAGTTCTCAGCCCCAGGGCAACACTCAACTTCTCTGCGCAGGGCTCAGGGGACCGTCACAGCTCACCCCTCCACTCTCAAACACATCAGGCCCCACTCCGGCCAGTGGAGGTTGCAGCCTCCCCCCACCAGCACCCCAATCTCCCACCAGCACACAGACTGCCTTGGCTACCCATTGGGAATGCACTGCCCACGTCTGGTACCTGGTACATTTGCAGCCTGGAGCCGTGGCTGCCCACCAGATTGGTACTGCTCAGTCTGTGTCTTCCCCCCTCCCCACCTCCAGGTGCAAGACCATAACACAAGCCCCTCATCCTGGCCCCCTGAGGTCCAGCCAAGCCCTCAGCATATCCGCATACCTGATGCATGGGACCAAGGAGAGGCAGCAGGTGCAAACTACTCAAATCCAGATCCTGGAAACCCAACCCCAGAGCACATGCCTCCTCCGGGTGGAAAATCCCACCTAAGGGCCACTGCACACACACTAGAAACATTCTAATCCGGACCTGCCACTCCAGGAGACCCACGGTCAGGGCAGCGGCAGCCCCCACCCCACCCCCAGCCCCCTCCGTGTGGGCCTCTGGCCAGGCACTGACCCCAGGAATCAGGAGACCGCTCAAGGCCGCCCTCGCCCTCCTTCCCTTCACACTCTCTCGCCCCTCCCCCCGCGACGCAAGGTTCCCAGACCCGGCCGCTGGGCTGCGCCCCCACCAGACTGTCCTCCCGCCGGGTCCCCCCACGGGGTCCGAGTTCCCTCTCTGGGTTAATCAATAACCCGAGCCGTCAGGCCTCAGTGAAGCGGCAACGCGGGGGGCGCGTGAGTGGAGGTGAGGAGAGGTGCTGATTCCTCCCGCACCCCCACGGCGCTGAGCCGTCAGGGGCCGCACCTCAGCGCTCAAGCCCTTAGAGTCCTGGGACAGAAGGGGGACGGAGACAGAACGCGGGCCAGACAGGGCCCGGCTCCAAAGACTGGAGGGGGCCCGAAACAGGTGCAGCGAGAAGGATAAAACTCCGCTTCCGGGTCCTCTCCAACTCCGGAAAGGTGGCGGGACCCCCATCACCAAGTCCCGGCGGCCTGATGTGGCGCCGCCCCCAGCCAAACAAACGCGCGCGGGCGCACGCACTCTGGGTGGAGCGGCGGCCCCGACGCGCCGACCTCGGCTAGCCCGGCGCACGCGCACATGCACACTCGCCGGGCGCAGCGCTGCTTAAGGCTCACCTGGCCGCGGCCGGAGAGCGAGAAGGTGGCGTGGCTGGCGAAGCGTGCGGTGCCCAGGCGGGGCGCGCGGTCTGGGATCGCGGGCGGGGGACTAGGCGTGCCAGGCGTACCGGCCGCCGGGGACAGCCCAGTCGCCAAGCCCAGCGCCTCCACCTGGCGCGTCAAGCGCTCGAGCTGGGCCTGCAGCCGCTGGTTGTCGCGCTGCAGATCGGCTACGGTGCGCGCCAACGGGCCCGCCAGACGCAGCGCCTCGGCCACGCGCCGCTCCACGCCGCGCTGCAGCCCCTGCATGTCCTCGTGCAGCGCGCGCACCGCGCCCTCCAGTGCTGCCTCGTAGCGGCCCAGCGCCTCGCGCACCGGGCTCGCATCGTCCGTGTCGGGGGCCGGCTCCATGGCCGAGCAGGACGCCCTGGTCTGAGAGCGGGGCAGGTCGGGAGAGGATCCGCGCTCCGCAGCCCTGTGCCGCGACTGGCCGCCCCCTGGCAGCCCCAGGCTGAGTGCGCCCGAGGGGCGGCAGGAGCGGCGGCCGGAGGGGCGGGAGGAGGGCGTGGCGGGGCCCGCGCGCCCCGGGACTGGGCGCCGCGCGGGGGGCGGGGCCTCGGGGGCGGGGCCGGGGCTCGCTCCCGCTCCGCTCGGGGACACTCCCGCCCCTGGGGACCCGCGGCATCGTGCGGGGGAGGGTCGCGGAGACGCCGAGGGAGAAGAGCTCGCCCCACCTCTCCTCTCCCGGGATGCGGAGCCTCGGGGGAAGTGCGGAGCCCGAGCCTCCTCTGACCCGGGAGGAGTGGCCTGTGACCCGGGGGAGAGGCTGCGGGCCCACCGGAAGGAGGCCCTGGCCTCCAAGTGGACTTTACTTTAAAGGCCAGTGCCTATGGGCGAAGGAGTGGGATGAGGGGGGTGGGGGGTATATGGGGACCTCATATTTTTTGAATGCAACATTTAAAAAATAAATAAATAAATAAAGGCCAGTGCCGCGCGATGTGCATTCCAATGGCACTCTCACCTAGGAGCCCAGGTCGTAGAGGGGGTGGGGACTCCCCAACTCCAGGAGACCTGAGAGGAGCAGCAGCCCCCAGCCCTGCTGCCTTTCCCCTCCCCCAGTCCTGGTACTGCCCTCCCCACGCTGTGGGGGGCTTTCAGGTGCATAGACTCACCTGCGGGACCCCCGCCTGGAACTTCTGCACCTCTTGTAAGACCTCCCTGTCTCTGCAAGTCTGTGCTCTCCCTTGGCAGCCCCACTCTGCTTAGCAAGATCTGTCTGCTTTTCTGACCAGTAGTGAGGTTCCAGGATCGCCAAGGGATCCCTGTTAGGTGAGGACAGGCAGGGAGGAAAGGGTGCGCTTGAGGGAGTCTCCAAGTCCTGGGGTGGGCAGCTTTGGGACTAATCACCCTCCTGCCCCCAACAGTCTGTCTCTGGCCTCAAGCACCTTCATGCCTTCTCATTGCTCCTTTCATGCCTGAAATACTCCTCCCTTCCAACCCCACTGCACATTGCAAGAAAAGGGAAGAATGGAGACAGTTGTTTTAGGGTGGTGGGATGATGGGAAAAGATATGCTGAATTTTCTTGCAGGTTGTTCAATTGATTTAAAATAAAAATGGGAGCATCCCATCCTTTGTGCAAAAACCTTTTGCTGCGTAACTTTCTCTGCCCCAGGCCTGGCCTGCCTGGAAGGAGGGCCCATGGCTCGGCAAGTGACCTGCAGGCATGAAAGGTCTGAACGGTTTGTCCCACTGTGTTTGACTTCCATGGATGTTTGGAGCCACAGACTCTCCTGGACTGGCCTGCACCGCCCTGTGGGAGCTGAATCAGCCTAACAGATGCTGAACGCTCACCGCCACCCCCACCCCCCATGCGGACAGGAAGGAACGCTGGGTTACCTAATCCAAGGAGCCTTCCAGCAATTATTTCATGAGAAAGTGAAGTGCCAAAAGGCATGCATGCATATGTGTGTGTGTGTGTGTTCCAAGGAGCCATCTGGACAGGGTGAGCCAAACCGTTCCCGCATTCTTTCTCTGGGTGGAATCTTTGATAGAGACCATGAGATGCTGCAGCAGCTGCTGCCCCTGCCAGCTCTCAGCCCCTACAGGTCTGAGCACAGGAACCTGAAATTTGGAGACTGTGGTTGCAGCCAGAGAAGCTCAGTCCCTGCCACTGCAGGACCCAAGGAAGGACCATGTGGGGGAAGTCATGGGACTGGAGAGCTTGATCCCTGGCTCCACCGCTGGCAAGCACCTGCCCATGTGCTGGAGCATGTACCTGGGTGGGCAGCATAGGTGGGAGGTGGGCAGGTGTCAGGTCTTCTCCATTTTCCAGGAGAACAACTGGCTGGGTCTTAGGGGCAGGAACCCTAACGGGAAGGTGGAGGTGATAAGACAGTAGACACTGACTAGCCAGGACCTATCCATACTCTTCAACCTCAGATGAGTTATCTATTCTCCCTGATCAACCATGAGAATACCTGGGAGGGGCTGCTGGCAGCTGGCTGGGCAGGGCTCCACCTGGGACTGACGTCGGGCCTCTGTCAAGGGCAGAGATTGGGACTGACTGGGAAGGCAGATGGTACAAAAGACCCATACCATCCCCTTTGGCTCCTGTACCTCTGCCACCATCAGGCCATGGAGTCAGTGGGAGGGGAGATGAACCAGGAGCTTGAGGGAGAGGATCCAAGGGTTAGGGAGGCAGAGAGGGGAGAAGGGGAGGGGTGGGACCGAGACTGAGGACCAGCCTCACCCCAGGAGCTGGCTCCCTGGCAAGTGGGGTGAGGCTGCGGCTCTGCTCCCAAGTCCAGGGGGCTCCCCACAACCCCTTCCTCACTGCTTCCTCCCCTCTCCCCCTCCTGCTTTCGTCCTTCCCAGTGCCAGGCTGCGAGGGAGGTGCAGGCTTGATGAGGCGGGCGGACTCCCTCCACATTCACCAGCCCTGACGTCAGCGAGCAGGCCAGGGGAGGCCCACCTCCCACCGAGTCCCGGGGGCCATGGTGCCTGCCGCCCCTGCCCCTCCAGCTCCCCCTCACCTGGCTCTGACCGGCTGCTCCGCTGCCTGCTGGGCCCTTGCACTGCCCTGGCTCTTGGCCAAGTCTAGGGGCAAGTCTTCCCCGAGTCCCTCTGCCAGTCACCTCCCAAAATCAAATCCTCACCAGGCTAAAACCATGACGTCAGGGAAGTTAGACATGCAGGCCTAGGATGGGGAAACTGAGGCATGCAATGATAGGACTGGAACCCAGGGTCCTGCCCCCAGATGTGTGGGCTTCCTGTTTCCTGCCTACTGGTCCAGGCGCATCGCCTCCCTGCTCCCAGGTTGGCTGGAGGCCTCACTCCCCTGGCGTTGCCCTCAGGGGTCTCCAGTGCCCCCCCACATGGCCTTCTGACACCGCCCCCTAAAGCCACTTCCTCTTCCTCCTCAGTCTCCTCACTTTTCTCCCACCTCTTGCCTTTTCCTCCGCAGTGATTTTCCAGAATGAGTCCATTTTTGCTTATCCCTCGGCCATGGCGGTCCCAGGGTTCTGAGTCGGGGTCCAACCTCTCACGGTACTCCCTGGGTGGCCCCACCCACTCTAACACCCACGGGGTGCCCCCACCTCCCTGCTGACGCTCCCGCTTCTCTGCCCTCAGCCCATCGTCTCCCCTGAGCGGCTCTCTCTGTACCTGCCTGCCTCCAGGACCTTTCCCCTGAAGCTCCCTCGCGCCCCTCAGACTCCTCCGTCCCGAGTGAGCGCACGTCGGGCTTACAGGGTGGGGAAAGGAACGGGGTTCAGCGTCAGGCACTGAGCAGAAGTGGCTGGACCCCCTGGGGCCCGCCCCCCTCCGCCGGCGTGAGTGCGCAACACCTGGCGCGCGGCCGACCCGGTGGGCTCCGAGCAGACCCTGAGCCCGGGTGGTCCGTCCCGCCTCCCCGTCTGGCCCCACACCGGGGTCGCTACTGGCTTTTCCAAGTTCTCAACAAACATTTAGTAAGTGCTCCAGTGATTGAAATTCTGGGAAGAGGGGACCGATTGGAGATCCGCGGGACCAACAGGACTTCTGGATGGATGGACATGGGGAATGAGGGAGCGAGGCAAGGACGACCCCCAGACCTGACTGGGCACCTGAGCACATGGGGTGCCCTTCACTAAGAAGGTGCCTTGGAAGGAACTGGGAGCCTCGTGGGGCTCACAAATGCCCGT
Organism: Dasypus novemcinctus; assembly: GCF_030445035.2. Lineage (NCBI taxonomy): Eukaryota > Metazoa > Chordata > Mammalia > Cingulata > Dasypodidae > Dasypus > Dasypus novemcinctus. The sequence continues at coordinate 28,102,679 of NC_080693.1, forward strand.
CCCCAAGGTCACGTCTGGGTCAAAAGGGACCACTGGTTTCATTGGGGATCCCTCCGCACCTCTCTGCCAGGAGGGGCTCCTGCTGTAGGGGCTGGGCCCTGCCCTGGTAGGCGCTGTCACCCACCCGCTCCGCGGAGCCCTCGGCTGCAGGTGGCAGGCCTGGGCGGCAGCTTCGTAACCCGGAAGACGCCTGAAGTCAGCCGCGCCCCTAGCCTTGTGGTCCGCAGCTACGGGTCCCCAGGGGAGCAAGCTAATGAGCGCTCAGGGGGGCCCTCGGTCCAGGACTGAGCCCCCGCAACCCCGACAAACGTCCCATCCCCCGCTGCGCCCTCCCAAGTCCTGAAAGCAGGCCTCTGCCCCTGGAAACGGATGCTTTGTTATGAGATCCAGAGGGGTGGGGACGCAGGGCTTGCATTTATCTTTTCCTGTCAGGTTGCTGGGTTCGGGAGCCAAGAGGAGTGATAAGGCGGGAGGTAGAAGCTGTGGCCGAGGCTGTGCAGGAGTGAAGGCCAGGTCCCACTTCCAGTGGGGGACTCGGCCCTGCCCGGAGTAGCATGGGTGTCTGCCTGCAGCTCCCAGGCCCACACTCGCTACCCACCCCATCCACCCACCCCCCGAATCCTCAGGCCCCTGGAGTTGGGAAGAGACTCCTGCCTCCTGGATACCTCTCCCTCCACTCTCACCAAACCCTCCTTTGAGCTGCACCCCTCCATCCCAGTGGCCACACAGGTACAGCTTTTTTTTTTTTAAGGAGATACGGAGGATTGAACCCGGGACCACATGGGAAGCATGAACTATTCTTGCTCCCCTGTACAATTTCATTTGCTTGTTTTTTGATTTCAGGTGCCAGGGGCTGGGGATTGAACCTGGGACCTAATATGTGGGAAGCTGACACTCAACCACTGAGTCACATCAGCTTCCCTGAGTTGGTTGTTTTGTTTGTTCTGCTTGTTGTTTTTTTTGTTTTTTCAGGAGGCATCAGGAACTGAACCTGGGACCTCCCGTGTGGGAGGCAGGCACTCAACCACTTGAGCCACATCTGTTTCCCCTGTACAGATTTAATGTTTGTTCATCTTTCCCTGTGTATCTGAGGGTGTGTCATGCTTGCACATGTACATGTGGGTGGTGTGCCAGGGCATACTTGTCTGTGGAGATGAACTGTGTGGGAATTATGGAGTCTGTACCTGTCTGAGCACATATATGTGGCATGTGGGATGTGTGCACATTTGTAAGTACTGGTGTTTATAGGAGGGCCCTTATGTGCATTTGCCCATAGGTGGTGAGCATGTATCTGTATGCACACAGACATATGTATACCTGCAGTGTAGTAATCAGAGTAGCTTCTGGAGCGTGTCCTGTGCAGCTCATATGCGACCACATGCTTGTAGGTCTATGTCATGTGTGTATATGCTTGCTTACAGTAAATGTTTATAGTGGTGACATGTGGGCTTGAGTGTATGCATGAGTTTGAACGTGTATGCCATGTGCCCTGTTTCTGATTGGCTTTTTTTTTTAGATTTATTTTATATTTATTTCTCTCCCCTTCCCCCCCACCCCCCATTGTCTGCTCTTTGTGTCCATTCACTATGTGTTCATCTGTGTCCCCTTGCATTCTTGTCAGTGGCATGGGGAATCTGTGTCTCTCTTTACTGCGTCATCTTGCTGCGTCAGCTCTCCATGTGTGCGGCGCCACTCCTGGGCAGGCTGCACTTTTTTCGCAAGGGGTGGCTCTCCTTATGGGGCACATTCCTTGTGCATGGGGCTCCCCTATGTAGGGGATACCCCTGTGTGGTATGGCATTCCTTGCACGTATCAGCACCGTATGGGCCAGCTCACCACACAGGTCAGGAGGCCCTGGGTTGGAACACTGGACTTCCTGTGTGGTAGGTGAATGCCCTATCAGTTGAGGCAAATCCGTTTCCCTGGTTGGCTCTTTTTTTTTAGACTTTATTTTATTTATTTATACCCCTCCTCCCCATTCCCTCTATTCCCCCTGCCTTCCCGCCCCCCCACCCCCCGCCCGTTGTCTGCTCTCTGTATCCATTCACTGTGTGTTCTTCTGTGTCTGCTTGTTTTCTCATTAGGCGGCTCCGGGAACCAATCCTGGGACCTTCCGGAGTGGGAGAGAGTGATTACCTTGTACCACCTCAGCTCCTTAGCATGCTATGTCTTATTTTCTCTCCTCTGGGTCTCTTGTGTCGTCTTGCTGCTCCAGCTCTCAGCACCCATCAGCTGGCACTCCAGCACGGGGCAGCTTTCCCATGTGAGGTGGCATTCCCACAGAGGGCAGCACTCCTGCGCAGGCCGCATTCCCGCATGGGCCGGCACTCCACATGGGCTGGCACTCCACGTGGGCCAGCTTGCCTTCACCTGGAGGCCCTGGGTATCGAACTGTGGACCTCCTGTATGGTAGACGGGAGCCCAATTGGGTGAGCCGCATCTGCGTCCCCTGGTTGGCTCTTTAACCAGGCCTAGAGAGGGGTCTCTGGAAGATACAGGTGAGGAGTGTTGAGGGTCTTGCATACAAAATTTTAAGGATGGCCCTGATTTGGGGAGGGGGCAATAAAGAACAGGACTTCGTGCTCCCCTGGACCAAACCTTGGACCCTCTGGGCCTCGGGGGAGGAGGACTCTCCCATAGGCCTACCCCGAGGCCCAGTCCACCCAGAGAACAAACAGCACCCATCCCGAGCGGAGGGCTCACGGCCTGCTGTCCTCCCGGCCAGAGGCAGGGGCTGCGAGGGCGTGGGGAAGAGACAGCTGCTTCCAGCCCAGATAAGGCTGTAGGGCTCACATTTTCCATTTCCAGATCCTCCCCCTTGGGTCCCAGCCCCAAAGCCCTGGCCCCTTGGCCTGGCCAAGGTCTGTCCACTGACTCACCCCCGCTTCTCCCACCCCCAACCTGGGGACCGCAGAGCCGGGAGGGGAGACGACGGGTGAGCAGAACAAGCACTCGGGCAAGCAGGGCGGCTGGGGACTGGGGCAGGATGGGTCCAGCCCAAGGGGGCCCTGGCGGCTCGTGTGCGGCCTCTCTGGCCTCCGGAAACCTGCCCAGACATGGGAGGAAGGAGGACCGGCCTCTCCTCTTAGAACAACAGCACTGCGGCGCACCCTCCCTGCCCTCCCGAGCCTGGCCGGCATTGTTTGGGTCAGATTTGGGCTGCAGACTTGGGTCCCTTCTCCCACACAGCCTCTCCTCTCCGCAGCCCCCTCCCTGCGGACCTGGCTCCCCTCCCCCTTCCTGGAGGAGCCACCTCAGGTGGGGCTATTTATAGGCCTGGCTCAGGGCCTCCAGGTCCAGAGGAGCCAGCGCGCTCTGGCCCTGGGGCTGCAGCTCCCCGGGCCTTCCCCAGGGGCCCCGGAGCCCGGCAGTGTCCCCTTTCAGCCCAGCAAAAGGACGTGTCAGTCATGAGCAGGCAGCAGGGGAGGGGAGGCCCTGCCCAGGTCAGGGCTGGGACCCCTGGAGCCTGCTGCAGCCCACAGCCGGGCTGCGCTTCCTCGGGAGCCTTCTGGAGACTAACTGAGGCGGGGGCTTGTAGGGGAGGCCTCGGAGGCAGGTCTCTGGGGAGGCCTGGAGGGTGGATGGAGACCAGCCCCACTGCCCACTAGGCTGCCAGCGCCCCTACAGGCCCCCAGAGTCACCTTGCTAAGACGAACCTGTCCTAGCTGGGACCCCGTCACCTCTCACCCAGGGATCCCCGCCGCCAGCTAGACGAAGTCCACACTCCTCAGCACAGCCTTCAAGACCCCGCCAGACCGGGCCGGCCCCCCCCCCCCCACTGCTCCAGCCTCCCCCCTCTCAGCTGCCCCACCCCCAGCAAACGCAGGATACTTTTTCCGAATTCTGGGATTGAGCCCGGGCAGGCCCCCTCAGCCTGCAGCATCCCTTCTGCTTGTCATCCTGTCTGACCAACTCCTACCCATTCTTCAGATCTTCAAAGCCCAGCTAAGAGGCCACCTCCTCTGGGAAGCCTCCTCTGATGAGACTTCCTCACCTCCACTTCCCATTGCAATCAATCCCTCCCTTTCCTTCCCTGTGTCCCTCCTCCAGTGCAGGGTTCTCAGGTCTCTCTGGAGTAGTGATCCGTTTGAGAGGTGTCTGTGTGCCCCGCCCCCCCCAGCCCCCCTCTGTCTAAGGGCTCCCGAAAGGGCAGAGACCTAACTCACTGATGGGTGGCTCTGTACCTAGCAGATGCGTGAGCGGGTGAGAAATGGGGGCGGGGTACAGAATGAATGAGTGAGTGAACTAGTGATTGGACAGTGACTGGATGACAGCTCCCCAGGGCAGGGAAGGAAAGCAGGAAAGACCCCCTCCCCTTTGTCCCAGGGTGGAGGAGAAGGTGGCAAGGGCAGCCCAGTGCAGGTCTCCACGACTCAGTCACTCTCATTCTTTCCAGATCAAAGTTCCCCCAGGGAACAGCCCGGAATCTGACACTGGCCCTGGGGGGGTTGGGCCAGCTGGCCCCATGCAGGGGGAGGGCGCCAAGAGGCATGACAGCTGTCCCCAGCTCCAGGAAGGGGGCTGGCACACACACACTCACCTACCCCAGCCCCTCCCCCAGCCCCACCCCTACACGTGATGGGGGATCCCAGCTCTCGCTGCCCTGCCCCAGACTCAAGCCCCCGGGTCCTAGGGGCTGGGCTGTTTGCATGGCACCCTCCTGCGGCGGCTCTGATTCCTGCACCCTGACCTCTGACCCCAAGGCCCCTCAGCCCGCCCCATCTCTCAGCAGCCTCCCTCTCAGACACCCTCTGGGCACGTCTTTCTCTGACTCCCAGTCTCTTGTCTCTGTGCCTGAGTCTCCACTCCTTTCTGTCTGAGCTCTGTATTTCTGTGTTCTGTACTTCTCTCTGTTCTTTGCTCTGCCCTCCGTCTTTGTAGGCCTGCCTCTCTGTCTCTGCAACAATCTGTGCCTCTAGATCTCTCCGCAGAGTGGTACGTCAGCCCTTTCTTCTAAGGAAGGTGCTCTTTTCACATTCCTCTCTTCCCACCAGCTCCAGCCCCTACCGGTCTGGTCTGCCTGAGTACAGACTTTTCCAGATGGTGGGATGGGGAGGGAGAGGGTGGAGAGGGCTGCTGCAGCTCTTGGTACCCTCAGGCTATGATGCTGAGCCAGGCGTTGGCCAGCTGGGGGAGAACCTGGGCAGAGCTGGTCACCGCAAGCCAGAGGCCGGGTGTGATTGGGCCAGGTCCCCGCCTCTGTCCTGCGTCCTCCTCATTCCACTCCCAGCTGTGGAGGAGAGTCGTGTGAGCGGGTTTGATGTCACATTCCTCACCCCACGTGCAAGTTCACACAGAAGCACACGTACACACATGCACGCGGCAGAGAATCGTGGTCAAGAACACAGGACTCTGGGTCTTACTCATGGCTCCGGGTCCCACTCATGGCTCCACCACTCTTTGTGCCTCAGTTTTCTTACCTGTAAAATGGGCAGCACAATAATAGTATCTGCTACCAAGGGTTGTTATAAGGATTAAACTGGTTAATGTTTTTGTTTTGTTCTGTGTATTTCTCTCCCCTTCCCCGCCCCCTCCCCTCAGTTGTCTGCTCTCTGTGTCCATTCGCTGTGTGTTCTTCTGTGGCCGCTTGTATTCTTGTCAGCGGCACCCAGAATCCATGTCTCTTTTTGTTGCGTCATTGTGCTGCGTCAGCTCTCCGTGTGGGCTGCGCCACTCCTGGTCAGGTTGCACTTTTTTCCCGCTGGGCGGCTCTCCTTATGGGGCGCACTCCTTGCATGTGGGGCTCCCCTACACGGGGGACACCCCTGCGTGGCACAGCACTCCTTGCGCACATCAGCACTGTGCGTGGGCCAGCTCATCACAGAGGTCAAGGAGGCCCTAGGTTTGAATCTTGGACCTCCCATGTGGTAGGCGGATGCCCTATCCATTGGGCCAAATCCGCTTCCCAAACTGGTTAATGTTTGTATACATATTACTTAAATAAAATTAATACATATACATACATGCTTAAAACTTGGCTCTTAATAGAAAACAGAGGTTGTTTTCACCTTTATCCTGTTGCCCCAGGCTGAGCCAGACCCTGGTCACCGACAGGTCCAAACAGGCCTGATCTGAGTGGTTGTAATTCAAGTTGAGGAATAGCACACGGCTCAAGATGGAACAGAATCAGTTAGCAGTGATTGTATCACATGTAGAGGAGTCGCAGTGCTTCTGGTTCAATCAAGCCATGTCCTTTGGCACCACATAGACATGAGAACATAAAACAATAATTATGCAAAGGTGGTCAAAAAGAAATAGAAATTTCTGAAAAGAAAGGAGACAGGTGCTTGCAGCAGAGAGATGGGGCAGAAGCTGGCAATCCTGGGAGTTGGGAAGAGAGCAGGGCTGATGGTGCAGGGTGTGGATGTGGTATGGCTGCTAATCAGGGCTGGGGCATCTTGACCCAGGCTGCTAGTCCGTGAACACAGACAGAACAGCTGCATCCCCCTCCAAGGTCATGGCAAAAACTAAGCCAAGTGCCTCGGCAGAGTCAGCCAGCTCACAGGGACTGACCTAGAAATGCATCACTCGCATGAGGTAGAGGCTCACAGTAGAAACTTTTGATAAAGCCCTGGTCTGGAGCCAAGCCCAATACAGACCAAGCCGAGGTCACCAGCAGATGGCCTTGGGTTTTACGGAATCTCCAGAACACCTCCCAACCTGGAATCACAGAGCCTGGAGGAAGATCAGTATCATGAAAGCAAATAAACTCAACAAACAGAAGAGCTTATGACTGAGAAAGTAAAGTTTTAGAGCAATTTGGAAAGCACTTTAAAGTGTGTATCTTTAAAGTCCTCAAAGAAATAAAAAGGGAATGGCAACCATAAAACAAGAAAAGGAGGTTAAGAGATAAGAACAGGAGAAATGACAAAGATTTCATTAGGAGTCTTGGAGATTAAAATTATAGTTGATTTGTATACCTGCCTTATATCCTTCAACCTTGCCTAATTCCTTTATTTATTATAGTAATTTTTATGTAAATTTCTTAGGATTTCTCTGCATACAATCATGCTATCTGTGGGAAAAAAAATTATAGTTGAGCAATTGTTCTAAAAATTTTTGTGGTGATGAATGCACAATATTGTGATTATACTAAAAGCCATTGATTCTACACTTTGGGTAGATCATATAGTATCTGAATATAGCTCAATAAATAAAACAGTTCAAGAATAGCCAGAAAAAGCAACTATGTACAGCAGGGGAAGCATAGAGAGATCGAGAGGTGAAGAATTTTCTTGTTTCTTGGTTGGTCTGTTTTTTGTTTATTATTATTATTGAAATAATGAAAATGCTCTAATAATGATTGAAACGATGAATACTATTGATTGTACACTTTGGATGAATTGTATGCTTTATTAATATGTATCAATAAAATTGATTTGTTTTTAAAAATTATAGTTGGGGGAAACAGACTTTGGCCCAGTGGTTAGGGCGTCCGTCTACCATATGGGAGGTCCGCGGTTCAAACCCCGGGCCTCCTTGACCCGTGTGGAGCTGGCCATGCGCAGTGCTGATGCGCGCAAGGAGTGCCGTGCCACGCAAGGGTGTCCCCCGCGTGGGGGGAGCCCCACGTGCAAGGAGTGCGCCCGTGAGGAAAGCCGCCCAGCGTGAAAAGAAAGAGCAGCCTGCCCAGGAATGGTGCCGCCCACACTTCCCGTGCCGCTGACGACAACAGAAGCGGACAAAGAAACAAGACGCAGCAAATAGACACCAAGAACAGACAACCAGGGGAGGGGGGGAAATTAAAATAAATAAATAAATCTTTAAAAAAAAAAAATTATAGTTGAAAATTTTTCAAAAGATGGGCTGAATATCTGACTGAATACAGCTGGAGAGAGGCATAGTGAACTAGAAGACTGAACTGAGAAAATCTCCAAGAACACAGCACTAAGATATGGAAAATATGAAAGAAAAAAATTAGACACAAGGAGAATAGAAATAGATCCACCCAAAATGCATAGATAGAAAGAATGACGGAGAGAGATTGCTAAAGAGAAATTGCTAAAGAGAATGACCACAAATTTGCCAGAAATTAAGATAAATAAGTAAATAAATCCTAAGGTTTCTTAACAGAAACCTCACTAAGATAACAGTGTAAAAAGTTTTGTTGTTGTTGTTTTGGTGGTGTTGTTTTTTAGCATAAACTGTAGAGAGCAGGAAGAACAGGAGAGTACACAAGGGCAACAACATTTCAAAAGAGGGAACCTGCAGAGCAGCTGGAGCTCCTGCCTCTGTTTTAAAAAGAGGGACAGCAAAGGCTTAGCATAGCAGAGAAAACAATCCAAGCAATGCAACAGCCAACTTGATTTGTCACCAAGAACCCCCCAGCTACTCAGAAATTGGTGATACCAGGTGGTGCCTCTGTAGGTAGGGGTGAAGGAAACACCTGGAAATAAGGAGGCTTGGTTGAAATCTACTTTTCAAAGTCATAACCCCAGATCCCCTCCCCCCAACCCCATGCCCATGAAAATACTGAGACCTACACTCCAGAACTGCGCTCTCCAATGCAGTTGCCTCTGGCCACATGTGGCCACTGAGTGCTTGAAACGTGGCTCATCTGAATCAAAATATGATGCAAGTGTATAATACATACCGGATTTCTTTTTCTTTTTTTAATTCGAACTTTATTTTAAATTCAGAAAACAACAGACAAAGGGCAGCTCCACAAGTTATGGAAGCATTACTTTTTTTTTTTTTTAGTGATCATAAGACTTTATTTTTTGTTTTTTTAAATAAAACTTTTAAAATTAAAGTTAATAGATCACATAGAATGTTAACATTAACAAAACATAAGAGGTTCTCATATAACCCACACCCCACTCCCCCACCCCCATCACTTTTGTAAATTGTATTCTTTTGAAGATACATACATCACAAAAAAGGTTACATTATAAAAAACATGAGGTTCCTGTATAGCCCCCCATGCCCCTCACCCCACTCCTCCCACACCAACAACCTCCCGCATCACTGTGGCACACTCATCACACTTGGCGAACACATTTTGGAGCAATGCTGTACCATGTGGATAATAGTTTACACTGTAGTTCACACTCTCCCCCGGTACATTCAGTGGGTTATGGCAGGATATGTAAAGTCCAGCATTTGACCCTGCAATATCATTTAGGACAACTCCAAAGTCCCAAAAATGCCCCCTTGTCAATTTCTTCTTCCCACTCCCTGCCCTCAGCGAATACTGTGGCCACTTTCTCCCCATCAAAGACACAATTTCTTCTATTAATAGTCACAAAAGTTTTATAGTAGAATATCAGTAAATCCACTCTAATCCGTACTTTATTCCTCCATTCTGTGGGCCCTGGGATGGTGATGTCCACTCCACCTATATACTGAAAGGGGGCTTAGATTCCACATGGATGGTGGATGCAATTCTCCTGCTTGCAGTTGTAACCACTCTCAGTTCCCTGGTGTGGTGCATTACTCTTAGAAATTCTTTTATCTCATCTAATCCCAACAACAAATTCAACTGTTCCTCCAGTGTTCAGAAGGATACATAGATTAACGTAGATTAGATAAGTGACATTGCCAAGGTCTCTTTACTAATGAAGTAAAGGAAGAAGGAGAAAAAATGCTTAATCATATTCAAATCTCACAAAACCAATCCCCATATTCTTTCTTTTACCTTTAGGATTAATATAGGACCTTCTTTGCTTTTGCTACAAAAACCTTACAATATTATTGTTAACCATAGTCTCTAAGTTACATTAATTATATTTTCCCATGTATCACCACATTCTTAATACCTTGTGGTGGAAGAATATCCCTGTATTTATATTATTAACCACAATGTCATCTTTTTTTTTTTTCAAGATTTATTTATTTATTTCTCTCCTCCCCCACCCCCCGCCCCAGTTGTCTGTTCTCTGTGTCTATTTGCTGCGTCTTCTTCTTTGTCCGCTTCTGTTGTTGTCAGCGGCACAGGAATCTGTGTTTCTTTTTTTGTTGCATCATCTTGTTGTGTCAGCTCTCCGTGTGGGCGGCGCCATTCTTAGGCAGGCTGCACTTTCTGTCCGGCTGGGCGGCTCTCCTTACGGGGCGCATTCCTTGAGCGTGGGGCTCCCCTACGCGGGGACACCCCTGCGTGGCAGGGCACTCCTTGTGCGCATCAGCACTGCGCATGGGCCAGCTCCACACAGGTCAAGGAGGCCCGGGGTTTGAACCGCGGACCTCCCATATGGTAGACGGATGCCCTAACCACTGGGCCAAGTCCACTTCCCCACAATCGCTATCTACCACTAAAATTACTGTTACACATTCCCTATATTGTCCTCCAGCTGTAGTCCAACTAATATTAACCTCCCAAGGCTACTCATTTCAGCCATAAGCACATCCATAAACAAAGAGTGTTCGTTATACTCATTATAATGTGCTACCACCAAGTTCGTCCATTACACATATTTACAATTGACTTTATTAAACATTCTATATAAATCCAGCATCACCTCCCCCTTTTCAACCCACACCAGATTTCAAAGGTTTAGTCTGAAAGAAAAGAGTCTAAAAATACATCAATAACTTCATATTGATGACATGTTGAAATGGTAATATTTTGGAACTATTGGATTAAATAATATATAGCTTTGAAATTAATTTCACCAGTTTCTTTTAAAATGCAGCTACTAGGCAATTTTAACTTACGTAAGCAGTTTGTATTTCTACTGGACAATCCTGCCCTAAAAAGCATAAAATGGCTAACACTTACTTAGGACTTATAAATGTCTGGCATTGCTCAAAACCCTCTATACAGAGTGACTCATTTAATCCTCACAGTGACCCCAGGAAATTTTCCCTGTTATATAGATGACGAAACTAAAGCACAGTCACCAGCTGTAGTGGGTTGAACGGGGTCCTCCTGAAAGACGTGGTCAAACCCTAACCCCTGGTACCCATGCATGTCACTTTATTTGGAAATAGTGTCTTTGCAGATACAATCTTGTTAGGATGAGGTCACACTAGATTAACGTGGGCCCTCAATCCAGTGACTGGTGTCTTCATAAAAGAAAGGAGGGAGAAGCAGATGTAGCTCAGTGGCTGAGCTCTTGCTTCCCAGGTACAAGGTCCCAGGTTCGATTCCCGGTACCTCCAAAAAATAAAAAGGGAAAAGAAAGGAAGGAAGGAGAGATGTGGACAAAGAAACGCAGAAGGCACTCACAAAGGGAAAAGGCCCCAGGCAGACAGAGCCGGGGCTGGAGCCCTGCAGCTACAAGCCAAGGATCGCCAGCCAAGTAGGTGACCGCCAAAAGCCGGCAGGAGGCCGGGGAGGGCCCTTCCCCTGAGCCTCCAGCAACAGCACGGCATTGCCCACGCCACGATTTCCACCTTCCGCCTCCGGAGCTGAGAGCCTCTGTGTCTGTCGCTCTGAGCCACCCAGTGTGCGGTAGTTGGTTGCAGCAGCCCTGGGAAGCTAAGACACCATCCCAAGGCCCCACGGTCAGTGGCAGGGCAGGGATTAAAGTCCAGGCAGTGGCACCAGAGTCCACGCCCTTAACCGCTGAGGAATCCTGACCAGTCCTAGAGGGGAGACCTAAAGATCCTGAGGGCAGAGGTCGCCCAGCTGGACGGCCCTGCGAGACCAGCCCATAGGAGAACTTGCCCTCACCCTGTTCCTATTGTGATTTGCAGGGTCCCAGCCCTGCTATCACAGAGCAAACCACAGAATTGTGGATTTCAGCTGCAAGATCATAGCTTAATGATTAGCACATGCCTAAAACGGATAAATCAGGAAGTCATGACACAAGCATATTATTTAGAGACACAGTAGTGAATCTTTTTAAAATCAGATTTTAAGAAAAGAAGAAAGTGTTGCCTTTGGGGGAAAGGAAGTAGAAGGAAAGGAACAACATGCAGCTGTTTTTCTAAATGAACCTTGAGAGAAAGTATCTGATTTGTTATATGCATATATAACTGATGGAAATAAAAACTAAGATAACAAAAATAGGAAAAAAACATAGTAGAAAAGAAGATGGCAAAATAAGTTCAAATATATCAGTAGTCACCGTACGTTTATTTTTTTAAAGATTTATTTTAGTTACTTATCTCTCCCCACCATACATTTAAATGGCCTAAAATCAATTTAAAAAATCAAGCTTTTCAAGTTGGATAAATTTCAACTGTTTTCTACTAGCAAAGAGACACACCTAAAAAAAAAAACTACAGCGTAGAAAGGTTGGAATTTAAAGGGATGGAAAAAATATCCCAGACAATTACTTAAAAAGGAAAGCTGGTGTGGCAATGTTGATGTCAGACAAAATAGAATTCAGGACAAAAGGTGCTAAGATGGATATTTCATATTCGTAAAGGAACAGTCCACCCATAAGGTTCATCAGTCGTGAATGTATCCATCAATAGTCAACAATCCTTTATTGGGCACTTCCCGTGCCGTAGGCACTGCTCCAGGTGCTGGGAATGCAGCGATGAACAGTCAGAGCCTCGGCCTCGAGTTTATATTCTAGGTAGCAGCGATGAACTTGCACGGGAAAAGCTGAGTCCCGTCACGGCAGGTGCTGCTGAGCGCCGGAGGAAGAGGAGCCCACGTGGGTCAGAAGAGGGGGCGGGCTGCTTCACCCAGGGAGGTCGTTCCCAGAAGGTGGCACTTGGAGGGCCTTCCCAGAAGGCGGCATTTTAGCTGAGCTCTGCAGGGCAAGGAGGGGCCTAGGCAGGACCCGTGCTAAAAAGAGCGTTCCAGGAGAGGAGAGGTAGCGGCTAGAGCCCTGATTCTGGATCCAGCTTGGAAGGCTACGGGGCAGCGAGAAGAACGACGGGGCGGGAGGGTGGTGCGGTGCGGAGGGCACAGGCACGAGGCGCCGGGGAGCGCTGGGGGGTCTCGAGCAAGGCGCGGAGCTGGAGGGTGGATTTTAGTGGGGCCAGGAGGGGCCAAGGATTCCAATTAGGTGTGCACCTAACTCAGCCCGGAAATGAGTTAAGCCAAAACTGGTCGAACTACAAAGAGTGAGAAATCCATTCATCACGGGGGGTGGGGGGTGGAACTCGTAGACGCGGCGCCGCTCAGCCCCTCCCGCGTCCCCAGCTCCCTTCCTCCCCGCTCGGCCCCTCCCGCGTCCCCAGCTCCCTTCCTCCCCGCTCAGCCCCTCCGGGGTCCCCAGCTCCCTTCCTCCCCGCTCAGCCCCTCCCGCGTCCCCAGCTCCCTTCCTCCCCGCTCAGCCCCTCCGGCGTCCCCAGCTCCCTTCCCGCGTTCCCCAGCTCCCTTCCTCCCCGCTCAGCCCCTCCGGCGTCCCCAGCTCCCTTCCTCCCCGCTCAGCCCCTCCGGCGTCCCCAGCTCCCTTCCTCCCCGCTCAGCCCCTCCGGCGTCCCCAGCTCCCTTCCTCCCCGCTCAGCCCCTCCGGCGTCCCCAGCTCCCTTCCTCCCCGCTCAGCCCCTCCGGCGTCCCCAGCTCCCTTCCCGCGTTCCCCAGCTCCCTTTCTCCCTGCTCAGCCCCTCCGGCGTCCCCAGCTCCCTTCCTCCCCGCTCAGCCCCTCCGGCGTCCCCAGCTCCCTTCCTCCCTGCTCAGCCCCTCCCGCGTTCCCCAGCTCCCTTCCTCCATGCTCAGCCCCTCCCGCGTCCCCAGCTCCCTTCCTCCCTGCTCAGCCCCTCCCGCGTTCCCCAGCTCCCTTCCTCCCTGCTCAGCCCCTCCCGCGTTCCCCAGCTCCCTTCCTCCCCGCTCAGCCCCTCCCGCGTCCCCAGCTCCCTTCCTCCCCGCTCAGCCCCTCCCGCGTTCCCCAGCTCCCTTCCTCCCCGCTCAGCCCCTCCGGCGCCCCCAGCTCCCTTCCTCCCCGCTCAGCCCCTCCGGCGCCCCCAGCTCCCTTCCCGCGTTCCCCAGCTCCCTTCCTCCCCGCTCAGCCCCTCCCGCGTCCCCAGCTCACTTCCTCCCCGCTCAGCCCCTCCGGCGTCCCCAGCTCCCTTCCTCCCCGCTCAGCCCCTCCGGCGTCCCCAGCTCCCTTCCTCCCCGCTCAGCCCCTCCGGCGTCCCCAGCTCCCTTCCTCTCCGCTCTGCCCCTCCGGCGTCCCCAGCTCCCTTCCTCCCCGCTCAGCCCCTCCGGCGTCCCCAGCTCCCTTCCTCCCTGCTCAGCCCCTCCGGCGCCCCCAGCTCCCTTCCTCCCCGCTCAGCCCCTCCGGCGTCCCCAGCTCCCTTCCTCCCCGCTCAGCCCCTCCGGCGCCCCCAGCTCCCTTCCTCCCCGCTCAGCCCCTCCGGCGTCCCCAGCTCCCTTCCTCCCCGGCACGGCGCCGTCGGCTCCGCCAGGCCCAGCTGACACCCCCCAAGTGCCGCAGCCCTCGGGTCTCTTCCAGCCGCTCCCGGCTGCCCCCTTCCCCGTCTCGCCCCAGGTGGCAGCTCGGGTCTTCTGCCCTCTCCAGGCTCCTTCTACTCCCAGCCCCGCCCCCAACTCCAAGCCCACAGCTACCCGCAGCGCCTCTCCGCCGCCCCAGCCGTCTCCTCGGTCCTCCAAACCTCCCCTGGCGCCCCACGCCTCCTCCAGCGACGGGAGGCGACGAGGACCTCGCGGCTGGCCGTCTCCTCCCTCGAAGACAGCGCCACTGTCGCTTCCAGGCCTCGCGTCCTCTCCCGTCCGCCCAGCTCCTCCAGTTCTCCCTGGACGCTATCTCGGCCCATCTCTTTTCCCACATCTGCCCTGTCCCAACCCAGTTCAGCCCTGCTCTTCCCCCAGTCCTGCGGCCGCCCCACGCTTCCCTTGCCCCCAGCGCCTCGGAGCCCTCCCCGTCCCCAGCAGGCCCTCCGGGTCCTCCAGGCCTCTCCCAGCGTATCCACCCCCAACCCCCACCCGGCAACGTCTCCTGCCACTCCCTCCCCTCCTCCCCCCCTCCCCCCCTCCCCTCCTCCCCTCCCCTCCTCCCCCCCTCCCCCCCTCCCCTCCTCCCCTCCTCCCCCCTCCCCCCCCCCCTCCCCCCTCCCCTCCTCCCCTCCTCCCCCACTCAATTGCCCCAATGTGGCCACAGTTATCTGTGTGTCCCGGGAGCTATTTTTCCTCTCTGGGTTTGCAGGAGTTAGGAATTGTGATAGAAACCCTCCTGCAGTGGTTTAAACACGCGGAGCAGGATGTGAGAACCGGACTTGCCTGTCTCAGTATCAACTAAGACTCCAAGACAATAGGTGCCAATGCCGCCTCCGTTCCACGGTGACGTGAGACCACCAAAGCAGGCTGCGAAGGAGGAGGCTTTGCGACCCTGAGCTGATCACCCCCTCACTCACAAAAGCAGCCGGAGAGGCTCAAAGGGCTGAAAAAATTAGAGAATTTCTCTGGAGAGATTATGCAGTGTTCCCACTACCAACCCCCTGCAACAAAGGGGGTGTGTGCTTGTCGCTCGCCTCAGCACTAGGGAAAGGGGCTTCAGTAGGATCACTCTCAGAAAGTTCAATGTGCATCAGTCAGTCAGTCAACAAACACTGAGCACCTACCATATGCCACAGACTGTTCTAGGAACTAGAGGTACAACTGAGGGTGAAATAGGGGTCTTCAATAACAGAGAATATAGAACAGAGAATATATAACTGGTCTCTTTAGTCATGCCTGAAAAATCTAATAAATGGCTGTAGTCATGAAAACTGGTGAATTTTACATGATATAAATTTTACCTCAGGATACAAGGTCAATACACAAAAATCAATAGTATCTATTTAAATGAACAATAATTGAAACATTGAAAATTTTTAAAACACTTTTATAATAGCATCAAAAAACTCAAAACACTTAAGGATGTGTTTAACAAAATATGTGCAGACCGGTACATGAAAAACTACAAAATACTGCTGAGATAAATTAAAGAAGCCCTAAATAAATGGAGAGAGATACCATGTTATGGAGTACAAGACTCAATATTATTTAACCTGAAAAAAAAAGGCTCAGTATTGTTGTCAGTTCTCCCTAAATTGATATATAGACGATCACAATCACAACTAAACAAACAAACAAAAAACACTAGGCTTTCCTTTGTAGAAATTGGCAAGCTAAAGCTAATTCTAGAATTTAGCCAAAGGATATTTTTAAAAAGAAGAAATGTGCTGGAAGACTCAAACAAAGACCTGACTTTGAGCCTTATGACACACTACAGTAATCAAGATAGTGTTTTCCTGGTGTAAAGATAGACCTAGATATCAATGGAACAGAATAGAAAGTCCAGAAATAAACACATATATGGTCTGTTGATTTTTAACAAAGGTGCCAAGGTAACTCAATGAGGAATAATTGGATACTTGTATGCAAAAACAAAAATAAACTTGATGGTTTCCTCACACCATGCTCAAATATCAATTTGAAATAAATCATAGACCTATATATAAGAGTTAAAACTGTAACATTTTTAGAAGAAAACCTGACAAAACTTTATAATCTTGGGCTTAGATAGGAAACAAAAGCAAATTATATGCTAAGTGAAAGAAGCCAGATATGAATGGCTAGACATATTAATGATTTCATTTACATAATATTGTGATAAAGGCAAATGTATAGGAATAGAAATCAGAACGGTGGTTGCCAAGAGTCACAATGAAGGGGAGGGGCAAGAGGGCCCTGGGAAACCTGTGTGTGATGGAAATATTCTTTATCTTGACTATTCACTAAAACTGGTGCATTTTCCTTGATGTAAATTATAACTCAATAGATCTTGTTTTTTAAATCGAATTGTGAGAGACTGGCCAATAGTGGTTTGCTGGTAAACTGAAGGGAGGTTGCTGCATTGGAAACTGGTACCCGTAAAGTCTATTGGGGAAAAAGAATGTTTCCTGTGGCCCACATATGGGCCAAGGGAAAAAAGGGCCAGCAACCAGCCCAACAGCGCCACCTGGAGGATGACGAGACCTCAGCAGCGAGAGGCCGAAGGTCAAGACTTGAACAGCCAGGGGACCTAGAAGTCAGCTGCCAGGCACACCCAGGAACTGCGAGTGAGAGCCTAATAATGGTGGGCATAGAGGGTCTTGGAGAAGCTTACAAAAGCTCACACTAGCTGAAGAGTCAGCTTTTGTGCCAGCTCACAAGAGTACTAGTCAAAATAAGAACTTTCCATGAACCTTGAAGGCATCACGTTGAGGGAAATAAGCCAGATACAAAGTGACTATGTATGACCTCATTTACATGAAATAACTAGAATATGCAAATTCCTAGAGACAGAAGGTAGATTACAGAGTGCCAGGGCCAGTGGCGGGGGTGTGGAATGCAGAGTTCGTGCTTAAGGGGTGCAGAGTTTCAGTGTGGGGTCATGAAAAGTTTTAGTAACGGATGGTGGCGATGGTAGCACAAAACTGCGAATGTCATTAACACCACGGAACTGTCTACTTGAAAGTGACCAAAACGACTAATTTTAGGTTGTGTATAAGTTACCAGAATAGAACTGTACAACCCAAAGAGTGTATCTTAATGTAAACTATGGACTATTGTTAATAGAATAATTAAAATAATATTATTTATCGTAACAAAGGTATCACACTAATGCAAAATATTAATAATGGGGAAAACCGTGGTGGATATATGGAATTCTTTCTGCATGATTTTTCTGTACAACTGTTGTAATAAATTTGTTTTCATTAATGAAGTGATATAAAATAAGACCTTTCCTGCCCCTTACCTCCTTTCCCTCCCCCACTTGAACCCCAGAGTAACCGAAGGCAGCCTAAAAAGTGAAGAGGATCCCAGGGTGGGTGGGCTCCCAAGAGGTCTGTGGCGCCACCTGCTGGACAAGAGGCCATACGACAGGCCCTTGTCCACCAGGAAACTGCTCCCCAGATAGGGAAACCCAGAATTCAGGCTGAACCCTGACCCCAGGCCCAGCCCAGATGCACGCACCAAGCTGAACCTAGTCACGTGATGTGCCACAAAGTAACTGCAGCTCTAATTCAAGCTCCGCTGTTCCTACACCAGAGTCCAGGGCTGGGTGGGGGACCCGTCCAAGGGGACCGGGCCAGCCGGCGTCCAGGGCTGGGGTCCCCCTCCTCGACAGGGATCCACTCTGGGCACCCTGCTATGAGAGCCCCTGGTCCCTGGTCCCTACAGGGCAGCCTCCCGCTGGCGCCCCGGTCCTCCACCTGCACAAACCTGTTCTAGCCTCCGCCACCACCCTTCCCCAAGGCCGCCTCCGCCTCCCTCCCACCCACCCAGCCTGGGCAGGGCCAAGACTCAGCCAGGCAGGCTGGCAGCCAGGAGGGCTGGGCAGGCACTGGGGGCCATGGAACCCCAGTACCAGAAGCTACTGCTCTTGGAGCCAGGCTTGGAGTCTGAGGAGGAAGAGGAGCCGTCGGCACTGCTGGTTCCCCACCCCCGAAGGCCCCAGGAAACCTCTGGGTGAGTCTGGGTGCCCGGCTCCTCAGGTCTGAGGCTGGCAAGTCCCTGAGGGGGACCGACAACCCCACGCCTGGCTCAGCTCCAGGAACTTTCTGGTCGAATGGGGATGGGAGGAACCTGGGCTGCAGCCCCAGACCAGGCCGGGGCTGGGCAGCCAAAGGCCTGTGAAGTGGAAGGGGCATTTGTACCAAGCTAGCCCCTGCCTGTCGCTCTGTCCCAGCCCCCACCCCTGGGGCAGGAGGCACCTGCCTGACGGGTTGGAGCCTGGCTACACCTGGCCAGCCAGCTCTGCTAGGTATGTCTCCTCGGCCTCTTCTCCCCTGTCAAGGCCCCCTCAAGCCCCTCTGCCAACTAACTTGATCCTGCCTCTCCA
The DNA here is from genome assembly GCF_030445035.2 of Dasypus novemcinctus. Taxonomy (NCBI): domain Eukaryota; kingdom Metazoa; phylum Chordata; class Mammalia; order Cingulata; family Dasypodidae; genus Dasypus; species Dasypus novemcinctus. The sequence continues at coordinate 28,121,350 of NC_080693.1, forward strand.
ACCTCCTTCCCAGACCTTCCCTAGCTAGCCTCAGTTTCCCCAACGTTGTTCCCATCTCCATGTCGTTGTCCATCCTGTGCCATCTGCCTGAAAACTCTTTCTCCCTGGCAAATGCACACTCCTCTTACAAGACCAAACCTCCTTGGGAAACATTCCCTGGTTGTCTTGGGGCTCTTGGGTACCCCCAGGGAGCTCTGGCTCAGGACACCCTTCTCTGCAGGAACCAGGTTGGTGGCCTGCCCGGAGCCTGGGCCCGGCTAGTTGCAGCCCTGCTGCTGCTGGCTGTTGGCATCTCCCTGGCCCTTAGGCAACTCCACACCTGGGGCGCCTCGACAGGGAGTTTGAGCTCTGCGGCCCCTCCGCCCACCGGACACTCCCACCACCCCGGCGTATACCCCCACGGGGCCGTCATCAGCCCTGCAGGTCAGAGCTGGGGGCAGCCTGGGGAGAGGCAGGGGCCACTGGTCCCTGGCCCCTTCCCGTAACAGAGCCTTCCTTGCTGCAGCCACGTGCTCCCGCCTGGGCCGAGAGCTGCTTGTTGCCGGGGGCAATGTGGTGGACGCCGGAGTGGGAGCAGCACTGTGCCTGGCGGTGGTGCATCCTCACGCCACAGGGCTAGGTCAGTGACCCACGACCCCAGAGGCGACCCAACCCCGGGCTCTGTCACTGACTTGGAATTCAAGCATAGGCAGTGGCCCTGACCTCACGGCTGGCTGGTGGGCTGGCCCTAGGATTTAACAGGCAGTGATTGTGACCCCTAGGCTGTGACCTCTGACCCCGAGCCTAATCTTGACCCCAGCCTTGGTAGTTGACCTTTGTCTGCAGGCCTGGGCAGTAACCCCTAATCCCAGGCTCAGTTGCTAAGCTCAGTTTCAAACAAGCCAGTGACCCCTGACCTGAGATCGCTGAGGGACCCCGACCCCAGTCCTGGCCAGTGCCCCTGGCCCCTCTGTGAGCCCTTTGTCCTCCCCTCCCCGCAGGTGCCATGTTCTGGGGCCTCTTCCACAATAGCTCCTCTGGCACTTCAACTGCCCTGACCTCGGGCCCAGCGCAGACCCTGCGCCCTGGCCTGGGGCTGCCCGCGGCTCTGCCCACCCTGCACTTGCTTCACGCCCACTTCGGCCGCCTGCCTTGGCCCCAGCTGCTGGAGGGCCCCACCTCGCTGGCTCGGGAGGGCTTCCTGGTGGACGCGCCCCTGGCCAGGGCACTGGCAGCCCAGGGCACAAAGGGCCTCTGCCCACTGCTTTGCCACGCCGACGGGGCACCTCTGGGCTCTGGGGCCCGGGCAGCCAACCCGAGACTGGCGGCTGTACTACGCGGGGCAGCCCTTGCCCCCACCCCAGACCCACCCGGCGATGCCCTCCTGGGTCTGGTGGCCAGTGAGCTGGGGCTGGAGGTGCCCTCGGCTGGCCCCATGCCCACCCTGGAGCCAGCGCTGCAGCTGCCCATGGCCCAGGGCAGAGTGTTCACCACCCCCAGCCCCTCGGCCGGCCCAGAACTGCTGGCGCTGTTGGAGGCAGCCCGCGGCTCCAGGGCCCCCAGCCCTGCCCCCTGCCCACAGCTCCTGCAAGCTGCCGGGCCCCCCGTGAGCAGCGTCCTGGCCGCCGTGGACAGCGGCGGCTCTGTGCTCCTTCTCACCTCCTCGCTCAACAGCTCCTTCGGCTCCAGACGCCTGTCCCCCGGCACGGGGGTCCTGCTCAGCAACCTGGAGGCCGGGCCTGCAGCAAGTGGCTGGGCCTGTCCCCTCATCCTCCGCGGCAGCACAGATGACACAGAGGCCGATGTGCTGGGGCTGGTGGCTTCGGGGGCCCCCGCGGTGGCCAGAGCCATGACTAGCACCCTGCTCAGTCACCTGGCAGCACCCCAAACCCAACACCAGCACCAGGCCCAGCAAGGACCGACGGAGAGCCCCCGGACTTGTGGCCAAGGGACCCTGCTCCAGGTGGCAGTCCGTGCAGAGCATGCTCACGTTTCCAGCGTCCCCCGTGGCTGCTGCCCCTTCCAGGGGTTCTAACTGGGGAGGGTCTGGCAAGGGGCGTGCACTTACTATGTGCTCGCCGCAGCTTCAGCCCCAACCTCTGGCCTGGTCAGTGACCCCTGAGCTGGTCAGTGGCTCCCAAACCCAGACCTTGTCAATTACCTAGACGTTCAGGGCTAGCTCAGTGCATCTTAGAAGCACCCATGCTGGACAGAATCTTTGGCTCCTTTTAGGAGGCTGAGGTTAATGAAGAGAGAGCAGCCGGGCCTAGGGACCCAGCTCTGGGATGGTCAGGTAGCAGAGGGCCACTGGTCAGGGCAGGTGGACTTGGGGTGCAGCTGGCATCTCCATCCTCCCCTTTGGAACCCTCTGGGCCAACTCCAGTGTTTCCATGGAGCTCTCTTCTGGACACCGGGGCCATCGCCTGTTGATCTCTTACAGCTGGACAGGAAACAAAATAAACATCAAGTCTGGATGCTAAGTGCCATTTTCCTGCCTTTTAACTTCCCATCAGCACCTGGTGTCAGGGCTTCGCCATGTGAAGGGGCATCTTTCAGCTCCCCCTGCTCCAGTCACCTCCTGCCTCCTGGGGCACCCTAAGGACTTAGTAAACCTCTTCCCTTCACTTTCTGAAACGAACTGGAGAACAGGAAAGGGTTGAGAGGGTGAGGAGGAGGTGCCCCAGAGGCCTGGGTACAGAAGGGGCTGGAGCTGGGCATGTGGAACTTAAAGGCCACCGCCGGCTCTGACCACCCCCTGAGGGTGAGGGTCACTCAGAACCACAACTCAGAGACAGCTTCTCAGGCCAAAAAGCAGGGCTGGCCAGTAGCAGCCTCTGCCCCAGTTGTAAAAGGCATCTCTGATTTAGTAAAACTCTTGATTTCACCACCTCCATCCCCCTCCACCCTCCAAAAAATTTTCTCTAGAGCTTAGACTATGGGACTACAACCCACCCAGTTATTTTAGCTCCAAACCTGTAATCCCTCTCTTTTCCTGTCCCCAATTCCAATCCATCACCCCGACCAGCTCATAACTGGCCAGAATCTTACCCCTTCTGACGTTACCTTCATCCAGTCTGCCATCCGCTCTAGCTGGCCTTCCTGCTTCTACCTCTGTGCTCCTAGAATCAACCCCCACACAGCAGCCAGAGTAATCTTTTAAAAATGAAGCTCTGATCCAGCCTCGGCCCTGTGTAAAACCTTCCACTGACTCCCACCACACTCAGCAGCAAATCCAAACTCCTGATCCTGGTCTGAGGGCAGAGAGGATCTTGCTTCCCTAACCCTCCTTGCCTGCCCTGTCCCAGCCAGCTCTGGGGCCTTGGTAGCCACAGTGTCCACCCTGTGGAATTCTCTTCCCTCTAAGATCCTTGCGCTGGGGCTCCTTGTCCTTGTGCAGCTCTCCCCCCACAGGTCCTTGGCTCAGGGAAGCCTTCTCTGACCATGCCCTCACATCAGCATCCTAGGACCTACTGGGCTTTCTTTTTTTTTTCAAAGATTTATTTTTTGTTTATTTCTCTCCCCTTCTGCTCTGTGTCCATTCACTGGGTATTCTTCTGTGTCCACTTGTATTTTTGTCAGTGGCACCAGGAATCTGTGTCTTTTTTGGTTGTTGTTGTGTCATCTTGCTGCGTCAGCTCTCTGTGTGTGAGGCACCACTCCTGGGCAGGTTTCCCTTTTTTCACGCCGGGCAGCTCTCCTTGAGGGGCGCACTCCTTGCACATGGGGCTCCCCTACGTGGGGGACACCCCTGCATGGCACGGCACTCCTTGCACACATCAGCACTGCAGTGCACCATCTCACCACACTGATCAGGAGGCCCAGGGTTTGAACCCTGGGCCTCCCAAATCCGCTTCCCGAGCTTTCTTTTCAATTGAAATGTTTTTGTTTTGTTTTTTGCTTTTCTTCTGAGGAGGTACCTCGGATCCAACCTGGGACCTCATACGTGGGAAACAAGTGCTCAACCAGTTGAGCTACATCCATTCCAGGCAATGTCTTCAGTAGGTGATAAATCCAGGCGATTTAGAATTGAAAAGCCTCCTTCTGACCTGTGTCCCTCCCCCCATTTATTTTCTTCATACTAATTACCATTTTGAGAATTTCCTTGGATGCTTGTTCATCAGCTGTCTCTTCTCGCATGGAAGCAGTATCTTTGTTTCTACGTCTAAGCACAGCGCCCAGCACAGGGGCGAAGCCGTAGAAAGGTTCAATATTCCGAGCGCAGGCGCCACGCCGGGACCAGGCGGATCGATTTGTTTCGCGTGCTTCTGTTTTTTCTAAGATGAGCTCCCGAAATGCCCTCAGCGGCCGGGGAGAGGGTCCCAGGTTGGAGCCGCGGCACAGACCAGCGAGGGTTTTGCCCCGCCCCGCCCCTCTCCGGTCTCCGCCTCAGGCGACCCAAGCGGTGCGCATGCGCCAGGACCTGACCTGGAAGAGGCAGGCTTCAGGGCCCACGTGTTCGCGCAGCATGGCGGAGATGGAGAGTGAGGACGTCGCTGAGCCTGTGTCTCCCGAGGAGGCGACGAAGAGCGGCCCCCGGCCTGCCGATCGCCAAGGCTTGCTGCAGCACAGCCGCGAGTTCTTGGACTTCTTTTGGGACATTGCGAAGCCGCAGCAGGAGGCGCGGCTTGAGGCCACGGAGAAGCTGCTGGAGTACCTGCGCACACGGCCGGAGGTATGGTGGCCGGGCCACGTAGATCCCCGCACCCGTGTGGCGGCCGGACCAGGGATTTGGGGCTCGCTAGGGACACGTGGTCCCGAACCGAGATGCCAAAGTGAGCGCTGGCCGAGGTGCGGGGCTCCGCGAGGGCGGGCTGACTCGCGCCACCTCGAGGCCTGTGTTTGGTTCCGCAGGGATCCGAGATGAAATACGCTCTGAAGCGCCTGATCACTGGGCTCGGGGTTGGGCGAGAGACGTCCCGGCCCTGCTACAGTCTGGCTCTGGCACAGGTGAGGTGCTGGCGCGGCCAGGTGCCCCGTCATGCGGGTCAGCCTGGAGGGGTCTGAGGAGGCGCGATGCCTCAGCTGCCTGGAGAGGGGTGTCATAGGTTGGAGGGATGCATGGAGCTGATAGGAGCCTGCCCAGTCTGAGGGAAGACTCGCCACATGGAGGGAGAGAAAAATGTGTGAGCAAAGATCTTGGCTACAAAGGAGCCCAGGCAGGTGGGGCTGGAGGATGGTCGCCCCTTAGGCATGTTCACTTGGAGGAGTGAGCTTTGAGGTCAGCACCCTCACCTCTGAAGGGTCAGGGGCCCTCCACCCCCAGGGGGCTCTCCATGATGCTGGGGTGACTGGAAGGGTAATAAAGACCCACAGCCCGCGTTGGGGGCCTTAAAGCAGGCTTTTGGTGATAGGGTGTCAAGCAATCTAGGGGCCAAGGCAGGTATTTTCTAAAACTCAGGTGGGAATGGGGCTGAGAAGTAAAGTTCAGCTCCATTTGAGCAGCAGTGTTCTGTCATCTGCACAGTGGGGTGCAGCTTCAGAGGCATCCAGGGGTGGGATCAGGGACCCAAGACCTTTTGGCAGAAGTTGAAGGGATAAGGGGGAGGAGATCTGGAGGTGGGTGGGCTGCTCCCCTGAGCCCCTTTCTCTCCTGGCAGCTGTTACAGTCTTTTGAGGCCATCCCCTTGTGCAGTGTCCTGCAGCAGATACAGGAAACCCATGACCTGCAGAAGGTGAAGAAGGTAAGTGGGCCTCCAGGGAGGGTGGCAGCCCCAGGTAATGGTGGGGAACGGGAGGGCTTGGGCTCTTCTCACCAGTGCCTGGAATTCTTTCTAGACGATGATAAGATCCGCTCTCTTTGCAAACCTGTTTGGGGTGCTGGCACTCTTTCAGTCCGGTCGGCTGGTGAAGGTAAGAGCTTCCCCTGGGACACCTGGACTGGCCTGGGGCGGGGGACGATGACACAGGAGCGTGCCCTGCTCACACTTTCTGCCCCTCTGTGTGGTACCAGGACCAGGAGATGCTGATGAAGTCGGTGGAGCTGCTGCAGGTCTTAGCTCAGCACCACAACCATTTGCAGGAGCAGCCCCAGAAGGCCCTGGTGGACCTCCTCTCTGAGGTATGGGCTGACCAGCCCTCTCTAGAAACCTTGGGAAGACTCAGGGGAGCGTGCAAGGACGCTCCAGAGCAGCGCCGTCTGCTCGAAAGAAGAAGGCAAGCCATGTCTGTCACTTGAAGGTCTTTAGTCACTGCATGAAAAAAGCAAAAGGGTACAGGTGAAATTAATTTCCATCTATTTCTGTTAACCTAGTATATCCTAAGACTCTCCCATCTCAACGTGTAATCAATACTCTAAAAGTTATTGGGATGTTTTGCACTTAGAGCAGCTCTCAAGTCTGCTAGTCACGTTTCAGGTGGTGGGTAGCCACTTGTGGCTAGTAGCTGCTGTAGTGGGCAGTGCAGCTCTAGAACAGTGCCTGGCATGTGGCACATGTTACATCTGTGTTTGTCATCGTTAAATATTCCGGGTAGGGACCTCCGCTGCCCTACTTGGGCAACTGAGGCAGATTGGTACTAGACCCCCTTCCCACCTCTGAGGACTGAGGAAGAAGGCAGGAGGCTGGTGTGGCCACAGCCCTGGTTCACAGCTAAGGGCTCCTTGGATTTAAAAAAAACAACCAAAAACCAGGCTGGTTTTCTGAAAGCCAAAAATAATTATCAAAAGATGACCCTGGGGTAATTTAGCCTCAGCGGAATGCTTGTTAAAAACCCGATTTCCTGGGACTTGGGAATTGGAAATGTCTAACAGATGCTCTCTGATGGTTCTAAGGCATAGCGAGCTAGCTCGTGGCTGTCCCTCCTTGGATGGTGCCAGGGTCCCTCATGGGAGCCGGGCAGGTAGAAAGGCTAAGGATGCTGTGAGTGAGCCTCCTCCACTTCCCGTCTCCCCACCCCTAGACCCCAGAGGCATCGCTGAAGGAGATCCTGCCTAAGGTCCTCCCGGCCAACTTGAACATGGTACTGGGCTCTCCCGAGCACCTGGAGCTCTTCCTCTTGGCCAAGCAGAAGGTCCCTGAGACACTTGAGAAGCTGCTGGGACCAGTCAACCTGTTCTCAGACGAGAATCTTCCCAGGTGCGTGTTTGTGCAGGAAGCGGGTGGGCTGGCTCTCAGGAGTCCCACGTGGTGAGGTCCGGGGTGGCCCCTCTGCTCTGGGGACCTGGCCCTTTCCTGCTAGGTGGGCGTCCTGACCCCTCTCTGCCCTCCTCACAGGCTGGTGGACGTCCTGAAGGTGGCCTCCATTGCCGTGAAGAAGGAGCGCAGGCTGCCCGCCGTGGCGCTCAACCTCCTCCGGCTCGCACTCCAGGAGGAGCAGTTCCCGCGGTTCTGGGAAGACGTGGTAGAACAGGGGCTGCTGAAGAAGGAGTACTGGCCATCCAGGTGCGCGCGGCCCTGGTCCTGTCTGGACTCCCTCCCCCACCCCCGGCGGGGGTGGGATGGCAGTCCCGAGGTCCCCCTGGGCAGCCGGGGGCTCTGACCAGGCTCTGTCCCTTAGCTACCTGTGTTTCCGCCTGCTGGGCGCGGCCCTGCCCCTGCTAAGCAAGGTGCAGCTGCAGCTGGTCATGCGGGGAGACTTGATCCGCCTAATCGGGGAGCATTTGATCAGTGCTAAGGTGGGTGCCCCCTCGTGCAGCTTGGCACTGCCAGGAAGGGCTGGCAACGGGGCTGCTTCCTTCTGTGGGGGGAGAGGAGGGACTCCTCAGGGCTCGGTCAGCTTCTGGAAAAGGGCGTCGGCTGCTCTTTGCTTTGACATCAAGGCTCCTGGCCTGGGGTGGGCGCGCGGAGCTGCTGTTGGCAGGGGCCTGGGCCCTAGGCATTGCTTACCCTCTGGGAAAACTGGGCCACTTGGAGCCCCTGTTCTCCTCTCTGAATAGAGATGTGGCAAGGCCAGACCCTGCTGCCCCCTGCTTATGTTAGAATAATGACGGTTGTCATCGTCACGGGGCACGTTCTGGGCATTATCCACCTGCCCCACACTAAGCTGCGTGCTCAGCGTCAGAATCAGGCGATGGTTCCGAGCCCACAGAGTCCAGGGCCAGGCTGCCGTGTCCCCGCCCGACACCACCGCTTTCTGGCTCTGTGGCTTTTCACGAGTTAGTTGATTCCCCTGTGCCTGACCTTCCTCGCCTGTAAAACGCAGCCAACAGGACCCTCCCCCTGTTGGGAAGATTAAATGGGTCGAGAGACACAAAGCTGTGCCTGGTGCATAGTAAGTGGTCTCGTATCTCACTACCTTGGTCTCTACAACCTACTCCAGAGTGTGGTCATTCCCACCTGACGGGCGCGGGGCCGGGCTCAGCAGGTGCAGTGGTGGTGAAGAGCCTGGTGGCCGTCCCACCCCCTGTGAACCCTAGGACCCTGAGAGTTACTTCCGAGCTTTTTTTGTGCCTGATTATCCTCATTCAAAAAATGGTGATGACAATGACCAAGCTCAGAAGGCTGTTAGAAAGATTCCACAAGCCGCTACACAAAATAATTGTGTGTGTGTGTTGTGCTACCTGGCTTGTAGGGAGCAGGTGAGGGGTTGGTGTGTGTCCCCAGACGACTCTGCCAGAAACGGGCAGAAGTGGGGTTTGAACCCAGGGCAGTTTGACGACCTCATCTGGATCGTTGGCCACTGCGCTGTCCTGCCTCAGGCTGTCCTGATCCCATGAGGACTGGGGGCCAGGGGGGGGCCTCTGGAGCCAGGCATCGGGGGGGCTTGGTGCCAGGCAGAAGCACTGGGGTGGCCAGGAGCGCCTGCAGTGGAGTGGGGAGGATTCTAGGCTCAACCTGGCTGTGTACAGGGGAGCAGGCTTCCTGGGCCTCAGTTTAATCTGGAAGGGGCTGGCGACCCCAGAGCCAGGCCCTCTGCCACAGCCATGCCCGGCTCTTGCAGCACCCGGACCGGTTCAAGTTTGCCCCAGAGATGGACGAGTACGTGGGCACCTTCCTGAAGGGCTGCCAGGACGACCCCGAGCGGCAGCTGGCCTTGGTGGTGGCCTTCTCGTCCCTCACCAACCAGGGCCACCCGGTCGTGCCCACCTTCTGGCGGGTGGTGCGGTTCCTGAGTCCGCGCGCCCTCGGGGACTACGTGGCCTGGCTGCAGGCCATGTTTCTGCAGCCCGACCTGGACTCCTTGGTCGACTTCAGCACCAGCAACCAGAAGAGGAGCCAGCACTTCTCCCTGCACGGGCGAGTGGGCCGGGGGCCCGTGGGCGGGGGGAGGCCGCTGGGCCACGGAGCAGGCCCTCCGGCTCCTTTCATGCGATCTCAGCTGGCCACCAGGGTGGGGGAGCGAGGTGTTCCTTTATCGGGGCGGGGGAGGGATGACGGGGTGCCCTCTCTCTAAATGGCTTCCGTGGCCTCGACTCCGACCCCACAGGCCCGAGCGGGCTGTGTTCCGGCTTCGGAAGTGGATCATCCTCCGCCTGGTCAGCATCGTGGAGGACGCTCAGGTGGAGAAGGAGGAGGCTTTGATCGAGGAGACGGCCAGGTGCGGCCACGCTCGGGGAGGCCAAGGGACGGGGTCGGCGGCCTGGCCCTGGTTTGAGCCCCTAGAGCCAGAAGCAGACAAGCCGTTCTTACTCCTTAGGCATGGGGGGATTTAAGGGAAATCCCCCAGGGGCCTCGGAGGCGGGGGTCGCAGGGCCCTCCGGTGCAGGCTTGCTCTGAGCGTCCTGCAGGCAGCCTCTGCACACCCGCCACGCAGGAAAGGCCTCTTGCCCGACACCTGTGTCATCTGCGCCAGGCCCAGAGGCAGGTGCTCGCTCGTCCTCACCACGGTCCCGGGGGCGCTTTGTTAGCCCTCATTTTATAGAACCGGAGGCCTGACTTGGCACTGTCAAAGTGAGGGGGCTCTGGTTCCCCCCAACCCCACTAGGGATCCAGGCCTGAGAAACACCCGCTCCCTCACGTTGCCTGGCTCCTCGGGTCGTGCCCAGAGGACAGCCCCCTCCCCACCTCGTGCCCTGCCTTCGGTGGCACCATCCAGGGAGGGGAGCTGTCACCCTGGGTAGTGCTCCCTGAGGCTAATGCTGATTGCTTTCACGCCCACCCCAGGTTTTGTTTGTTCCACTCGTTCTTCGACACAAAGAAGCCCATGTCCCAAATCCCAGAGACTGGACAGCCGTTCTCCTTCCCTTTGCAGAGCCGGACCCGAGAAATTGTCAGCACTGCCTTCTTCAGGTGGGCCGTGGGCTGCTCGGGAGAGGGCCGGGGGTGAGGGTGGGAAGTGGGGGGGAGCTGCGGGTGGCCTGAGTCCAGCCCTGGGGTTCTCATCCCCACCCATCGCACAGTCTGCTGCAGGCCCTCGGCTCTCCAACCAAGCAGGGGCCGGGCCAGACCCAGGACGGGCGGCCCTGGACCTACCACTTGGTGCAGTTTGCAGACACGCTGCTGAGCCACAGCCGCAACGTGGCCACCGTGACGGCCTTCAAGGCGCAGCAGCGCCAGGCCTGGAACCGGTGAGCGGGAGGCCTTGCAGGGAGTGGGCAGGTCCCTTGGGGTCTGGCACTGGCAGCAGTGGCTTGAGGGCACGCTCCCTGGTCCCAGGATGCTGCAGACTGTGAAGGAACTGGAGACCCGCTCCTCAGAGGCCAAGGCCTTCCAGCACCTGCTGCTCCTGGTGGGCATCCACCTTTTCAAGGTATGGCCGGCCTGGAGTCGGGGAGCCTGAGCTCGAGTTCTGGGCTTGTGGGCTGTGGGGTGGCCAAAGGAGGCGCTGGGGAGTCAGTGCTGGAAGGTTTCCCAAGCCGACGTGGAATTCCACAACCCAAGGAAAACAGTCCACCCCGCGGGCACCAGCCAGCATCCTGAGCTTTCTGTGCAGGATCTCGTAAACCTCACGCTTCTGAAACAGGCACTTCTTCCCCCTTTTGATGGGGAAACAGAGGCATAGAGGCAGAGTAAATTGCTCTAGGCCGCACAGCTGACAGCTGGGATTCAAACGTAGGATCTCGATCTGCTGTCCCAGGGAGCCTCCCAAAATTTTTGCTCTACTGGCCAGAGGGGCTGGAATGTCACAAGGAAAAGTGCTGCTTTCCCGTGCATGAGACCCACTCCGGCATGCCTGCCACCCTGGGGGTGCATTTCTTCCATTGTTTGGTACTTAATGAGTGCCCAAAAAGGGGTCCCTTTTATTTTTGACTCTTACCCACCAGGAATTAGTGGTAATGCATTGGGATCTGTGCCCCTCTGCACTCTTTATCGCGTCATACATCCGTGCACTAAATAAGTACGCGGTGCTGTTTCCTTTTCTTTTTTTCCACCCAGAACCGTGACCAGACCTTACAGTCATTGTTAGGAAGTCTTTTGTCCTTGTGGTTTCTTTTTGACTCTGAGCCCTGGTTTCCTGGGAGGCGTTCCTCTCATGTTGCATAGGAGGCTGCTGTGGGGAGCCCAGTCCGCTGGGCTCTTGTATGTGGCTGTGGTTCTTTTCGCTGCCAGGCCCAACCTGTGGGTGACATGTGGCTAATGGATGGCCAGAGTGCCTCTTCCGGTTCTTAGCCTTGGGCTCTTGCAAGCGGCAGGGTCCCTGGTGGTTCCAAGATGCACGCAGAGCAGATCCTGGGAGCTCTGAGCTTGATAGGGATGCAGGAGGCTGCAGTCTGGGGCACGTCAAGCCTTGGATAAGGGGGCGCAGCTCGGAAGAGGGCAGGGACCTGTCTGGCTGCACAGCCCGGGAGTCGGAAACAGCATGGCTAGGCCTCTGACCTGCCCTTCTCGCCTTCTTTCTACCACCCCTGGCCTAAATGTCGAGACTGTCTGTTGCGTTATGAGAGAAAAGCGTTTGTTTTAGGTGTCACAGACCACGCAGTGTATTTTCAAAAGGCCCCCCGACCTCGCTGGCTGCTGGCGGGAGGCTGGGCTTTTCCCCAGCAGGATAGGTTTTAATTGGTCTGAGTTTTAATTTAATGAACATCAGCTAAATTAAAACGGGTGGTTTTAAATGCCGTCTTTGTCACGCCACGCTAGGTGTCAGGGGGACCATCCGGTATTATGAACCTGGAAATCTGGGGTCTGCTCTTGTGACCCTGACCTTGTCATTGTGCTCCTCACTGGCCTCGGTCTCTGGGAGTCTGGTGGAAGGTTCCCTCAGGGCTCTCGGGGCCTACGGCTGCAGGTTAGGTGTGAAGACACCTGGGGAAGCGGACGTGGCTCAATCGTGTGGGCTCCCATCTACCATACGGGAGGCCCTGGGTTCGCTTCCAAGGGCCTCCTGGTGAAGGCAAGCTGGCCCACGCCCCCCGGAGAGCTGATGGCTCACACCCACGCAGAGCTAACACAGCAAGATGACGCAACAAGGGGAGACAAGCAGACAGAAAAAACGTGCAGCCAATGGACACAGAACAGACAGCAAGCCAGCGGCAAGGGGGGCAATAAATAAATCTTTAAAAAAATAAAGACACCTGGGGTCTGAGGGTGAGGGTGGCCAAGGCCACCTGGTGGCTGGAGGCTTCAGGGCCACATGGCGAGCCCCTCGCCTGGCTCCGCAAAGGCTGGGAGTGGGGCCTGGCCCCTGACCTCCCCCCTGCCCTGCCTACAGTCCCCAGCAGAGAGCTGTGACCTCCTCGGCGACATCCAGGTCTGCATCCAGAAGAGCCTGGAGGGCAAGACCCGCCGGACCCGCTCCAAGGCCGCTGGTGGGTCGTCCCCTCCACAGCGGGGGTGGGGGGGCGTCCTTGGGCCCCGGGAGCCTGGAGTGGGGTACCTCCCCCGGCTCAGCCCCTTCCTGCCTGCAGACTTGCAGGAGCCCCCGTGGGCAGAGGTGCTGGTGGAGGTCCTGCTGGCCCTGCTGGCCCAGCCCAACCACCTGATGCGCCAGGTGGCCCGCAGCGTGTTCAGCCACATCTGCCCGCACCTGACCCCGCGGGCCCTGCAGCTCATCCTGGACGTGAGTGAGGGCCCTCGGGGGCCTGGGGCCCTGCCGTCCCCTCGCCCTCCTCACCACAGCCCTGCGGGTGCCTCCGAGACAATAGGTTCTGTTGACAAGGGCGCTGGTACCTGGGCACCTGAGGACGCTGCCTTCTCTCCTCCCTGAAATCAGGGCCCTTTGACCAGGGCCGGACCGGGGTCAGCAGGGGGTGGGCGAGGGCCTGAGGAGCCCGGGGTGGCTGAAGGGTCGGGGACAACTGGCGGGTCCGCGACCCGGGCCTCCTCCTCAGGTGCTGAACCCTGAGAAGAGCCAGGAGGAGGATGACAACGTGGTGGTCGTGGATGACTCTGAGGAGGAGGAGAAGGAGGAGCTGGAGGACGCGGAGGTTCTTGCCGGCAGGGGGCGAGGCGGGCGGTGGGTACGTGGTAACGTGGTAGCGGGGGGGAGGGACACCATAGACACCACCCACCCGCAGGACAAGAAGAGCCAAGACGGCTCCGACAGGGAGGACAGCGAGGAGAGCGAGGAGGAGGAGAGCGAGGAGGAGGACCGCGATATGGACGTGGACGAGGGCTTCCGGGAACAGCTGATGGCGGTGCTGCAGGCGGGGAAGGCGCCGGTGAGCAGGAGCCGGGGGGCGGTGGCCTGTCTGCGGGTGCCCACACCGGGGGCCCGGCTGACGGCCGGGCGTCTTCCCCTCAGGGTGAAGTGGACAACGAGGAGGAGGAGGAGGAGGAGCTGGGGGACGAGGCCATGATGGCCCTGGACCAGGAACTCTCCAGCATCTTCGCCAAGCAGAAGCTGCGCATCCAGGCCCGCAGAGATGAGAAGAACAAGCTGCAGAAGGAGAAGGTGCTGCGGAGGGACTTCCAGATCCGGGTGAGCCCGCGAGCCGCCGCGCCTCTGCCCGGCCGCCCACCCCCCCGGGCCTGGCCGCCCTGCTCCCGCCGCGCCCACTCCAGCTCTCTGAGCCTGCCCTTCCCGGCCGCAGGTGCTGGACCTGATCGAGGTGCTGGTGACGAAGCAGCCCGAGCACCCGCTGGTCCTAGAGCTCATCGAGCCTCTGCTGCTCATCATCCGCCGCAGCATGCGCGCCAGCAGCACCAAGCAGGAGCAGGACCTCCTCCGCAAGACGGCCCGCATCTTCATGTGAGTGGCGGCCCCCCCCCCCGAGGCTCCAGCAGAGCCAGCCCTCGGGGCACACACGAGCTCGGCCAGGGGCGGGAGCCTTGCCGAGGCCGCTCAGCTCGCCTGGCCTCGGCTGCCGGTCCTGCAGGCGCTCAACCGGGCGTTAGAGCCAGGGGGCGCCCCCAGTCCTCTCCTTGCCCTCACAGAGCTCAGTGGAGCTGGGAAACCAGACTGGTCATTGGGCGGTGGCCGGCGGGCGGGCGTGGGCTGGAAGGGGGCCAGTGTGGGACATGGGCGTCTGAGCCATGGCAAGGTACCTGGGAAGTCCTCCCAGGAGGGGTGCCAGCAACACTGGGAGTTGTGGAGTGAATGGGAGCTGGCCCGGCCAGGAGGCCTAAGGCAAGCAGGGGGCCAGGAAGGGCCTCGGGGACCCTGGTCCTGGCAGTGTGGGGAGCCCCAAGGTATCCCCAACGATACATGTTGGGGGTTGCTGGGTCTAGGGGCTGTCTGAAGCCAAGGAGCACGGCAAGGGGCAATGGCAGGATGGGGGGTACAATGCAGGAGGCAGGTACAAACCTGCCTTCAGGAGCTCAGGTCGGGGTGGGACAAAGGCATGGACACTTGGGATCCAGGGAGACAGGCGGGCAGGGGTGGGGGCATGTGACCGGCGGGGCCAGCCCCCGCTCGCTCTTCCTCAGTTACTTCTCCCCACCACCTGCTTGAACAAGCTCAGTGGCCTGCTTCTCACCCCCCCACTCTGTTCCCAGCCCCTCAGGGCCACGGAGGTCCTGAGCACAGACACTGACTCACTCCACCCAGGGCCTGAAGGCCACCGCCCCATGAGCGATGGGTGCTGGCGGGCGGTGCTGGGCCCGTGGTGAAGCGCCACCCCAGCGCCCTTTCCCCTCTGCCGGGCCTCTCCCGTGACCTTGGTCAAGTCCCTTTTCTCCTCTAGCTCCATCTCCCCACCCATGAGATGGGGCTGCAGGGCCCCGCACTTGGGTTTGGCTCTGCATGGCTGGGGGCAGGGGTGGAGGGAAGCTTCTGACCCCTCTGCTCCTTCCCACCCCCCAGGCACAACCTGTGCCACTCCCGGCATTACTGCCGGAACTTGGGCGACTCCGTGGGGACGCTGCACACCCAGGTGGAGCGGCTGGTGCAGCAGGCCG
This sequence comes from Dasypus novemcinctus, assembly GCF_030445035.2. Classification (NCBI taxonomy): domain Eukaryota; kingdom Metazoa; phylum Chordata; class Mammalia; order Cingulata; family Dasypodidae; genus Dasypus; species Dasypus novemcinctus. The sequence continues at coordinate 28,136,481 of NC_080693.1, forward strand.
GCCACCAGGCAGACTCCTCCATCGCCCTCTACTACTTCAACGCCGCCTTCTACCTGCTCCGCGTCCTGAAGGGCAACACGGCCGACAGCGAGACCCTCAAGGCCCCAAAGCAGCAGAAAGCCAGCAACGGCAGCAGCCCCGAGTCCCAGGCCCCCGAGGTGAGGAGGGCCGGAGGCGGGTCTCCCTGCTCAGCCCTGAGGGCAGGGGCCCAATTTAGGAGCAGGCGATATCCAGGAGTTGGCTTCCCCTTTCACAGGTGGGGGCCAAGGTCAGGTCTCCCCAGGGCTTTCTAAAGGCAGCCTGGGCCCTGCTCCCCACTCCACAAGCCCCTCCCTGGCACCACACTGGTTCCTTCTCCCCCGGCCCAGGCTGCCAGCTGCTTGGACTTGAGCCTCGTGACCCCCAGCCTACTCGGCGGCGCTGAGCTCCTTCTTGACCAAGCGCAATTGCCCACTCACCATCCCCATGTTCCTGAGCGTCTTCACCCGGCACCCGGTGAGTGTGGCTGGCCCTGCCCCGGGGAGCCCCTGCCCAGTCCGGCCCCGCCTCACAGCCCCTGTCCGCCCGCCCCAGGTGCTCTGTAAGAACCTGCTTCCCATCATGGCTCAGCACATGACAGGCCCCACACGGGCCCGCCAGCAGGTAAGCGGTGTCCCGGGGCCCGGCGGGCAGAGCCACAAGCCCTCTTCTGGCTGGTGAGGCTCGAGGGAGCTGCCCCGCTGCCCCCGGCCAGCCCCTCTCCCACCACAGGCACAGGGCAAGGGCTAGGGAGGGCGGGTGCTGTGGCCGACAGGCAGCCCGGGCTGGGAGGCCAGCGGGAGGGGGCGCGAGCCAGGAACTGCTCAGGCTGAGGCCCCACCTCTGTCCAGCCAGGAGCACTTGCCGCTCCCCAGGCAGCGCTGTCCCCACCTGCACAGCGAGGGGGCACGGGATGGGTGGTGGCCGAGCGGCAGCCCAGGCAGGTTGCACCCGCCGCAGCAGGCGGCTGCTCACGTGCGGCCTGGAGTTGTCATGGCCTCGTCGGGTACCCTGGCTCCCTGAACCTTGGCCCGCCTGCTGAGGTGCCCGGTGACCGCGTTCCCCCCGTCCTCCAGGCCCAGGCCTGCCTTCTGCTCCAGAAGTCCCTGTCCATATGCGAGCTGAGGTCGTGCTTTGAGAAGCCCGAGTGGGAAGAGCTCATTGGGCAGATCCTGGCAAAGGTCACTGAGGTAACACCGCCCCCCCTCTTGCCGACCCCATCAGAAACCGTTCTCTGGGAACCAAGGGGTGAGGGTTACTCGGCCCTAGGCCCCAGGGTGAGATTTGGGGTCTCCTGGGGAAATATTTCCTCCATAGTCTCCCTCCTGGGGAATGGAGAGGCTGCAGCCACTCTCCAGGGTGCCAGCCTTGCCACCTTCTCCCTAGAACCTGCAGACGCTGGGCAAGGCACAGGCCAAGTCGGAGCAGCAGAAGGAGCTGTCCTCCGTAGAGCTGCTCATCACACTTCTCAGGGCTGTGAAGCAACAGGTAAGGCCCAGTGAGCCCGGGCTCCATGGGGGGACATCGCAGGGGGCGTCACGGGGTTTCAGGCAGGACCAGGGAGGGTGGTGCAGGAAAGCAACTGAGCAAAGCCTCGGGGTGGGGGAGTTGTGGGGTAGAGGCTTTGAATGCCAGGGTGCCGAGAGAGTTGTGGATGAAGGGGATGGAAATGGCCCGCCCTGGCCTGGCCGGGGTGGGGTGAGAGGTGCCGTGCTCCCGTCGAAAAGCTGAGGAGGGCTGGGAGGGCTGCAGACGGTGGGCAGCAGTTGGGAAGGAGCCCAGCATGACTCCAGGTTTCCAGGCCTGGGGAAGGGGGCAGGACAGCCGATACTGGGAGAGGGGGCGGCTCGGGGGCTGGTGATGAGTTGCGTCCGGGGCACACGCGTGGCTCTCGGGCCATCCGTGCATTTCTGCCGTCTGATTCCCCCCAGTCTGACCCAGAGGGGAGGGGCTGGGAGTCCTTGGCGTAGACACTAGTCAAAGCCCAAGTGGAGGTGAGCTCTCCAAGAAGGTCCTGGGGTGAGGAAGGAGGGCGTAGGATGGGGCCTAGCCAGACAGCAGCTCTGCAGGGGCAAGCAGAACCGAGAAGGACCCTGAGCAGGGGTGAGAAAGCCAGGGGAGAGGGGTGTCCTGGATGCCAGAGAACCGATTCAGAAGTAGCCCATTCAGCATGTGGCCAGGAGGATGAGCCAGGGAGAAGGGCTTTGGCCACCATGAGGTCACTTAGTGGTGCCCTCAGGGGAGGGGCGGCCGGGTCCCTGCAGGAGCCGGGGTGGGGGGTGTGAGGCAACACGGGGCCTTGGGGAGAGCTGACAAGGAGGTGAACACAGTATCTGGGAGACTCTTTTTTTCTTCCCTAGAAGAGAGAGACTGGTGATGTGTCAGTGGGGGCGGGATGGAGGATCCAGAAGGGAGGGTGGGAGTCAGCAGAAAGGCAGGGCCTGCAGAAGGGTGGGGACCAGGAGCCCAGGAGAGGCCATGCCTCCCGGCACCTCTGCAGCCGCAGCCTTCCCCCCTTGCAGGATCTGACCGTGGACCTGACGACGATCCTGGGCGTGCTGCAGGGCGTCCAGCCCAGCCTGCGGCAGAGCCTGCAGCAGGGGGAGCACGTGGCCGGCTCCAGCCGCCTCTACGACCTCTACTGGCAGGCCCTGAAGTTCCTGGGGGTCCAGTACGCCAGGGGAGGAGGTCCCCCCACACCTTGGGAGGGGGCTGGAAAGACCGTCCATCTGCCCACGCTCTGGTGGGGGAGCCAGGCAGCCGGGGTCCTCCCCCGTCCTCGCAGCGTCCTTCTGAACCTTGCTCTTGCCCTTCTAGGCGCCCCAAGTCAGAGAAGAAGAGTGTCAGGGAAGTTCCCAGTGCCCCCCAGAACCCCATCAGCATGAAGCGGAAGAAAAGGGGGTTCCTGCCGGAGACCAAGAGGCGCAGGAAACACAAGCCGGAGAAGACCCCCGAGGACGAGGCCAGGCAGCCCTCCACTGGCGGGGAGCAGCCCCCCAGCTCAGGCAGGAGGAGGAGGAGGAGAAGGATGAGGGCGAGGGTCTCAGCCCAGTTCCAGGTAAATGGGAGGCCTTCTGCCAAGTGCCCTGCCACTGACACCCCAGCCGTCCCCATAAAGAGCCCCGGCACCCCAGCTGTCCCCGGAAAGAGCCCCAGCACCCCAGCCATCCTCAAAAAGAGCCCCGGCACCCCAGCCACCCCTAAAAAGAGCCCCAGCACCCCAGTCGTCCCCAAAAAGAGCCCCAGCACCCCAGCCGTCCCTGACAAGAGCCCCATCACTCCAGCTCTCTCTGACAAGAGGCCCAGCACCCCAGCCGTCCCCACCATGAGCCCCAGCACCCCGGCCATCCCCACCACGAGCCCCAGCACCCCAGCCAAGAGCCCAAAGCTACGGAAGAAACGTCAGAAGCAGTCCCAGGTGAATGGAGCCACCCCTGTGGCCAGCAGCGAGCCTGCCAGTAAAAAGCTGCGTCAGAAGGCTCTTCACAAGAAGGGGAGATCGGGCAAGTCACCCTGGTCCACCCCACCGCAGAAAAGATCAAGGCTGTCTTTTTCCAACGGGATCCCCAGCTTCCTCCGAAGTGGGGCCAAGAAAAAGAAAGTGCAGCCGAAGACGGGGCAAGAGCCCTGCACGCAGACTTTGCCCCTCAGCCCCCACCTCCAACAGCCCTAGAGACTCCTATTTTTTTCACCATAATTTTAATAAACAAGCCGCTATCTAAGCGATTACTTTCTGGCACTGCGTGAGGGCCAGGGGCGCAGAGTCCTGCTGCAGCAAGAACTGTCTACACTGGTTCCCATTTGGTCCCAAAGGGGTATACAGATCCCTGGGCCTGGGCTGAGCCCTGCCTCTGCCATCTGGCTGGCCAGGTTCTCTGGCCAGAAAATGCTTGACCTCCGAGGGGCCAGGGCCTCGGCTCCCGTGGCTGCATGGCCCATGTCCAGGGTCCGGGCAGTTGGGCCGTACCTGGGCCCAGGTAGGTGCAGGTAAGCACTTGCTCCTCCCACGTCCCCACCCCCACCCCAGGCCTCTTTGCTGCAGGAGCTACCAGAGCATGATTTAAATAGGTTTATTTCTTCATTTACAAGAGGAATATATTTGGCTTCTCTTAGACTCTGAGATTCACAATCAGCAGCTCTAAAAAATAAAGGAGCAGTTTGGCTTCCGGAAGGAAGAGGAGGCAACACTTGGACCTGGTTCTTGTACAACAAGAAAACATTGCTGGGGTCCCAGCTGAGGCTGGGGTGGGGGTGAAGGCCAGGCTGATCCTTGGGGGTCACCACCCCCACCCCTGGTGTTAAACCCCTCAGGATGCCCCAGAGCGTGAAGGAGAGGGGGGTTCCCTAGTTTGCACACCACTGAAGCCACGGCCAGCCAGTAATGAAGGGGCGAGGAGAGCATTGTCCAAGCCGGCTCTCGATTCTGCAGCCAGCAAGGGCCTCCTGGGCCAGAACCACCCTAGGTTCCAGCAAGTGTGTAGGCCGATGAGGTCCGCCAGGGAGCGGGAGGGCCCCTGGGGGGTCGGCAGCTGCACGCCGGTGCGTGGCGGCGAGGAAGGTGGTGTGTTTGTGCACTCGCACGTAGGAGTGGGCGTTGATCAGCGGCTGGGATGAAGGCCTGGCCCGCAGGGTGTGCCGGGAGTAGTGGTGCTGATGTGAATGTGTGTGAAAGCAACAGCAGACCAGTTCTTAGGTGTGTCTGGAGGGGTCCTGGGCTGCCGGCCCGTGGGGTGGTGTGGGGGCCTGCCTCTACTGACCTCATTCCCTGGGTCAGGAAGCCCTGGATGGCTGCTTCCTCTGGCAGCCAGAGCCTTGGCTACCACCCCATGGATTCTGGGAATGGTCTCCTGGGTCCTGCCCCTGGAAAAGACCCAGCCCTAGCCTCTGGGAAGGAATGGGTTCCTGACTGCTAGTGGGGCATGGAGTACGGCATGGACGAAGGTACATGGTGAAGGTGCTCCAGGTGCTGCGGGGAGCCCCCAAAGGCCAGCCTGGCGACAGGCGGTGTGCAGCTACCACGGGCCTTCAGCCCTGGTGGTGTCAGCTCCCCGCTTTGGAGTGGTCCCCACCCGGCTGTGCAGCCCATGCCCTCCTGAGCACCGGCTGGTCTGGCAGGCCCGGGCTGGGAAGCGCTCAGCAACTTGGGTGCCCGGCTCTGCTTGCCAGGCCGAGTCCGGCATCCCCAAGGGCGGAGGCCCAGCCTAGAGGCACGGTACCCGCACTCCAGGCCCACCGGAGCCTCAGAGCCTGAACTGCCTCCCCGAGGCCTGGGCTGCTGCTTCTCCGTACGGTCCAGGAGCTGTTGGATCTTCAAAGCTGCCGAGAGTGCCTTGCCCAGCAGGCTGCGTGGGAAAGTCCAGCCCCCTGGCCTCTCGGTCTTGGGAGGGCAGGGACTTGCCCAAGATCACACAAACCGGTGTCAGGCCGGGCTCTCTCCAAACACGCACTTGGGGTTGTCGTCTCCCATGGCCCCAAGGGCCATGCAGCCCAAATCCAGGGCTGGGAATCTGTCCAACCGCATGACTCCAGCCAGTGCAGCCTTCCAAGTTAATTGAGGACGCAGCCTCTTCTCGGAGCCAGGGCCACTCAGCAGTCCCAGACCAGAGAGGGCGGGCACCCAGCCCTGGGTCACACAGAAAGCTTTGGGACAGCCCAGCAGGCCCGGGATGCCGTAGGACACCTCCCGGGCCAGGTAGGAGTGTGGATTCTTCATTGTCCCAGCAGCACCTGGGGGCAGCCAGAGGTCAGAGGCGGGGGCGCTGGGAGGCGCCATCCCGGGGCTCTGCTCCCTCATTTCCCTTGCCTTTCTCCAGTTTCTGGGGTATGGCAGGAAAGGGGTGTGGGCTGCGGTGGGGGGAGCAGTGACCTTGGGCCCGGCACTGCCGGGAAGCTGCAGCCCCCAGAGGCCGGCCCTGGGGAGGGGCAGGGGGCAGAGGAGGGCCGGGGGCTCCTCTCTGGCCCTTGCTTATCTGTCCTGCCGGGTGCCTCGGAGCGGGGAGTCCCTGGCCCGGCCTGGCCCTGACCTGTGCCCCCAGCCCTTCCAAGGAAGGAAGGAGGAGCTGGTTTACTGGAAGAAGGCGCCGGCTCCCCCGCCCAGAGGTCCAGCAGTACCAAGCACAGGGCAGGATGTCCTCAGGCAGGAGGTGACTCGGGGGTGGCTCCTGGTTCCTAACACTGCGCCCCCTCCCCCCCACCGCGGGGGCCGGGCTCGCCCGCTCCCCTCCACGCTCTCCCTCGCGGGTGGAGGCTGCCCCTCGGCCCCCGGGGCCTCCCTGGCCTGCACTCACCGCCTCAGACTTTCATGGATGCCGGCGGCATCGTCAGCTGGTTCGCCCTGAGGGAGAGACGGGCGGGGGTCAGGGTGGCGCGTCAGCGGGGGCCGGGCCCAGGCACTGCTCTGGCACATCGCATCACGGGGGCCAGCTGACCGGAGGTTCTGGGCAGGGACCTCGTCAGCCCCAGGGGGAGATGGGAGAGCCCAGGGGTGGGGAGAGGAGAGAGAGGAGGAAAGAGAAGAGGAGAGAGAAGTCAGAAAACAAGAGAAAAGAGAAGGGCAGGGGGCCCCAGCTCTGAAAACCGCCTAACACCCAAGAAAGCCCCAAGGATAGAAGCCCCCACCAAGGGGCCTCACTCACACCCAACGGGGACCCAGAGGCCGGGCCTGGGTGGGTGGCCGAGGGCCGGGGGCGGGATCGCAGGACAGGAAGGCCTGGGGGCCTGTCTGCCAGGGGCAGGGCGGCCCCTGGACCCCCTTGGCCAGGCTGCCCCCGACCCTCCCCAGATGCCTGGTGAGCCGCTTGCCCCCCCAACCCCTGGGAAGGGGCGGCCGTTGGTGGCTGCATCGCAGCGGGGGCAGGCGGCCCACCCCCCACACTCACTGCTGCTCGGCCCTGGCGCGGTCGCTGAGGAAGAAGAGCGCGGTGGCGAGGAAGAGCATGCCTCCCAGGACCACCACAAAGGGGCAGAGCATGAGGGCGTAGCCCAGGCTCAGGAACTCCCAGAGCGGCGAGTCCTTGGTGCTCTGGCGGATCAGGTCCGAGATCTGCAGGGACAGGGCGAGGGGTGGGAGCGGGTCGGGGCACGGCCCCCTCCCTGCCGTCCCCCACCCCGCTCTCCCCAGGCCCGCTCCCCACCTCCCGGGGTACTCACGAAGCCGATGAGGTAGGGGCTTCCGGCGTCCCCCAGCAGGTGGGAGGTGAAGCTCTGCAGGGCTACCGCGGTGGCCCTTCGCGTGGGAATGACCACACACTGCAGGAAAGATGGGGGGTCAGCGCCCCCGGAGCTGGGCCCACCCACCCGGCCTCCTCCCGGGGTACTCCACAAGCCCCCACACCCTCAGGCTCACACCTGCCCTGGTTCCTGAACCTCCCCCTGCTGGGTCCTTCCTCCTCCACCACCCACTTTATTGCCCACCCCTCTGCTCTGCCCAGGCCCTCTGCTCTTCCCCATCAGCCACCTCGGCTCCCTGGAGCCCGATCTGGCCACACGCGGCTCAGGCCGCTCCTCCGTGCAGTAGCTTCCGGCTTCACACATTTGAATGCCAGGCCCCCACTGTCCCAGACACCTCCACGTGGATGACCCTAGACTCTGGCCCTGAACCTGCCCCAGACAACACCCGCCTCCCCCAGGTCCCCATCCAGGGGACGGACATCTCCACTTCCCTCATCCCCCATGGCCACTCAAGGGGAGAACAGTCTGGGGTCACCCTGGGCCAGTCAGGACAGGCCTTCAGTGTGGGGCTCTTTGAGCCGGGGGACACCTGTGCCATCAGAAGCAGTCAAGGCTCAGAGTTTTGGGCCAAGCTGCCTCCTCCAGGCTGTCCTGGGGAAACTGAGGCCCAGAGAGGCACGCGTTCCTGAGGGCTCACCACGAGGAGTCAGGCACATCGGGGGCAACCCAACCCCGGCCTCGGCTTTTCGCCCTTGCCTCCTCACGAGCTTAGACACCTGCACGCAGAGCGGGGCCATGCAGGGCCAGCCAGCAGGACCCTGCCTGGGCGAGCCTCCACTTTCACCCACTGGCACGCTTAGGGCTGAGTGCCAGGGGCTGCCGGGCCCAGGGGGACAGCTGGGAGCCCCCACCAGACTGAGCAGGCCCTGGCCCCCGGGTCTGCATTTCCAAGGCCAAGGTCAGACATGAGGGATTGGTGGCAGAGCAGCAGCTCAGTGGGTGCCCCTGGGCAGCCCCCCGCTCCCTGAGCTCCAGCTGCCCCATCTATTCAGAGATCACAAGCCGTCCTAGCACCAGCTTTTGTGGACAGTCTGAGAGCCGCCAGCACCCACTGAGCACCCTGGGAGGTGGGGGAAGAGACCTAGGTCAGATGAAATTACGTGGCCCCGTTTCCAGCAATAATTAGTTGCTTGCCTGAGACATTTAATAAAGTAGGACACGATTTCCCTGGGACCCAGGCCCTGGAGATGGAGCTACCCCCGGGCGGAGGCCGAGCCCTTGACTCCACGTCACTCCTCCCCTCACCCGGGAACACGCAGTGACCCCTGCCCCACCCCTGCCAGCCCACCTGGCTCTAGGCCGCGGCACAGCGCTGAGTCACCTCAACCCCCCGTCCCCCTACCCCGTGCTGGTGGGGGAGAGAGTAGAGGAGCGAGCTGCACCAATGCCCCAGCACCCTGCGGGTCAGCCCACGAGGGGTCCTTCTCCCTCTGCCCCAGGGCCTGCCCTGGCACCTCCCAGACATTCTTGCCACCCTCCGCCCCTGCGCTCTCCTCTCCCAGGCTCCTCCTGACACTGCCTTGGAGGGTCCCCAAAGGAAGGCCAGGTGGTCCCCGCCCCCAGGCTGCCACAAGTGACTAGGGCCACAGCCCCCTCCAGCTCCTCCCAGAAGGCTCCGGTCCCGCCCAGGGACACCGGCCCCTGCTGGCCGCTCAGACGGCCCTTTGTCCCCGGCCGGCTGGTCTGGAGCCCATTGTTGGCCCCGTGAAGACGGCCTCTGTCCTCCCGACACCAGCCGCGGGCACTCGGCCTGCCCGCCTGGGATGCGGGCTGAGCTGGAGGGACAGAGCGCACCGGAGCACGGGCTCTGGAGGAGGAGCGCCGGCAGGCCGCGCTGCCTCGGCGCCAGCCTGGCACTGCCAGCCTCCCCGCCACGAATCTGAGCCTCGAGACAGCCCCTTCCCCACCCGGTCCCCACATCTCACCCTCCCACCTCCCCAGCCCTCTTGTTTCCAGGCTCTGCCCCAGGACCCCCAAACCTCTCACCTCCTGATCCCCTCCCCGCCTCCAGGTCGAGCCTCCGCATGTGCCTTCTTCTCCCCCAGCCCCAGCCCTGCCCGCTCTCCCCAGCTGCCCCGCGTGAGGTCGAGAGGCCTTGGTCAGCACGAGGCGGCCTTGGCCGGCCCCACTCACCATGAGGATGTCGGCAGTGATGGCCCAGTTAGAAAACAGCAGCGTCTCCCCCACAAAGATACAGACCTGCCCGGGAGAGGCCAGAGCAGCGTCAGGCGCCTCCCAGCCCCTGCACACTGGCCTCCCGGGAAAGCCTCCCCGGGGTGCTCCTCCTGGCAGTCCCGCCTCCGAGCGATCTGGGGGGTTTTATGCCCAGACTGAGCCGTGCCTGCAGCCCCGGGCAGAGGAGAGGCAGGTGCGGGCTCCCAGCGCCCCCCAGGGAGAAGGAGGGCCCGGGATGCCGCACTCACGTAGGCCCCCACGATGCTGCTCTTGGCGGCCACGAAGATCAGGCAGATGAAGATGGCGGAGCCCAGCATGCCCACGGCGCACACCAGCGGGTCGGCTCGCTGCGTCCGCAGGCGGCACCAGCGCGTGGCGCCCGCGCCCGTGACCACACCCAGGAAGCCCGTAAAGCAGGTGATGGCCCCAAAGATGAGGCTGTGGGGACAGGACCGCGGGCACGGGTTGGGGCGCACCTGGGGGCACAGGGCTTCTCCTGCCCGGTGTCCCGCGCCGCGCGGCCCCATGCACCCCCGCCTGGCCCCACCTGTCCTTGGCCCCACAGGGCGGGCTGCTGCACGTCTCCGCCGTCTTCTGCACGACTTGGGCGCGGTGCAGGTAGAGTGGGATCCACATGCCCAGGGCCCCTGTGGCGAAGGACACGGCCGACGTGGCCAGGGAGGAGAAGACGTAGCTGCGGCTGGGGAGAGGCCGGGGCAGCGGCACTGAGCAGGGGGCCCGGACCACGGGGACGCCAGGGAGGGCCCGAGGCATCGGGGCCCTGGGAGGCTGCCTTCCCCCACCCCACCCCGCCTGCCGGCTCACACCTTCCCAAGGACAGAAGGCCTCAGACACCTTCCCTTAGAGGCTTTGGGGGTGAGCGTTCAGGTGCAGGGGCTTCTGGGGTGTAAGAATAAGCACTAGTGGCCAGATGTCACTCCCAGCACTGTGGGCATCGCCCGGCCCCTGGGCAGGGTGTCTGCTGAGGGTCCTAGGTGAGCTGCCCTGCAGGGGAGGGGGCCTGCTCCCTCTTGCCACCAGACCCCCTCCCAGCAGGACTCACTTGCGGATCAGAGCCTTCATGTCCCGGAGCCACGAGGTCCGTGCCTTCAGCTGCCCCCCGAGCTGGTCGGCATGGCCCCTCCTCGTGGCTGGGACCAGGATAAGGATGAGGGTGCCTGTGATCATGCCCAGGATGGGAGACACCTGGCAGGGCAGGGAACAAGCAGTCAGGACACCGGGGCGGCTGGCGCCAAGGAGCGGCCCTCAGGCGAGCGACACGTTCTCTGGGCCCCGGGCTCCTCCCCTGAGCTGGCGTCTGACCAGCCTTCCCTCAAGCTGCTGAGCAAAGCCACGGGAGATGGTGTCGGTGAAGGACTTGGGGATTCAAAATGGACTGCCCAGAGCAGGGGCGGGATGGGGGGTGGGGGGCATGCAGGGAACAGACTATGGAAAAAGGGAGGGGTCGATGGGTGGATAGCAGGAGAGGATGGAAGAAGGAGGAAAGATAGTTGAACAGATGGAGGTAGAATGGTTGGAGAGATGGACAGATGAATGGATGGAAGGAGGGATGGAGGAATGGATGGAAGGATGGATGGATGGAGGGATGGATGGAGGGAAGGATGGATGGATGGAAAGAAGGAAGATGGATGGATGAACACACAAGTGGAGTATGACCTTGGGGGAGAAATGAGAGTTTGTGAGGGCAGAGAACCAGATTCCAACCCTGCCCAACACCTTGGAGCCGGGAAGGTTCTGCAGGCCAGCCCTTCATCCTGTGGGGCTAGGAAGGACCTGACTGGCATGAGCTTCTATCTAGTAGACTAGGTACCTCATCTCTCGGGAGGAGCTCGTGTGGGCTCCCCGGTAACAGGGCCTGAGGAGCCCCCTTGGTCTGCCTTGCATGCAGACCAATGTCAAGAACAGAATCTCCGAGGCCCCAGGCCTCTTTCCAGATGGAAGAGGGGCCCCTTGGAAGCCTGGGTTCCAATCTCCTGGCCCCTTCCCAAACCCATGAGAAGAGGGAATCCGCCCCTGCCCCCACCAGGCACGGGAGCCCATGGGCTGGGGAGTTCCTCTCTAGGCCACTCCTCTCACGCCCCATCAAGAAATTCCACGGAGGCTGCTTCCTTCCTGCTTTTGAGGAAAAAACACTTTGTCTTAAGCTTCCGCTCCTCCCAAGACTGGGGATCTCTGTTTCCTCCAATTGCACTGTCCTGGGGCCTTGGCAAACTTGCCCCAACCCTCGAGCAGGGCAGGAAGTGACTCCAGGCCCTGGGGGCCCCACGCGGAGGTCTTGTCCAGCCTCACTCTCACACAGCATCAAGGCCCAAGGCAGGAAGTGCCACCGTGGATTTGGAATTTCCTGACATGGCAGGAGAGGCCTTGGAGCTTCATCCTGGGGCTTCCAGGGGCGGAGATTTCAGCACTGAGACTGGGGCGCCTGAGGACAGTGCCACGCCTGGCTGCCCAGGCCTCCTGGTGCACCTCAATCTAAACTACCCCAGAAGGACAGGGGTGCAGAGCTCAGGCCTGCGAGGCAGGAAGCTGGGAGGACCCGACCTGCATCTAGCCTGGACTCTCTGGGCCACCGTGGCAAGGGCTGGTCTGAGGATGTCTTGTGTGGAAGGGCCCTGGCCTTACCCGCAAGGCCCAGTGCCAGTCTCCGGCCGCCTGCTTCACACTGGAGCCGGTGATGTAGCCCAGACCGCTGCAGAGAAGACAGGTCCCAGGTCAGGCGTAGCAGGGACAGAGGCACAGGGACCGGGGGACACTCGGCCAGGTAGAATGTCCCCCCCTCGCCGCGAGGCCGGCTGGCCAGGGAGCGGGCACAGGCCTTTCTGCCCTCCCCAAACCCCAGGCACCCCTTGCCCAGATCCTCGCCCAAACCCTGGGACCTCAGGCTCTCACCTGCCCAGCGGGATGGCAAAGTAGAAGACGGATAGCATGAGCGTGCGCGTGTTCTTGCTGAAGAGGTCGCCAATGATGGTGGGTGCTATGGTGGAGTAACTGGCCTCGCCGATGCCCACCAGCCCCCGCGATAGGACCAGCAGCCAGAAGTACTGTCGGGGAGGGGCGGAGAGAGCCGCGGGTCTGCACTGCTCCTCTGCCTGATCCCACTTGGTTCCCGGTCTACCCCCTACAGGGTCGGGGGGCAAGGGGCGAGGAAGGAGCCCAGCCCCCACCTCAGGGGGCCTGCACCCTCAGGCCACTCTGAGACTCAGGCTCCCTCTCTCTGCAGTTGGCCCTGCGCTGGGATGAGACTGGACTGTCCCCATAAGCACTGGGGGGGTGGTGGTGACAGACCCCACCAGTTGGGAGACCTCCTTCCTGGGTTCTGGCCCCACCTCGGGAGCCTCAAGACATCGCCCACCCGGTGTCCCTCCCCCAAGCTGGGCGACTGCGCTGACGATGGCAGCACTGAAGCCCACCTGGGTGGGGAGTGGACAAAGCAGCCAGTGGGCACCCCCTCCCACACACGCTTCAAAGAGCAAAGCCCAGTGGGCAGGGAAGGGTGGGGCCATGCTGGTGGCACTACCCTTCGATGTGGACCCCCACCCCGGGCCCCCAGGTCCCCAGGGCCTGGGAAGCCAGGCTGGTCATCTTTTCCCAGCCCCACCCTGTCTGCCCATCTGGCCAGCGTCGCCCACGTCCAGCCCTCCCGGGGTCTCCGTGCGTCTCTCCCTCCATCTGCTCATGTCTTGCCTGGGCCTTCCTTGGCATCTCTGCTTCTGCCCGTCCATCTCTGACCCTCTCTCGCATCCGTGGCTGTTTCACTTGTTTGCTCTCCCAATCTCCATGTTCCTCCTTAGCTCTTTTCCTGGGAATGTCTGCCCACAGCCTTTTCCTATTTTTCTCTTGGGTTGTTTTTGTATGGATTTATATCAGCTTTTTGGTAAATTCTTTATTTTTTAGGAGGTACCGGGGATTGAACCCAGGTCCTCATACATGGGAAGCAGGCGCTCAACCATTGAGCTACAGCCACTCCCCAATGAGAGCTGGTTTTTCGTTTGTTTTGTTTTTGTTTTTAGGAGGTACTGGGGATTGAACATGGGACTTCATACGTGGGAAGCAGGCGCTCAATCACTTGAGCTACACCTGCTCCCGTATGTTAGCTTTTTATATATCACGGGCATCAATCCCTTATTATAGATGTCCCAAGTATTTTCTTTTGTCTTTCAACTTTGTGGGGGGCGTCACCATAAAGAAGTTTTGTTTTGTTTACGTCAATCCTGTGAAATCTGTTGATTTTTTTCCTTACTGGCCTTTGGATTCCACATCTTGTACAGGAAGGCTGACTCCATCCCAGATCGTAAAAACAATCTCTTAAAGTTTATGCTTGTCGGAGATGAGAGGAAGAATGGCTCAGGGCCCATCAATCATTCTCCCTAGTACAATAGCAGGCAGATACGAGCGCCTTCACCCAGGGAGCCTGTTTATCCCCACCTCTGCCCACAGGAACCCATCAAAAACTCACGTATTTGTCGTGAGCCCTTCTCTGTCTTTGCTTGCACGTACACATATGCACCCAAGAACAACACGTGCCTGTGGGTGCTTTAAAAGAAAGAACATCCAAGGGGCACTTCCGTACACCTGATCCCCCAACGTGCTTTCGCTCCTCCATCTTATCTGTTTGAAACGCATTTATGCTGGTTAATATCGATCTACATCATTCCTTTGCTGTCGAGAATTTCCTAGAATGAATACACCCATTTTATCCGTGCATCCCCCAGGGACGGGCATGGAGATCTTTGCTGGGGCTTCTCTTTCTATTACAAGACTGCACCAAACACCCTTGCTTTCGTCACTCCCTGTCCACGAGCTGGAGTTTCTCTCTTGGGAAGGAGAAGACAGGGCCGTGGGTTACACAGTTTGAGTTCTACGAAACTCTCCAAAGAGGCTCTATCAATTTACACCCCATCAACAGCCTGAGTCGGGGATTCTCCACAGCTTTAATAACACTTGGTATTGTCAGCCTTTTTAATTGTTGCCAATCTCATGGGTGTGAAATGGGATCTCATTGTTTAAATGTGCATTCCTTATTAACTCAGAGCGACATCTCCTCCTATATTTACTGGCCATTTGGGTATCTTCTTCTGAATTGCCTGCCGCTGTCCTTCGCCCATTTTTCTACTGGGTAATTTGTCGTTTTCTTGCTGATTTATAGGTCTAGATTTTTATACTCTGCTTGCTACCTTACCTTAACCTATCTGGAATTTCTTTTGCAGTATGGTTTGAAATACAAACCAAACTTTATTTTCAATCCGGATGGATAATCAATTCTCCCCAAACCCTTCATCTGCAGTGCAACCTTCCTCGTACACTCTATCGCCGTGGGAATGAGGGTCGCGTCTCTTCCACCTCCTCCCCTCGCCCTCTGCTGTATCAGTCAGAAGAGCCACATTGTGACGTCGGATAGGGCAAGCTCCCTTTCGCTGCTGTTTTTCACAAATTGCCTTGGCTGTTCTTGGGCGTGTTCTCTGCCAGATGAATCTCAGAATCACATTGCCAAGGTCCACCAAAAAACCCCCGTGGGACTCGGCAGGGCGGCGGTGCATCTTACAGATTAATTAGGGGTGCTCTGTTTCTCTCTCTGCCTCCTGCTCATCCTCTCCCCCCGAGCCGCCCCCCTCAACACACACACCCGGAGACGGCACAGCCTTGGCACTGTGGCCCCGGGCCCGCTGGTTAGTTCCAGAAGCAACCCCAGAGCCCAGCTGGCCGGGGGCCCTCCCTGCCAAGGCAAAGCGCTCTCACCCTCGCTGCCTCAGCGCGCCCCACCATTTCCTGCCTTCCGTGGTCTTGCTGCCTCTGCCCATCCTGTCTCCACCACGAGACCTGCTTTCCCTGTCCTGTCTGTCCCGCCCAAACCCACCTCCTCCAGGAAGCCCTCCCTGACCTGTGGATTTCAAGAGACTGAGCTCTCCTCACTGAGGACTCTTGGCGCTTTGTCTTCACGTCTTGAAGGCTCTGAGGGTGGGAGTTCCTGTCACATCTCCTTCCCACCCCCAGCCTGGGTGGTCCCAGGTCTCCTCCTTTGTCCCCCACTTTGAAAGCTCCTTGAGGACAGAGCCCGATCGTCACCCCTTCTTCCTCCATCTCCCTTTACAGCAGCCGTCAAGTGATTGTCCATCCTCTGTTTGAACACCCCTAGTGGTGGGAAACTCACTACCTCATGGGGCCACACATCCCCTCTTTGGAATAAAAGACAGTAATGATAATTTGTTGGACACCTGACATGTTTCAGCATCTGGCCATTCCTTAGCTCAGTTATTTCTCACAATAAACCTAAAGATGAGAAAACTGAGGCTCAGAGGTTAAGTAACTTTCTCCAAGTCACAAAGCTGGGGAAGCAGCAGAGTTGAGATGCTCAAACCTAGATCCATCACAGCCAAGTGAGAAACACCCTTATGATGAATTAATGTTTTCCTCCCTGGAACTTGACCCGGGGATAAGCCGGTCATCGGGCAGAAAAGTGAACTGAGCAAGACCCAGAGCGGGGTCTTGACTCCCCTAGGGCTACAGAGCAAGGTGACAGCAGAGCCAGGACGGAGCCCGGGGCTCCTGACTCCCAGGCCGGATTGGCTTCCACTCTTCCTTGCTTCGGCCCCAAATCATGGGGCGGCTCAGAAAAAGCCAGGATACCACCAGGGCTGCAGGCCGTCAGTTCAAGCCTGCAGAGGGAAGGCCCGGTGCGCAGGGCTGCGTCACAGAAGCAGCGCGAGACCCCGCGTGCCACTGCACTTGGAGATCCCGTCTGGCGTTCGAGCAAAGGGACCGGAACCCTCCGTCTCGGCTAGCCCAGATCAGTTAGACCGGCCGCCCGCGGGAGGGACCGGGACGCACGGACAGGCGGGGTGGGGAGCCGGGGCGGGCCTCACCTGCTGCGGGATGAAAGAGCTGGAGAAGGTCACTGCCGACCAGAAGAAGATGCCGCAGCTCAGGATCACCTTCCTGTTGAAGCGGTCGCCCAGGTAGCCGAAGATGGGGGCAGCCACCATGAAGCTGCAGATGAACACTGGGCGGGGAGAGGACGGGCTGAGGGTCCCGAGGGCCAGGCCCACAGCCCCACGGTGCCCGGGCTCGAGGCTGAGTGCCCGCCCCGGCCAGGAACCGAGGAAGCCGACCCAGAGCCGGGCCTGGTCCCAGGAGAGGCCTTTCCGGTTCGGGTGGTACCACAGCTCCTCCCCTTCAAGGCAAGGCGAGGCTCGTCCTGTCTCGGGAGCCCCTCGGACGCTTTTTAAAAGAGCACGCGCTGCCTTGAAAGCTCTCCACATCCGGCGCCGCGCCAGGGGTGGACTGCGCAGCCTCTCGTGCCTCCTTCCAACCTCCTTGCAAGCTAGGGCTGATCCTGCCTCCTCACGGGTGGGAAGACAGATTCAGAGAGGGGAGGTGTCTCGCCCAAAGGCCCCACAGGCAGTAAGTGACCCCATGGGGATTTGAACCCCCATCTGAATGACTTCGCAGCCCGTGTTCTCATGTTCTTACACTTTGCCACATTGTTCTCCTTATACGTGGGGAAGTGGGCTCAGAGAGGGGAAGGGACCTACTCCAGGTCACACAGCAAATCAGGACAGAACTGGGCTTGGAACCCTGGTCTTGTGCCTACCAGGTCACCCAGTTGCCCTCGTGCCCAAGGCTTTCCTGACAGAAACACCGTCATTCATCCATTCAGCAAAAAAATTATTCTGAGTATCTACAACTCACTGCTTTAGGTACCTGGGATACATCAACAAACCAAACAGACAAAGCTTCCTGCCCTCTCGGAGCTTTCATTGTAGTAGGGAGAAACATACAATTAAAAAAATTAAAAAAAAAAAAAAGGAGTGTGTCAGATGGTGACAAGTGCTAAGGAGGGAAAAAGGACAGAAGCAGGAGAGAGGAAGAGTGAGCATGTGTGTGAGAGAGAGAAAGCAGATGTCACAATTTTAAATGGAAAAATCAGAGAAGGTGACATTTCAGCAAAGACCTGGAGGAGGCGGGGACACAAATCACGGGGGGCAAGAACAGCAGGTGCAAAGGCCCTGGGGGCAGGCGCGTGCGTAGCGTGTTTCAGGAGCAGCAAAGAGATCGGAGTGGCTGGAGCAGAGGGAGCGACCGTGAGAGGCCAGACAGGGTGGGGCCTATGGCCCACCGTAGGGCTGTGGCTTCTGTGAATGGGAGACGGACACACGGGGGGATGCTGCGCCGAGGAGTGACACGACCTGGTTTTGTTCTTCTAGGACAGGAGAGCAGCAGAGTCTTGCAGGACTCCCTGGGGATGCCGCTGTCAGTGCTGGGAGGGGCCTCGGAGGTCCCAGGTGGGCTGCCAGAGCCAGGCAGGATAGGCCCGAGGTCACGTGGCGAGCAGCCCCCGCCCCACCCCTGTCCCTGGAAGGCAGTCCCGCAGCTGACGGGCAGATGGCCAAAGGCCTGGGGTGGGCAGGCAAGGCGACCGGTTGGCTGGCCTCTGACCGCTAGGCCGAATGTGTGCGTGGACTCGGCTGCTCCGCCGTGGATCTGAGGCCCCAGGGAGGCGGGAGGGGAGGAGGGAGAGGGAGGGGAGGAGGGGGGAGAGAGGGAGGTGGGAAGGCAGAGGGACTGGGCAGGCGTCTCCTGCACGAGGCAGCAACGGTGTGGCTACTTCTGTCTTGCTCTGCGAGAGCAGGACAGGGGCTATGTGTGGGTGGGGGGCCCAGCTCCGGGACGGGGACCTCGGGCAGGATAGGCATAGAGAAGTAAGAACGCGGGCCCCAGGGCAAACCGCCTGGGCGCGAATTCAGCTCTGCACCTTCCTAGCCGGCTGACCCGGGGCAGGCCCCGGCCCTTCCCTGCCTCCACTTCAGTGGCGTGCTGCTGAACGGGTTACAAGTGAATCTCTGAAAAGGGAAGGAAAAATGTAAAAGCCCTGATTTGTAATGTCTGCTGACTCCCGTGGTGTAAATACACCCACCGAGGCGAATGTCAGACTACCAAAGCGACATCGCCGACCACAGAGCTGCGAAGACTGAACAAGCAGCCCCCGCTCTGTGGGATTTCCACCACGCAGACACGATCGGCGCAAAAACCCCAAGAGCACAGATCGTAGTAAGACATAGCGGAATAATTAGGAAGGGATCAATTTTGAGAATCCGTGACATGCTCCTAATATAATTTCATTGTAAAGGTACATAATTTGATTTTTAATCATGGTTGTGCTGAACAACCAGCTCACAAAATTCCTGAAAATTTAACGATCGACTCTCATGAGTTGGTAAAGCCAGCTCCAGCAAGCCAACTTTGTCGTTTGCGAAATGAAGATTAAAATAGCAACTCCCTGGGTTGCTCTGAGTACAAGATAAAATAATGCAGGTAAGGTAGTCAATGCCATGCCCTGCCCAGAGCAGGCCAGCCTCGGTCAACATCAGCCCTGGTTTAAATTAGCCAAGGTGGAAAGTATTTCCTCACATCTAGAAAAAAGGAGGATTATTCCTGCTGGGCCTGCCTCCCAGGACCTGCTTGAGCGCAGATCAGAAATTTAGGTCGCATGAGGCTTTACACACGTTATAGGGGGCAGTGGAAGAATTGTCCCCTCTGACCCTGTCCATGCTGGGGGGGGGAGTGGCAGAAGGAAAACAGAGTAGGGGTTGCCCCCTGTCTGGCCAGGGAGAGGGGCCGCCCACCCGTGGGTTGCCCAACTTAAATGGCTAAAATGCAGGGGAAACAGCAAGGAGGGCCAGCTTTTGCCAGGATAGTAATGGGAGGCTTCGTGGAGGCGGTGATGTCAGAATTGGACTCTGAGGGATGAATAGGAGTTTACCATGATGATAATACTTAAAATTGATAATATATACAGAAATGACAAATCTTATAAGTAATAATAATACAATGGTTAATGACCCACAATGCTTACTATTAATAATAACTGTCTTTTTCACTTATGGAGCACTTACTATATGCCAGGCCCATGGATGCGCCCTTGACATCGGCACAGATTATCTCATTTAATTTCACTACTATCTACATGGTACAGAACAAACAAAAGGGGCTGAAAGGGTTGACATCACACAGCTAGTGCATATCGGAGCCAGAATTTAAATTTCGATTTGTCTGACTCCAGAGCCCTTTCTCTCAATCATATTACAGGCTTCCAGGCTGGGAAGGGTCCTGGCTGGCATTCCCAAGACAAACTTGTGATGGGGACAGCAAGGAGCTGGGTCAGCCTGCAGCATGGGAAGACCATGGAGGAAGCAGCCGGAGATGAGGCCACGGAGGGAGAGTGGACCCTAAGCACGATGACCGGAGCTGGCCTCCAGTTAGAGGGCAGTGGAGAACCCCAGCAGGTTCTGGTCTCCCCTCGCAAGGCTGAGAGTTTGGAAGAGCCCCTGCTGGGTGGCTGGAGAGGGGCCCGAGGGAGGTGACCCCGGCCCCTGGCCAGACCTCAGCCATGCTGGTCCATCCTGCCGCTGGAGCGGGAAGGGCAGGCCCTCCTGGCTCTTGCAGCCCCTGGACTTCAGCCTGCTGTCCAAGGGGAGGCACACCGTCCCCACTGGCCAGCCCCAGCCTGCTGCAGGACACGCCCTTAGCTCACCTGAGCCTCACCACGTCTGTTCCCATTCCACAGCTGGGGCCGCTGAGACCCCGCGAGGTGGAAGAACTAGCCCAGGATGCCCGGCGGGTCGGGCAGGGACATTCTGGACCACTGCCTGGCCCTCGACGCCCTCCCCTCGGGGACAGAAGAGAGGGGACCTGTCCTGAAGGTAGAGGGACGAGAAAGGATGCTCCTGGCAGATGGAACCGCCCAGGCAAACACCTGCACGTGTGACTGTGCCCCGTATGGGGACCCAGAGGCTAAGGCAGCCAGGACGCAGCCTGTGCTGTTCACAGAGACCAGCCCGGGCAGGGGCCCCAGGCTAGAAGCTTCCCGTGCCAGTGCCCCCCACCACGTGGTCTTTGTCTGTTGGAGGAGATCTTTCTGGGCAGTTCGGTCGGGGTGGCTTTCCCAGCAGTTCCCGCACGAGGACATCCTGTGGCCTGGGCGTGGGGACGCCCTCACTCGGCTCACGTGTGCTGAGCCCACAGGTCCGGGACAATAGAGCTGCAGGGCGGGGAGCCAGGCCGAGGGCGCGGGGCTCCCTGCCCCTCGGGCGCCAGGCGACCACGTGCCCGAGGCCTCGCTCTGTCCTCCCTGTGGTGGGATGACGCCCCCCCTTCGTGGGGCTGGTGAGAGGTCATTTGAAAGACGGCGGCCTTGGCCAGGACCGAGCGTTTGTCCGCCCCTTGGGGCTGCCCGGCACTCAGAGGACTCTACCGGCTGAGCCTTCTCTCCTGGTCACAGCCTGCTTGGGTGGCCTGCAGAGGGGGCCTGGCGCCCAGAAGTTCAGCCCAGCCTCGGCTGAAGACTGTGCCTGAGGAGCCCCCCACCCGTGGAGCTGCTGAGTCACCCTCACCCCCTGCTGGCCCCGCTGGACTGCAGGAGGCGGTGCTGGGGCAGGAGCAGGCAAGGGCGGAGCTGCAGGAGCCCTGGAGCCTGCGCCCAGGCCCGCACCAGCCGGGGCTATTTTTACAAAGTCCAGTTCGGCCGTCCTGTTTTTCGGGCCCGGCTCGCCTCCCTCCACATCCTGTGGGCAGGGAGGATGCTCAGGCCGGGGTGGCACCAGCCCTGCAGCGAGCCGGGCGGGGCCGGCTGGGGGGAGCCCTGGGGCCTGCAGTGCCCCCCGCCCCACAGCCTGCCTGAGGGACGGACGGCAGCCAGCCCCTCCGAGCACAAGGCCAGTGCCGGCCTCTCGGCCTCGGGGCCTTCCTTCCGACAGGAGAGTCGGGGGCCGCCCAGCTCTGCCAAGCGCGGGGATGGGGCTGGTCGGCTGAAAGGGGCAGGGGAGCAGGGCCAGAACGAGACGCAGCCCAGCGCAGAGTCGCCGTCTGGTTTCAGTCTGAGCTGGCCCTTCTTCTGCCCATACACCCCCTCGCGGCACTTCCTCCTTAGGGCCCTAAAAACTCCAGCCTTGAGCCGCCTTCCGGCCCGCTCTGCCATCTGTTCCCGCACTTGGGGACACCCTGAAGTACAGTTCTTACGTGTCGCTGCCCTGCTCCAAAACCTTCTCTGGCTCCCCTTTGCCCAGAAGTCCTACGCCAGCTCAAGCCTTTCACAGCCAGGCCCCAGCTGCTGTCCAGCCTCCCGTCCCTCCGCCCAGCCCACAGCCGAGGGACCAGAGGCCTCTGAAGCCAGGCAGCGTCCTCCAGAACCTTTCCTCCCACGCCTCCCTCTCCCTGGGCCGCACCCCTCCCTCCACCCCAGGCCGGGTTTGGGCTGATTTCCTCAGCGCCATCTTCTCATGCACTCATTTTCTCTTCAGGTGGGTCTGAGCTACTTGTTAACTCCCAATTATTAAAACTGTTATTTTCATAATTACGTTTTTCACTTCAAGAGTTTTGAATTTGGAACTTTTAAACATCTCTTCTCATGATGTGCTCTTCCTGTCTTGTGTATCCTCTTTTCTTCAGAGCTTTGAAAATAAAGCAAACTTAATTTCAAAGTCCCTTAGCGATGAGTTAATCCTCTGCTGTTCTTTGGGAGTCAGTTCTCCCATTTCTCTTGGGCCAGCTATCTTTCACTCTCTCATGTGTTCTACTAATTTGGAATTTGGGGGAAGCAGATGTGGCTCAACAGATAGAGCGTCCGCCTACCATATAGGAGGTCCAAGAGATGGATACCCAGGGCCTCCTTGCCTGTGTGGTGAGCTGGCCCACGTGCAGTGCTGCTGTGCGCAAGGAGTGCTGTGCACAAGGAGTGCTGTGCCACCAGAGGTGCCCCCGCCTAAGAGTGTCCCCCCCTGCAAGGAGTGGCCCCTGCGCAAGGAGAGCTGCCCCACGCGAAATCACAGGCCGCCCAGGAGTGGTGCCACACACGGAGAGCTGATGTAGCAAGATGACACAACAAAAAGAGACAGGTTCCCGGTGCCACTGACAAGAATAGGAGCAGACAGAGAAGAACACACAGTGAATGGACACAGAGAGCAGACAACAGTGGGGGAGGGGGATAAATAAGTCTTTTAAAAAAATTTTTTGAATTTGGGTTTGTCTTCCATGGAACTATCATCTGTGTCCATGCACAGAGGCATCCTGCAGGGGCTGGAACTAAGCGGGAGACCCAGGAAGGAGACAGGCATCCCAGAGAGGGAACACGCCGGAAAACTGCCCACCAGCCCAGGGGCACAGCTGGGAGCCAGGGAGCTTGCCCTGGGGGCTGGTGGAAAGCGAGTCATCCACGTGACACTAGAACCCAAGCCTGCACTGCCCCATCCTCAGAGTGAAGAAACCCTGAGCCTGGAACCTGGGCCAGTCTGGTGATACTTTGGTGAATCTGGGGGATGGGCAGGTGGGGGTCTGTTGTACTTTTTATTTTTTACGCATGTTTAAGATTTTCATGATAAAAATGGCTATATTAAAATAGTTTAACAAGCTTCTAAGACATATGTCTGGTCCACAAACTCTGCATCATTCGGCTTCAATTCCAGCTTCTACTCCAATTTTTGAGTTCAACTCTTCATTTCTGGCAACTGGAAATTTCCCTGCTAGCTTAGCATTTGAGCTTAACTATATGCTTTCAATATGTTTTCTCGGGATATTATATCCAGCTTCTCCAGCAGTTTGAAGGGGACAGGAAGCTTCTCACATCTGTTCAATCTGACAAACGGACTGAAGTCCTTTCCCCTGGGCAAACTCTAACTCATTCTTCAAAGCCCCAATCAAATGTCCCCTCCTTGGGGAAGCCTTCTCAACTTGCTACCACCCAGAGCTAGGTGCACCCTTACCACCGTCCCCCTAGGCTCCCACAGTCCCCCTGTGCCTGGGTGAAGATTGGATGGTAACTTCTGTGTTCTCATCAGTAGAGAGAATCTACTTGAGGGCAGGAACTAAGTCTGCAGTGGAACCCTGCATGGGGCCTGGGGAAGAGCAGGGTAGCGGCAGCTACCCGTTTTGGTGTGGCCTATGGGGGCTCCTGATGTCCCCAAACAGCAGGACCCATGAGCTGTAATCTTGCTATGGCTTTTGGAGACGCTGAGCTGTGGCTCCTGCAGGCTGCTCAGGGCCAGCCCAGAGCTGGCAGGTCGGCAGGCTGGCTACCGCGGTACGGGGGCTCCTGGAAGCGGGTTCTTCCCCAGCCAGCCCCGGTGCTCTGGTCCCAAGTGCACACAGCAGGGGCAGGCCCAGGCTGATCCCTCGGCCACCCCCACCCTGTCTCCCGGCGCAGCGGCTCCTGGTGCCGGCAGATGGGCAGGAGGCCTGCCCTCAGCCCTGGCCCTTTGATCCAGGCAAGCACCAACACCTGGCCGGCGCCCTCCTCCTCACTCTGACCTTATCGGGCTTGGGGAACAGACAAATGTCTGGGGCTCAGGCCAATTAGGTGACTCGCCCGGTTGCCCAGTCACATCCTGGCCTAGCTAGACTGGCTCCTTGGCTCAGGTGCCGACACTCTGGGGAGCCATCCCAGCGGTCGGTGCCAGGGGCTGGTGGCAGGGGAGGGGCCATAGGTAAGAGCCCAAGGGTCTCTGGGAGCCCGGAACTCTCACCGTGACCGGGGGCAGCCCGGGTGAGGACAGCAGGACCGTCAGACGCCTAGAACGCCTCCCCGATGCCTCTGTCCCCCACATGCCTCCAGGCCCTCTCTCACGCCAAGACGGAGCTCGGAGGCCGATTCCCAGCCTGCCACTCTCCCTAAGCTGTCCCTCGCCCCGTTTGGTCCTCTGACGCTTTGGCTGCAAAGTGGAGCCGACAGGAAGGAGCGTGGGGGATCGTTGGAGGAACCCTGTGGGTGGGCCGTCCACCTCTGGCCGGGCTGCTGGAGACAGGTGGGCCCTGCGTGACTCCCGGTCACAACCCCGGCAGAAACCAGGCCGCCCTGACCTCACACCTTGCCTGAGCGCAGATGCCCCCGCCCCCCCCTTCTCTCCCCGGGAGGCTGGGCTGGCCCTGGCCCCACTGGCTGGGGTTTGGGAGGAGAACGCTGGGAGCGGAGCAGAGCCTGGCTCCAGATCCGCCAACGAGGCCGGGCCCCCAGGGGAGGCTGAGGCTCGGGCTAGGTCCCGAGGGACTTAGAGGCCAGGGAGGGAGGGGACCCTTCCCTCACCCGCTCCGCAGCCTGCACCCTCCCACGCTCCCCTCTGGCCTGCATTTGATCTTCCCTTCTGTGAGGGCTGGTCGCTGCACAGGCAGGGCCCCAGAGGCTGGGGACAGGGACCTGTCCCAGGCCCCGGGGCGGGCTGACTTGCTCTGGCCCAGCTGGGGAGGCCCAGGAAGGAGGCAGGGGACCAAGGAGAGGCTTGGGCGCACAGCATGGAGATGGCAAGTGCCAGGGCAGGGACCTGGCCACCCTCAGGAGGTGCTGGACTACACGGCTTTGCCCCAGTGCCGCCTCGGTTAATTCTCACTTTTCAGGGCTGAGCCCTGGGGCCTCTCTCTGAGCCCCGAAGACCCCGTCTGGGATAGGCAGACAGGCTGGCTGAGTGCTGTGGCATGCTAAGAGCTCACAGCGCTGTTCTCTCAGGTCTGGCACAGCTTGGGCTGGAATGCCACCCGGACAGGTCTGGCAGGTTCCCATCCCGGCTCACAACCACCCCCTCCCTCCCCGGACAGCCCAGGCCCGGCCAGGGGTTTGTGTGATGGGAAGGACTGGAATTCTGATCTTAGATCTGATGGGGCCTCCCAGCGGGAGGGGCTCTGGGAGCAAGGGGTCCAGACACGGGCAGGACCAGGCCTCCTGCCCGCAACGCTGGGATCCAGCTCTGGCTCTGGGGCTCTGCCCAGGCCTGGGGGTGGCCTGCTGAGGGACGGCCAGCATAGCCACGGCGAGGGGGAGGCCAGGGAGCCAGGAGGCTAGGTCCCACATGGGGGTCCCATGAGGGGGCAGGGAGAAGACAAGGGAGGCAGGGTCCCCTAGAGCAGGCAGCAAGCATCCCCGGGCGGCCTGGGCTGACGGGCTGGGGTAACGACTGAACGACCTGCCACAACCCCCGGCCCAGCTCAGCCCAGGTGGTCTCGGGCTTCTCCCAGCAGGCAGCTTGGAAGGCTGGGGGCCCAGGGGAGAAGCGGGCAGGGTGCTCCAGCCCACGTCTAGCCACGACCCTCATTCTCAGGCTCCTGGCCCCAGGTGTGCCAAGCAGGTGGCGTTTTCTGCTTTGTCATGGAAGGCGATAGCCAGGGTTGAAGGCAATGGAAGGGGGGGATTTGTGGAAACGGGGTCTGCTGGCATTCCCACTTCCTGACCCGAGGAGTCCCCTTTCCTTGGGATGGAACCCCATCTCTGGGGCCGGGGCCCCTCAGGCAGGTGTCATCCACCTTGTCATACAAGTAAAGAAGGAGATGCTCAGAGAAGGGGCTCCATCTGTGAGTGGCCATGGCGGGATTCCGATCCAAAGCCCGGGCTCTTTCCAGGAGAAGAGAGAGCTGGCGGGGCCGACCGCCAGCAAGAGAGCCCGAGAGGCCAGGGCCTGCGGAGGGGCCAAGGGGCGGGGGGCTCACCTGACTGCAGCAGGCCGGCGCCTCGGTCCTTGACCCCAAAGTGCTGCTGGATATCCAGAAGGACGCCTGGGAGAGAAGGCGGAGGGTGCTCACAGGTGTTGTCTGATGCCTGGTGCCTCCCATGACCCCTCCGGGTGTCCCCAATCCCGGCCCAGCCTGCTGTCCCCCCTACAGCAGCCCCAGCCCTGCTGTGACCTCCACTCTGCCCAGCGGCCGCCCGAGGGAGCCTCGAGCCTCCAGCCTCCCATCCTGCCTCCACCAGAGCCTCCCACCTGCACCTGCGGAGAGGACCCCACCCTTTCCCTCGGCTTCTGCAGGCTCCTCCTGGGTCCGAGCCCGGGGAGGGGGGCGGCACTTAAGCCCCCTACCCGCCAGCCTGGACCTCGGCCTGAACCAGGCTCTGGGAGCTCAGGATCAGGCCCAGACCTTGACCTCAGGGAAGAGCGCAGAGCCCACTGCCCAGAGAGGGGTGGGCAAGCCGGCAGCTGCCAGAGGCTGGGGACGCCCTCTGGCAGGGGAGAGGGCAAGGGGAGCTCACAGGCAACACTCACGCCCACTCACAAGCACTTGCACACACGCGTGCTCGGCCAGCTGCCCTCTGGACTGTCACCAGGAACCCCAAATTTCGGATGTGGGTGCCCAGTTGCAGAGGGCTGCGGCGAGGCTTCAGGCCTCCTCCCGTGGGGGGCAGCCGGCCCGGCTCCCTCTCCTTGCCCACTAGGATTTGCCACATCCAGGGGGCGGCCGGAACAACTGGACACCACCACCAGATGGCTGCGGACAGACGGACGGAGCCGTGGCTGTACGGAGGGCCGGCCAGCCTCCTGGAGCCCTCCCAGCTCGGCGCCCTCAGCCTGGGCTCCTGAGTCATCCCCGGCCCCTGCCCCTCCGGCCCCAGGGGCCCCCGGGCTCAGGCTTATCTCTGAGGACAGTGGGAGGTGGGACCCCAACCCGCGCCCCTGCCCACAGGCTTCTGCACTGAGAAGGAAGAGGGCAGAGGAGAGGAGGCAGGCCCTGCCGTCGGGGGCTCCCCGGCTCTTTGTGACAATGGAGATAGTAAAAAACCCTACAACTTCTCTAATACTTAAAAATATGTATTCTAATGACACAAATGAAAAACGATGCTGGTGGCATTACTGAGCCTTAAATGCCTGACTTGTTCAATCCTCACTCAGCCCCATAAGGCTGGTACTATTACCCCAGTTGACAGAGGAGGAAACTGAGGCACAGAAGGTTAAGCCGCATGCTCTGAGTCACACCGCAGAAGGGAGGGAAGTGGAGTCTCCAAGCCTGCGGGAGGGTCAGTCTGGCCGTGGGGGCTGGGGACAGAGAAGGAGGGGAGGGGACGGCCCTGGGCCCTCCCGAGACCAGGGCTGGGATGCCGGGCCGTTCCCCAGGACGCAGGACCGGAGCGGGCCAGCCACCCAGCAGCCTGATGGCCAAGAGGAGCAGGGCGCCCCCGTTAACGCCCAGAGGGGATCTACCGTAATTACCGTAATGAGAGGGCAGTGCGGCCAAGGTAATGACTTAAAGATTTATTTATTTATTTGTTTGTTTCTCCACACCCCCCCCACCCCCCCCACCTCCGCTTTCATGACTTAATAACTCGGCCTGGCCTCGAGGCGGAAGCCGGGGCTCAGATCAGGACCCTGCTCGGGGCCTGTGCTCGGCAAGACCACCTGGCAGGACCACCTGGCCCTCCCGGCTGCCCCCACCCCGCCGCAGGGGCCGGAAAGCTTTTGGGCCACGGGCGGCACAGCTGCACCCGACCTCGGGCCGCCCCCCTCGCCTGCCTGCCCCACGGCCCTCTCCCACTCCTGCGCCGACCTGGTGGGGACCTCCATCCCTCCTGAGGTCCTGAGCTGATCACACCCCTCTCCTGCTTAGTCAAAGTGCTCCTGGCTCCCTAGTGCCTCGGGGAAAAGGTCCAGGCTCTTCACCCGGCCTGAGTGAGGGTCTGCTGCCCAGCCTCACTCCTCAGGACACCACCCCCCCTCGTGGTCCTTCAACTCCACACACTTCCTCTTCTGTCCTGGCACCACCATGTCTGCCCTGCTAATTCCTTCCAGTCCTTATGACTAGGTCCGATGCCTCCTCTTCTGGGAAGTCTTCCCAGATCTCTCCTCCCACAGCCCTCAGTAAGCAAGTTGACATCCACCCCAGGCTCATCCTTGTCTTGTTTTGGGACCTTGTCACACAGTAGGATGAGTTAGTTTTATAAGGAATACATATAGGGACATGGATATGTACTCCTTGGGCCCACTGTGACCACTACAAGCCACTAGTTACTGGTTCCTGCTAAGTTCCAGGCACTCAGATGGTTTTTTGATCCGCACCACCTATGCTGGTATGATTATCATCCTCATTTTACATCTGAGGAAACCACGAAGTGAAAGTAACATAAGTTGTCTGAGTGGAATTTGAACCCAGGTCTGTAGTTCAAAACCAAAGCTTGTTCTTCTGCCGCACTGCCTCTGTGGGAGCCGCTCTGCTCCCCCAGCCCGGGCTCAGCACACAGCCCACTGGTCTGCGAGCACGGGGCCGTGGCGAGTTACCTACAGAACCCAGAACGGGGACCGTCACGATTTAGGTGTTGGGTGGGCGAAAGGCTGGGTGGGGCCGAGGGGGCAGGGGGCATCCACGTCCCTGGCGCTGAGGTGGCACGTGGCTCGGCAGGAACATCAGACTCACTCTCTAGGAGGGAGGCCACGTCCAAACGGGCCCCATGAAGACGCTGTGTCCACAGCAAGTCAAAACACTCCTGCTTCCTCCTCGCGGACCTGCTCCCCTTCAATGACCCCAAGACCCAGCTTTTGCCTCTGCCTCCAGGAAGCCTCCCCTGACTTCCTCTGCCACACAGAGGTCCTGGTGAGGGGGAGGGCCGCTTCTCCATATCCAGATAGGCGTCTGAACCCCTCGCAATGCCTGGGCCCACCTGGATGGGGTCTAGACTGAGTATGCAGGAAGCCAGGCATGTCGACACCCCTTTTCTACCTCAGCCCCCCACGCCCCAGAGCCAAGGCCTGAGCCCCAGGCAGAAGGCCAGACAGAGCCTCCCCGGGAAGCAGGGCCTTGCGCAGGCCGTGAGGCCCCAGAGCGGGCACTGCCTGAGACTTTGTGGGCTTGTTTTCCCTCTTCCGGGCCTGGAAGGGGCCGCGGCCGCAGAGGGGCCGGGTCCCGCGGGCCGCTGGCGCGGGAAGCGTGTGTCACAGCCGCTGTGCCGGTCGTCGCCTCAGATTTTCCTCTGGGCTCCAGGCTGGCCCGGGCCCAGGCGCCCCCGCCCGCCTCACCACAGCCTTATTTTTAGCCTCTTTCCTGGAGGCTGAGGTTTGGTGGGCCCCAGGACAGGCCTCGCGCCCAGGACCAGCCTCCAGCAGCTCAGGCCCACCCCACCCCACCGGCCCCACCTGTTCCGGGGCACGGAGGGCGGGGCTCCCACCCCAGATGCAGCCCCCCCCCCCCCCGCCGTGCCCCGGGCCAGGCCTCCCAAGGCTGCCACCCCACAAGCCACGGCCAGAATCTCCTCCAGCCACAGGTCCTCCTCCGCAAGACCAGGAGTCACCTCGGAGCGGCCGGAGCACCTGAACCGCCTCGCCCAGGGACCCAGCCACCTGCAAGCCCCCGGGCCGGGCCTCTCATCCAAAGCCACTGCCCCTCTGCCGCCCAGGGACCCTGGCCCCGCACCTGCAGCCTCTCCCTCCTGCAAACGCGCTCACTCCCCTCCCAGCTGGTGGTGAAAGAAGCCCTGGCCTGTCCCCTCTGCCAGCGGCTGCTGCTCTCTCCTCCCTGCACAGCCGGAAGACTTCTCTCCCCTGCCCACCCCTGTCCTCACCTCCGTCCCTCCCCTGCCCTTCCACCCCCTGGCGGCTCAGCCCCACCACCTTGCCCCATCCCTCTCACTTTCCCAGCTGCCCAGACTCCCGCTCCACGGGTCTGCCCCTTGGCCCCTGGTTCCTGCGCAGCACCACTGCATTTCCCAGGCCAGACACCGGGAGCCGGCCCTGACACCCCGCTACGCCCCCTCGGCCCCGTGAACGCCTGTCGCCAGGCCCCAGCGATTCTCTGTCATCCTCGCCCGGGCCTCCGCCCTGGGCTCCCTGCCTCCAGCCTCGCTGGCCACCCAGCAGCCCTTGCGCGGCCTGTGTGCCCACGCACTCCCTGATCGCCTCCTAAATTCCAAGCCCTGGGATGAGGGTCCGGAGACCACAAGACAGTTTCTGGACTCAAGGAGCTAGTGCTGTGGCCCCTGGGTTGTTGGCCCTCAGGCTGGGCCTCAGAATCACCCACTGGTGGCACGTAATACAAGTAACAACAATGATGGAGTTACTATTATCAGCAACTAATGTGTACTGAGTGCTTATCACATGCCAGTTTTCCCAGTATCAGCTCACTGCATGTGGATCCCCAGGAGCTCTCACTGGCTCCCCACTGCCACCGAAATCAAGCCCATTTTCCTAGCACTTGAGGCTTCCAGGGTCGGGTCCAGAGCTGTCCTACACACGGGAGCCCGTGCACACGGCCCTTAGGCTCCAGGCAAAGGGCAAAGCCGCGAGCTGACCTTTGCCCTCCCTGGACCTCCGTCTCTTTCTGTGTAAAATGGAGAGACGGGGGAAATCAGTGGTCCCCAAAGCTGCCTGACAGCCCAGTCGCCTTGAGGAAACATGCTTGCTAAAATAAAGCTTCCCGGGTCCATCCCCAAACCTCCCGGGAGGTGGGACCCCCGAACCTCCTGTTTGAACGCACGGCCCGGGTGGGACTGGAAACCACTGCGCAGCCTCGCCGGAGGCCCCTGACGTTGCACGGCAGCCTGCGGGCCCCTGCGTTGTTCCTGCAGCCACAGCCCCTCCTCGGGCTGTCCGCCTCTACGCGTTCAGGCCAGCCTCGTCCTCCAGCGCCCGGGTCCGAGGCCCTTAGGCAGGGCGCCCCTCGACCCGCTCATCTGCGGCTCTGCTGAAGGGGTGCCGGGTGGAGTTTGGTGCTGAGACCCCAGCTGGCTGGTCAGGGGCTCGTGGTGCTGGCCCAGCTCTGCCGGCCCCTGGGTAGCCCTCCCCCTCCCCAGGCAGACCCAGCCGGCTGGCATCACGGAGGCCTTGCAAAGGCCAAGGTGCCGGGTGAAACCCTCCTCTCAGACCAGCCCCGGGGGCAGGGCCTGAACAGATGACTCTGAGCCGCTTCCTGCCTACTTAGCTGGGACAGGCCACTCGGCACCTGAGTTCACCCAGCCTTCATCGCCCCGTGTTCATTCAGAACAGGAGGCAACTTAGCTGAGTTCCCAAGAGCATGGGCTCCAGAGCCAGACCATCTGGGTTCAAATCCTGGTTTCTCCACCTTCCCGCTGTGTGACCTTAGGCAAGCTAATTAACCTCTCTGTGCCAGTTTCCTCCTCTGTATAATGACTTAATTTTAAGGCCTGTACATATGGCTGTTGCGAGTCTTAAATGGGTTAACCCATGTAAAGCGCTTAGAACACGCATAGCAGGCACTAGGTAAATATTACTGCTGATCATTAACCACAGAACAATGGAGAAATTCCACCCCAGTTTCTTTTCTCCAGAATAGAAACATGCTGGAAAGACAAGGTCTGGGCGTCCAAAGGGACAGACTGTGCCTGCCATCGGCCAGGCCCCCTCCAGGGGACCCCGGCCCTCCTCTGGAGGCCCCAGGGCTGGCTCGCTCCGGGAGCCTCACCCCTTCTCCGAGGCTGGCTCGGCCGCAGCTCCCTCCCCGGTAATTACAGGGGCCCGGGGGCCTGGCTCTGCTGACCCGGCTCTGGATGGCTAAGGCTGGAGACCACAGCCTGGCCCTGAGGCACCCCCACCCGCCTGAGGGGACAGGGCCAAGGCCGCGCCCCAGCCGGGGCCTCTGGTTCTCAAACCCCCTCCCGCCTCTGAGCTCCCCGAGCTCCTGCCCCTGTCCTTCAGGGACAAGCCAGGGGACCTCCCGGAGCCTCTGGCTCCTCCTCTCAGCCGCAGGGTGCCCATCTAAGGAGCGGCCTAGGGTCACAATCCATCTTCGCTGAGCCCCACTGAGTTTGTTCTATAAGTGCCAACCCTCTTCCTGCCACTCCACAAATCTGGGTCATTCCGATCAAGACAGCCTCATGGTCCTCTCTGCAGGGAGCCCGAGGATGGGTCCCCCGGCCCAGGGCCTCAGCCGCTCAGAGAGACCCCACGCCCTCCCCAGAGCCCCTGGACCCTGAGCTCCCCCCCGCACGGGGCACTGCAGCTGAAGACACTGCCCCTCCCTCCCCAGGAGCCCTGCCTGCCGCCCACCCTGAGCCCGGAGTGGGCGGGGACGCGCAGCCCGGCCTCTGTCCTGCGGTCATAGTCTATCATTTGGGGCAGCTTTCCTGGAACCAGGCGCTGCCTTAGCAATTTGGGGACTTTGCACAGCCACTCCTCGCCCGGCTCAGCTCCCACAGCCCTGTGCTGGCCCAGGGACTCCCAAGATCGCCGGGACTAGGGACAAGGTGGCCTCACCCTTCTCCTACCACAGAGGGTGTGGCTGGGGTGGCCACAAACAGAGGATAAGGCAGGGCCGTAGAGGCGGGAAGAGATAAGCGACCTCAGAAGGGCGACTCTCAAGCCAGTGGCCTCAGCCTCGTGCCCGTGCGTCCCCGCGTAGCCCTGGGAGAACACTTCTCAGACCGAAAACAGATTCAGAAAGGCGACGGGGCCAGAGGCTGCCCGGCCAGGCCGGAGCTAGGCCAGGCTGACCCCAAGCCCAAGGCCCGGCCGTGGGCCCCACCTGCACCCTGGCAACCCCTCAAAGAGGCGGCAACCCGCCCCCTCTCAACACACACACCAGCCGCCCTCACATGGATGCTATTAACGGTTGTGTGACCAAGTACCACCACCCCTCTCCAGGCACAGCCCTTTACAGTTTACAAAGCCTAATCATGTTCCTTGGCTCCTGGGACTCCATTCGGCAAACCCGCACCTGGCGGGTCACGGACCGCAAAGATCTCATCGGGTTATCGGTTGGGGGGTGGGGGTGGACGGGGGGAGACCCTCGCTGGGTCTCCACTAGAGCAGAGAACTTAGGGGGTGCTGGGAGGACAGGATTCTGTCCTGAGCCTCCGAGCTCTGGCCAGTGCGTCTCTCTCGCTTATTTCTTGCTCTGATATAGATGCCACCGCCCTCAGCTCTGTCTCCCCCAAGACCCCCCAGCCAGCAGGAGAGGCCCATGCCCAGCACAGACCCCCACAGCCAGCACCCTGCTCACACCTCCTCGCTGTGTACCCTGGGCCCAGCCCTCTACCGCGAGCGCCGCAGCTGCAGAGCGGCCTCGGTGCCCCCTGCGTGTGCGGAAGCCGCTCTGCCCAGCTTGGGGGTGGGGGCAGGGAGACCCCATTGTCAGGCCCGAGGCCGGGCAGACAGGGACCGCCGCTGACCACTTCCTCCCATTTCCTTCCTGGAGACGCAAGGCCCCGCGGTTCATTGTGTGTCCCGGTCAGGACAAAAGGGCAGCCCCAGCCGCCACCAGCGAAGCCTCAGCCTCAGCACGGGGATGGGCAGGGACCGGCCAAACTACCAGCCCCCTGCAGGTCACACGCATGGGTGGATCCCAGCTCCGCCACTCCATCGGGCCACGAGGCCCGAGCCCACGCCAGCTCCCCACACACGCCAGGGCCACTGAGACCACCAGGCTCGGCCGCTCGGAGGCTAGGAGGGAGCTGGTTGCCCTACACAGGGCTAGGTACTGTGTTGGGTGCAGAACGGTTTGATTGAAAGCCAGGAGTTAGGCACCTGGCTCAGCCCAGGGAGCTGGGGAAGTCTTTCTGGAAGGAGGGCAGAGGCACTGACGAGCACTGCTAGGGAAACTGAGGCTAGCTCCTGCAGCTCCTGGGGAACAGACCTGGTTAACCCAGGGGAGGGAGGTGCAGGCAGAGCCGTGGACCAGCAGCCAAGAGTTCCTGAGACCGACTCTTAGACCTTTGGCCACTGTGAGGGAGAAGGAACATCATCTCTCGTGGACTCAAGGCCCAGAGAGGGTCAGAGCCTGCCTCAGGCCACAGGGCAAGTCTGGCAAAGCCAGGAACAAGAAGCTCAGCCCAGGAGACCTTGAGGGCCCAACAGGGAACCCAGGCCTGGGAGTCTGGGAGTCACGTCAGTCTTCTCTTTGCCTCCCTCACTACACTCAGGATTTCAGGCCCTATGCCCAGGCAGAAACAAGAGCCACTTCCTGTCTGGGCAAGGAAGGGATCAGGAGCTCCCCCTGTCTCAGCAGCTCTGATGGGACGGCCTCACTCTGCCCCATTCACAAAATGGGAAACTGAGGTGCGGCCTAGGGAGGTAACTGGCCCTGGGCCCCAGGCTAAGGTGGTGAGTTTCAAGGCACTTCCTCTGACAGGTCAATAGCACAGCAGAGGGGCCGGCAGGGCCAGTAGAAGGTGCCAGAGGAGGAAGAAGGCACAAGAAAATGGGCAGCTGTGGTTAGTCACCGGGACCCTGGCATTCCAGGCCAGCTCAGTGGCTCACCTGCAGGCTGACCCTGCCAGGTGCTGACACACGGCTCTGGAATGCAGCCTGGGACGCCCGCCCCTCACTCTTCAGCAGGAAGTCTCCCTACAGTGAGGACATGGCCCGGCCAGGGTAGGGACACCCGAGGGGGCAGGGCAGGGGGGTGTCACCTACCCTCATTCTTAGAACTACAGGCCCCACCCACCCAGGGACCCCGCACATGGCCCTGGGCCTCAGTTTCCCCTGTTAACTCTGGACAGGCTCACCCTGCCAGATAAAAAAGAGGCAAGAGGAAAGTGAGCCCCAGCCTGGCACCGCCGGGGCTGGCAACTCTCTCCCTCTGCACCCAGCTCGGCTGTTTGGGGAAGCCCCCAAGCCCTGCCAGGCCTGTGTTCCCAGCTGGGTCCCTGGGCTCCTCTCTTCTTCCAGGTTTGTGTTAGTGAGGGGTTGCCATGGATACCAGTCTCAGCTTCTTTGGCAGAAAAGGACTCCCCCAGGGCCGGGCTCTGCCTTTCCTCACCAGCCCCCTCCCCACCAACTCCAAGTGCCCTAACAGCCACGGACTAGATCAGATGGAAGGAAAACGGGTCTCAGGAAGGGAACAGATGCGCCAGAGAGGCGAAGTTGGGGAACGATCTCGGTTCTCAACATGGACAGGGTCCCAGGAAGCTCTCCCTTTGCTGAGCAAAATGCTGCCACCTACTCCCCCAAGCTCTGCTTCCATTTTGCAGATGGAAGAACAGAAGCCCAGGCGCAGAGGCGGCTTGGCCCCGGGAGCTGGGAAGAGGGGGGCCCAGGACCCTCGTCTCAGAGGCTGCCCCTGCGCCTGACCCAGCAGCCACTAGCGAGTGGACTCAAAATGCAGAGTGGCTGCCAGGCTGGGAGGTGCAAGCGGGAGCCCCGTGTCCTAGGGGAGCTCAAACGGCCTTGGCTACCTTGAGCTGATATTCATCTGCCCAGAAAGGCTTCCGCTCTGGCCAGCAGAGCCTCCGTGTTTCCAGGCCAGAAGGGGGGGGGCAGGAATGGGAAGAAGGACCTGCCACCACCTCCACCCGAGGCTCCTGCAGCTGGAGAGATTGCTGCCCAGAGAGGAGGGGGGACGGGTGTCTGGTCCCACTCTGCCCGGCCTGTCAGTGTCCCTAACTGCACAAGGAGGGAAGGGTTCAGACGAGGTTTCTGGGCTACCTCAATTTCATCCAACCCAAGGAATGCGCAGGAAAAAAGTCCTGGGAGCCTGGCCTTCCTCACCTCACCTGGTTTTCAGACTACCGCCCTCAGGGGCTTCTCAGGGGAGGAGGAGAGGCCTTAATTAGCCCTAAAAATGCTTGGGCAGAGGCAGAGGCTCCTGAGTTCCCAGATGGAGACAGCCCTGCAAAGGGCTTCTGAACAGGGGGTCCGGGACAGAGGGAAAGGGCCAGGGGCGCAGCTTGAACGAGGCATGGCAGAGAAGGCAGCTGGCTCTCCTAGGAGCCTGGCCTCGTACCAGGTGCTTGGGACGCATTCTCATTTATCCCACACCACCTGGGAGGTGGAGAGGAGGAAATTCTTGCACAGAAGGCTCCAGTGATGTCCCCAAGGTCACACAGCTGGTAAGTTCTTCAGCCTGGACTCGAGCTCTGGCATCAAAGACTACAGGCCTGTGCTGTCCACGAGGGTGGCCCTGGCCACTGAGTCCCTGAAACGCGCCAGTCCCAACTGGCGTGTGCTGGACATGTAAAACACACTGGATTTTGAGGACTCAGTAGGAAAAAGAAGGCAAAATAGCCCTGTAATAATTTTCCTACGGGTTTTATGTTGAAATGAAAATACAAAGGATATATGGAGTTTTTAAAAAAGGAATGAACTTCACTTGTTTCTTTTTACCTTCTTAATGTGGCCACTAGAAGATTTTAAATTACATATGTGGCTCGTATTCTATTCTTCTGGGACAGAGCTGGTGTAGACCATGAAGACAGAAATGTACGGATGGGTTGAAGGGAGGTGAGTGAGGACCTGCCCCATTCTATGTTGGGGGCGTGGGGGTCTCAGAGGCCAGGCAGGGCGGGACATGGAAGGTGGCTAAGCAGCGCCCCCGCCTCTGTCCCCTCCGGGCCAGCCAGCAGCAAGTCCTAAGGTGGACTTAGGCCTGGGAGGACCATACCCCTCCCCCCAGACACATCAAGCCATAGTGGTTGTCACAGAGACAGTAAACATTCCTAAAAACTGACCTTGGGGGGGGGGGGGGGCGGGGAGGAGTCTACCATAAAGAGAGAGAGATGGAGCCAGGCTTATCCGGAGAGGAAATGTGTGCCTGTTGTGTGTTGGGGGCGGGGCTGGGACAGGGAGGGATGTACGCCCAGGCGGCTGTTTGCACAGGGGTTTCCTATTGCCCCCCTCCCCTCTTAGCCCCCGCTGCCCGCCCCCTTACCAATTTGCAGGAAAGTTCCTATCTTGTTCCCCCATTCGGACGTTCTGACTCTGGCACCCAAGTAGGGGTGGGGCAGGTAAGCACCAGGCTGCCCTGATCCCACTCCCCCTACCCCTCCAGCCCCAGGCAGAGTCAGTTCCCCGTCAGAGGGGGTGATCTGGGGCCGGAAAAAACAAGTTGGAAAGTGTTACGGTGCCAGAAGCACTACCATTCATTCCCTAGCTGAGAGAGGGTGGGGAAACCTCTTCCCAGGGAGACGCTTACTGGGAGAGCCAATGCCAGCTTTGTCATCCACTCTCTGTGTCCTCTAGGACAAGGGCCTGACGTGGGCTTTGGTTTCCCCAGGAGCATATGGGTGACTATTTTGCACTGAATGCGGGTCCCCAGTGTCCTCTGACTTCTCCCCACAGGGTGGCACCTAAGCTTCCATTCCCAGGCAGCACGGCACACATGCGTGCACAGCAGGGACCGCTGTGCCTGGGTGGTGCTCAGTGTTCCTGCTCCCCAGGCCAAAGGAAGGTTCTCTTGGGGATGACCCAGAGCACCAGAAACAGGTGGCCCTGGTGTCCTCTTCCAATGCCCAGTGGAGGGCAGAGCCAAGGGCCTTTGAAGCCAGGGGAAGAGGGGAGCAGCAGCAGCCTCTGCTCTCCCAGCAGAGTTCTCCCCTTCCATTTGACACAAAACCCCATTTGACAGACAGGGAGACTGAGGCCCAGAGAAGGAAACCCCAGTGGCGTGCGGGAGCTGGCCACCCAGATGGTCATTATGCCAGGAGTCTCCTCTATCAGTCGCCACAAAGTTCTTGAAAGTCTGTCCAAAATTTCTCCGGCTGTTTTTTGTTTTGTTTTTTGTTTTGGGTAGCTCCAGATTTTGCTAAACTGAGGTCAGGGTAGGCAGATTCTGGGCCAGCATACCAGGTACTCAGTCATGTCTCACCTCCCACAGGGAGCCCCCTCCTATGCCAGCCTGGCCAGAGTCCTTTTCTCTCAAGGCTGCACCATTTCTACCCAGGGACAGCTCAACCTAGGGCAAGTCACTATCCCCAGATCCCTGAGAAGGGAGGGAGGAGGGTGAGCAGACCAGAATCCCAGATCCCACCCATTCTCAAAGGGCCCAGGGATCCACGACCTCACAAACGGGGAAACAGACCTACACCCTAGCTGAGATTAGCCCAAGGTCACAGCACCCAATCATATTATGGTCAAATCTAGGGCTAGAACCCGGTTGTTCTGTCCACCCCGGCCCCATCCCCAAGGCTGGTTCCCAGAGATGCTCAGAGAGGATGAAGTCGCCCCTCTCTAGTCCCAGTGGCCTGCGCCTTGCCCCAGGCCCTGAGCTCCATGGAGCAGGGGGGAGGCGTCTTCAGGCCTCTAGCCAGGGCCAGCTGCAAACCGCATCCTGGGTCCCCAGGCGCCGCGGACCCGCCCCGCCCCTCCCTCGGCTCCCCGCAGCCGGGAGCCTTTGTCAGCCACGCGCTCACACGCTCACACACAGATCCGCGCTGCCACGCGCGCACACACTCGGTCTCCCTGGCGCACACCCGCAAGGGGCGCGCGTACTCGTCGCACGCACGCCGGGGGTTGGAGGCGGCCGAGAAAGGAAGGAACTGCTCGGCCACCGACCGACAGACGGCCCGGACTGGGGGAGGGGAGAAGAGGCCCGGGAACCTGAGGCTGGGGTGGGAGGGGGTGTGGAAGCAAGAACACAGCGAGACGCAGAGGAGACTCTGCCGAAGAGGACAACGGATGGGACGTCAAGGGCTGGGTTCCTCCGCGGGTGGGGGTCCCCCAGTCCCTGACCCTAAGGGCTGGTGGGGGGGGGGGGGGTCTCTGGCTTGGACATATGGAGTACGGGAGCATCAGCTCCCCAGTTGGTGCCCGAGCAGATGGTCCCTTAGGGACCCCACGTAGGGCTTGGATATAGGAGGCCTGGGACCAAAGGCTCCCCGGGGTACCTCGAATCGGGGGTCCTGCCCCTCGGGTTGGGTGGGGCACTCGCTCACCTGCCACGGTGTACCTGTCCAGGTAGTTGAGCACGTTGCCCAAGCTGAGGATGGCGGCGGCTGCCCCCCGCCCGCGGCCCAAGCTGGCCGGTTTGGGCTGCTGCGCGCCGGGGCCCTTAGCAGCAGCAGCACAGCCGGGGGTGCCGGGGTGCCCGGGTGGGGCCCTCCTCACGCTGCCGGACAACGTCTGCACCTCGTCGTCAGCGGTCGTGACTCCAGCGCCGCCCGCGCCCTGCGCCCCGCAGCAGCCGCCTCCACCAACCCCTCGTTGCGCCCCCCGGCGCCGGCGCCGCCGCTCCGCGTCCGCCTCCTCCTCCTCCGCGCCGCCCGCCGCCACCGAGGCGCATTCCAGGCACATCATGCCGGCCGGGATCGGGGCGGCGGGGGGCGCGGGGGGCCCGGGCCCCAGGTCGGGCCCGCTCAGGGCGCGCGTGAGCCGCGGAGCCGCCGCTGCACCATACCGGCCGGGCCCCGTCGGCTCCTGCGCTCCGGCCCAGGCTGCGGCGCCGCCACCGCTCAGCCCGCTGCGCCGCTGTCGCCGCGGCAGCTCTGACAGCTGCGCCCCGCCCCGCCCACCAGCCCCGCGCCCAATCGGCTCCGCGCTCCGGCCCCAGCCCCACCCCGCACGTGCTGCCCGGGAGGGGTGGGGGGCGGGCCGCAGCGCCCCTCCCGCCCGACGGGGGCGCAGTCCAGCCGGAGTCGCTGGGCCGCCGAGGCCCGCGAGGACCCGGAGGGGGTTTGCGCGAAGCTCCAGAGCCGGGAGTGGGGTTATGGCAGCAGGCCTCCCCAGCACCTGCTCAATGCCCTCCACCCAACCCTGCCCACGGGGTGGGCTCCCGGCGGAGGCTCTGGAAGACTGCAGGGGGCTCCGGCCCAGGGCATTTGGACATCGTGGAGAGAGGCCCTGAGACAGAGGCGCCTGTTGGAGAGCCCGTGGCCGTTCCCACAGCTGCCCACCTGCTCTAGTTCAATCGGTTCAGGG
The DNA here is from genome assembly GCF_030445035.2 of Dasypus novemcinctus. Taxonomy (NCBI): domain Eukaryota; kingdom Metazoa; phylum Chordata; class Mammalia; order Cingulata; family Dasypodidae; genus Dasypus; species Dasypus novemcinctus. Next base: position 28,176,236 of record NC_080693.1, read on the forward strand.
AGGGCAGCATAAGAACCAAGAAGCATGGAAGGGGGGTGCTTGGCCCAGGACCCAGGTCTCCCAGGTCTCTGCGAGGCCCAGAAGGCTTGATTGCCCACCTGCCCACTGAAGCCTGCCCCAGCCCCAGTCCCTCCCCTTGGGCCCAATCCTGCGCACACCCAGGCCCTGCCCTTGCCCCACAGAGACAGCTCCTGGCCGGGAAAACCCACCAAGCAGAGGGCATTAGGAAAGGGCCTCCCCGCCTTAGGGTACCATACCCCCAAGCTTCAGACATCCAGCTGTGTGTTAGGAACGGGGCAAAGTCCCAAGTGGAAGACAAGAGCCGAATCCTAGCCCTGCTCTGCCCCCATGTGCCGCATGGCCCTGGGCGAGACCCAGGCCCTCTCTGGGTCTCAGTTTCTCCACCTGGGAGTAGCTAGAAGGGTGGGCTTCACACTGTCTGGAAGTCTATGAGCACTCCCATGCAGCCCCCACCCCCTTATGTGGCGGGGGGTATTGGGGAGAAGGAGTCCTACCTGCCGTAGAAAGTGAGTGGGGAGCTTCTGTGTTCAGGCCACCATTGACACCCTGGCCCATCTCAGAGGAGCCGTGGCTCCATAAAGACCCCCCACCAGCCCTCCCCCTCATCCATCTGGGGGCTTTGAAAGGAAAAGCTTGTGAAAATGAAGCTCAGGGGACAGAACGTTAGACCTGACCGAGATCCTGGAGTCGAAGTTCACCGACAGGCCTCAGGGCACGGACATGACCTCACCATGGACCTGCAGCCAGTCAGTGGCAGGGCTGCGGCTGACAGCGTCAGCTCAGGCTGGCAGCTCAGCTCCCACTGCACACTGCTCCTGGGCCCCACAGCCCCGGCAGGTGCATTACGAGAAGGTGTGGGCCACAGCGCGTCACTGCGCAGCCGATGGTGCCACAGTACAAGCCCCCCGCCCGCCCCGGCAGAGTTCATCCCCAAGCTGGTGTTTCTTGGCGCCTTCAAAGTGTATTTTAAATTCTGCAAAGTGACTAAAAATATGCTTCAGCATGTTGGATATGAATGACTGTGACTCCGGGAGAGTTAGGAAAACAGTTCATTCGGAAAGTTGCCTTGCTGCCTCTTCCCAGCTTGCGTCTGCAAAGCCGGATGGGGGAAGTTCCACAGGGTGGCCTGGGATGGCAGGTGAGCCCAGCAAGGGTAGACCTAGCAGCTTCCCAGGGCTGGGGCTGGGCCCCAGCAGTGGCCCTCATGCCTGTGGGATGTGTCAGCTGGAGGATGAGGTCCAGCTGTGGGATGCTGCCGAGCCGTGGTGATTTCCGCAGCTGTGAGGGAGGCGTGCGCGCGGTGTAAGGCCGATCCCTGCCCACCAGAACGCTTCATGCTTTCACCCACATCCCTGACACCAGAACGCCTCATGCTTACACCCACATCCCTGCCCAGGGCATACCGTGGCCCTCGTTTTCCACCGCTGAGTAAGCCCTGGAGCAAAGGAAAAGTTTGGAACCTTTCTCCTCTGGGGGACCTGTAAGCTGCTACCACGTGAGCCAGCCACTCCTCTGTGTGGTTTTGCTGGGGTTTTAACTCAAGGGGCCACCAACAGCAGGCCCATGGGACAATAAGCCCTTCTGGGCTATGAGGGCCTGCGCAAATCACAGTGGCCTTCGGAGAGCTTCTGCCAGTATTCGGGGACCATCAGCTAGTAGGAGTTGTAGGGTTCTTATTTCTATTGCATTTCACAGGTAAAAGACACTGAGGCCTGAGGGCACACTTTGTGTGAAGGAGCCTGGGCTAAACCCAGCTATGTCTACCTCCTAATTCAGTGCTTCTTTTACTGCCCTATAATGCTGTTCTTAGTAATGAGAGGCTGAACTCAACAGCGGCTAATGGGCCTCCCAGTTTGGGTATTCATTCATTATGTCTAGACCATAATTTCAAAAAAGTGGGGCACAGGATGCTAACTAGCTATTATTCCAAGGGCAAGTATATTTGAGAAATGGTGAGGTAAACACAGAGAAGTAGTTTTTCTTATTGAAGAACTTTTCAGAGCCTTTAATATGAGAGTGTGTACTGTGAATGTCTCAGAGGGAGATATAGGCTACCATGTTCCCATGTGTATTTGACCATAGAACATCTTACCTTGCAAGACTAGAGCCCTGAAGAACACACTGAGAAACAAGGACCTAGAATGGAATAGCTCCTCCAAGGCCAGTACGTGGGAGCTCAGTCCAGCTCCCCTCTGCCCATGCCCCTATACGGAGTGTCTCCAAGGCTCGGCATCCCTTCTTACTTGGCACACTCTCCATAGGCAGCCTCTCACCCATGCCTGGGCTTTCAACCATCATCCATGTGCTCATGACACCCCAACCTCCATGCTCATGATGCCACAATATCTGTCTATAGACCTGGCCTCACTTCCAGCACCAGATCCATATGTCCAACAGCCTTTTCATAATGGTCCCTAGACATCCCACAGGTACCTTAAGCATGGAACATCCAAAGGAGCTCCTTCTCCCTCAACTCCACATCTAGGGCCTGTCATTTTCTTCTCCTTAATGCCTCTCCATCTCTCACCTGACCTTGTAAAGCTCAATGTGACCTGCCCCAGAAATCTTCCTCCAGTCTTTTCTCCATATTGCCTGCCAGTGAGATTTTCTAAATCACACACACGATTCCATCACTATCTTGCTCAAAACCTTTCCACAGCTCCGACTGCCAACAGGATTAAAAAAACATCTAAGTTCCCTAACATGACCTCCAAGACGTTTCATGATCCATGCCAGTCTCTAGCCTCAGATTCTGCTGCTTTTCTCTTAAAATTACATTCCCATCACACTGAACACGGAGCTCCCTGAACTCATTCACAGTTATTATACTTCTTGGAGCCTGGGAAGCAGCAGGAATTGGGGGCACTTGTCTCTAGTCCCTGCCCTCCGCTCAATAGGAAAGCCCTTGTCCTCCTAACCCAACGATGATTCAGGACCATGGAGAGCGTCGTATTGCCAACCTGCCCAGGCACACCCCAGCCCCTTACCCTGACCATTTGCTAATGCTCTTCCTATGCTGTCTAGCCAGCTCCCTCCTCCCACTTGTAGTCCTTGAGAAACCCAGCACAGACATGACTTCTTCCAGGAAGCCTTCCCTGACCCACCTGGACAGTCATTTCCTCCTCTAGGCTACTTGAGTAACTTACACCAAACTCATTATGCTGATTATGTTTGTGCATGAGTCCACCCCCAAGGCTGCTTGAGTAACTTGTGCATCCCTCCATCACGCAAAACTCATTATGCTGATGATGTTTGTGCGTGAGTCCACCCCCACCCTACAACAGACCGTGAACCTTGAGGGCCCATACCCAGTCTGATTCAGTCCAGAGGAGGCGCTCAGAGAATGTTTGTTGATTGAATGAGTAAATGACATTTAGTAGGTGCCCAGGAAATACGTGTTGATTTGCATCAAGTATCTGTTGCCTTGAGTGACTCACAACCAACCAGATTCCTCTCCTGGCCTGTCTGGAAAAGGCATTTTCTCCCTAACTGATTCTACCCACCATCAGCCTCCACCTGCCATTTGCCGACACCCTTCGATTAGCCTTCCCTGCAGGTCACCACCCACGGCTGGAGAGAAGGCACCACCTCTCTGCTCCTGCTGTTGCCACGCTGGGTACTTGCTGGAGGTTCCCCAGCCCCAAGCCTGGGTCTGCCTCATGAGCTGCTCAGAACACTTCGTTTCTGCCTCTCTCTCCTGCTCAGAACAGATGGCTCTGGGTCCCTACTAATACAGAAGTTCCTGTTCTGTCATTTGAACATTTTTAACACTTTTTAAATTATATCAGGCTCAGTCTCCTTTGCCAATGGACTTGGACTATCAGAATTGAAAAACCCTTTAGGGAACATTGAGCCCAGGCCTTCCCTGACCCATGGACAGCTGCATCTTAGAGAGGGGCAGTAGCCTGCCCAACATCACTGTAGCGTACACTTGTCACTTGTTTTTTTCTCTTTTTTCCATTTTTGTTTTATTTTGACAATGAGAATCCATTCCTCTTCCTAACAGCACCCTAGTTTCCTGGGTTAAACAGAGCCATAAATCAAGGCCTGGGCATAAGGATCCAAGCTAGCCCAACTGGACTCTTTTGCCCAGGACTTTAAATCTTGATTTGAGCGACAATAGAGTAGGGGAAATGTCTGAAACTCTGATGAAGGACCCAAGATTAAATAGCCCAGGAGCCCTGGCTCCTCAGTCTCCAAACTTTCCATCAATTCTGTGAACTCCTGACATACTTTCAAGTCCGTTTCCTGCTTAAGATAGTTTCTGTTGCATATAGTGCTATGACCCTAACCGAAATAGTCAGACAGAGGCAGCACAAGCAGTCATGCCACCTACCTGGCTGACTCTTCATCGGTTTGGGGATAAAGTCTGACTCCATCCACCTCTGGCTGCCTTATGCCAGCTCTGTCCTTAGATGCTGCATTAGAGCAAACGGCCTCCTGGGGCCATCCCGGCTGGGAGGCCAAGTCAAGTGCTTCAGGGAATCAAACAGGCAGACTGGTATCTGGTGTTGCAGGAAAACTAGCCAAGTTTGGGGTGGCCATCTGGATGTGCATGCTCAATCCCCCAAGGCGGAGGTCAAAGTTGAAGGAGAGCTTGTCTCAATACCCTATCAACATACCGTGGTAGATGGAGTTATGTTACCCCAACAAACACAGTTTTAATCCACATTCCTGTGGGCATGAGCCTATTGTAAAGAGAACCTTTTGAAGATATTATTTTTAGGTAAGGCATGGCAAATGGAGTCAAGGTGGCCTTTAATGTGGATTACTAAAGGCCTGACAATGAGAAAGCCACGGGGAGGAGCCAGAGCCAGAAGCTGGCAGAAACCAGAAGAGCGGACATGGCCTTGTGACATGAGGCAGAGCTGCCAGCCAAGGGACCCCAGACTGCGTCAGTACACTCCAGAACGGGAAGAGCAAGCCCTCCAGCCCCCCAGCCTGTAAGGCAGTCAATTCCGTGGTTCTAGACAGCCCCGTGTGTGGTATTTGTAAGAGCAGCTCAGGCAAACTACAGCACACTCCTACGTACGCTCACCCCCCCGGAGATGAGCCCACGCACTCTGACGGACACACCTGTGTGCCAGGGGACACCTGGGAGCCGGGAGGCAGCGTGCGTCTGAGAAGAGTGATTAACACAGACCCAACAGGTCAGGCTTGAGGACTTTGTCCCACTGAGCAGGGGTTTCCCCCATGGACATTCTCAACAAATAAGTCTGGAGTATTAATGACTAGAATTACCCAAGAGGAGCCCCACCCTTTCTGTTTTGTTTTGTTTCAGTTTGCAGACTCCTCCACTCCAGCCTGAGTGATCAGGCCTCCCCGGGCTCTCACAGAGCGCCTCTTGTGACCTCAGCCCACCGCGCCTGGCCCCAGTAAGGCAGGAGGTGGGAGCTGAGCACAGCCTGGGTCTGCTGCAAAGGAAATGCTGGTCTCTGTCCGCCCAGGGACCCCCAGCCCTGGAGCCTCCGCCTTGCTCCAACTCCTTTGAATGATAACAGCCTATACATTCCTGGCCCGACGTCTTGTCTAGCTCAGTCCTGGGAAGCAGCACCCACCCCGCTCAGCAATCCAAACACCACCAGGCACTTACACCCGAAGGAACCACCCTGGATTATGGGGTTAAACTGGATCAGTCCCTTTCTTTGTCCAGGGTGCCTCCTTCAGCAGGAGCTCCGCTGGCCCAGTGGAGCTTCTCCACGTACCGCCTTGGGCTATGAGGCCCGAGGGCAGGGGTGGAGTCTGACTCACTACCTGCCACCAGGGTGGGTACCAGGTGATACCAATACATGTTTGTGGCATTGACGTGAATGAGGTTTCTGATTTTCCTTCCCAGCTGGTGGATGCTGGAGAGCGGTGGGGTGGCTGATGTTCTGAATCTGGGAAAGCCCATTTCCTGCTGCACCCCCTGGGAGCTGAGCCTCCCAGAGGCCCTCCTAGGCTTGCCAGGGGAACAGTTCAGAGCCTGGACCTGGGCTTCTGTGGGCCTAGGCCCCACCTGTGAGAACCACGTGAGGCCTGGGCTGGGAAAGCCACATCCAGCACACTTCTATAGAGCGGGGGAGGCAGGAAGTGGCCCAAGTCACACAGCCAGTGAATGCCAAGGGGAACCAGACTGGCTACCTCCTTCTCAGGAACAAGCAAATATCCTCACGGAGCCTCTTCCTTGCAACGACAGGGGCAGCCCAGTTCATGAGCTTCTAAGTGTCCAGTGGTGGGCCCAGAGGCTGGTCAGCCTGGTGGTATGCGTCCAACCTGGGCTGAGACTGGGGAGTGGGGCCAGCGTGGGCTGAGCTGGAAAGCCCAGCTCCTGGAGCCTGTCGCATCCCACGGTACAACCCCAGGAGGCAGAGATTGAGCAAGCCAAGGTCAGGAGGTGCCCATGAGGCTGGTTGCTGCTCCTCCCACAGCTGTTGGGAGTCGAGCACAGCCTGGCACGGCGAAGGTGGCGATCAGCAAGTGAGCAAGTGATCTCCTGGCCGGGCACCAGGGGAGGGGGAGAGACGCTCGTGCTCCTGGGGGAGGGAACATGCCTTCCCGCTGCCTGGAAGCTGGTGATCTCCCGCGGGCCCTGCTGAGCCCAGCTGCTCTGAACCCAGTGGCAAGCAAGGGTCCTACAGAGCCAGCCCTCCCCACTCGCTGTGCTGGGGAGCAGTGGGGAGCAGAGCGTGGGCGGAGCACAGCTGGGAGGGCGAACAGCCATGTGAGCGCCTCGGCGTGGTGCTGTGGGCAGCAGCCCGCGAAGGCGCAGGCTCGGGAGCTCCTGGGGTGGTTCCACGGAACGTGCAGCTTCAGAGCGGAACTCCATCTCCAAGACCACTCGTTCAGCCCCCACCTTTTTTTCCAAGGGCGAATTCACTCAGACGGGTGTCTGGGCCAGTGAGTCTGACCAATGCATGTGCTGGAAGGCCCAGTGGTGGGGGCGCCTAGAGACCCGTGCCGAGAAGCCCCCTCTGTTTCCCCACTTCAGGGGCAGCATGCATCCACGGCCTGGACTGCCCACCCTCCCTCTCCCCTTCCCCTCCCAGCAGAGGCACCATGAGGCCATCAAGGATATGGTGTCTGAAGACCTGAAATCCATGGGTTTGTACTGACCACACTTTAATTGGGGCCCTTCGGCAGCCAGGCTGAGGACCCCTGACTGGAGCAGCCTGGTGCTGGGTGCGGGCACAGACCCAGGCCTCCCGCAGAGGGTGCTGACAGCTCAATTCCCAGCCTGGCTGCCCGGCCCTGCCAGCTCTCTAGCTGGGAGTGAAGAAGTGGCAGGTGCAGCTCAGCCGGGGTCCCTGAGCCACAGCCAAAGGTCGGCAGAGGCGCTGCTACCGTCGAGGCCAACTGGGGGCTGTCGGCAGGGTGGGTGGGGCCTCCTTGCTGCTGGGCAGGGGTCTCAGGGGTCCTGGGTGGAGGCACCGGTGCCAGAAAGCAAGTTATGACTCTCTGCATCCTTGTGGTCCAGGGTCCCTGTGGGGAGAAAGCAGCTCGTGCAACCCCGAAGGAGGCAGGCAAGGTTTGGGGACCAGGAATCCTCCAGGCTCTGCTTGCACGATAAACTGTGACTCCCACCGACCCCTTCCCATGACCTTCACCATTACCACCGTCGTCTTAGCATCATCCTCTTTCTCCTGGGTCATCCCAGAGCCTCCGATGGCTGCTCTGCTTCAGCTCAAACCCCTACAGCCTTTACTCTACACAGAACCAGAGTGATGCTCTTACAGCGTAAACCTGACTCCACTGGAAACCCCACAGCAGCTCCCATTGCCCCCAGGGCCCTCGCGGTCCAGCCCTGTTACTGCTCTGCCCTCATCCCATAGGGCTCCCCTCCCTCGCTCCTCCTCCAGCCACGATGGCCTCCTTACCACGGCCCAAGCGCATCAGGCACACCCCGCCCCAGGGCCTTTGCATCAGCTGTGCCCTCTGCCAGGTCAAGGCGCGGCTCCCTCCCTCACCTCCTCCCAGGCTTGGCTCCGATGGACTTGCTCCAGACGCCTGGACCTGCGCCTGGTCTCTCTCCAGGTGCAGCGCCGTGAGCAGGAAGCAGCCACCACCCAGCGCGATGGCGAAGACACAGCACAGGAAGCTCTGCTGCAGGCTGAGGAAGCGCTGCAGGTAGGAGTTGGGGCGGCCGGCCCGCAGGGTGCTGGCGATCTGCAGAGGAGGGAGGCTGGGTCTGCCCGGCCCACCAGGCTGGTTCCCGGGCCTTAGCACCTGCGGTTCCTCCCCCAGACCGCCCTCTTCCCCCTCCCCCCACTCAGGCCCGCCGGGGGCCCAGCGAGCCCCCTCCCCAGCCTTACGAGTCCCGTGAGGTAGGGGCTGCCGGCGTCTCCCAGGACATGGCCCAAGGTGATCTGGAGCGCCTCGGCCGTCCCCCGGCGCCTGGGCACCACCACAGACTGCAAAACACGGGAGCAGCTGGGAAGCTCCCCACGCAAGCGCAGAGGGCGCCCGCCGCACCCACCTCCTGGCCCCCGCTTGAAAGGTGGCAGGGTGGCCGGTGAGTGGGGTGGGAAGGAGCCCCTGACCCCCACTGCCTCAAGTCCCCCGTGGAGAGCATCAGCCCCGTGGCTCAGGAAGGCTCCCCGTGCCCAGGATGCGGGTGCCAAGGCCCCCGTTCGGGGCAGCCCCTCTTGAGTTTTGCTCTCCAGCTGGGATGGGAAGAGCTTGGCTGTGACAGGAGTGACGGGGCTGGGGTGGCCAGCTCAGGGCCCAGGGGGTGCAGGCTGGCGGGCGGGAGTGGGGCATAGCCGGGGGCGGCGGGGGCAGGTGGGGGGCCAGGGTGGGATGGAGAGCCCTTCTCTTGTGCAGTTGGAGCCTGGGGGGGGGCGGAGACCAAAGGCAGCCAGTCTGGAGAGGCCCCACAGCTCCGTACTTTGAAGGGCGGGTTACCTGGGAGGCGGCGGAGCTGGAGGGTAAGAACCTGAATTCTGGAGGCAGGCTGTTCTGGGTTCCAATCCCAGGTCCCCACTCACGAGCTGTGTGACTCGCTTCACCTCTCCGTGCCTCTCCTCATCCCCAGATGGGGACACTAACACAGCCTACCTCCAGCATTAGGTTAAATCTCATCATTAATCTGGTACCCAGAGGCTTTGAAAGGACCTCAGGCCAAAATACACCCTGTGACTCGGGGAGGTGGAACACTCCTGGGCACGTGAACGGGCTGCTCCTTCTGCCCAGCATGCCTTCCCCTCTCTGGCAGCTGGAATACCCCCTTTGTCCTTCGGGGCTTAGCTTTGGAGTCACCTCCTCCATGAAGCCTTCCCAGATCTCATGTGCACTCCCCAAGTGAGCACCTGTTGCCCAGGACTGGGAGAGCTCCTTTCTTTGTCTGCTTTCTCTTGCCCCAACACTCTCCAGGTAGCTCCTCAAAGGCCACGCCCTCGTCTAATTCCTCTTGGGGTCCCTGGGATCCGTGGGAGAACAGGCACAGAGGGGACTAGCTAAAAGTTGCCAACCAAATAAGTCACTCGTCCCTGGAGCAACCCCTGCCAGAACCCGCGGCTGCAGCAGGGAGCAGGAGGAGAGCGGCGAGGGGCGAGGAGGGGAAGGGGCTCAAGCTGAGGCCACAGGGTCCCGATGGGGAAGCCACAGCCAGAGCCCGTACCCAAGGCCTGATGATAATTGCTGGCATTTATTGAGTGCTTCCTGTATGCATTTTATATATCACCTCGAACCACCCACGAGGGAGGGACAATCACTATCCTTGCTTTATGGATGAGGAACCTGAGGGCACAAGCAGGTCAGGTGACTCGCCCACGTTGCCCAATCCGGAAATGGCAGGGCTGAGATTTGACCCAAACCTGTTTCCTCCAGGGCCTGGGCTTTTGACCACTCCACTGTCTCGGGCAAGGAAGCGCCTTCTCGGCGGCGTTTATGTGCTCATTATAGAACACTGGGGAAATGGAGAGAAGTCGAGGCTCAAGCACAGAGGTGGGGGAGGGCACCTCAGACAGGGGGTCGGTGCCCAGAGACTGGGGCTGCAGGAGGCCGGGTGAGAGGGGGCCTGGGGGTGGGCGGGAGGCCTGCGGGGTGCTGGCGGGCCAGGGCAGGCCTGAGTCACCCGCCCCTGAGCTGGCCGCTGCCCAGGCAGTGAGAGGAGCCTCCCGCCAGCCCCGGGACCTGCCCACAGGCCTGAAAGGAACTGGCCGCAGCTCTGCCCCTCTGCGAGTGCAAACTTCTCAGCACCTAACTCTGTGACGGCTCACGGGTGGCTGTGGAGAGAGCGCAGGACTACCAGAGGATGGCCCCCGCAGGTCCGCAGGGGTCCGTGCCGGGAGCCAGGCCTCCTTGGACCCCGGGAGCCCCTTCCTCCCCCAGGAGCCCACCCCACTGCGCGCAGACCAGCCCCTGCTGCCCCCAACATGCTCCAGCACCCACTGCCTCTACTCAGCCAGGGGGGCCGAGGCTGGGCCGCAGCGGCAGCTAGAGAGCCCACAGGGTAATTTTAGAAGTGAGAGGCTTCTGGGTTCCCAAAACCCCAGGCTCGCCCTCTTCTGAAATAAAAACACCTCTGTTTTTGGCTCTCCCTTCTTAGAAGAGCTGTTCCCTTTATAGCCCGAGGCCAAGCCAACTCCAACCACCAGGTGCAGGCTCCCTGCAGCCTGCCTCCTCCTTCCCCGCTCAGCCCTCAACCCCGGACACCCCTGGGTGGGTGACCCAGACGAGTGAGCAGACGGCACCCTGGGGGGTGGAAGGCTACGCCTCGAGGCGTGTGGCAGAGGAGCAGCGGGGTGCCGGCCCTGCAGGGGGGCTGCTGCCTGCGGGCTGGGAGAGGAGCCAGTGCCTGGAGTCCGCAATCCAGAGCACAGACCCGAGGAGGGCGCGTGCTGTCCCCTGGCTCTGCTCGCTCTGCTGGAGGGTGGGCTGGGCTGGCGCCGGGCCACCCCGGGGGCTGGACAGAAAGACAGGAGGTGGGGCTGGAGCTGGAGGCCCCTTGGGAGTCTGGGGAGGCCGGGAGCTCAGTCTGGGGAGAAGCAGGCTTGAGAGACGCCATCTCAAAGTTGTAGGGGCCAGAATGGTGGGACTCGGTGCTGGCCCCGGGGAAGGCGAGGTGGGAGTCGGGGCTGCCAGAGGCGGCAGGTCTTGGCTGTGCCTGAACTTCCAGGAGGCAGGGGTTGCCTGGGACAAAGGGGGTGAGCTCCCCGTCAGAGGAGTATGGGAGTCAGGGCAAGACTGTGCTAGTCAAGATTTTGCAACCGATTGATGGACTGGGAAGCTGGCTGGGCTAGAGCAGTGTTTCTCAAAGTGTGCTCTGAGGAACCCCGTTATCAGAATCCCTTGGGAAGTTAATGGACTAGACTCCAACACGGGCCCACTGGGGTAGACTGAGGACAGAGGCCCCGGAACCTGCATTTGTACCCAGCACCCCCCAACCCCAGATGATCCTTCTGCACAGTGAAGTCTGAGTACCACTGGCCTGGAGAGCCCCTGAGGGCCCCCTCCCCGGACAGAATCTGGATTCTCCAACTTGTAGACAAGTGGACCAAATTCAGCAGTGTTCCGAAGGCAGGGCTGACCCCTCAGGAATAACCAAGCGGATTCTACCAACTGAAGAGGCCCAGAGAGCTCAAGTCACTTGGCCAGGGTCACACAGCCAGTGAGCGGCAGGGCTGGGATTTGACGTAGGAGGTCTGCTCCGGAGGCTCAGCTCTTGGGCAGCGCTGCCCTCTCACTCTCGGACCCTACCCACAGGCTCCCGATTTCCCAGAGACCTGCAGTCTCTCCACCCCAGCTTTCCCATCAGCCCCTCTTGGCTTCCTTTCCAGCCCAGAGTTGTTCATCTCAACCTCCCCCTGCCCTCAGCTCCCTGCTCCCCCTGCACTCCCGCCCCCACCGCCTCCTCGCCCCTCAGGCCCCTGCCCCAGGAGAAGCTCATCCCCGCCCTCGAGGAGCAAGTGCAGGCAGCGATGAGACCTCCTCCACTTCCTCCACTCACCTCCTTCCCTGCACGCCCCCTGCCCCGACACCTGTCCCTGCCCTGCCTCGGTGCTAAGGCTCCTGACCTCCAGCCCCCCCACCCCGTCTGCCCTCCCCGGCACCCCCTCTCCATTCTCTATCCCCTGCCGATCCTCAAGCCTCCCTCCTCTCCACCAGCTCCCCCACCCCCGCCCTGGAGGCTCACTCTCGCCTCACCCCTTGAAAAGTAACACCAGCTTCCCATGATCCTCTGCCAACTCCAGCTCCTACCTTCTCTCCCACAACTTCTCAACACAGCTTCCTGGAGCTTTTGCCCACGCCCCGGGTCCTCCTTGGCCCGCTCCCCTCTCGCCCTGGTCCCACCTGGCATCTGCCCCTCCACCCCACACAATCCAGCCCTCGCCTGCATTTTTGGCCACCACTCCCTTTGTTTGCTTGGAAAACAGCAACACGGGGGTACTGCAAAGCTTGGTCTAGCTCTGGTTGCCAACGTTTAGAGGCGACCTGTGCCCAAGGGTCTTCAGGACGACGGGAAGGCAGAGCCAAGGAAGCCTGCCTGGGGTGGGGGGTGGACCTTGCTAAGGTTTGGGGGTGGAGGCCACGGTCAGGGAGGCAGCACGGGGAGCCCATGCTCCCCTGGACCGAGCCTGGCCCCCCTCCCTGGGCGGCTCCAGCCAGCTCCCCAGCCGAGCCAGCAGGGCCCCTCCCCTGCCTCGGCCATGCACCCCACCCCCTCGCACACTTCCCTTTAGCTCTCTCAGGTTAATCATTCCTGCAAACACAGACACTGGGGGACCCACACGCAGGCTTCACATATCTGTGGAGCTGTCATGTGGAAAAGGCAGCGGCGCGGCGGGGGGTGGGTGTGGGGGGCAGGGGGAGGGAGATGCCAGGGGCAGCCTTCAGCTCTGCCTGAGCTGCCCGACTGAGAACAAGCTGTGTTGGGGAGGGGCAGGCTTAAGGTCCCCGTGCCCCAAAGCGGGCGATCACAAACCGAAACGTTGGCCGGCGCTTTTGTTTACCCAGGGCCTTCCTGCAGGCTCCTTCACCCTGCCAGGTAGGTGATGCCTAGCCCTTTTTATAGACAAGGAAACTGAGGCCCAAGGCCACGCAGGACAAGTCGTGGCTGAATCTGGGCTGGAGCCCAAATCTCCTATCTGGAGGGAGGGGCAGAGAAGACCTGCCAGCCCTGCAGCTGATACAGCACCCGGCAGCCACACAGTGCCACCCGGTCCACACTTGCTGCCCCAGGAGGGGGAAGAACCTCGTGTCAGGGAGTGAGCGTCCCATCACCAGCAGTATTCAAGCAGGCCTAGCTGGGTATTTAAATGACTACACATCCCCATAACCAGGATTGCTTTGGGAGGTAGAAAATGAGAAAGCAGAAGCCTCTGAGTCACTCAGAATCCCAGGCAGGATTCGTGGGGGTCCTTCTCTGCCAGGTGCTGGGCCAAGTGACGTGAATAACCTCATTTCACCCTCACGACCACCCAGGAGGTGGGGCCTATTAGCACCCCCATTTTCCACAGGGGGAAACTGAAGGTCACACGGACAGTGCGTGGCAGAGCCTGGGCTGAACCCCTGATGTGCTTCCTGAGCCCAGCTTCGGGCCCCTGCCCGGCCCAGCCCCAGGACTGCGTCGTCCCACTGCCAGCTCCTCTGTTTCCCTAGTGCCTGGCCCTGGAGGGACCCAGGAGCCAGGAGGGGGGCTCTCAGGGCGTCCTCGTGTTATCCACAAAGGCTCAGCCCTTCACAGAGTTCAAAGTCCCTCCCTGCCGGTGTCCCAGGAGGCAGGGAGGCTGGACGCAGGCAAGGAGGGGCCGTGCTGGACTCTGGACTTAGCAGGGCCGTGCAGCCAGGACCGTGTCGGGCCTCGAGACGGCCCCTGAACTGCAGCCCAAGATACGGGAGCTGGGGTGGCCTGGACCCACTTGGGCTCAGTAGCTACAGCCCTGAAGTGTAGGATCCTAACTGCACACCCCAGAGTGAAGGTCAAGGACCCTGCTTGGTGAGAAGGGCCACGGCAAAGAAAGCGACAGAGGGAGCCCTGGATTTAAAAGCCTGGTGTGCTGTGTGACCTTGGTCCAGGCATTTGCCATCTCTGAGCCTCTGCTTGCCCATCTGCAAATACCAGTAGTGGCCAGCAGAGACGTCTGAGGTGTGTCGAGACGCGCCTGGTCCATGGTCTCTAAAGCCCCCGCACCCCCCAGGCCGCTCAACAGCAGAGGTCCAGCCCTGAGCTGGGCAGACTGCACCTCCCCCTGCTTAGGAGCCTCCAGGGCCAACCCCGCCCCGCCCCCACACCTACCAGCAGGATGTCAGCAACCACTGCCCAGTTGCAGGACAGAAGCAGCTCCCCCAGGGCCAGGAACACCTGTGGACAGAGGGCAGCCCGGCTGAGGCTCCCAGACCTCAGTCCCCACCCGTCCCTGCGGTGCTGCCGCTTGAGGTCTCTGCCCAGCGGTGCCCTGCTCTTTCCGTCCCAGCAGCCTCGAGGCTGGCCTGTCGGCCAGGCCGGCACCCCCCACAGCCCGGAGGTGAGGGCCAGGCCGGGCCTGGGAGCAGCACTCTCCCTGATGGGCAGCCCTCGGAGCCCACCCATGGGACCTCAGGAGGAGGAGGCCGGGGCGCCCGGGGAAGCTGGGGAAGCAGAACCTGAGAGGAGGAGCCGAGGGACGTCGCGGAGCTCGCCCCACTGGGTGCTGTCTTCCCCGGAGGCCCGCGTACGCTAAAGGCGGTGCTGACCCCCCAGCTTGTGCCGGACCCCCCAGCCCCATCCCGTCCCGGAGCCCAGCCCTATGCCCTCCTCCCCCCGGGCTCTGGGTGCAGCACCGGGAGGCGAGCAGGGTGATACCCCAGGGCACAGGCAGCGAAACGGAGCCGCGCCGGGGCCCGGGGCCTTCTGAGGCCACCAGCAGGCCCAGAGCAAAGCCAGGCCAGAACAAGAGGCTTCCAGCGCCCGGCCAGTGCCACCCCCTGCCCTGGGCCTCTGTGGGGCTGTGGCTACCCCATGCGCCACCCCCTGCCCTGTTCCCAGTGTCCTTCTGTGACCGCGGGCCACTGGAGACACATCTTATCCGGCTCCCCAAACCTCGCCCAAGCCATCTTGTGCCAAGGGATTAGGACAATCCTCATTCCCCTCACTCAAGACGAGTTTAATAAGGAAACAAGGAGGGGGGAGAACCTCATTTCTCAGAGCTTCCAAGAGCTTATTGCTGGAACAGAATTAGTCATTTCTGGAGTCACGGGGCTGTGACCGGGGCAGCCCAGGCTCCTCTGAGGTGCAGAGGCCTGCGAGCACCCAGGGCAGAGGGAGGGAAGGACCCCTGCCTGACCCCCAGCACGCACCGGGCAAGGTCAGTGCCGTTACCTGGGCTAACCTCGCAGCCCCCCATAAGGCAGATACCCTCACCCCCAGTCACAGTGGAGGAAATCCGGCCGCTTGGCAAACCACTTCCCTCTGGCCGGCCGGGTACGAGGTGACGGTAGGAGGCTGTTGTTGGGGGCGCTTGGAGACGCCTCCAGAAACCTCAACGCGTGGAAAGGCTAGCACGAGGGAACGCAAAGGAAAGGCAGGAGGCGGCGGCGCCGAGCAGGGCGCTGAAGGGTGGCTGGGTTAGGACGCGCCAAGAGGGGCAGCGAGGCCTCGCCCGGCAGAGGACCCAGGAGAGAGGGGCAGGAGGGCTGCCCGGCACGCTGGGGGCCGCGCATGGCCCAGCCGGGGCCCACCGAGGGCAGGGCACACGGAAGAGGGATAGCAGCTGGGAGGCCTAACCCGACTCCCAGTGGGTGCAGCTCTTGGCCCTCTGCACCCAAACCAGGAGGTCCCTGAGGGCTGGGCCTAGGGCGTGGGGCCGGGCGCCCACAGTGGGTGGGAATCAGGAAGTGGCTGGAGGGCAGTCCCAGGTGGGCCCCGGGCAGGCCGCAGCCCCGCATTCCAGCCTGGCAGGCGCTGCCAACCCCGGCCCCCTGGAGCCACGTCAGAGCCCAGGGCTGCGCGTGCCCGCCCTCCCCTCCCGGCCCTGGGCCCCTCGGCCTGGCATGCCAGGCCGCTCCCCTCCTCCCTCGGCTGGCTTGCCCCAGGCCCTTGCCCTCACGGACCGGCCCCGGCCCCACGGAGCCACTCGTGTTCGCTTCTGCCGCGGCTTCCCCTTTTGTCCCTCCCTGAGTCCCCACACCCACAGGACATACTGAAACACACCTTTTCCTTCCTCCAGCTGGGGTAGGGTGGATCCCGACCCCAAAATAGAGCCGATTGGAGGGAGGCCGCAGCCACAAAGAGGCCTTTCAGGCTGAACAAGCCTCCCGAGTGTGCCAGGTTTCCCCAGACACACCTGGAAACCGGCCCTGGGCCACCAGCCACCCGTCCGCACACGGCAGCATTAAGGGGCCGAGCGCCCGGCTGGGGAGAGGCCGCCTCCTCACCCGGTAATTACTGTCTCCTCAGGAGGCCGCCAGCACTGCCTCAGCTCAAGGAGGGGCTCTCCAACACAGGGCGTGGCCTCCCAGGCAGCGGCCCACCCCACCCTGTCCGGCCTGTAATCCTGAGACGTCACGCTGCCCTCTGGGCCTCAGTTTCCCCAACCGCACAAGGATGGGGGTGGTACCAAGAGCCCATGCTTCTAAAGCTCACTTTGTCCTCTTTGTGTTGGGTCAGGTACAGACTGGGTCTAGACATCAGTGGCTCCCAGTTCAGACTTGGGTTTATTAAAAAACAAAGCAGGAAAGTGGACTTGGCCCAGTGGTTAGGGCGTCCGCCTACCACATGGGAGGTCCAGGGTTCAAACCCCCGGGCCTCCTTGACCCATGTGGAGCTGGCCCACGTGCAGTGCTGATGCGCGCAGGGAGTGCCGAGCCACACAGGGGTGTTCCCCGCGTAGGGGAGCCCCACGCGCAAGGAGTGCGCCCCGTAAGGAGAGCCGCCCAGCACGAAAGTAAGTGGAGCCTGCCCAGGAATGGCACCGCACATATGGAGAGCTGACGCAGTAAGACGACGCAACAAAAAAAATGAGACAGATTCCTGAGGCCACTGACAAAAATCCAAGCGGACACAGAAGAACACGCAGTGAATGGACACAGAGAGCAGAAAAACGGGGGTGGGGGGGGGTGGGCGGGGAAAGGGAAGGGGAGAGAAATAAATTAAAACAAAAACAAAGCAAAGAGGGGAGCAGATGTAGCTCAAGTGGTTAAGCGCCCACTTCCCACGAACAAGGTCCTGGGTTTGATCCCCTATACCTCCTAAAAACAACAAAACAAACAAACGAAAAACCCAACTGTCATGGGGAGCGGATGCCGCTCAGTGGTTTAGCACCTGCCCCCTACGTATGAGGTCCTGGGTTCAATCTCAGCACCTCCTTAAAAAAAAGCAAACAACAACAAAATAATAATAATAAAAGAGGCCCTGGCTTGAAATAAAGTCATCCTGAAGAATTCTGCCAGCTTGTTCAGAGTGCCCCCCACCTGGCGGTCCCAGTCCCAGGTGCCTCCTCCCTGGCCCCCGCCATGGATGACCTCCTCGCCTGGTGTGGCTGGGCCAGCTGGGACGCAGGCCCCCAGGCACAGGAGCCGCTTCTCCTCCGGCCCCCATCTCGGTTGGGGGCTCCTAGGGTGGGGGCAGGGCTCCTACTTGCCTCGCTCGTCCCCATGCCCCTCCTCGATCACTGCCTCCTGTCCGCTCTTCACCTTTAAAGACCAATAAAGACAGATGGTCCAACAATGCGCCCTTGATACTGATGGCTACGATTATGAGCCTGTGCACCTGAAATACGAACTAGGCCTAGAGCTGTAGAGGGGGCCTGGACATAGCCATCCCAGGGTCCACAGGATGGAGGAATAGAGTATGGATTAGAGTGGACTTACTGGTGTTCTGCTGGGGAACCGCTGTGATTAGTAAGGGAAGAAATTGTAGCACTGAAGTGGAGAAAGTGGCCGTGGTAGGTGCTGATGGTAGGGAGAGGGAGAAAGAGATATGACGTAGGGGCATTTTCAGGATTTGGAGTTGTCCTGGGTGGAGCTGCAGGGACGGATGCTGGACACTGTGTGTCCTGTCGTGGCCCACTGGGTGGACCGGGGGAGAGTGTGGGCTACAATGTGGACCACTGTCCATGTGCTGCAGCGGTTCTCCAGAATGTATTCGCCAGGTGCTGTGGATGTGCCACAGTGATGGAGGAGGTTGTGGATGTGGGAGGGGTGGGGTGAGGGGGGGTGGGGGGTACAGGAGGACTTCATATTTTTTTAATGTAACATTTAAAAGAAAATAAAGAAGAAAAATAAAGACTCTCAAGTCTGCCCCCTCCTCCCACGCACTGCGCTGGCCTGGCCCAGCCCCTCTCCCCTCACAGTTTCCCACGCTCCAGCACTGCTCCCCAATATCAGCTCCTTTCAGGGCCTTCTAGAAGGGAAATTTGACTCTGCCCTTGTCTCCTGGGAGCCCTTCCACGCTGCCCTGCACCCTGACTCGGTCCCTCCTGGGTGACAGCTCCAGGGGAGAGCTTCCCAGCGCCTATGAACCGTGAAGCCCCTCAGTCCTGGCCGCCTGTTTCAGGCTGAGGAGACTCCCCCTGGAGCGGGGCCAGCAGCAGTAAACATCCCCGGCCTCAGTCATCCCTGGCCAGAGAGGCGTGCACACACACACACGCTCACACTCGCACACATGCAAGCACACAAGCATGCCCAGGCACACCAACGCACGTGCACCTTCCCACATACACACTTCTACATGGACACCCACATCCACTCACACCACCAGTACCCACACTTACGCCTGTAACAGGAGTGACTTCAAAATATTCAAGTGAGCGGCAAGGGCACCAACCAGCCGAACAGATGGTGGCCGTAAACACTGTCCAGACTTGCTGGCACGTCCCGCTGAACGACAGCAGCCTAGCATGTGCACAATTAGCACAGAAACACAGGCACACCCGACCACACGTGCCCATGCACGCACACGTGTACACAAGCATGTGCATGTCCTCCGAGTCATGCACATACACGCCACTCCTCCTGCAGAGCTGCCCACCGAGGTAAGCATGGGAAAGGAGCAGGGAAGATGGAGCATCAGCCCCAGGGAAGGGACGACCCCTGTGCGGTGGAAAAGGCAGACTTACTAAGTTTTTACCTTGGCCCATCCCAACCTTCCAACTGGGCAATAGCGATGGTCCCTGAACTGTGCAGAATGCACTCTAGGCCCCTGCCCGGAAGGGAGAAGGCCAGCACCCCCAGGGGGTCATGGAGATGGGCAGACCTGAGGACCCATCCTCCTCCTTGCCCAGCATGACTGAGCCCGTCAGGAAGGACGCAGCCCTGGGCACAGACTGGCCGCCAGCAAGCTGCTGCAGCAGCTGGCACACTTTGCCCCCGGGCCTGCCAATCTGTAACTGCAGGAGTGGCATCAGGGCACAAGGGCACCGCCTGGTTTCCAAGAGCCAGCAGCAGCCCAGCATCCTGGTTGGCGGGCAGGTGGGGAGTGAGGCGGGGAAGGGAGCCAAGCTCTGGCTGAGGCTGTGGGCTGTCCTGGTGGGCGGTGCTGCCCACCCAGGAAGAGGTCCCTGCTGGATCCTGGCTGCAAGGCAGAGTCCTCGGTGGAAGGACGGTGGGGCCTCTCTCAGTGACTCCAAGGCAGCCCTGGTAGGGCCTGTTTACTCCAGCCCAGGAAGCAAGGGGAAAAGGGGCTTCTCCAAGAAACCCTTGATGGCCAAGTCCGATGAGGGGCAGGGGGGGTCCCCAGAGCTGGGGTGCCGGCACAGCCCAGCTGTCAGAGCCGCCCCGGGGACCAGAGAGCAGATCCCACAGCCATCCCCAGAACCCCTGCCTGGCCCTTGACTAAGCTCTGCTGGACACACGCCCTGGCTGTTCCCCTGTTCCCTGCTAAACACCTCGAAAGGCTCCCCCCCGGGCACCAGACCAGGTGGGGGCTGGGCCTCTATCCCTGGTCCTTGCTTGGAAGAAGGGCAGCATCCCCTCTCGGATGACTGATGCAGAGGCCTTGGTGACAGCCAAGCTGGCCCTGCTCTGTGTGGTGGTGGCCAAACCTCTCCAAGGACAAGGAGGGCACTCAGGGCTATGACCAAGTTTGAGCTGGAAGGGCACCTTTAAGATCATCTGGGCAGCTTCTGGGTAAAAACAGAGGACTGAAATTGCATCAGAGACTTTCCTTCTCTCCAAAAGCAATAAATGAATGAATGAATGAATGCATGCTGCCTGCATGCCGGGGGTGGGGGCGGGAATAGTTTTTCACCAAAGAAAAGAACAAAACTTAACAAAATAAATATTAAATATTGGCAGCCAAGGAAAAAGAGCAGGTGATTCTGGAATAAGCATACAGTCTTTCTCAACTCTCCCTCTCCAAAGCCAGTCACCAAACGCCCCCATATTTGGAGGGAAATAAACTGAGTGGGGTTCCTTAGTTCTCACTTTTAACTGAGAACCAGTAGAAAAGCTACTGGGGAGAAAAGGGTGAAGCAGGGAAAGTGAACAATCACTCCAATCACTGGCTGCACTCAAGTGCCAAAGGTACCCCTCATCCCAGGAAGGAGATGCACCCAGTAATTAAGCAGAATAAACCCTGTTATAGAGCATTTACCTAAATCCCAGAGGAGAGAATGGAGCCCAGGTGTTCTAACAAAGACCTCTCATTGCCTCACCTAAGCCCTGTAATTCCCTCAGGGGACAGAAAAGGCTGTAGAATCTACTGCCCAATGCTGCAGCCCCCTTTGGAGAAGAGAGTAGCCCCAGAAAACGGTGGGAGAGTCTGGAACAAGGAGTCATCTATCCTATATCAGAGCAAATTCAGTATGTGAGCAGAGGTGCCCTTGTTCAAGCTATGGAAAAGCCTTCAACAGGTAAACTATGTGAACACACTACAGAAAAGAGAGCGATGGGAAGCAGACATGGCTCAAGCGACTGGGCTCCCATCTACCATATGGGAGGTCCTGGTGAAGGCAAGCTGACCCGCATGGAGAGCTGGCCTCTGGAGAGCTGGCGCGGCAAGATGAAGCAACAAAAAGACACAGAGGAGAGACAATAAGAGAAGCAGCAGACCAGGGAGCTGAGGTGGCGCAAGAGATCGAGCACTTCTCTCCCACTCTGGAAGGTCCCAGGATGTGTTCCTGGTGCTGCCAAAAGAGAAGATAAGCAGACACAGAAGAACACACAGCGAAAGGACAGAAAGAACAGACAACAGGGGTTGCGGGTAGGGGAATAAATCTTAAAAAAAAAAGAAAAGAAAAGAGAGAAAAAGAGAGAGAGGGAGGAAAGGGGGAAAGAAGAGTGAGAGAGAAGAAAGGAAGAAAAAAGAGTCCAATTGAGAAGACAGGAGAAAGAGCAGAAGGAACGTCCTTATAATTGCTTCAAACTACAAAGCAATACAATAAGACTATCAATTCCATTTTTAAAAGCTCAAAGATGACATGAAGACCAACAGAGTAAGATGAAAGGGATATTGCAGCCCTAAGGAGATAAATGGGAGGGGAGAAGAACGAACAACACTATTTCAGAACTAATAAATTAGAAATAGCTAGAAACAGAGTAGGCACAACGAGAGTAGAACTACTGATATGAGGGAAAGATTTGGTTCTCTCTCTGCCATCTCGGAGCCTGTGGAGGCTGCTGGGACCAGGACTTCTAAGATGGCACATATGTCTGGAAGGCTGTGGTCCAAAGCCACTGTGCTGGCTATAAGCGGGGAGCCCGGGCCCAGAGGGAGCACACAGCTCTTCTTAAAACTGAAGGCATTTATGCCCGAGATGAAACTGAATTCTAACCGGGCAAGAGATGTGCTTACATGTACAAAAGAAAAAACAACACAGTGACTCCTGGCGGCAAACCTACCAAAACCAGAGTAACCTGGGGAAAGGTAACTCGTGCCCATGGAAATAGTGGCATGGCTTGTGCTAAGTTCCGAAACAACCTTCCAGCTAAGGCCATTGGACGCCAAATCCATGTGATGCTGTACCCAGCAAGAATTTAAACTTACTGAAAAGTAAATAAATAAAATTGTGGATCTTTCTCTTGAAAAAATAAAAGAATTGAAATTATTTCATCGACTAAAGATTCTTAAAGAAGACAGAGAATAAAACCATTTGAAGCTAATGCTGAGGGAGAGAGATGGAGATAATCTGGGCTGGGACAAGGGTGAGGCAAGTGGGCACTCAGGGCACAACATTTAAGGAGGCGCTCGCCCTCAGGGATGTACAAGCGCGGAGGTAGCACCGGAGAGTGAGTGCCACCTTAAACTTGGTGCCCTAGGTGTCATGCTTGCCTCACCCTAGTCCCAGCCCTGAAAACGACCCAACATAGTTTAAAAACACAACAAATAAACAGAAGAAACATTCAGAGATAAAATGGCGGAGGGGCAGGGACACAATACTGATTGAGCAGGTGGGAAGAACGCTGTCAGGAAATCTTGATATTATAGAGAAAATTTAACTGAGACAGATCCCAGCTGTTGGCCAGCAGCTTCTGATATAGGCCCCAGTGATCCCTGTTTTCTCACCCTCCCCTGTGGAATCCCCCCCCTTGAGGGTGTGCCGGGCCTGGTGACTTCTGGTGACTCGCTTCTAACAAAGAGAATAGGACAAAAGAGGTGGAACGTCCGTTCTGGGAGTAGGCTGTAAATCACCTGACTTCCTTCTCTCCGCTTCCGGCTGCAGGCTTTGATGAAGCGAGCTGCCCTGTGGAAGCGACCCTCAGGACAAGGAGCCGGAGCCGACTCCACCAACAGCCGGTGAGGAGCCGAGGCCCCCCCGGCCAACACCCCACGGAGCCGAAGGCTGCCGGCAACCAGCGAGAGGCGTGGAAGCGGGCCCCTCCCTGGTCGAACCTTCAGATGAGACAGAGACCCTGGGCACCACCTCGATTGCAGTCTGGAGAGAGACCAGGAAGTAGAGGCCCCCAGAGAGCGAGGCCCAAATTCCTGACCCACAGAACCTGGGAGATAATGAATGTGTGGTGTTCTGAACCATTGTGTTTGGAATTTGTTACGTGACAATAGATAACTAATACACTAGTTACATTACTGAATTTCAATAGTAAATAATGAAGTCTTCAGGTATCCAGACAGAAAAAGTGAATTAATATTAAGGGTAAAAAAAAAATGGGGCTAACATTGTTCTCCATACCCCATCTGATTCCAAAAAACAATAGAGCAAGTGTTTGCAAAGAAAATATGACCCAAGAATGCTATATCCTGTTAGATGTTGTTCAAATAAAGAGTCCAAAAGGGGCAGACAATCCCAATCATGAATGAACCAAAGAAACAAAATTCTTCTAGCTTTTTCGCAGGGGAGGGAAGGGGGAATAAAAAGGCCACTTAACTACAAAATCTACCTAGTTAGGAGTTGAAGTAAAGTTAAGAACTCAGGAGTGGAGAAAATACATAAATGGACTGATAATGAGCATTTAAATATAGGATTACTGTCAGACAAATATAAGGATTATGCTTGGAAAACAGATTGTGAATGTTATCCATCTATAAAAAGTAAAAATCATAATACAGCTAACAAAAGTCAGGAAATTGGGGACGAGAAGGAAGGATGTATGAGAAAGCGGGTTTCTCTTTCATGTCTGGGATTCATTGATGTGGTCCAAATTTTTAAAATTAATTTGAAGGTCAATAATTCCTTCAGTTTTCATTTCAATTTATTCAGGTACATTCATAGAAATTAATTGAACCCTTTTTATAAAAATCGCACTGTCGGCCCACTCCCTTGGCGATCTCTTGGCTTTAATCTCATGGCTTTAAATAATCATCTTGGACCACTCTTCTAAACTCCAGGCTCATCTATCCAGTTGCCACTTACCAACTCCAGGTGAATGTCTTAGCCGGCCTCTCACATTTAGCATGCCTAAAATTGAACTCCTAATTCCTTCCCCATCCAAAAAAAAATCTCGGCTGCTCCCACAATCTCCCCCATTTCTGTAAATGGCAACTCTATGCTGCCAGTGGCTCAGACCAAAAACCTGACTCCTCCCTTCCTGTCCCCCTTCACACCCAATCCATCAGGAAATCCTGTTGATTCCACTTCCAAACATACCAGAGTCTAACCACTTCCCCACCCTTTCTCCATAACTATCTTGGTCCTCGCTTCAATTGTGCCTTTCCTGTCTTATGCAAAAGCCTCCAAATTTGCCTCCCTGTTGCTGCCTTTCTCCTCCTTCGTTCTGTTCTCAACACCCCAGCCAGGGAGAGTCTGTCAAACCGTGCGGTGGATCATTCCCAAATGGCCCCCAATTCACCGTGCCCCTCAGTAGCCACGCCCTCCCACAGTGAATCTGGGCTGGCTGTATACTCTGCTTTGACCACTTAGGTGGAAGCAAGGCTGTGCAGGTTCCTGGACTAGGCCTCAAGAGACTTTGCAGCTCTCACTTTTGCTTTCTTGGAAGGCTGCCTTGAGACCACCAGGCAAGGAAGGGGTCTAGCCTACTGGAGGATGAGGGGCCCTGGAGAACTAAGGAGTCCCAGAAGACTTGCAGCTGTTCCAGATGGGTGAGGCCAGCTTGGACATTCCAGCCCAGCTGATCTTCCAGGAAAAGGCAGCCACATGAGGGAACCCAGCTGAACCAGCCCAGGAACTGTCCAGCCAACCCACAGAATCATAAGAAACAAATCATTGCTGTTTTAAGCCATGAAGTTTGGGGATGATCTTTTATGCAGCAGTAGACAACTGATACAAACAATAGGTCAGGTCATTTCTCTTCTCTAATTAATGGTTTCCCACTCCACTGAAATCAAAGTCAAATTTTTATGTCTAAGGTCCTACACAATGTGCAACCCCATCCCCCACTGCCATTACCTCTCTCGCCTCATCTCCTGTGTTCTTCCCCGGCTCACCCATTCCAATCACATTTCCTCCCACACACCAGCCATGCTTTCCAGTTGGGGCCTTTGCACTGGCTGTTCCCTCTGCCTGCCTGAAGGGCTCTTCTCCACCCACCCCACCTCCATATCCGAATGGCTCCTTCCCTCACTTCCTCCATCCTCCTACCGAAATGTCGTGGTCTGGGTGAGCCCTTCCCTGACCTCCTTGCATTGCCCCACCCGCTCTGCTTGTCCTCTTTCCCTGCTCTACTATTCTATGCGGCTCTCATCCCCATATAGCATATTTATTTTACATTTTAATTTTATTACATACATATTTTGCCTGTTTTGTCCAATGCTATATCCCCAATGCCTGGAACAGTGTTTCACACACAGGAGGTGCTTGATAAACACTTGCTAAATAAGTGAACATTGCTGAGGCCTGCCTCCCATTCACCCCATCACGCCTCGACACTCCACCCCATGTGGCCTCAGACACACCTGCTCCCTCAGCACGGGAGGCCCAGGAGGGCAAAGTCTTAGCCCCCAGGTTTCTCATCTATGACATCAGAAGGACAGTGTGGAACCAGAGACCTGCCTGGAAGGTGACCCCATGCACAGACACTCTTCACTGCAATGTCAGATGTTGCATAATGGAGAAGCCCTTGGGAACATACGGCAGATTTTACGTCCCAAAAATGGCCTCTGCAGTATTTTCTGCTGCACATGCTCTTTCAGATCATTGAGACGTCATCAAAGGATGAAGCCCCTTTCCTCTCCCCATTGACTGGGGCAGGAATTTACAGCTACTTCAAAGAATTGAATGCAGAACAAGTGATACTGTGTAACTTTCAAGGCTGGGTCATAAAAGGCAATGCAACTTCAGCTGGCTTGCTCTCTCCCCATGCTAGTCTTCAGAAAACAGCCACCATGTTGTGAGGAAGCCCAGGCCACATGGAGAGGCCACAGCTAAGGGATCCAGCCCCAGCTAAGGAATCAGCCAGGAGCCAGCATCAACTGCCAGAGAGACAAGCTAAAGCCAGGTGTAATAAGGCTAAGGTGTCCCCTCCAAATCTGGTCCAAAATGCAATTCCGAAATAAACGTTTCTGTTGTTTTACATCAGTAAGTTTTGCTATGCATCCATAGTAACTAGACTAGGCACCAAACTTCGTTCATCCCCTCAGTGAAGTCAAGAGGTAAGTACTAGTGCTCCCATTTGACAGCTGAGAACATTAAGGCTCTGCAAGGTCAAGAACTTGCCCTAGGTCACACACTGAAGCATCAGGCGCCTCAGTGAGGGCTCTCTCCCACCCCCACCCTGTCCCCAGCTCTCCATCTTGAGCGCAAAGCCCACCAAGGAGGGATTGTCAAAGTCCAGACATGCCCTCCAACCACCAGGCCAGCGACCGCGAGCAGCTCTCTTCTCTGAAGTCCCTGCCTCAGGCTCAGTTCCTCCTCTGAGCACAAACCCCTTCTCCTCTGAAGGGCAGAGGCTCTGGGAAGAAGGCCAAGGAAGGGGGTGTGAGCCAAGACCTGCTGTGTGTGTCTGGATCCCAATTAACAGCCGGAAAGTCCACTTCCCCTGCCAAGGGGACTGGAAGGTGGGAAGAGATGGAAGGCTTCGCGTTTGCAGGTGGGCTACAGCGCATGAGCTGCCCCAGGGAAGGCCCCAGACCAGGTTTGACACACACGGGAAAACTCATTTGCGTGAGACAGGCAGCACAACCTGACCCCTACTTCAGAAAACGTGGGGGCAGATTCACTGCACCATCAAAAACTCCTCTCCATACAAAGGAAAAGCCACAAAAGGAGTGAGAAAAGCTGTTGTCCTCAGATGCTCCTGTGCACACACATCCCACACAACTATCACATATCCTGAAACACATGCATGTGCACCACTCATGCACAGACATGTATGCAAAACAGCTCACATATACCATAATGCATATATATGTACCCGCATATACATATATGTGCACAAATTAGCATGAGTATATATGTATACACACCAGAGCACACATACACTCATGTGTGAATAGGAATATACTCATATTCACAGATCTGAACACATTTTTACTTAGATGCATGCACAAACTGGCATGCATGTCCATTCACACATGCTCTCATCCCCATGAGCCCTTCCCAAGAGCTGGGAACCTATCAATCTGCCCAGGGCTTGTTCCTTCAGCAGCAGAGATAGTGAGGAAGGACTTGGGTTCCTGGAATTTGAGAAAGCGAAGTGATGGATGGATGGATGGATGGATGGATGGATGGATGGACGGATGGATGCAGTTAAAGTGATGTTACCTATTTTGAAGCCTACAGAAGCCAATTCATCAACCCCCTTGAACACCCTTTCTGCTACTGACCCCACAGCTCCCCAAGACCTAATTATCCCTGCATGGTGGACTGTGGCCAGGTCCCTGTCTCAGGGGTAATGCCATGTTCCCTGGATTCCAGACTCCTGGATCCAACTCTTTACTAAACACCTCCATGTGGATGCCAACCTCCCACCACAAACTCAGAATGTACAAAACCAAGCTGCTGATCTTTCCCCAAAACCTACTGCTCCTGCCTTCCCATCTCAGTTAATGGCCTCGCCCTCCTTCCAGCTGCTAAGGCCAATAGCCTAGAACTCACTTTTCTTTTTAACCTCCCCCGCCCCAGATGGCTCCCTCATCTGTCTTTCTGCTTGTTATTTGCTCATTGTCTTTAGGAGGCACCGGGAACCAAACCTGGGACCTCCCATGTGGGAGACAAGTGTCCAACCCCTTGAGAGACTTCTGCACCCCTAGAATTCACTTTTGATTGTTCTTTCTCCCACACCCCACATTTAACCCATCAGGAAATTCTCATAGCCCCACTTGGAAATATATCTATATCACAGAGCAGTTGTAACTCAGTGGTTGAGAGTCTGCCTCGCATGTACAAGGTCACAGGTTCAATCCTCAGTACCTCGATATATAATACAACCATTTATCACCACCTTAACTGCCGCCATTCTGGTCCAAGGCACCATCATCCCTCTCTGGGAGTAAAGAAGTAATCTAATTCTTCTCTCTATTTCTGCTCCTGCTCCCAAGTCTATTCTCAACAGAGTAGCCAGAGTGGTTCTATTAAATATAAGCTAAGAAAGCACATGTGACTTAAGCAGTTGAGCACCTGCTTCCCAAATGGGAGGTCCCAGGTTTGGTTCCCAGTGCCTCCTAAAAAAACAAAAACAAACAACAAGCAAAACAAATGAAAAAAAACAACTCAGGGGAACCAATATGACTCAATTGGTTGAGTGTCAACTTCCCACATATGAGGTCCCGGATTCAATCCCCAGGCCCTGGTATCTCAAAAATAAATAAGCAAACAACAACAACAAAAAAAACATAAGCCAGCAATGGAAAAAGAACAGAGAAAGACAATGAAACTGAAAGTTGGTACTTTGGAAAATCAGCAAAATTGACTTGGTCTGGTTAGACTGACTAAGAAGAGAAAGCCTCATATTACTAAAATCAAGAATGAAAGAGGGAACATTGTGACCGGCTTTAGAGAAATTAAAAGAATTACAGGAGTATATTATGGGGAAGCGGATGTGGCTCAAGTGATAGGGCTTCTGCCTACCATATGGGAGGACCTGGGTTCGATCCTTGAAACCTCCCAGTGAAAAAGAAGAAGAGAAAGCATGCTTGCATGGTGAGCCAGTGCCCGCAGGGTGAGTCATTGCCTGCACGACAAGCTGAGTGCCCACATGGCAAGCCAAGTGCCCATGTGGCGAGCCAAGTGCCCACACAGCGAGCCAGTACCCTCTCAAGTGAGTCACACAGCAAGATGATGACACAACAAAAGAGAGATAAAAGAGGGAGTCAAGGTGAAGCTCAGCAGAGACCAGGAACTGAGGTGGCACAGCTAACAGGGAACCTCTCTCCACATCAGAGTTCCCCAGGATCGTATCCTGGTGAATCCTAGAGGAGAAAAAAATAAGAAGAGAAGACCAAAAAGAGAAATAGATATAGAAGATCACACAGCAAATGGACACAGACAGCAAAAACAGCAGGGCAAGAGGAAGGGGAGGGGAAGGGGGAAAATAAATTAAGTAATTTAAAAAAGAGTATATTATGAACCAGTATATGCTACCAAGTTAGATGACTTAGACGAAATGGACAAATTTCTAGAAGATGCAAACTACTGAAAGGGACTCAAGCAGAAACAGAACATCTGAATAGACCTAAAACAAACAAAGAGATTGAATTAGCAAACAAAACACATCCCAAAAAGAAAAGCCCAGCACCAGATGGCTTCACTGGTGATTTCCACCAAATATTTAAAGAAGAATTCACAAACTCTTCCCAAAAATAGAAGGGAAAGAAACACTTCCCAACTCATCCGATGAGGCCATTATCCTGATACTAAAACCGAACAAAGACATCACAAGAAAATTACAGACCAACATCCCTTATGTATATAGATGCAAAATTTCTCTATAAAATACTGGCAAACCAAATCCAGCAATACATGAAAATGATTTATCCTGGGAATGCAAGGTTGGTTCAACATACAAATATCAGTCAATGTAATATACCATATTAGCAGACAAAAGGACAAACCCACATGACCATCTCAACAGATGCAGAAAACATACGCCATATTTCAGCTCGTTTGCACAAAACCCCATCTCACTCTCAATAAAAGACAAAGTCTTACTGGTTCCATGAGGCCCCATGGGATCTGGCCTCCATCACCTCTCTGTCCTCATCTCCTTCTCTCCTTTTGCTCTCGTCTCGCTAACCTTAGTGGCCTCTTGCTGTTTCTCACACCCACCAGGTACACTACTGCCTCAGGGCCTTTATAGTTGCTGTTCCCTCTGCCTAGAACACTGTTCCCCAAAGAGCCACACAACTCACTCATTCACCCACTACAGGGCTTCCCTCAAAATCACATTCTCAGTGATGCCTCTCTGGCCACGCTACATAAAACTGAAGCCTGCAATATCAGATGGCACCCGCCCCCACACCACACACATCCTGACTCCCTTCCCTGCTCTAGTAGAGGTATTTCGGTCTGCTGTATTCACCACTTACATCCACAGCCTTTAAACTAGCATGCTGATTAACAGGCACTCAATGAATACTTGTCAGATAAACACAGGAATGCAAACAGCTCATCATTCAGCCATTCGTTCAGCAAACGGTGACCACCCCCACCCCTCCACCCCTCCCCATGCCTGACTGTGCTACAGGCCACAGCGCTGGAAAACATCACCACCAGACCTGGGCCCTGCCCTGGAAATCTCACAGGCTGGAGCCGGGAGAGAGGGGGAGCGTAAGCGGAGCACTCCAGGGACGACAATGCTGAGGAAGGGGGGAGAGGGTCAGGCCCAGCACGCAGGGACGGCGCCACGGAGGAGATGGTGTGTGAGCTGCCTCTTGAGGGCCTGGATGAGTGGGACATGTGGGGAAGAGGGAGGAGAGCAAGGGCCCAGAGGTGGACAGCATGGGGCATGGCCTGGGAATCAGGAGGGGCCTGAGTGGGCCACCTGCAGTGCAAGGATCAGGCTCCTAAGGTGGTCAGAGCAGAGCGTGAGGGGCTTTGAATACCAGGATGAAGAGGTAAACTTCGTTCCAGAAGCACCAGGGAGCCATGCAAGGCTTTTGAGCAGGGAAGTTCCGGGGAGTCAGAAAGTTCCCTCTGGAAGCGTGAGAATGGATTGTGGCGGCTGAGCAGGAAAAAGCAAGGACCAGCAAGGCGCTCCAGAACAGTCCTGGAGAAAGACGGTAAGGCTTGAGCCAGGGCAGGCAGACGGGAGGGAGAAGAGACGGGTTTGGGAGACGCTGAGGGTTTTCATGACTGGCGGTCAGGGGTGGGAGAGGAGCTGGAGCCTGAATCTCAAGACAGAACACCCATGTGGATCTCAGCGGCACAGATGCCGTGGGGGTGGCATCAGACTGGGGGGTCTGGAAGGTACTGCACCCTTTCTGGAGAGTAGCGTGTAAATGGGAGTCCTGGCCGCAGGGGTCAGCACCGGGCGGGGCGCAGGTCACATGGCAGCGGCCTAAGCCCTGGAGGAGGTTCGCTTCTGCCCCCACCCCCCACCTTCCTACCCCTCGCCCCCTCCCACCACTGCCACCCCCACCCGGGGACAAGCCAAAAGAAGAGTTTTTCCCACTGGTTTTGTGAGCCAAGAGGCAGTGCCATTTCTAGATGGGCCCATGCAGCTGGAGACACAGCGGGCTGCAGGGAAGTGGGGGCAGCTGCGTTCCCAAAGCGCAGGCGCCGCCTCCCGAGCCAGCCAAGGCGGCAGTGGCAGAGGCAGAGCTGGCGGGCAGTCCGCGGCCCAGACAGGGCAGGGGCAGGCCTTCGGGGGGGCCTCCATCTGCCCAGGCCTCCGGACCAGGGTCTCGGTCGCTCTTCTGCTCCCCCCGTCAATTCGCATTAATGCATTTACTAGCGCCTAGTGTATGCCAGATGTTGCTTCTCTCCCCTGCGGGTGACAAGGGACAGTGCCGCAGGAAAGACACAGACTTTGGAATCTGAATTTGGGTTGTGTCTGTCCCACTGTTTGTCTGGTGCTGTCTCTGGGCCTCAGTTTTCCAACCTGTCGAATGGGGATGAGAAAAATTCCTTCCCCACGAGGGTGCTGTGAAGGCTAAGTAGGAACATGTGGGAAAAGGGAAGGGGAACAGCTTTTCTATTCGCCAGGAATGTCAGCTGAAACCCAAGGCCGAAGGCAGGCCCCAGACACTCCTTCAGGACTTGGTGAGAGAAAAGAAACCGTCCTGCGTGCCCCCCGCCCCCTGGGGTGGAGATTCCGGCTGGGGGGATTTGCCTGCAGCCCTCCCTTCTTGAGCTGCGGGAAGGGCTTCGGGCAAAGCTCCCAGGGAGAGGGCAGGGCGCCCAGGAGGAACACTGGCCTCTCTCCCTGTCTAGACGCTGCCTAAACACTGCCCCTCCTGCCCCAGGGCCCCCGCAGGCATGCACGGAAGGCACCCTCGGGTCACCCCAATGCTTGTCTCCTGGAGCTGGGGAGCGCGGGCCCTGGGTCCTGGGCAAGTCCGAGGGGAGGGGGCCAGAAGGAGCAGCCGCAGGGGTGGGGGGACAAGAGAGGGCCGCGGTGAGGGCTGCCTGCACTTCCTGAGCTTATCCTGGAGGGGAGACAGGCTTGAGGGGTCAAGAGCAGGGAGCTCCCCCCCGACTGCCCATCCAGGCCAAGAGGGCTCAGCAGGAAGGAACTGGGAGGGCGACCCCGAGGGGGAGGACCCCAGATGGGGAGTGGGGGAGTGGCTGTGAGCTGACCACAGGTGACTATGACACCTGGACCAAGGAAAGGGGCAATGCAAAAGCCAAAGCTGGGGTCTCCAAACAGCCCCCCGAGAGTGCCCCCAAGGGAGGCATAAACCAGCATTTGGGCATCTGCCGCATGGAGGGACAGTCAGCCAAAGCCACCCCACATACGGGTGATACTAGGTTCCTGAATGAAACCAGACTGCAGCTCCCCCTCTGCCCAATGCAATTTTCTGGGCCTGCATAGAAGCTTTATTTGGAGGTATAATTAAAGTTATGAGTTAAATGGACCGGACTTTTTAGTTTATGAATGAGACTGGAAAAGCTATGACACCTGGTCATGGGTGGAAATCCACCGGAACTGGTGGGGGAACAACGAAGCTGTGGTGGATTTACCCTACGTCCAGGCTGCAAGGGCACCGGCACCCACAGGCCAGGACTGTCCTGGGACGCAGGTCCAGGGGTGGGTCCCCTGGGCCCGCAGAGAAGACCCAGGACCATGGGACCAGGGGAGGGTGTGGGCTCCAGCCATCTTCCCAGGAGCAGCGTCCTCTCCCCACTTGGGGGCAGGCAGGGCTGGGGCTCGGGGAGCCAGGGCCACTCCTGCACACGAAAGGCCTGGTCCCTGCCCTTTGGACTCTCCATCTGTGGATACACCTTACACCGCGGGGGCTCACGGGACCCCACCACACACAGAGCCCGGAAGGAAGGAGCAGTGCCTTCCGCTGAGCGGATAGGGTGGGCTGGGAGGGCTTTGCGGAGGAGATGGCCTTGGAGTTGGGTCTTGATTTCAGGACGCACAGAAGAGGGGAGCAGCGCCCCTAGTGGTGGGAATGGACACAAGCACAGCCAGAGGGAGCGCTCGAGGGACGCGACACGACAATACCACGACTGCCACCTTTAAAGCAGCGTCTACGCGGGCTATGACTGGTCTGGGTCTCACGTTCCTCATCTGTTACCTGGGGAGACCCGCCCGGTTCTCACAACACATCCTGGGAATAAATGTGTCCCCAGGGGAGAAGGCAATGCCGTTATCTCCATTCAAAGCATTGACCAGGAGCCCTGAGGACACACTTTAGTGCCGGAGAGGCTTGGGCTCAAATCCCAGCTCTCCCCCTTCCTAGCTGTGCTAACTCTAGGTCAGCCCGTCCAATGGGTGGGTGACTCCATGGGAGTCTCAGTTAACTCACCTGTAAAATGGACAACATGTAATACCTGGAAAGAGCAACATAATGCACAAGAAGACGCGCAGACACAGAGAGCACACGACGGATGGCCAGAGCCTGTGCTCAGCGAGGAATCCCCACCCGCCCCGGAGGGGCCCCACTCACGTAGGAGGCCAGGAGGGTGGTGGGGGCCAGGATGAGAGCTAGGTAGAGGCAGGGGGCTGTGGCAAGCAGGCTGGAGGCACAGATGAGGGGCTCGGCCCTCGGGTTGACTTTCTTGTACCTCCTCGACGCCTCTGCTCCCAGTATCACCCCAGTGATGCCAGTCGCGACGGTCAGTGCCCCAAAAATCAGGCTGATGGGAGGGAGAGCGAGAGGGATAGGTCACTCGGGTGGGATCCTCCATGCCCCCAGCCCCAGCCCAGGCTCGGCCTCCTGCCCCTGGTTCCTGGTTTGCTTCCTGCAGGAAGGTGCCCCGATCTGATCACCACTTCCTCTCTCTCAAATAACCGCTGCTCCTAGGGCCTCGGGACCCTGATTAGGGACCCATGTACTCCCTGCCCTCCCCCATCCCCTTTCCTGTCACTGACCATGTGAGTGACCCAACCTGCACCCAGATCCCAGCCTGTCCTTGGGCAGCATCAGGGAGCTCAGGGGGCCTCCCCAGCCCCCCAGGCTGTGCCAGGCTCCAGCTCAGCTCAGCCAAGTGATCACAAATCCCAGATGAGTGCCATTCACCACCAAGCCCCTGTCTGAGCCAGCCTTGGCAGGTTCTCCAGACCTCTGTGCTATTTGGGATTGGTTATTCAGACCGGCCACCCAAACGGGTCCCCTCCACTGGCCACTAAGCAGGAGGTATGGCAGAGGACATGCCCCAGCCACCAAGCCCTGCACCTTCCTCCTGGAAGTGTCCCCCTAACCCAGGGGTTCTTAACCAGGGGTCCATAAGCGTGAACTGAAATTCATAAAACATTATTCTTGTGGGGACGTGTTGGTGCAGGTGTGATCTATTTATTAAATAGTACACAGCATAGTGTGGACTTAGTAAGGGGTCTGTGGTTTTCACCTGACTAGCAAAGGGGTCAAACGAAAAAGGGTAAGAACCCCTGCTCTAACCCTATCCCCACGAGCTCTTCCCAGAATCATAGGCTAAGAGCTGTCCAACCCCTATTACACCCCCCCAGGGACGGGCAGCTCACTACCCCACATCCATGTGGGTCAGCTCTCCCTCAGGCTGAGTTGGCCTGTGAACTGCAGCTTCCCTAGTCAGGGAGAATGCATTAATATCTGACGTCTGTGCAGAATTCCATACTGGAATCTTCCACCCACTCTGTGGAAGGCTAAATAATGGCCCCAAGATGTCTATGCCCTAATCCCAGGAACCTGTGAATGTTACTTTACACAGGACAAAAAAAAAGTGTGGGGTTATTCTGGGTATGATTAAGTTAAGGATCTTGAGATGGGGAGATTATCCTGGATTATCCTGGTGGGCCCTAAATGCAATCACAAGTGTCCTTATAAGAAGAGGATAGAGGGATATTTGAGACAGAAGAGAAAGCAATGTGACCACAGAGCCAGAGACTGGGGTGATGCGGCCACAAGCCAAGGGGTGCCAGCAGCCCCCAGAGCCAGAAGAGAATTCTCCCCTAGAGCCTTTGGAAGGAGCATGGCCCTTGATTTCAGCCCAGTGAAACTATTTCAGACTTTTGGCCCTCCAGAACTGTGAGAGAGTAAATGTCTGCTGTTTGAAGCCACCAAGTATGCAGTGATTTTTGTCACAGCAGCTGCAGGAAACTCATACGCACTCCTGCATCAGTTTCTCACAAAGGTTGTGTGAAGGAGTTAGAGTGAGAAGGTTGACACTGAGGAAAGGAGAAGTGACTTGTCCAAGAACACAAAGCCAGTTAATGCCTGAAATGACACTGAGTTCTGATTTTCCTCTTTTTCAAGCAGCTATCAGGCTTTCAAGGCTCAGTAACCAGCTGTGGTGCCAGCACAATCATCTCACTCCACCATGTGCCTGGAGAGACCGAGTCTTGGGGTTCAGAACTCCCCAGGAACTTCCTTGCTGAGCACCCCCTCACTTAGGCCAGGTGCCCAGGGCTCCCAGAGGCTGCTCACCTGTCCTGGCTGTTGCACGGCTCCTGGAAGCAGGGAAGCTGCAGCCCGTGGACCACCCGGGCCTCAAACAGAAACTTGGGGGCCCAGAAGCCCAGGGCTCCGGTGACAAAGGCCATGGCTGTCACGCCAAGTGTCGACCACACAAAACTCCAGCTGCAAGAGAAGGCGCCCTGGTGGAGACAGCAGAGGGAGGGGCCGAAGGCACCTGTCCAGCCCTCCTTCTCCTGGACATGCAGGCCAGTGCAGGTGCCAGCCTCTGGGTCCTTCCCAGCTGCAGCCTGAGCTCCAGCTTCCCCAACATTCCCTGCCCTTCCTCCCTCGCCTCTGCAGGACCAAATCTCCCCCTCCTGAGGGCCCAGTCCAACATTACACTCTCCAGGAGGCCGCCCCTGCCTACATTGTCCTCGGATCCCTTCACCTGGTCTGTGGCCCTATAATAAAAGATGGGTGCTGCCCACGCCTCATTTGGTGAACGATGAGGCCTGGGAGGGCCCTTGACTCCTGCCCATGTCTCTCGCCATTCCTGGGACAGAGGATGACGCGGTCCCATGACCGACTCCCAGCACCTCCTAGCAGCCATGAGAGGCAGGCAAGGCTGGGGAACCAGGGCCTTTGAATGTGCCTCCCTCCACATTTCTGTCAAGTGACCAGGCAATGAGGGCTGAGGCCGAAGAAGATGGGGTGCAGTTTGGTGAGACAGCAACTCGGAGGAGGAAGATGGCTGTGAACGTTGGGGCAATCAAGGGGGGCTCCCTGGAGGCAGAGAGAGGGGAGGCAAGAGCACTCACTTTCTCCCCAGGTATCTGACATCCTCGCACCAGCTGCTCCTCGCATCCCCTAAGGCCATCTCCCCCTGCTTCTCAGCAGCTCCCCGAGGTGGGTCTGGAACCAGCAGGATAAGCAGGATCAAGGCCACGGCCTCCAGGCAGGGCATGATCTGGGGACAGGACAGCCCAGGAAGCTCAGGAGATCCTGGTAGTGCCAGCCACAGTGCCTGAACTCTGGGTCCTGGCTCGGACACACGGTGTGCTGGCAGGTTGTGGGGGGACCATTTTCTGGGTGCTAGTTACACACGGAGCTGACACACCACTGTTTCCTGCTCCCCACACACACACCCAGGATACAGCCTCTCTGGAAAGTGGGGCCTGTCCAGTGCGGATGCTGCTCTACCCAGATCGATGGGCCCGAGAGGGTTGACGGGTGGAGCCCTCACTGCACTGGCCCTAAACGTTGAGTACACTGGCCCCAGCTGCCTCGAGAACTGCCGCTTTTCTTGGCCCATGTCTCCATTTGCCACACCAGTCCCGCCCTAGCAGCCCCACTGTTCATACCCCAAAGATGGGGAGCTCACTACTTGGCTTGGGGCAGAATACAAAAGCTCACACCACAAGAAGGTTCTTATTCAGGCCAAGCTCAGACCCACGACCTTGAACCCACCCACCCCAGGTCCTGACTCTGCCTTCTGTGACCTTACACATGCCAGCTCCCTCGGGGCCAGCGTGGTCCGGCAGAGACCTGCACTCAGAGGCCACGTCCAGGGACACGTCTCACAAGGCCAAGTCCCGGCCCCTCTGCCCCTGAGTCTCCTGTCCAAGGCTAATCCAGTGGTGGCTAATGTATCCCAGCAGACCGAGCAGATACTTCTCCCCTACTCCGGGTGACCTGCTTCTACTAGCTGAGTGGCCCCACTGTGTGTCTTGGCCCAGGAAACTTCCATGCCCGACCCTTGAATCCTCCAGGTTCGATAAGGTAGTATTTTCTAAGCCCACTTTACAGATAGGTAAACCGAGGCTCAGAAGAAGGGGCTGACTTGCCTGAGGTCACGCCACTGGCAAACTGGGCAGCCAGGACTTAAACCCAGGCCACAACTTCACAGCCCATGTTCCACCTGCTGCCCCAGTGCTCACATCTCCCCACATCTCATCGCCACCCCCCACGGCGCCAGTTACCCCGCCAAGAGGCTAAGGCCACCCAAGGCTGGAAAGTCCCTGCCGGCCCAGGGGAAAGCAGAGGGAAGAAAAGGAAGCCGGACTCACTCGGAGGGCCCAGCGCCAGTTCCCGGTCAGCTCCGTCACAACCGATCCCAGGATGTAGCCCAGGCCACTGCAAGGAAGGGGTGAGGGAAACAGGCGGTGAGGCGGGCGGCAAGGGGGCACGCCCGAGGCCCCATGGCCAGCAGCCCGATCTGGGGTGCCCCCCACCCCATGGAGCCAGCTCTCAGCAGACTCAGAGCCCTGAGCAAACGGCAGAAAAGAGGCCCAGGTGTCCGCTGCCCTTGGGCATTTGCCAGTGACCTCTGGCTCCCGGCCCACCCCAGCGCTGCTCCCTCCCATGTGAGCCCCACCCCTACCCCACCTCCACCGCAGGCTCGGCCCTGCCTGAGTCAGGCGATTTCAGGAAACGGGGGTCAGGGCTCAGGGGCCTGACTGCAAATCCCGCTGTCCTCCTCCGCTTTGGGGTGCAGGGCCCTGCCCAAGCACACTTCCTTGCATCACCTGCCAGCGTCGGCCCCACCCTGAGCAGGACTCCCTGCTCTTCCCCACCCCTTCTGAGAGTGAGCCAACCTGTGTGGGGCAGCCTCTCTATGTAATGCTCACCACCGCCACCAGTCAGGGTTCTCACCCCCATTGACAGATGAGGAAACCGAGGCTCGGAGAGGCAAAGTGGCAAGGTCTCGAAGGGGCAGATTTGGGAGTCAAAGCCCAGCCCTGTTCCAACTCCTTTGGGCCTCAGTTTACCACCTGGGGAAGTGGACCCAGGAGTGATACCAACCTTCCCACGGGAATGAAGATGTAGAAGATGGCCAGCATCCTGGTCCGCTGGTCTTTCACGAAGAGGTCCCCCAGGACAGTGGGTGCGATGGTGGAGTAGCTGGCTGTGCCAGTGCCCACCACTCCCCGGGACAGGAAGAAGAGCCAGGAATACTGGGTGAGCAGGCACAGGACCACAGTGAGACCCAGGAATCACCCAAGGGGCCCAAGAATTTGTCAGAGGGAGGGAGAGGATATCAGGGCTGCACACACCTCACGGCAGTCCTGCCACCCCAGGTTCCCAAAACCACACAGGTGCCTGCAGCCACCACCTCTCCGCAAGCTCAGGAGAGCCCTTCCCCCGGGCATCACTTTGGCTAACCAGGCCAGTTCCCCAGGACAGGAGCTGTCATTCCCACCATTCATTTCTGGCATAAGTGAAGCTGCAGGCAGCAGTGGATGTACCAGGGAGGAAGCCGCTCTCGCCCCTGCCCAGGCTCAGGCCTGGAGGCTGCGCCCTCACCTCCTCTCGCAGCCCTGGAGGGCCGTTCCCGAGTCCGGAGCCTGGAATGGAGCGGGACCATCTCCACCTGGCTTCAACGGGCCTGGGCCAGGGAGGGGGTCGGTGGGGGGAGGCCCCCGGGGGCCTTGCAGGGATGTGGGCACCTACCCGGGGGGAGATGAAGGAGCTGGAGAGGCCAGCTCCTGACCAGAGCAGGATCCCGAAGCTCAGCGTGGCCTTGCGGCTGTGTCGGTCACCCAGGTAGCCAAACACAGGTGCAGACAGCAGCAGGCAGCCGATGAAGACTGGTGGAGACACGGCAAGAAAGGGGTGCAATGGTGGGTGGGCAGATGGGCCCAGCCGGCCCAGGGAAGGGACCTGACTGGGATGCCGTGAGCTGGCACTGGGCCAGGGGGGCCAGGACACAAGGAGGAAAAGCCAAGGTGAATCTCCAATCGCCCTACAACCTACCATCCAACTGCCTGGAGTGAGGGGGGGCACCTGGGAAATGTGTAGGGACCTGGACTCAGGTTCAAATTCCAGCTCTGCCACTTGCTCACTGTGTGGCCTTGGGTAACTCACTCCACCTCTCTGAGCATCATCTGAACAAGGCTGTGTAAAGATGAGATGTGACCACAGAGCCCCTGGCACAGAGCCTCGCAGTACCCAGTCGATGCCAGTTTCCTACCAGGATATTGGGACTGGCCTGATGTATCACTTGCTCACCTGGGGTGGGGAGGGTGATGGGAGAGGGGAGACAGGAGGGAAGGCGCCTGCTTCCATGAGCATCTAGATGAGCCCGGTTTAGAACCAGCACATGGTTATAGACGGGCCATCCCAGGAGACTGGGACCAAGCTGGTTTCCAGAAGCAGGTAAAACATTCCCCTGGGCCTGGTAGTGGTGATTCTACGATCGGTTTTTTCAAGTAAGCCCTTACTGAATTAATGAATGCGGTTTACTATTCCGTGAAGACAAACTGGCACGTGCTTAAGGCACAGGGCCACCACCTGGATATGTGCGCACAAAGCTTCCTTTCCTTCGAGAAAATGGCCTCCAAACTAGGCGGTGTGGGCTCGCTGATCCCCTGCTGGGCATCCTGGAGCAATGGCTGCCCTTGTTCCGCCTTGAAGAACCGCCAAGGGCCCGCAGGTGGAGCACCCAAGCTCGGGACTCCTCCACCCGGCCCACAGCCCAAGGGGCCGGCTTTCCCAAGCCGGGTCTCCATTGGCTCCTGACCACAGATGATTGACATGTCTTGAGCCCAATGAATGACCACATTCTTCCCGGCTCATGTTCCAGCCCCTCCCACTCTCCCACGACCGCTCTGGGATCTAGCTGAGTTGTATGCAATTGTAGAAAGGAGGCCAATATTGACCTACAAAAATGGCAGTTTACTAGGGTCCGATCTAATACTTTCGTAATACGATCTTTGGTATCAAGAATAGCACTCCATCTAAATTCAATGTATCCTCTTCATAGCAAGAAAATTTTACCTCTGCAGTCACTAAGCGTTGGTGGTCAGGTATAATTCATGTGAAATGTTGCAATGGATATTGTTTTAAATTTTAGAGTTTAATTTAAAAGCTGAATTACTTTTAAAAGATTAAAGGCTTAATATTGAAAAGAAAAAAAAAAGAATAGCACTCCAAAGAGACTGTATCAACTGACATTTGCATAGAAGTATGTACCAGTGCCCTTGCTGACCTTAATATGATACCTCATTTTGTTTTGCCCATCTGATGTTTGAAAAACAAACGGTACCTCACAGTTGACCAACAGTTTCTCTAGTTCGCATGCTATGCCAATTTTCTATTGAGCAGTTGCTTGACTTTTGCTATATTTTGGAAATAAATTCTCTCTGTCCTTTATATTTTTGAAAGGATTAAAAATGCAAGCTCTGGGAGCAGATGTAGCTCCGTGATTGAATACCTGCTTCCCACGCGCCAAATCCCAGGTTCAATCCCCCATGCCTCAAAAAAAAAAAAAAAAAAAGCACACTCTGGGACTGAATTGCCTGGTGTAGAGTCCTGGCTCCACCACTGTCTGGATTAGAGACCTTGGGAAAATTCCTGAATCTCTCCAGGTCTCCCTTTCCTCACCTATTAGATGGGATATTACTATCCTTCCTGATAAGGTTATTGAGAGGTTTAAATTTAAAAAGGCAGTGAGTGGCTTTATATAAATGCTCAGTAACTATTACCTATTATTATTACTAGTTGCATTTATGGTTTCAATCACCATCACACAGAAATACTTAATTTCAATATAGTCAAATTTATCAATCTTCTTTTTAAGGGGGGAAGTGTTTCACGCCTTCTTTATGCATATCTTCTTTACCCAAAGGTTATACAAACTATTTCCCCAAATCTTCTAATACTTTTATGTTTTGGGAGCCAGGGATCCTTTACACCTTAAATCTTAAGGTACCCTAGGATGGGGACACATACCCCCAAGGGAAAGGCAGGCACTCCTCATTCGTGGCATCTCAAAATGCAAATCATTTCTGAGGCAAAGTGGGAGTCATTAAAGAGCGCAGGGATTAAGAGATGGACTTTGGGGGCAGACTGCCTGGATTCTAAGCCCAGCTCTGCCACTTCCTAGCTGTGTGACCTAGAGCAAGTCCCATAACCACTCTGTGCCTCAGATCCCTCAATGGTAAAATGAGGATAAAAATAATACTGCCCCATGAGATTGTTGTGAAGATTTACTATAAAGCACTTAGAAGAGTGCCTGGCATATCGATATTAGTTTCAAATATCATTAATTAATTTAATTAATTCACTTCATCCAGTAGCCTCTTTGTCTTCTTCCCTAAACCCTCCCCTCTCCCCTTACAGCTGGCCAAGCTCTCCTCCTCTCTGCACCCTGTGCACAGAGAGCAGGGGGCGTTCTTCGACCGTTGCTCGGTAAACTGAGGTCACCCATTCATTAAACTGATTAAGCCCTGGGGACAAACCTGGTCATCAGGCCTCCAAGCCCACTGCCCTCTCCATGCCCCTTCTTGGGCTGCGTGGCAGAGCTGACCCTTCCCTTCACCCACTCACAAACACACACACAACACACATCCGTGCCCACCACACACACTCCCATGCTCCCATACACACACATACCCGTGCAAGCACACTCCTGCCACATGCACATCCACCCCCGCGCACACACTCACACACATCCATGCACACACTAACTCACACAGTAACACACACCACCGCCACCACGTACACATCCCCACCCCCCAGGCACACACAAATCCACGCACGTGCTAACTCGCAGTGACATGCTCACACACCTCTACCCCAGACATTCACACGCTCACACACACACTCACACTTCTTCCTCCATCACGTCTCATTTTATCACCGACCTTGTATTTACCATGGTAAGAGACAGGGAAGTGTTGACTCAACTACCATTATCTGTTTAATTGAGAAGATTGTGATGTCAGCTGAGATGGCCTCATGCTAGCTACAGATTCTACTGGAAGATGTCCCAGGAGGCCGCCAGGCTGCCCAGCCTCTCAGCGCCAAGATCCGGAAGTAGTGCCCTTCTATCTCTTTTGCCCGCGTGACTCTCAAAGAGGTTTAAAGAACTCCGTACGCCCGCACACGTTTTCAGCAGACATTTAAAATGTTTTTATTCTAAGTTTAAACATTTGCAAAGGATGCGGTTTCCAGCATCATAGTCTGTTTTTAAATATAGTTGTGTCCAAACCCTTAGAACTCCAGTCCGTGTTCACCCAGTCTAAGAAAAATGTCCACGGTAGGGTATAATTAGGAAAGCTGGTTCTCATTTGCCAAACCAAATGGCCAAATCGGGCTGACTTCCACTTTTTCATTGAAACAGATACGTTACCACCCATCCCTGAGCCAACTCTCTCACTTGTGAGTTCTAATTCACAGATAAGGATTAGACAGCGCCGCAGCGGGACAGCCAGCGAAGGCTGGCGCCCTGCCACGGCTGTGCAGCCAGGAGGACATAGCCCCCAGCCACGCTGCTCTCTCTGCCTGTTCCTAGGGCTTCCCCAGCAGAAGCCAACCATCCCCGGAGGGTGCCTGTGTTTGGCTCCCTGGAGGTGTTTTACGCATCAGGGCAGCGCACCCCAGTAAAATCCAGAATGGGGGAGAGGTGTACCTGTCTGCCAAAAATGAGAGAGGAGAACCACGGACAGCTCACAAGTACACTCAGGCAGATCCGTTCAGGAAAGAAACAGGCCTCCAGCATCTGGAAATGGAGCCTCTCAAGGCACTCTGTGCTCACGCACTCTCTGGGAAGTTTTTGTGCATCCCCAAGGGTACCCGTGTCCCGGGCTGAGAGCTGCGCCCTGACACACCGAGGGAGGGCCTGCTGGGGGAGGGGGCTGCCGAGAGGAACCGCATGCGTGCTAGCTACAGGCTGGGGCGCGCGCACGTGATTCAAGGCTGGGTCAGTGCGTGCACACATGTGGGTACGTGTGTGGGCCGCGTGCGTCACCATCCAGATGCCCACAGGGGACAAGTTAGTGCCTTGTGACCCCAACTCCACCACCATGGAATGGGACGCGTGGCAGCTCCCCGTGGGCCCACAGGGTGGGTGACACGTGTGTGCGCGTGTGTCAGGGCATGTGGGCAGGCGCATCCTGGTGGACAGATTCTTCAGGCCTGCGAGAGGAAAGCAGGAGTTCTCAAACTCCGGACAGTCCCTCCACACAGCTGAGCTTAGCAAACACCAGCGGCAGGAGCGACCGACTCCGCTGCTGTGATCTGCGGCTCAGGTGCCGGCCCCAGCCCCACCCGCACCGCTCCCTCCGCAGCACCCACAGGGGCAGTTCGAGCCCGGGATCTTGGCTCAAGCTGTCTCTTCCTCCTACCCAGACGATCCTCGCGCCCAAACCCCCATTCCGCAGGAGCTGGTGCTGGGCACACGGCAGGAGCTGCTAAAGGACCCCATCCATTGAGCCCGGGGCCCAGATCCAGGGCGAGGGGACTTGCTCCTTACCCGTCTGAAGCAAACCAGCATTGCTGTCGCTGATGTGAAAAAACTTCTGCACGTCCAGCAGCACCCCTGTGGACAGAGGGCCA
Source organism: Dasypus novemcinctus (assembly GCF_030445035.2). Classification (NCBI taxonomy): domain Eukaryota; kingdom Metazoa; phylum Chordata; class Mammalia; order Cingulata; family Dasypodidae; genus Dasypus; species Dasypus novemcinctus. Next base: position 28,219,827 of record NC_080693.1, read on the forward strand.
GTGCTCGGGAAAAGGGCAGGAGCCCGGCAGGGCCTCGAAAGGCAGCTGCCTCTGTGTTTGGGACAGGGTCACAGCTGACCCACATGGCACAGGACCCGGCCCCCAGGCCAACTGTCCTGTCTCCTCTCCCATACATACAGGTAACCACATGCACACATACACACACACACGGGGCAGCGCACAGACATGTACACATCAGGCCCACGCAGAGACAAGCACCCCAAAGGCACAGGCACACACGATCACACACACCTGCACTCACACTCATAGGCACGTGGCCATGGAGACACACAGACATGCATATACACACATGAGCACATGTACAAGCAGACATGCCCAGAGAAATACACTTGGCAGAGGCACAGATATGCACATACAGGAGCCTGAACTCACAGGCCTGGAAACCCACTCTTGTACACCCAGAACACATATACATATACACTGAGGTGTACACATAAGGACACATTCACAGTTGTGCATGCAAATGCATGTGTGCAGGACATAGGCACACAGGGAATGCGTGTGCAAACATACACTCCCCTAGTGTCAGCGTGGCTGGCAGCTCCCTGTTGCTACACAATGCACACTTCAACCACAGTGTAAATGAAAGTCCCTGGACTTGTGCAACACGGCAGCCCTGCTTGTGTACAAACCCTGGACACGCACAGACATACATATATACACACGAGCATGTGCATACAAACAGATACATGTGCCCTGGCCAGCACACGTGTACTCACAAGCACCTTCTATCTGAGCCAGGAGCACACGAGACGAGCATGCACACAATGAGCCTTGGAGACTTGGGTTCCACGGAGGTCTGCCGTCAGCCCCGCCTGCCTGAGGGCAGCCAGCTCCTGCCCTGCACAGCCAGCTCTCTGCAGCTCCTCCAAGCTCTTGCTGAGCCGCGGCTGAGGCAGTAGCCGCTCAGCCTCGTGCAAAGAGAGGAAGCAGGCTTCCAGACACGGGCTCTACTTCCTGAAATCCCCTGGGCCCCTTGGTAATATTTCAGAAAGGGGTAGTTAGGGTCCAAGGCCCCTGCTTATCTGGGTCAAAGGCCTCCGGTCCTGACATTTTTACTAAGGAGGACATCGTCACTTCCATTTATACATGAGGACACGGAGGCTCCAGCCTGCCCAGGGTATGCCCAGCTGGAAATGGGGAGCTGGGACTTGAATCCCAGCCAGAGGCACCCCACCCTCCTGCCCAGAAGCACTGAGGGGGAGCAGACGCCCCCGTGGGGTTCTGCAGAGACACCCCCATGGCGTGGCAGACAGCCCACCTCCAGCTGCTGAGGAAAGGCCAAGGAATCAGAGAAGAGATTTTTGTTTAGACATTTAATTTAGCCCAATTGCTGCAGCATTAGGGCATACAAGTCTGTATGTCTTTTTCCCTCTCTTAGTGTTTTTAATTACACAACTAAGCCCTACCTGTTGCAGAAAAGTAGATAACACAGGTAAGCAAAATAAATAGCTAAATAAAAATTCTCGATAATCGCACTCATCTTCCATTGTTAGGAATGGGGCCTTGTCCTCTGGTCTCCTCCCAGCCCTGGGCACTCTGGAGGTGGCCCAGGGACAAGGGAGAGCCCAGCCTCACCTTTACCTGTGCCCCATCACCTCTGGCCCCCCGAAGGGGCTGCTTCGGGCGAGAGAACTTCCGCTCCTCTGTGAACCTCCTTCCCGGCAGCTCCCAGGGGCTGAGCATGGTTTCCCATTTCCGGACCTCCCTCATCATCCCAAAGAAAGCGCAGACTCGCTCCTGCCACATCCAGGCGAAGTCGGAACAGGGAAGAGGCCTTGGGCGGAAGGATCCAGGGCCCTCTAGGGTGAGTGTCGGGGAGAGCTGGGACCCCCAGCCTGATGATTCCTCCACGGCCGCCTGCCTCTGGCCTCCTTGCCCTCCTCTCTGTCCCCTCGGCCCACATTCCAACTCTGGCCTCCTCAGCCCGCTGCAGCCACTGCAGTGGCCTCGGAACTGACCTCTCAATTTGCCTCCATCAGGGCCTCAAATCGGATCACACTTCCCAACTTAAAAGAAAAAAAATGCTCCATGACTCCTTGTTGCCCAAAGAAGAAAGTCCAAGGTCAGCCTGGCATCCAAGCATCCCAGGACATGGCCCCAGACACGCTCTTCTGAATAATCCCCTCCTTGTCCGCCTCTCGCCACCCCTGCTCAGAGCCTGTGCTTCGCCCTGGGCGCTTGGCTCATGCCGACCCCTTAGTCTGAGTGCCCTCCCCCTCGCCCCATTCCCTGCTTGTCCAGTATCCTCAAACCAGTGCTCCCCGCCAGGTCCCCAGGCCCCCTCAGCCGGTCATCCCCAGGGCTCGGCCCCGCTGGCGCTCTCCCCACGCTCTGTCCATGACAGAGCTGCATGGCCTGTGGTCTGTGTCCCGCTGAGGTCTGGTAGTGTCTGCCACCCCCGGAGTCCCATTCACTGCACAGCCACGCTCGGGGGCAGAACAGGTAACTGAGGAAGCAGCATCCTGGCCGCAGGTCCCCCAGCAGCTCGCCGGCCTGGACTGTGCCTCCCTCGTCTGGCTGCCACCTCTCAGCCTCGCAGGATTCCTGTTTAATGAGCTTCTCCCTCTGCCCACCAGATGGTCATTCCTGAGATCGGGCAGAAGTCTGATCCCCCCCCGGTTCCCAGAGTTGATCTCAGTTGATCTTGAATGAATGAAAGGATGGACGAATGAACAAGCAACTGAGTGACAAGAAGAGGAAAGCAAGTTGAGCCCCAGTCCATCGTGAACGAATGAAGGAGGGAGTGATGAGAATACAGAAGCAGGTTGAGCCCTGTGGCTAGAGGATGGAAGGTCCAGCATGCAGAGTTGGCGAGAACCTCCTCTCCCAAAGGCAGACGCCGAAAGAACTGCTTGCCTGGGATTGGGGCCAGGCTGCCCTGTCCTGCACAGATCACCCGGCCGCCCAGCCCAGGACCTCGAGGCCTTTACCTGGAAGGCCAGACTTCCCTGCTGTCCTCACTCTCGTAGCCCCTGCCCCCCATGCCTGCCGTGCACCCTCTCAGTTGGGGGTGTGCTGGGAACTTGGATGGGAACCCCTTTACAGGAAGGGCTAAAACCCACCTCCAGGGAAGAACACCAAGGAGTGCACCAAGAGAAGAAAGGATGCTGGGCAGAGCACGCCCCGCGGAGCCCAGCAGGTGCAGCTTCCGATGCCCTGCCCGCCCTTACCTGCGATGATGAACCAGTTCATGTAGTTCAGCAGGTTGATGTAACAGAGCACGGCGGCAGCCACGTACGCCCTCCAGCGCGGCAGGCTCCAGGGAGCCGGTGTAGTCGGAGCGGGGCCCTGGTGGGCGGCCAAGGCCCCGTAGCGCCGGCCAGGCCCTGGGGACCCCCCATGCGGCCCCTCTGGCCCAGGCTCTGCGCCCTCCACAGACATCCCCGCAGCCGCTCCAGCCTGCAGCTCCTGTTCCTGGCCAGGTGCGGGGGCGAAGGCGCATCAGCTCTGCAGCAAGTGACTTCCTGCAGGCTCCAGCCTCCCGACCTCAAGGCAGCTGCCCTAACTGCTGGGCATCTTATCGCGGGTTCCTGCTGAGCCCACCACAGGCTTGCCGGTGAGATTTCACCATCCCCAGCCTCTGAGGTCGGCTGGAGGGGGAGCAGCATCCCCGCACCCCCGCCCCTTTGGTGACCAGATGGCTCTGTGGTCCCCCAGATCTTAGCCTGTGGCTGCGGTGGCTGCGGTGGCTGCAGTGAGGAAGAGAAGCCTTACGGGACAGAAAATAAAATGAATCTCTGAGAGTCCTGCTCAGTGCGAGCAGGCCACGCTACCTCCAATAGAGATGGACTACGAACAGGGGACTCGAACCCAGGTCGGAGCAGGGAGGCCAGCGCTGGGCAGGAGAGCAGCACTGGAATATGAGAAGCAAGGGCTGGCGCCCGCTCAGCACCCAGTGCTCTCTCTGGAGAAAGAAAGAACTGCCAGAGAGCAGGCCCTACACTGAGACGGCCTGTGAACAAAACCCACCAAGGGATGCTAAGTCGAGGGGAAGTTTTTGACAAGGAGCAGGATATTGGCATGGTTTTAAACGGTCTCTTTTACACATGGTTTATTATTAGTTACAAGGAAAAAGAAGGGCAACTATGCAATAGAGAAATCAGACATCTTGACCTCACACCCTAAAAGAACATCACACCCTAATGTCAACTATGGCCTTGGATTACTAATAATATATCGCGGGAAGCGGATTTGGCTCAGCTGATAGAGCATCCGCCTACCATGTGGGAAGTCCAGGGTTCAACCCCAGGGCCTCCTGACCCTTGAGGTGAGCTGATCCACATGCAGTGCTGATGCACAGAAGGAGTGTTGTGCCACGCAGGGGTGTCCCCTGCACAGGGGAGCCCCACGCTCAAGGAGTGCCCTCTGCAAGGAGAGCCACCCCGTGTGAAAAAAGAGCAGCCTGCCCAGGAGTGGGGCCGCACACACAGAGAGCTGACGCAGCAAGATGACGCAACAAAAAGAGACACAGATTCCCAGTGCTGCTGACAAGAATCCAAGCAGACACAGAAGAACACACAGCAAATGGACACAGAGAGCAGACATCGGGGTGGGAGGGAAGGGGAGAGAAATAAATAAATAATAAATCTTTAAAAAATAATAATAATATATCAAGATTGGTTCATTGATTATAACAAATGTACCATACTCATGCAAAATGTTAATAGTAAGGCGGGGGGGGGGGGAGAGTGGATGTAACTTGAGCAGTTGAGCTCCTACTTCCCATGTACAAGATCCTGGGTTCGATCCCCGGTACCTCCTAAAAACAAACAAATGAAAAAACCAACTCTCATTGGGGAGCAAATATAGCTCAGTGGTTGAGCACCTGCTTCCCATGTATAAGGTCCTGGGTTCATTCTCCAAATGTCCTAAAAATAATAATAATAATAAAGGGGAATGGGGCATATGGAAACTCTTTGTACTTTCTATGCAGTTTTTCTGTCAACCCTAAAACTATTGTAAAAATGAAGTTTATTGTTTAATAAATAAATGAATAACATCCTCATTGAGGGGCAGATGGGCTTTGTGTGCCTTCGATGTGATACCCTGAGAAAGTGATGATATTGTCTATGCAGTATGTAGTCTGACAGGTCTGGGTTCAAATTCCAACTTTGCTACTTCCTTGCTGTGTGTCTTTAGCGAGTCCCTAAACTCTCTTGAGCCTCAATATGTCCTCATTTGTTATACAGAGAGAATAAAATCTGTGCTTCAGGGGTAATCATGAGGATAAACTAAGATCAACCCGTGGAACACTCCTCCCACACAGCCTGGCCCAAGCAAAGCCCTCAGCGGGTGGCATTATTGTGCTCATTGTGATGTTGATGATTAGTCCTTGGCATATGACACATGGTTCAACCACTGCCCTGCAAGGAGGCTCTTAATGAAACAAAGGGAAATTCAGAATCAGGCCCTCCTGACCACCAGGGGCCAGTCTAGCATTCGTGGCTATGATCCTGTACCCTGGAGCTACACTCACCCATTACTGGCTATATGATCATAGGCAAATTATTTAACCTTTCTGTGACTCAATCTCCTCCTTTGTAAAATGGGGACAATTAAAGTATAATGCCTCGTTGGGATCTTGTGGCTTAAATAAGATAATATTTGGGAAAGTGAATGTGGCTCAAGCAATTGGGTTTCTGCCTACCACATGGGAGGTCCTGGGTTCAGTTCCCGGTACCTCCTGGAGAAGACGAGTTGGCACTGCAAGCAGGTGCGGAGAGCTGATGCAACAAAAGAGACACAAAGAGGAAAGACAATGAGAGACACAGCAGACCAGGGAGCTGAAGTGGCTCAGGTGATTGGGCGCCTGCCTCTTTTCCACATGGAAGGTCCTGGGTTCAATTCCCAGTGCCTCCTAAAGAGAAGACAAGCAGACACAGATAGCACCCAGCAAATGGACACTGAGAGCAGACAGCGACTGCAGACAATGGGGGGGGGGGAGATAAATAAATAAATCTTTTTAAAAATACACTTGAATTAAAAAAAAAGATAATATTGAAAAGTGCTGAGGATTTTCCTCGACATTGAGGAAGTGCTACGTTAGTATTTGTTAAATAAAACGGGATTTTCTCTGGCACGCATAGCCACACCCACAAGCCTGCACGCGTGCACACACACACACACTCGCACGCACTGCAGACCGTTGCAGCAAGTAGCACCAAGGTCCCCAACCCGGCGGTAGGCTGTCCCCAGACAGTGCTGGTCAGCCACCTCTTCCTGGGTCCGGCCCTCTCTTTTGCCAGGCCAGAATGGCACCCTGACTTGCTTCCAGACCCAACTGGGGACAAAGGTCAGAAATCCCAGGAGTCGGTCAGATGAGGAAGGTTGGTGATGTCCAGGGGAGCAGGAAAACGACCAACTCCCCTGGACAACTCAGCTTCCAAGTGCGGGTTCCTCACCAGGGCCCCGGGGATTTGACTCTGAGAGGTACTCTTGGGAGTGAAGACACCACCACCCAGGAGAAGGTGGCCAGCAGGGGAGGCAAAGCGTCCTGGGCGAGCTGGGAGGAGGCCCGTAAGGCGCCACGGGACCCTTCTCCTCTGTGGGCCTCAGCTTCCCCATCCAAACATTGGCGGTGCAGGTGGCTGAGGGCCTGGTGGGTCCACCCAGACTTGCAGTTTGTGCACGTGTGTCTCTGCGCTCAGCTACAGCTCTTTGAGGGCACGCATCCCGGGGCATTGTCCAGGGGTCTGGGAACTTAACCCAATCATTTCTCCCGGATTCACAGGGCAGAAGAAAGCTGCTGCTGTCACCTTCTGACCTTCCACGTGGGAATCAGCAACCAGAAAGTCCTGCTTTCCAAAGAACAGAAAACTCTCTGGCAGGGAACACTGTTTCTGAGGGAGAACGGCAACCCTGGAGGACAACATTGCGTGCGATCTGGAGCCCTCAGTCCACGCAGGAGGAAATGGGAGCGGAATGGATCATCCCCGCGCTGCCTGCAAATCCTTCAGCACAAGGGACAGCCGCTCCCAGCCCCGGCCTGACCCCGGCTGCCTGGCACTGCAGTGTCTGCAGTTTTCACACGCGGAGGTCTAACATTCTCAAAATCACCTTCCCTTAAAAGTGAACAAGGCGGGGACTGGATGTGGCTCAAGCGGTTGGGTGTCCACTTACCACATGGGAAGTTCTGGGGTTCAGTTCCCAGTGCCTCCTAAGGAAGATGAGCAGACACATCGAGCTGACACAATGAGCAGACAAGCAAACATACATAACAAACAGACACAACAAGCAGGAAATGAACATAGCTCAAGCAGTCGAGTACTTGTCTCCCACATGGGAGGTCCCAGGTTTAGTTCCCAGTGCTTTCTAAAGAAGACCAGCAAAACAGTGAGCTGATATGCCAGGCTGGTGCAGCGGGCTGTTGCAACAAGATGACACAATGAGGAGACACAACAAGGAAACAAAATGGGAGACACAACAAGCAGAGAGCAGAGGTGGCTCAAGAAGTTAGGCACCCACCTACCACATAGGAGGTCCTGGGTTCAGTTCCCAGTGCCTTCTAAAGAAGACGAACAAACAACGAACAGACAACAACAGACATGGAGCAAAAACAAAGAGCAGACATCAAGCAAAACAACGAGCAGGGGAGCAGATGTGGCTCAAGTAGTTGGGTGCCTACTTCCCACATGGGAGGTCCTGGGTTCGGTTTCTGATGCCTGTTTAAAAAGACAGGCAGATGCAATGAGCTGACACAATGAGCAGGAAGCCAATGTGGTTCAAGCAGTTGGGCACCCACCTCACACATGGGAGGTCCCAGATTTGGTTCCTGGTGCCTCCTAAAGAAAAAGAAGAAGAAGAAAGAATGTGTGAGGGAATGGATGTGGTTCAAGCAGTTGAGCTCCTGCTTCCCACATGGGAAGTCCTGGGTTTGGTCCCTGGTACCTGAAAAACAAACAGGAAAAACAAATGAAAAAGTCAACTCAGGGGAGCCGATGTGGCTCAGCGGTTGAGCGCCAGCTTCCCACATAAGAGGTACAGGGTTCAATCCCTTAAAAAAAAAGGTGAATGTATGTCAGCAATGGCAGCACAATTTTGTGACTATAATTAATGCTACTTAATTGTACACCAGAATGTGGTTAAAATGGAAAATTGCATGCTGTATATTTGTTACTATAATAAAAAGTTTTTAAAAGTGTAAATGTGGTATTTTCCACTGAATTGTATACTTGAAAGTGGTTAAAATGGGAAATCTCATGTTCTATGGATGTTGCCACAATAAAATAAAATAAAATAATAAAATTAAAAAAAAAAAAAACCTTACAACAGAAGTGAGCCCTACTGGAAACAATAGACTTAGCTAATAGTATAATTATAATATATTAATTCATCCATTGAGGCAAATGTACCACAACTAATGCAAAATGTCTCTGTTTTGTTTTAAAGATTTATTATATTTATTTATTCCCCCCTTGCCGCTTGCTTGCTGTCTGCTCTCTGTATCCATTCGCTGTACATTTTTTTGTGTCTTCTTATCTCCCTTTATCGCGTCGTCTTGCTGTGGCAGCTCTGGAGAGCTGGGTTTGGGCCAGCTTGCCTTCACCAGGAGGCCCTGGAATTGAACCCAGGGCCTCCCCCGTGGTAGACAGGAGCCCAATAGCTTGAGCTACATCTGCTTCCCTGCAAAATGTTAATAATAGGGAAATCTGTGTATGGGGGGATGGGGGTTATGGGAACTCTGTACTTGCTGGATGATTTTTCTGTAATCCTACCACTGCTTTAAAAAATGTAAACAATAAATAATAAACAAAATAATTAGGGAGAAAGATATTTTTAAAATAAGTAAATGTGGTGTTTTAATATGCAGCATTCTCGATGTCTGGCTTCAGGGGGTTGGTTGAATAAATAATGGTAGCTCCAATGGGGCAGAACATCAGACCACCTTGTATATGATGCTGGTCTATGTTGATCTGAAAGGTGTTCAGGATATGATGGCGAAGAGTAAATAAGACAGTAAAAAATGCATATACATTTAGGTAAAATGATAAAAGTAAATAAAAGAAAAATGGGTGGCAACCTGTGAGTCGGCCGCCGCACCTCAATTGGCTGCCATCCCCCCGACTCCGACTGACACCGAAGTTCACTTGAGATTTTAAGATTTTATTATTTATTTATTTCTCTCTCCCCCCACCCCCCCATTCGCTGTGTGTTCTTCTGTGACCGCTTCTGTCCTTATCAGCGGCACCGGGAATCCGTGTTTCTTTTTGTTGCGTCATCTTGTTGTGTCAGCTCTGTGTATGTGCAGCGCCATTCCTGGGCAGGCTGTGCTTTCTTTCGCGCTGGGCGATGGCGGCCCGTCCAGATGGGCTCCCGTCAGAGGTTAAATTTGTTTTCCCTTTTTTAACAAAGGAACTTTCCAGGCTCACAGAATAAGAGGTGAACAGAAACTGCCTGGGAATCACCTCCAGCAATTCCCGGGGAGTTCTTCCGAGGATGCATCAGTTAGGGTAATTTTGGCTACAGGTAACAGAAGACCTAAGAGCAGCTAATCAACTCCCATGAGAAGAAATTGGGAAGAAGGCAGTTTGGTTGGTTAACTCAGTGGCAGCATGACATCATCACGAGTCCCCTGTGGGAGGGCACACCAGGAGGGCATCACTAGCAGGTGGCGAAACTCATGGGGGATTATCCAAGAGGCTAGCTACCACAGCCTTCATCTTGGAGGCTGGTCATCTCATGTAAAAGAAGGAAGACGATGCCTCCTGAAACGTATCCATATGTCTTTACAGGGGGAGGAAAGTCTTTTCTAGAAATCCTCCTGCTGACCTTCCTTCAGGGCCCGTTGGTCCTGGATTAGGTCACATGTCCATGTCCCAGCTGCAAAGGAAGCTGGGAAGGCAGGCATCTCGAGAGGCTGCCTCTGTCAGTGAGGAAGAAGGGCAAGGAAAGTGCCTCTGGGTGAGCAATCAAGGCCTTTCCCAGACGGCTAAGCAGCTTGGAGCTGGAGAATCCTCTGGATCGCCTGCCTTACAAGAGAGAGTGAACAGCCACGTTCCCAGAAAGAAGAGGTGCAATTTGACCCTTTAAGTGTGCAAGGTTTAAATAAGCTCCTGGTGCAGATTCCCAACAAGGAAAGGAAAATTGAAGCTCTGGATCTAGGAGGTTAGCAGGTACCAGAAACTGTTCTACCCCAAAGCTCTTGAAGGTAGTGGACAACCCTAGCTAGTGGGAAGTGTACAAGAACGAGAGCTTCTGAACGCCGAAAACCTAAAGCTTGTATCTCAAGCCTGAAGCACCTCTAGCAGAGTTCAGCACGTTTTCTAAAAGACGTTCACCAGCGTCTTGTGAACTGGAGAGGACCAGGCTTCAACAGCGACACCATGTGGTCCCAAGAAGCAACAGCAGGCAAGCACTAGTAAACCCTCAGGGATTGCTGAATAATTCAGGGCAGTCTCAAGGTCCTCGCCTTCCTGCTAATAAAGCGTGTGGAGGCTGGAGCCATTAATTGGGAAAATAATAGTCATTTAGTATTAAATGCCAAGTTGTGAAGTCGGTGTATTTATGCAGTGCAGACACATAGTGAAAGTGCGAAAGGATAAATCCCAAAGGTTTTACAGTACTTACTTCTTGACTTGCCAAAAATAATAACAGTGAACACTACCATAGCATTTACTCTGGGCTGGGTCCCGCAAGCACTGTAATGCTTTCTACGATCTTGCCTAGCAAATCACCCGCCATCCCTTCTGCCATATGCCATTGGTCACAGAGATCAGCCCCGATTCACAACTAGGACTAGTTTCTGAACATTCCCATGGGAGATCACAGAGCCCACGCCAGCATCTCCTTGACTCCTCATACTGCCCTCAACCTCCCAATCTGCTGCCCCTCACCCGTCTGGGACTCATAATCTATCACCTTTAGCCCCAAATGAACCAGATCATCCTGATGACATGGCTTATCCTACAATATTTCAGGTGGAGGATATTTGCTCTTTATCCCTCCAAAGCTCTGTGCCTCAGGACCGTGGAGAGTGGCGGACTTCCTTCTCACTGCCTGTAGCGGTTTGATACGGTTATGAATTCCAAAAATAGATATTGGATTATGTCTGTAACCTGGTCTGTTACTGGGCATGACTAAGTTACGATTAGGGCTTTGATTGGGCCACATCAGGAGGGGGAGATTCGGCCCTCCACGTCATTAGGATGTTGAGCCATTGGTGGGTGGGAACTCACAGATAAAAGGCATGGCAAAGGACAGAGTCGGAGCTTTTTTTTTTTAAGATTTATTTATTTATTTATTTACTTCTCCCCCCTCCCGCCCCGACCCCGGTTGTCTGTTCTCTGTGTCTATTTGTTGCGTCTTCTTTGTCTGCTTCTGTTGTTGTCAGCAGTATGGGAATCTGTGTTTCTTTTTGTTGCATCATCTTGTTGTGTCAGCTCTCCATGTGTGCGGCACCATTCCTGGGCAGGCTGCACTTTCTTTTGTGCTGGGCGGCTCTCCTTATGGGGCGCACTCCTTGTGTGTGGGGTTCCCCTACGTGGGGGACACCCCTGTGTGGCATGGCACTCCTTGCGTGCATCAGCACTGCCCATGGGCCAGCTCCCCATGGGTCAAGGAGGCCCAGGGTTTGAACCATGGACCTCCCAGGTTAGGTAGACTAACCACTGGGCCAAGTCCACTGCCAAGAGTTGGAGCTTTTGATGCAAGAGTTTTTGATGCTGGAGTTTTGATGTTGGAGTGTGATGCTGAAGCCTTAAGCTGGAGCCCCGGGAAGTAAGCTCACAGAGGAAACAGAAGCCAGGCCCAGGAAGAGAGGAACCCGGAGCCCAGGAAGAAGCAAGCCCTGGGAGGAAAGGAAACTTTAACCCAGCGAGAAGCAAGACCTGAACCCAGGAAGCCTGAACCCTCTCAGACATCAGCAGCCATCTTGCCCCAACATGTGAAAATAGACTTTGGTGAGGGAAGTAACTTATGCTTTATGGCCTGGTATCTGTAAGCTCCTACCCCAAATAAATATCCTTTATAAAAGCTAACGAATTTCTGGTGTTTTGCATCAGTACCCCTTTGGCTGACTAATACACTGCCCATTGCCACTTCCAAACTATTTTCCTTCCTTGTCTTTCTCTTTTCTTTTTTTTTAAGATTTATTTATTTCCCCCCTTCCCCTCCTCCCACCCTGCTGTTTTGCTGTCTGTGTTGTCTTCTCTTCTCATTTTCTCTCCTCTAGGATTCGATCCTGGAGACCGCTGATGGGGAGAGAGGTTCCCTGTCAATTGTGCCACCTCGGTTCCTGGTTTCTGCTGCGCTTCACCTTGACTCTTTTCTTGTCTCTCTTTGGATGCGTCATCATCTTGCTGCGTGACTCCCTTGCACGGGGCACTGGCTCACCGCGCGATCACTCGTGCGGGCACTGGCTCACCACACAGGCACTCACACGAGCACGGGCTTTTGCCACATAGGCACTGGCTTGCCACATGGGCACATTTTCTCTTCTTCTTTTTCACCAGGAGGCCCCAGGGATCTAACCCAGGTCCTCCCATATGGTAGGCGGAAGCTCTATCACTTGAGCCACATCCACTTCCCCTTCCTTGTCTTTCAAAACCCCCACCTCTTTGAAGTTCCCACGCTCAGGCCACGCTGTGCTCCTGGCCTGTGTCCTCAGGCGGCCTCCTGGTCATCTCCTCCCTCGCCCAAACTTTGACGCCTGAGTCGGTATCTTTCCGTGCTTCCTGCTCCTGTCACCACTGGGTGACGTCGCCATCCACGTGGGTGCTCTCGCCAGTGCCTGGGCCCCCGCGCCTCGTCTTCTACACATCTCTCTTCCTCCTTCCCTGGCACTCCCTGTCAGGTCCGTCAGCCCCACAGTCACCGCCACGGGCAGCACCTCTTCTCCAACCTTGACTTTACCATCCCCTCTCTCATCAAAGCACCCCCTCATTCTGGTCACCTGCTCTGGAAACCCTCACTTCCCTTCAATCACGGAGACTCCAGTGCCCTGGACTCACCCCATGTTCTCCACTCATTGCTCCCCGGTGGCAGCACTTCCCGCCTTGCCCAGCTTTGATGTCGTGACCCTCGCCACCGTCACCTTCAGCTTTTCGTCCTCTCTCCTTTGACTGGACCGCCAAATCCCGAGCTCAGCCCTAACCCTCTGCTACATACCTGCACCCCAACAGCTGGACGTTGCTGGGGGAAAAAGGAACTTGTTTTAAATCCATGCCACAGACCTCCATCGGGTCCTCAGCAGTGCCCGGCGAGACCCCTGCACCCTGTTAAATGTTCACTTTTCCGCTCTCCAAAACGACGATGCCACAGTGTTCCCTCTCTCCTCAAATGCCCACTCTTCAGTGAATGCCCTGGCTCCATATGTAACTGAAGGAGACCAGCAGCAAATAAACCGCTCGTCCTCCTACGGCCCCAATCTGCCGCCCTTCCGTGTCTCCCCAACTCCCTGCCTTCCCTGGAGTTCTGAGGAGGACGGGCCCAGTGCCAGTTGAAGCCCAGCTCCCCTCTCAGCCTGGGCCTCACCCTCAGGGACTTGGTTCCTCGAACTCCTGTAATCGTCCTTATCATCAAACCTCCCCTCCAGCCTCATCGATCTCCCTGCTGGGGACTGAATCATGCCCCCCACGAAGAGCACGTTTAGGTCCCGACCCCTGGTCCTGTGGGTGAAAACCCACTGGTCGGTAGGACCTTTGAGGGTGCTATTAGCCAAGGCGTGCCAAACCGAACGAGGGGCGTCCTTAATCCAAAGTGGCTGAAGCCCTTATGAGCAAGGAAACTTGGACACAGCGAGAGAAGCCACACGGAGCAGCCAGAAGCAACGGCACCTGCAAGAGAAGGGAGAGGAGGCCGCCCTGTGCACTGTCATGTGACAGCAAAGCCACGGATGGGTCCCCAGCCGCCAGCCCCAGGATGGCAGAGTCTTCGGGGAGAGAGCATCGCCTTGCTGATGCCTCGATTTTGGACTTCCAGCCTCAAAGCCATGAGCTACTAATTTCCCATTGCTTAAGCCAACCCATACTATGGTATTTGTTCTAGTGGCCTAGAAACTAAAATACTCCCCCTCTCCACTAGATCACTCCCAAAATAGAGCATCAGGATGTATTATCATCTATCTTTTTTAAAAAGTTCCTCTAATTCCTGCATCACCCCTTTACTCGAAGCCTCGTCTCTTGTCACTGACTCTATCTCTTCACCTTGGATTCCTGCCCCACTGCCCCTCCAGGCTGTCTCCACCTTCTCAACTGAGACAGCGCACAGTCTCAGCTTGCCAGGTCACCAAATGCCCTTTCTGCAGCCAAACTGAGCCGTCACCCTCTGCCTTGTCTCTCTTGGCCTTGCCGTGGGTGGACCCGGCTGACTCCACCCTCCTCCAGGCACTTTCCGCTCCCCTCCTCTGTGACCCGCGTGCTCTCCTGTTGCCCTCAGGCCTCGCCAGCTCCGCTTTCTGGGTTTCTTCGGCTGGATCTCTGTCCTCTGCTGCCGACTCTAAAGGTGGGTCTCAAAGCTTAGTCCTGGGCCCTCTTCTTCTCCACCCTGACAGCCACCTCCTCCCTGCCCCTGCCATCCTGGCCCACAGCATGGCTTTCAATGTCATCTCTGACTTCCCAAATCTGGATCCTCAGCTCAACCTCTTCCCCGAACTTCAGACTTATATTTCCAACTGTCTCCTTGACATCCCCTCTTGGATGTCTGACAGGCACCTCAAACTCACCATGGCCAAGCCAGAATTCTCGGTTCCTCCTCCCAAAGGCCTCCCTCGTCTGCTTCTCACTCCCATTAAGGCACCACCATTCACCCAGATGCTCAAGTAAAAAACCTCTTGAGTCCTTTCTTTCCTTCACGCCACACGTCCAGTCCTTCAGCAAGTCCTGCCAATACCACCTTCAAAACATACCCTGAATCTATGCTTTCCTCTCCATCTCCTAACATCCTCGTCCAAGCCACGGGATCAGTTCGGCCACTTTGGATTAAGGCCCACCCTCATTTGGTGTGAGCGCACCTAACTGTACCCTCTGCTCCCATTCAGCCCACAATCTACACAACAACCAGAGTAAATGGAAATCAGGTGGAAGGCACTCCCCTTAAACCCTCCAGTGGGGGAGGAAACTTTCCAAAGCCTTCCCACCACACATGGAGGAAACTCAAACTCCTCCTGGCTGCAGGCCTTGTGACCTGGTCCTGCCATCCCGGCCCTGCTCCCCTCCCTCCCCCTCACTCACTCTACTCCAGCCACACAGCTCTCTGTTCCTCAAACATGCCAAGTCGTCGCCATTTCAGAGACTTTGACAATTCCTTGCCAGAATGCTGTACCAGCCAGTTTTTCTCACCATTCAGATAACAGCTTAGGGAGCCGAGGTGGCACAGGACAGTAATCGCCTCTCTCCCCCTCCAGAAGGTCCCAGAATCGGTTCCTGGAGCTGCCTAGTGAGAATACAAGCAGACACAAAAGAACACACAGTGAATGGACACAGAGCGCAGACAACGGTGGGGGGGGGGGGGAGTAAATCTTTTTTAAAAAGTACTGCTGTAGATAGCAGCTTAAGTGTCACCTCCTTCAAGAAGCTTTTCTGACCACCCAATTCAAAGTTGTCACCCGTTTGCTCTCTGTTTTTCTGCAGAGCTGCTAGCACTGTCTGATACTTTTCTTATTTATTTTCCTTCCGTTCACTCATCTGTCTTGTTCGCTGCTGTGTAACCAGTGCCATGGTGCCTGGTACTCAGCTCATTCACCTTTTAAGAATGAGGGAAAAAAAAAAAAAAAGGAATGAATTGCTGTTTAACTTCAGACCGGTCAGCGCTGTCTGAATTTTCTCCATGAAATGAGATACACTTCTGAGGCTCTGCTTTGAAGGGGCATTAGAGCTATGTAGACCAGCGGCCACCAGGTGTCACTAAAAACTAAGAAGAGGCCTTCTTTCCAGAGTTTGGTTCCAGGGAGGGGTCTGAGCATCCAGAGGGTTGGCTCACCACAGACCGGCGTTCCAGAACCCCTGGAGTCTGCGCCTGAAGTGGTGGGTCTCCGGTGACTCAACCAGCGAGGCCCAAGACCCGGGGAAGCACGTTGGGTCGTCTCTGGACCTCAGTCTTCCCATCCGCCCATCCAAAGGAGGCTTATCTCCAGGGCCAGCCGGCCAGCTCAGACCCTTCCTCAGTGACAGAATCAGGGAGGGAGGATGTCGGAAAGGGGGGAAGCTCCTTTCCCCTTCTCTTCTGCACGCAAGGACCCAAGGACCCTCTTCACCAAGAACTCTGCTCACACTCTCCTCCGTCAGGGTATGTGTATCTTCACACCTAAAATGAGGTAGAACCCATCATAGTTCTCAGAATTTCCCTTGTTGGTGCTGGGGGACTCCTGGAGTAAGAGGAGGATGTATTTTTCTAAGCAAACAAACATTAAAACCATTATCAGCTCAAGGTCAGACAAAAAAAAGTCCCTGGGCCAAGCTTAGCCCCGGGGTCAGAGTTTGCCGATCCCTGGTTTAGAAGGAACCCCAAGGTAAGGTGCTTGGGGTCCCAGGCGTTTATTTAACAGAGGAAGCTTAGGAAGGGGCACTGACCTACCTAAGGCTGTTACTCTACTTGCTTTATGCACAAGCTTACCACTCAAGAGAGCAGAGTGAGAAGCTTCAGGGCTTCATCCCCACTGTTTTGAATGACCAGCAAGAACATATTTCCCAAAGCTCCAGAAAAACAGATAAAGGATGCAGGAACAGAGTAAAAGCAGTAGGGAGGGAAGCAGATATGGCTCAACTGATAGGGCATCTGCCTACCATATAGGAGGTCCAGGGTTCAAACCCAGGACCTCCTGACCTGTGTGGTGAGCTGGCCCACGTGCAGTGCTGCCACGTGCAAGGAGTGCCGTGCCATGCATGCAGGGGTGTCCCCCACATAGGGGAGCCCCACGTGCAAGGAGTGTGCCCCACAAGGAGAGCTGCCCCACGCGAAAAAAGTACAGCCCGCCCAGGAGTGGAGCCGCACACACGGAGAGCTGATGCAGCAAGATGATGCAACAAGAAGAGATGCAGATTCCCGGTGCCACCAAGAGTGCAAGTAGGCATGGACGAACACATAAACGAATGGACACAAGAGAGTAGACAACGGGGCAGGGGTGGAAGGGCAGGAAGAGGAGAGAAATAAAGAAAATAAATCTTAAAAAAAAAAGCAGGGAAACAAAAAAATGAAAGCAAAACAAATTAAATGAAATAAAAAAGCAGTAGGGAGAAGTGGATGTGACTCAAGCAGTTGGGTGCCTGCCTACCACATGGGTGGTCCCTGGTTTGGTTTCCGGTGCCTACTAAAGAAGACAAGCAAGACAGCAAGCTGACACAATGAGAGACACAACAAGCAAGAAATGGAGGTGGCTCAAGCGATTGGGCACCTCCCTCCCACATGGGAGGTCCTAGGTTCAATTCCCTGACACCTCCTAAGAGAAGATGAGAAGACGCAGAGAGCCCACAGCAAAGAGACACAGAGAGCCAAGAGCAAGTGCAAACAACAAGGGAGGGGGGAAAATAAATAAATAAAACAAATCTTAAAAAACAAAAAAAGGCAGTAGAACCAGGGAGCAGATGTAACTCAAGTGGTTGAGCACCCTCCTCCCATGTACGAGGTCCTGGGTTCAATCCTCGTACCTCCCTCCCCCACAAAAACATCAGTAGGAACTCGTGGTGCCCTGGCAGCCCCCCGCATTCTTCGCCAGCTCAGCATGGAGCAGGCCTGTGCTCTCAGTGCAGATACCTAGTCTTGGTTCCAGAATGAGCAGGATAACCCTCTTGCATGTCCTAAGAGCATGCATGTCTGGGATGGCTGGCTGGAGGACACACAGTGCAGGGCCCGGGACTGTGAGCAGACTGCTTCACAGGGAAGAGAGGACACTCGAATCCTTACAAACTGCGGAATTCTTAGAGCCACACACATGCCCAAGACAAGGCGCATGCACAGAAAGGGCCAAGGAGAGCCCTCTGCTTTAGCCTGGAGCTGGTCTCTAAACTCCTTGCAAAGATAAACCCTGAAGGGGAGCACTTGCACAAGGACAATCTGTAAAGACTGGGGTAGGTGCTTTCTTTTTTTCCGTTTTTTGTGTTGTTGTTGTTCGCTCCTGACATTCAAGGAAATCTTTGTCATAACACTAGCTGGATACAAGCTTGAGGAACAGGTGCCTCAGAGACTAAACTTTAGCTATAACACATTAAAATATCAAAATGGGGAAATGGATGTGGCTCAACCAACTGGGCTCCTGTCTACCATATAGGAGGTCCAGGGTTCGATGCCCAGGGCCTCCTGGTGAGGGCAAGCTGGCCCACACGGCGAGCTGGCCCATGCAGGAATGCAGCCCTGTGCAGGAGTGCCGCCCTGCGTGAGAATGCCACCTCGTGTAGGAAAAGCCATCCCATGTAAGCTTGGCTGATGCGGAGAGCTGGCGCAGCAAGATGATGCAATAAGAGACACAGAGGAGAGAAAATAAGACGTGGCAGAACAGGGGAGCTGAGGTGGTGCAAGAGAGTAATTGCCTCTCTCCCACTCTGGAAGGTCCCAGGATCAGTTCCCAGGGCCACTTAATGAGAATAAAAGCAGACACAGGAAAACACACAGCAAATGGACACAGAGAGCAGACAAGAGGAGGAAGGGGGAGGGAGAAATAAAGAAAAAATAAATAATTTTTTTTTTTTAAAAAAAGGTCCAGATTTCAACAAAAGATTACTAAACTGGGGAGCAGATGTAACTCAAGGGGTTGAGTGCCTGCATCTCATGTATGATGTCCTGGGTTCCATTCCAGTTACCTCCTTTAAAAAAAAGATTACAAAACACAAAGAAATAGGAGGCAATGGCCCAGGCAAAGGAGAAGATTAAAGCATTAGAAACCTTCAATGAGGAGGATCAGACATGTGACATAGTAAACAAAGACTTTTTAAAAAATGGTCCTAAATATGTTCAAAGAACTAAAGGACAACATGAACAAAGAACTCAAGTGATTGAGTGTCTCTCTCCCACAACAGGAGGTCCTGGGATCGGTTCCCAATGCATTCTGAAAGAGAAGACAAGAAGAGAAGACAAGCAGACACAGAAAGCACACAGCAAATGGACAGAGTGTACACAAAAACGAGGGGGGAATCATTTTTTTTTTAATTGTTAAAAAAAAAAGACTATTGTATTTTTGATTTGTAACTCCACTTTTCACTTGCTACAGGATCTAAAAAGCAAATGCATAAATTGTAATGATAAATCAGTGGTTTGGGACTCATAACATATAAAAAAGTAATTTGTGACACAAATTACCTAAAGGTGGGGGGACCGAGGGGTATAGGAACATCATTTGTGTATATTATTGATGTTAAATTGGTATCACAATGAACAAGATTGTTATAGATAAAGGATGTTAACTTAAACCTCATGGTAACTATAAAGAAAATATTGGAGCATATGCAGGCTTACAGAGACAAAAACTAGAGCTTCGGTCGCCAGGGGCGTGGGGCAGGAGAGACGGGGAGTTAATGCATAGAGGGTGCAGGGCTTCTGTTTGGGGAGAGGGGACAGTTTTAATAATGATAGGTGGGGGGGATACTGAGTACCACAGCATTGTGACTGTGATTAATCTCACTGAATGGCAGGCTTGAAATGGGCGAGATGGAAAAGTTAAGGTTGCATATGTGTTCTCACAATTAAGAAAAAAAGAACAATTAAAAAGACAATGACAACTGAATCCAATACATGATCCCGATGGGATCTAACAAGGGAGGAGAAAAGGCTCAAAAGGCCATTATTGAGGGCAGCGGATGTGGCTCAAGCATTTGAGCGCCTGCTTCCTACATGGGAGGTCCCGGGTTCAGTTCCCAGTGCCTCCTAAAAACAAACAAGAAGCAAAGAAATGAGAAAAACAATTCAGGGGAGCCAATGTGGCTTAGTGGTTGAAAGCTGGCTTCCCACATACGAGATTCTGGTACCTCAAAAAAAAAAGGACATTATTGAGACATATGAAAAAATTGGAATATAGATGTAAGCTTTATATCAATGTTAAATTCAATTCCTTGAACTTGATAACTGCTCTTAAGGTGGCTACATAAGTGAATATCCTTGTTTTTAGGAAATGTATATAGCAGTACTAAGGGTTCAAGGAGCATGATGTATACACAGTCTATACCCAAGTTTTTCAGAAAATGGATTGATAGACAGCTAGATGGATGTATATATAGATTGATAGATGGATAGATAGAGTGATATGGCAAATGTGACAAAATGTTATAATTGGTGGATCTGGGTATCTGAAGGGCCTGGAGTATTTTTTTATTGCCCCCTGCCCTTGCAGCTTGCTTGCTGTCTGCTCTTCTGTGTCCATTTGTTGTGCGTTCTTTTGTGTGTCTGTATTTATTTTTATTTATCACCCCCCCCATTGCAGCTTGCCTGTCATCTGCTCTCTGTATCCATTCGCTGCGCGCTCTTCTGTGTTTTTACCTGTCTCCCTTTCTGTTGCGTCACCTTGCTGAGTTGGCTCTCTGCAGCGCTTGCAGGTCAGGTGGCTCTTCACAGTGTGCCGGCGAGCCTGCCTTCCCAAGGAGGCCCCAGGACGCGAACCCAGGGCCTCCCTATGGCGGACGGGAGCCCCACTGATTGAGCCACAAACCGCTTCCCCATGTTATTTTTTTAATGTCCTGCAAGTTTGGAAGTTTTTGGAAATAAGTTAAACACACACACAAACACAATATGGTCAACAAACTGCTCATTTGGTTGTGGGTTCTGAGAGGGCAAGAAAAGAGATGGAGTCAGATTCAATGGGGAAATGCCTGGGGCTTCAGGGTGACTCTACCCAAGCCCCCAGATCTGGAGGGTGAATTTGACTAGACACATCCAGGTGGTCAAAACGGTTAAAGTGGGAGGTTGTGCCTCTCCCCAGAGCCCCATGCCCATCCTGCTCCCATCCTCCAACAAAAGAGAAGGTGAGACCCCTCTGGCAGGCACATGATGAAAGACTTGGAAACTCAGCCACAGGGTCCTTGCCAAACACCACCTGGAGGCAAGCAGCTGAGCAGTTTCCTTCTAAGACGGGAACAACAGCTTTCAGGGCCCCAGGCTTCTTCTGGAGAAGATCTGGAAATAACAAGGCCGAATAAAATCAACCTAATTCACTTTCGCTTTTTATATGTATGTATATGTGTATATATAATAACATCTTTATAGAGATATAATTCACGTACTATAAATCCACCAATTGGAAGGTACATTTCAGTGATTTTTTAGTACATTGACCGAGTTATGTAACTATCACCACAATTTTAGAGCATTTCATCACTCCAAAGAAAAACCCCATTCCCATTTCCCCCCAACTTCCCCAACCACCGATCTACATTCTGTCCCTATGGATTTGCCTATTCTAAACATGTCATATAAATGGACTCATATAACACGTGGTCTTTTGTGACTGGCTTCTTTTATTACTATAATATTATCAAGGTTCCTCCGTGTTGGAGCATGTATCAGTGTGGCATTCCTTTCTATGGCCCAGTCATATTGGCCTTAAAAGTGCCTTGAGGGAAACGGACTTTGGCCCAGTGGTTAGGGCGTCCGTCTACCATATGGGAGGTCCGAGGTTCAAGCCCCGGGCCTCCTCGACTCGTGTGGAGCTGGCCATGCGCAGTGCTGATGCGCGCAAGGAGTGCCGTGCCACGCAAGGGTGTCGTGAGGGAGCCCCACGCGCAAGGAGTGCGCCCGTGAGGAAAGCCGCCCAGCGTGAAAAGAAAGAGCAGCCTGCCCAGGAATGGTGCCGCCCACACTTCCCGTGCCGCTGACGACAACGGAAGCGGACAAAGAAACAAGACGCAGCAAATAGACACCAAGAACAGACCACCAAGGGAGGGGGGGAAATTAAATAAATAAATCTTTAAAAAAAAAAAAAGTGCCTTGATAAATAGACAGACAGATAGATGTAAAGGACAACTAAACACCTTACAAAAGACCCTCACAAAAGACCCTCGGGCCTCTAGTCTTTGTTTGCCTCGCTCCTCACTAGGATAGTTTATCCATTTATCAGTTGATGGATATTGGGTTGTTTCCACATTTTGGCTCTTATGAATAATGCTGCTATGAACATTCATGAAAACTTGCTATGAACAAGTTTTTGTGTGGACATGCGTTCAATTCTCTTGGGTATATACCTAGGAGTGGAATTTCTGGCCGTATGGTAACTCCCTGTTTAAACTTTTGAGGAGCTGTCAAACTGTTTTTCAGAGCAGCTGCAACATTTGCATTCTAATCAGCACCGTATGAGGGGTCCAATTTCACCATATCCCCACCACTTGTTGTTCTCTATCTTTTTTATTATGGCCATCCTAGTGTGCGTGGCATAGTATCTCATGGTTTTGATTGCATTTCCTTTGGGCTAAGGATATTGAGCATCTTTTCATGTGTTTATTGGCCATTTGTATACCTTCTTTGGAGAAATGTTTATTCAGATCTTTTGTCCATTTTTTAATTGCTTTGTTTTAAAGATTTATTTATATTTATTTTCCCCTCCCCCTCCCCCTGCCCTGCTGTTTTTGCTCTGTGTTGTCTTCTCTTTTCTTTTCTTAATATTTATTTATTTATTTATTTATCTCCCCTTTCCCCCCACTCTCTCACCCCAGTTGTCTGTTCTCTGTGTCTACTTGCTGCGTCTTCTTCTTTGTCCGCTTCTGTTGTCAGCAGCATGGGAATCTGTGATTCTTTTTATTGCATCATCTTGTGTCAGCTCTCCGTGTGTGCAGCACCATTCCTGGGCAAGCTGCACTTTCTTTCGCGCTGGGTGGCTCTCCTTACGGGGTACACTCCTTGCGCGTGGGGCTCCCCCATGCGGGGGACACCCCTGCATGGCACGGCACTCCTTGCGCGCATCAGCACTGCGCATGGGCCAGATCCACACGCGTCAAGGAGGCCAGGGGTTTGAATGTGGACCTCCCATGTGGTAGACGGACGCCCTGACCACTGGGCCAAGTCCGCTTCCCTTGTCTTCTCTTTTCATTTTCTCTCTTCTAGATTTCAATCCTGCAGACTTCTGATTGGGAGAGAGTTTCCCTGTCAATTGCGCCACCTTAGTTCCTGGTTTCTGCGGCCCTTCACCTTGACTCTCCCCTTGTCTCTTTTTTGATGCATTATCATCTTGCTGCATGACTCACTTGCACGGGATACTGGCTCACTATGTGGGCACTTGCGTGGGCACTGGCTTGCCATGTGGCACGCTTTCTCTTCTTCTTTTTCACCAGGACGCCCCAGGGATCAAACCCAGGTCCTCCCGTATGGTAAGCAGAAGCTCTATCAGTTGAGTCACATCCGCTTCCCTTGTCTTTTTATTATTAAATTGTAGGAGTTTATACATTCTAGAAACAAGTCCCTTATCAGATATATGATACATAAATATAGTCTCCCATTCTGTGAGTTCTCTTTTCGCTTTCTTGTTGGTTGCTTTGTATATTTTGAGGCTATAATAGTAGATAATATTTAGCCTCCACTTGAGACCTGTTTCATCTTAGTGGGTCATGCCTATAATCAGACATTCTTTATACCATGCATACTTTTGTTTGATATGCATATATATATCAGCTTTCTTTTGGTTAGTATTTTCTATCCATTTACTTTCAAGCTTTCCTATCCTTTTGTTTTAGGAGTGTCTTTTGTAAGCAACATGGATCTGGATTTTTTTTAATCCAATCTGACAGCCAATCTGGCCAGGCTGGTGCATTTACTGTGACTCAGGCTAATCAGAGGTGCCTGCAATCTGCCATGGGCCTGACAAGACAAGGAAAAGGGAACTGCCATCTATTAGTTATTGGTCTTGTGCCAGCCCTGTGCTGCACATGTCACAGGTCTCCTTGCCCGGTGCCCACACTGTGTTGACATAAATATCATCACCCTTACTTTATGGGGAAGGGGACTAAGGCTTTGCATGGTTAAGTCACCCAAAGTCACCCAGTGAGCGAGTGGCAGACTCGGGGCTCTAGCTGGCTCCAGACAGCGTCCTCACCACTTGCAGGGGCATCCAGGAGGCCTCCAGTGAGGGCAGAAATTCAGCTGGGCTCTGAAGGTCAGATTGTGAAAGGTAGAGAAGGGGGAGGGTCTCCAGTCAAAGGGAACAGTCATAACTGGAAGCACAGAGGAGAGGGCCCTTGTGCCACGTCACCCAGCCCACGCACAGGTCTAGAGACGCCTGTTACCCCACACTCCCACCTCCCCACTCCCATGCATTTCCCCTGCCCATAACACCGCTATCCTCTCCCCTGGGCCCATGCACAGCAGGGCCAGGCTGAAAGCTTCAGCAGGAGACGGGGAAACCAGGAGATTCCAAGGGTGTGTGGCTAAATAGCAGCAAACCGCTGAGCAGGGGAGGGGGGATTTGTAGCATTTGCCTATTTCTGTGGTGTAAACCCTCCCACCGTGGTGACCAAGCTATTAGGACATCACTAAACAGCCAGAGTTGGGAAGACATGCCTGCAACAGGCTCCCCAGACAGGCAAGAACGGAGGCAGCACCCCACCGTACCTGCTCCCTCCTGGAGCCAGCTGTCAGGGGGAGAACAGCTGCTGGGAGCTCCGTCTCTTCCCTTGTTGTCTCTCCTCTTCAAGTAGGGGTGCAGAGGTAGACACGGCCTACCAGAGGTGGGGAAAGGCTGGAAGACAGAGCCTAAACCTGCCCAGTGTGCTGCTGGAGAAACCAACGCCAAGTTTCGAGGCTGTTCTTGAGGGTGAACCAGAGTATAGGCCTGTAAGTGGTGATTTTCAAAAGTTGATGCTTAAAAAAGGTGCCCTGCACGAATTAGGCACGTAACTGCGCCCTAAGAGACTAATTAAGAATGGCAGCTCCTGCCTCTACTCTGCCCAGCTTGCCTCCGTGCTCACTGGCACAGGAACTTCTTCCAGCCCGGGTTCCCGCTCACGGCCGCTCCAGGGGTGTGGGAAGAAGCCAGGGGCTGGAAGCACCCATCAGCGAGTCGGCAAGGCAGAGCACAGGTGGGCAGCGGGAGTGGTTCCCGGAGCCCTTGAAGGGCCCCTTCACCCATGGCTGGCTCTTCACGCAGAGGCTGTGGGGAGGCCAGGGTGTGGTCTGAGTGGATGGACGTGTCCATTCCAAGGGACCAACTACCAGCTAAACCCTTCACTCAAAAGAAACCCACCATGACGGGGTGTTGTATGGGAGCTCTGCACATCTGTATGATGGTTTTGTAAGTTTGCAACTTCTATAAGAAAAATATATTTTAAAAATAATAATAATATGGGGAAGCGGGCTTGGCCCAGTGGTTAGGGCGTCCGTCTACCACATGGGAGGTCCGTGGTTCAAGCCCCGGGCCCCCTTGACCCATGTGGAGCTGGTCCATGTGCAGTGCTGATGCGCACAAGGAGTGCCCTGCCATGCAGGGGTGTCTCCCGCGTAGGGGAGCCCCACGTGCAAGGAGTGCACCCCGTAAGGAGAGCCGCCCAGCGCGAAAGTGCAGCCTGCCCAGGAATGGTGCCATACACACAGAGAGCTGACACAACAAAAAGAAACACAGATTCCCGTGCCGCTGACAACAGAAGTGGACAAAGAAGACGCAGCAAATAGACACAGAGAACAGACAACGGGGTGGGGTGGGGGAATAAATAAATACATAAATATTTAAAATAATAATAATAATAGGGTGGGGTTGGAGGAAAAATACACCAAATGGGGTGGCGGACTTGGCCCAGTGGTTAGGGCGCCCATCTACCACATGGGAGGTCCGCGGTTCAAACCCCGGGCCTCCTTGACCCGTGTGCAGCTGGCCCATGAGCAGTGCTGATGCGCGCAAGGAGTGCCCTGCCATGCAGGGGTGTCCCCCGCATAGAGGAGCCCCACGTGCAAGGAGAACGCCCCGCAAGGAGAGCTGCCCAGCATGAAAGAAAAGTACGGCCTGCCGAGGAATGGTGCCGCACACATGGAGACCTGACACAACAAGATGACACAACAAAAAGAAACACAGATTCCCGTGCCGCTGACAACAACAGAAGTGGACAAAGAAGACGCAGCAAATAGACACAGAGAACAGACAACCAGAGTGGGAGGGGAAGAGGAGAGAAATAAATAAATAAATAAATCTTAAAAGAAAAATACACCAAAGGTAAGATATGAACTATCGTTAGTTGTAATATTTTGCCAATATTCTTTCGTAATTTGTAATGTTTCAAACAATGCAAGGTGATGGTGGGGTGATTTATGGAGCCCCTGTATGACGTTTCGCATGTTTGTTTAAGTTCACAACTTCTACTACACACGTATTGTTTAAGTATGTTTATGTATGAATGATATGCTTCAGTAAAACTAAAAACGAAACAAAACCCGGCATTTTCTTAGCTCCAAATGCCTTTGCTGGTGGGCAGAGCCCAGGAGAGGGGCTTGCCTCTAGCTGGCCAGGGAGAGACTGAGTTCCCAGGAAAGGAGCCGGGAAGCCTGTGCCTCCTGGGCCCTAGGCACGGCCCAGCCTCTCCACCCACCTTTCCCCAGGACTCGCTCCCCTCTCCCTCTCCTCCCCTCTATTCTCTTTTCTCTCCCAGTCTCCCAGCCCAGCTCCATCCATCACTGTTCTGAGCACAGTTCTCCCAGAGGATCTGTTGCAGCCAGGTGTATATGTACACACCTATATGTTCATGGTGTAAAGGTGTTAATGATATATACGTGTTCGTGGCATACGAGTGTTCGTGTGTGCCTGAAGTACATATACACCCTAGCATGTGCCTGTACAGCGTGTGTGAACCTGCGTGTGCCTGTTCACATGGGAGCACACCTATGTGTGCCTGCCAGGCATGTGTGCACAGGTGTGTACACCTCTGGGTAAGCCTGTGTGTGTGGACTGCAGAAAGAGATCTGTGAGGGCCCCTTCCCAGCCCTCCCAGCCCCAGCTTAGCTGCCTCTGCTAGGCTGATCCTGCGCTGCCATCCCTTGGGATGGGGGGTGCTGCAGCACTCCCCCCCTGCGCCTACCATGAGACAGGGAGGCCACCTTTCTAGAAAAGACCAGGAAGAGGGACAGCAGGTTGCAGCCCCTCCTGTGTCCACTCCAGAGACTGCTCTGACTCAGAGCGGGGCTGGAATCTTTGCTTTCAATTTTTTTTCTCACTTCATTGTGAAAAATTTCAAACTTAGAGAAAAGCTGAAAAATGACTACAGTGATCGCTTGCATACCCACCATCTAGATTCAACAATTATTATTGTTTGGCCATGCTTGCTTTGTCTGTACGGGTGTGTGGACAGGAGGTTGGCAGAACCATTTGAAAGTCAATGTCAATTGCAGACATGAATTGTTGCCCTTCAGCTTGTGTTCCTCTATCGCATCTGCCCTCTCCACCTAAACTTGGTGGCCTGGTTATGCCCAGAGGGAGTCCCCACCCCTCCCAGCTCAGCAGGGACTTGGGCCTCTGGGATCTCAGGTCATCTTAATGAACTGGTTCTCAATTCTCCAGGGAGCCTGTTAAAAATGAAGATTCTGATACAGGAATCTCCCCAAGCGATGCTGAGAGTGGCCCTCTCCCTCACCTTGTCATATCCCCTGTGGGACAGAAAGTCTTGTTCCCATTTCTTCCCTCATCGAGACCCTCTGCTCTCCTGTCCCTCTCAGTGATAGAAGGGGATGATGTCTCATGCAAACAGATGGAGCCAAAAACCAAGGAGCCCAGCCACACTGCAGGTCCTTTCTTTCAAAATTTGATACTGAGATATATCCTAAATACAGTAAACTCCATGCATCTTAAGTGCATAGATAATGAATTTTTGCCTATGTGTATACCCATGTATATTGCATTCCTGTAGGTGCTGTAGCAAGTTACCACAAACTTGGTGACTTAAAGCAACAG
Organism: Dasypus novemcinctus; assembly: GCF_030445035.2. Lineage (NCBI taxonomy): Eukaryota > Metazoa > Chordata > Mammalia > Cingulata > Dasypodidae > Dasypus > Dasypus novemcinctus. The sequence goes on from NC_080693.1 coordinate 28,247,620, forward strand.
AAATGTATTCCCTCCCAGTTCTCAAGGTCAGAAATCCAAAATCAGTCTCACCGGGCTGAAATTGAGGTGCGGGCTGGGATGCCCCCAGGAGCTCTGGGGAAGAATCCCTTCTGACCCTCTTCCTGCTCCCAGTGGGCTCCCGGCATTCCTCGGCTTGTGATCACATCGCTTCAATCTCTTCCTCCATCGTCACACTGCCTTCTTCTCTTCTGTCTTGCCCAATCTTCATCTGCTTCTCTCTCTTATTAAGGACACTGGGGATTGCATTTAGAGCCCACCACAATAATCCAGGATAATCTCTCCCTCTCAATATACTTCAACACTTCTGCAAAGACCCTTTTCCCACATGTGACGGTTAGGTTAATGTGTCAACTCGGCCAGGTAATTGTACCCAGTTGTTTGGTCAAGCAAGTGCTGGGCTAATTCGTAATACAAGGACATTTATGGACCAGTGACTTTCTGCATAGATGGCTGATTACATCTACATCAATCAGGGAGATTGCTGTCAGCAATGAGCGACACTTTTTCCAATCAGTTGAATGCTTTAAAAAGGGAAGTGATTCCAGTATTGAGTGAGAAGTTCCCAGCCTGTCTTTGGACAGCCAAGGTCTCCCAGGAACTCATCAAGGACCTTCATTGGACTTTCATCGGAGCCCCTGGTTTGCAGCCTGCCTGCGGAAGCTGGATTTGTGCATCCCGACAGCCGCGTGAGAGACTCTTATAAAATCACATACTATTGACAGATATCTCCTGTTAATTCTGTTTCCCTAGAGAACTCTGACTAATACACCATACCAAGTAACATTTGCAGGATCCAGAGATTGGGACATGATATCTTTGGGGGGCATTGCTCAGCTTAATACACCGTGTAGTATAATCACCAGCCAGGTCAAGATACACAAGATTCTCATCACCTCCCCCAACCCCCAAGTAATTGTTATTCTGACAATTTACCTCTTTTTGAACGTGATACATTTACATGGATATATGTTTGCATTCTTTCGCTGAACATAATACCTATGTGATTCATCCATGTTGTATGTCTCAGTAGCTGATTCTTAAAATACCTGGGTAATATTCTAATATATGAATATGCCATTATTTCTTTATTCATTCTCCTGTTGATTGACATTTGGGCTATTTCCAATTGGGGGCCATTCAATAAGACTGCCACCAACACTCCCACCCATGTCTTTTGAACAGACGCTACTCCAAAAAAGAAATACAAATGGCTAGAAAGCACATGAAAAAATGCTCAAAATCACTAGCTATTAGGGAAATGCAAATCAAAACTACAATGAGATACTGTCTGACTCCCATAAGACTGGCAGCTATCAAAAAAACAGAAGACTACAAGTGCTGGAGAGGATGTGGAGGAATGGGAACACTCGTCCACTGCTGGTGGGAATGCAGAAAGATCCAGCCATTCTGGAAGACAGTTTGGCAGTTTCTCACAAAAAGTTAGCTGTAGATTTGCCATATGACCTAGCAATTCCACTGCTGGGTATATACCCAGAGGAACTGAAAATAGGACACAAACAGATATATGCACACCAATGTTCATAGCAGCATTATTCACTATTGCCAAAAGTTGGAATCAACCCAAATGCCCATCAACAGATGAATGGATAAATAAAATGTGGTATATACATACAATGGAATACTACTCATCCAGAAGAAGGAATACAGTACAAACACATGTGATAACATGGATGAATCTTGAGGACCTTATGTTGAGTGAAGCAAGCCAGGCATTGAAGGACAACTACTACATGACCTCTCTGATATGAAACAAGCAAACTGAGCTGTCTCAGAGAGCTAGAGACTGGAAGACAGGCTTAAAGGAATTTGGGGGGAAGAGGAAGTTTGCAAGCTGATGCCTACATGGGTGAAGTCTATGATAAGCTGGAGGAGATGGAACCAGAATGACTCTCCAGAATGCTCTGATTTTCTTATGCAGATATTCCCTCAAAAAAGAGTGAATCCTGGGAAGTGGATGTGGCTCAGGGGATAGGGCCTCTGCCTATCTTATGGGAGGATCCGGGTTTTATCCCTGGGGTTTCCTTGTAAAACAGAAGAAGAGAAAGCATGCCTGTGTGGTGAGCCAGTGCCTGCGTGGTGAGCCAAGAGCCCATGCAGTGAGCTGCGTGATTATGTGGTGAGCTGTGTGCGGTGAGCTGAGTGCCCATGCGGCGTGCTGAGTGCCCACGCAGCGAGCCGAGTGCCGGCACAGTGAGCTGAGTGCCCACTCAGTGAGTCAGTTTCCACGCAAGTGAGGTTTGCAGAAAGATGATGATGCAACAACAAAAAGGGAGTGAATCCAGAACATGTGCTATTTTCTTCCTCTTAGAGTCATGCCCAATTGCCCAAATGAAAACTCTCTTGAGGATTGTATCATGCTGTGTAGTGTTTGCTCAGGTAGTTTGTTCTCTTGGTGCTTTAGAAGAACAGATGGGAAGCGGTGGTCAAGTCAAAGGTCTGGTCAGCAAGTGTAGGGACATCTGTGGAAGGGCACATGCTTTGCTTGGACATACATCTCTCAAGACCATTTTGCTTTGCGATTACAAAATTCTTAATCAGCAGAGGAAAAATGTTGCTGAGGCATAGACCCTTACCATGTAGTTTATAATCTGCTGCTGCTTTTTTTGGATGCCCTTTTAAAAAAGGAGTCAGTTTGAAGATGACTCCACTTGACACTCTTCTCTCCTAGGAAATTGTATATGTCAAATATAATGTACATAATTAGATATCCTTTTCTGAAGACAATGGAAAGAGGAAGAGACAAAAAAGGTAACATTTAAATCTTATACATAGAGCAGTGACCCCACCTCAGCATTAGATGGGGCCACCTCATCTTCTTGGTCATCAGGAAGCTACACCATCATTTATTATTTGGGAGCTAGGAGGACACAGAGTATCTCTGAGCACATCTCAGCAGGATCCCAGAGATAGCCAAAGTAGATACACTCCCAGGTACTGGTGCTCCTGAGGGCTACAGAAATACACAGGTTCTATGATCATGGCGGTTATCTCTGGAGTTCAGTGCCATGTCCGTGGGCCCTACCTGGGAATTTGTGTTCCTGAGTGTGACAGAGTTGGATTCAGATGTGAACTTTCTACACATACTTCTTCTATTATTTTTACTGAACCTGTGGTTGGTGCTGGGGTTGGTGTAGACCCAGGAGCCTTCAATCTCTAGGCTGTCCATGTGCCATCTGGGCCCTGAGCCTCAGCAGAGTTGCAGCTCCTACTCTCCAGTTTGTTGGACTTGCACAGGTCAGCTAACAGGGAGGTGAAGATGGTCAACCACCACACCAGGGAACGTAGAGTGCCTACAACTCCAAGCAGGAGAATCGCATCCATCAACCATGGATCTAAGCCCCCTGTCAATATAGAGGTGGAGTGGACATCACCAATCCAGGGTCCCGAAGATTGAGGAATAAAATATGGATTAGAGTGAACCTATTGGTATTCTCCTATAGAACTATCGTGACTAGTAATGGAAGAATCTGTAGCACTGATCTGGAGAAAGTGGCCAAGGAAGTTGCTGAGCACAGGAGGAGGGAAGTAGAGATGAGATGTGGGGGCATTTTTGGGACTTGGAGTTGTCCTACATGATATTGCAGGGACAGATGCTGGACGTTATATATCCTGCCATAACCCACTGAATGTAGTGGGGAAGAGTGTAAACTACAATGTAAACTATAATCCATGCAGTGCAGCAGTGCTCCAAAATGTACTCACCAAATAGAATGAATGTGCCACAATGATGAAAGAGGTTGTTGATATGGGAGGAGTAGGGGTGTGGGCTGTGGGGTATGTGGGGACCTCTTATATTTTTTAATGTAACATTATTTGTGATTTATGTATCTTTAAAAAAAAGAAAATTTAATAAAAAAACAAAAAATTAAATAAAATATCTGGGTAATATTCTAAGATATATATATGCCACTATTTCTTTATTCATTCTCCTGTTGATGGACATTTGAGCTATTTCCAATTTGGGGCCATTCAATAAGACTGCCACCAACATTCTCACCCATGTCTCTTGACGAACATACGCCCTCAGTTCTCTTGGGTCGTGTGCTCAGGAGGACAGCTGCTGGGTTTCAGGGTGGGCTGTGTTTGTTTGCTTTAGCAGAAACTGTCAAATGCTTCCCATGTACACTCCGCTGGCCATGCAGGGGCGCCCCAGTGGCTCCGTGTCCTCCAGGATGCCTTTTCACACGTGAGAATGAGAGGGTTTGGCTGGCTTGCCTGGATTGGGGCCTCACCGTGGAAATTGTCCCAAATCTCACTGGGGAAAGAACATTTTTATCTGGTGTAATTCCTTGACTCTTCCAGGAAGTAATTAGTATTCCTCATAAAATACTAGAATGGTTTTAAGTAGATTTTTTTGAGTAAGACCTTCTCTGGAAGTTAGATTTACACACACAACCAACATCCCATCTTGCAAACAATCTATTTTTTTTAAGCAGGCAAGTAAAAAAAATCCAGTATCCTTTTTTTTCTTCCATTTAATGTTGATTTAGCCAGATTATTTTTAAAATCCAATTTGACAATGATTATCTAATTTTTTTCCATATCAAATGTTTCTACCCAGAGAGAATCTTTGAGTTGGGTTTTTCTACAGTATCTTCCTTTGCAGCAAATTTGAAATAAAATTTCAAAATTAAAATAAAATAAAAATAAAACTTGTTGTCATATCAACCTGTCTTATCAGCAGTTTTTACATGACTACTGTTTTAGATAGAGCCTCTTACAGAAGGAAAGTGTATAAAAAAAACCTAAAGTTGAAAGAGAGAGAGGGACAGAAGGGGGGAGGGAGAGAGGGTGGGAGGGAGGGAGGGAGGAAGGAAGGGAAGAAGGAAGGAAGGAAGGTCATATGGGAAGGTGGGAGAAGTTTCTGTATCCCCATCCGCTTTTTTTTTTTTTTTTGCTTTTCAGAAGATTCCTGAAGTTTCCTTTAAACAGCTTTCTGAAAGAAATGAAGTCATAAAGCATATGACAACATGGATGAACCTGGAGGACATTATGTCAAGTGAAGCAAGTCAGATACAAAAGGACAAAGACTGTATGATTTAGTTACTATGAACTAAATATATTGTGTAATATATTGTATGATTCCATTTATATAAAATGTATACATAAATCAATTTATAAAGGTGAAATTTAATAAATGGTTATGTAGGGCTAGGAAAGGCATGCTAAGGGGTGGGGAGTCTTTCTTTCTGGAGAAATGAAATAATTCTAAAGTTTTTTGTGATGATGAATGCACAACATTGTGATTATACTAAAAGCCAGTGATTACATACTTTAGATAGATCATATGGCATGTGAATATAATCTCAACAAAACTGCTTAATAAATAAATAAATGTGCAAGAATAGCCAGAAATAGCAGCTATGTATAGCAGAGGAAACAGAGAGCGATTGAGAGGTGAAAAATTTTCTTTTTTGTGTGTTTTTGTTTATGACTATAATTATTGAAAAAATGAAAATGCTCTAAAAATGTTTGAAGTGATGAATGCACAACTGTGATTCTACCAAATTCCATGGATTGCACACTTTGGATGAAATGTATGCTTTATTAATATGGATCGATAAAATGGATTTGCTTTAAAAAAAAAAAAAGCTTTCTGGAGCTCCTTCAGCCCAGGTGGCCTTAAGCGCACTCCCCACCCCGCCCCCTTCCCCACATAGCTCACGAAAAGCGGAAGAGAAACTCAAAACCTAAGTATTTAGCAGCCTCTTCCAACTGCAGCGATCAGAACTTGAGGTTAAGTGCCTGAAAGTATAGTGAGTCAACGGGGAAATACGGTTTGATTTTACATAAAATCTCATTTTGATCAAATTTTCTCCAACGTCTTCTCCCTTCGCAGGTGTCCCCGGTCCCTCCCCTCCAGCTGTCCCTAACCCAGCGTCAGCTTTCTCCCCAGCTCGGGACCTGGGCTCCCAATTCCCTCCCGTTCAATCCGATCCAGCCACCTCGCTGACGCTCGCTGAGAGCACAGACTGGTCAGCTCTGTTTGGAACACAATCCAGCAGGAAGTGTCAGGAACTGTAAACCGTTCACACGCTCACACCCACTGGGGTACCGCAGGCAGGGCCGGAACGGGCAATCTCGGCCAGAGCGCTTTGCGGGTAGCCCGGCTCTGCCTTCCCAGCCTGTGGGTCCAGGTCCCTAACCTAGAAGCTCCTGGAAGTCTGCCGGGGTCTGCTCCCCACCCCGACCCCCACCCCCACGGAGAGCACAGGAAATGTCCCTGGGCGGTGGAGGGGTCCTACCCGCCACCAGCTCCTCCATCTGCTTTTTTTGTCATTCTTATCAACGGCTGTGGACACCCTTTGTTAACTGCAGAGGGCTATGCAAATGACTGGGTTAGTATTGTTATTACTAAGAGGTGCTTGGTTTCAAAATCACTTTGAATATTCTAGCACAGAATCCTGTCTGTTCTGCACCCGACTTCCTGGGAGACCTCCACTTCCGCCTTCTTCCTTTAGCGTGAAGGGTGGGAACCCGGCTGCGAAAGCCAGGCTGCGTGGGGTATGCAGAGAGCCTGAACTTTGGGGACGGACTGGCTAGAGCTGGGGCTCTTCTTGGAGCCTCAGTTTTACTTTACTTGGAAACAGGAGCGAACACCCCGCTTCTGACCATCTACCGAGCTCGTGGAAGTGAAGGTCGGCAGTCTACGGGGCCAAGGGCCTGTGCGCGTGTCAGGCAGCAGTGACACAGTCCCCCAGCGATGGCAGGCCTGGTAGGGTTGCCAATTTTAGCCCATAAAAATACAGGATGCCCACTGAAATCTGCATTTCAGAGAAACAAGGCAACTTTTCTTAGTATAAGTATAGCCCAGGTTATGTTTGGGTTATACTTACGCTAACCAACTATTCATTGTTGATCAGAAATTCCTATTTCACTGAGCCTCCTGTATTTTACCTGGCAGCCCTAGAAGAGACTAAAGAGATGTTTATGGGTGTTCTTGCTGCCACCTGAGCGAGGTCTTCACTGGGGACTGGGAGCTTTGGGAGAGACAGAGCAGGAGCTACTGGAAGAAATATGACACAGAGGCCCGGGAAGGGCAATGGCCACCAGGCCTGGCTGACCACCGGCTGCCCTCGGGCCAGCAGCAAACACTGGGAACCGGGTGGGCTGGCCCCCACCCAACGTCCTGCCGGCTCAGCCCCCGCCATCTGGTCGCCAGGCTAAGAGCTCCCCCCCCCATCCCTGAGGCAGAGGGACGGGAGCACGGGCCTCTGGAAAGCAGCTAGAGCACACTGGTAAATCAGAGGAGAGGCTAGGAGGCCTTGCTCCTTCAGCTCGTTGTTGATGATCTTCCAGGAAACCAGCCTGTGTCATCTCAGGAAGTCAGGAGCAGGACACGCCCCAGAAGTGGTTTAACCTGCTGTGGCCTGACAGACCTGCAGTCAGAGTCCCTCCTTTGGACCCGTCGGGCCACAGCGATTCAAATCCAGCCCCGCCTTGGTTTCTGCAGCCACCAGGGTCTTGACCGGGGCAGGCCTGTCCTCCACAACCTAAGGCGAAAATAGTCTTAGTCGCTTAGTCGATAAACAAAAGTGCCCAGCTTGTTCTGAGGCGAAAACGAAGCCTGAAACTGTAACTGAGAGTTAAAAATTAACAAATGGCCATGACTGGAACACTATATAGATGCTTTTCTTACTTTTCCTGTATATTATAGAACAGCCAAAAGTTAACACCTGAAATTACTGACACTAGCTAGACTGACCTTACCCTCGTTTATGGTTATTTCAAACGAGGCTCAGCCTTGTGGAAACTTACCCTTGCGATGGTAACCACTCCACCCCCCCACCCCCCCACCCCCGCTCAAATCCATAAAAACCCCAAACTCCTCAAAATGGGGGAAGGCAGATTTGAGACGCACGGGTCTCCCAGGCTTTCCATGGTCGTAGATAAACCTGCTTTCTATCACCGCCATCTGGGTGTGGACTCCAAATCACCTGCTCCAGGCAAGCACCCAGAGGGACCCCTGCGGGGTTTCCTTCAAAATGACCACTCCATTCCTGTGGCCTCCGGGAGGACATTCATCGGACAAACATTTCCACCTTTGTCCATCCCACAGGCAACCTCCAACTCTCCCCTTACCTTTGTGCCCCAATACCCCCACCCCGCCATCCTGCAGTCGCCCTTCTGCCTTTCTCCCTCCTCCATCTCAGACGTACCTCAGGGTCCGTCTCCACTGCTTGGCTCGGACCTTCGGGTTGAGCAGCCTCCTACCCCCTTTCACCTCTCCAAGCACTGTTTCCAATAAAGGCAGGTCTCATCTTGCCACTCTCCGGCTGCAGAATCCTTCTGTTTTGCATCAGAGGCCAAGGCCTGGCCCTCAGGGACAGAAAAGCAGGACAGACCAGGGTGCCTGAATAAAACATGACTCTTCAGTCGCCCAGGAGAACCTGTTACTCATCCCAAGTGAGGCGGTGGGGGGACGGCTCTGAGAAGGGCCAAACGTGGGGTTGGGAGGGCACTGTGGCTCAGCCTGGGGTAGGGGCCTGACCCCAAGCCAGTTGCAAACTGGCCTCTGTGTTTTCTTCTCAGATGCTCCATCTCTTTCATAATATGGGAAATGTAAATTAAAACTAAGAGACACCTGTCAGATGGGCCAAACAAACAAAGCCCCCCCCCCCCAAAAGCCAACTAACTCACGCAGGCTCGTGAAGTTGGGGAAGGAGGCTCCTTCACACATTGCTGGTGGGAAGTTAATTGGTACTACCCCATGGGAGGGCAAATTGGGATCTATCAAAAAATGAAATATACAAACCCCTTGGCCTAGCAAGTCCACTTTCAGAAATTTGCCCTCGAGGTATACAGATGCCTAAAGACATATGCAATGTGCACCTGTATATTCAAATGCAGAATTGTTTTTGCTGCTCAAGTTTGGAACCTAATTAGGGGGTGGGTTAAATAAACTGTGCTAGCCATACAATTAAATATTAGGTCCCTCGGAAAAAGAGTAAGGCAGCTGGGTACCAACACGAAGCCACCTCCAAGACAGAGCGTTACATACAAAAGCAAAGTGCAGACCAGCCAAGTATAGTGAATAAAGTTTGCGATGTTTAAATACACGTGTGTATCTGATTCCTCGGCTGCTGTAACAAAGTCCCAAGCATGGTGACTTGAAACAGCACAAATGTGTGTCTCACAGCGCTAGAGGCCAGAAAGCCCGAAGTCAAGGCACCGGCAGGGCCGCCTCGGAAACCTGGAGAGGAGAAGAACCTGCCTTGCTGCTGCTCCCTGGTTTCTGGTGGCTGGCCAGCAATCCGGGGCGTTCCTTGGCTCGCAGCTGCGGGTCTCTAATCTCCGCTTCCCACACACATGACCCTCTTCTCTTGCTTTTGTGTCTCCGTGTCTAAATTTCCCTCTTCTTAGAAGAACACCAGTCACATTGCAATAGAGCCCAGGCTTACACAGCTTAGCCTCGTTTCAACCCTTCACGTTTTCCAAACATGGGCCCAGTGGTTGGGCTTTGAAGCTGTGGTTTTGGAGGGACACAATTCCAACAAAGTATAGAATGTCCCTGGAAGGATAAATAAGAAACGGATAAAGTTGTCTTCAGGTGGGGGGCTGGGAGACTGGGGAATGACCGTGGGAAGGAAACTTACATTTTGGTGCCTTTTGAACTTTGTATTTTGTTCATGTAGTTCATGGACATACATGCATATATGTGCATATATGTATATATTTATTTCATATACTTTGTGTATAGGTAAATAATAATAAAATAGGTAAATTTTCCACCCCAGTGATCTCTGAGGAAAGGTATGAGTAACCTACTTACTAGCTGCAATCAAGCCTTATCCCTCCCAGGCCTCCGTTTTCCATCTGCCCAATGAGCGTTAGGACCAGAAGACTCGGTTCCTGCACTGTCCCTAAACTGAACTGAAACAACCAATTGCGTACTGATACAGTAGCCACAAGGGACATTTGATGGCAAGGGAGGGTAGACAGACTCAAACTGGCAATGATGAGACCTGGCTACAGTACCCGTCACCTCATCGACATGGTCACTTCTCTGGCCAGGTGACCACGGGCGAAGCTGCCCCTACCTGGGCCCGAAGACCCTGCTGGGGCCCCGCAGGTCCTGAGGCTTTCAGCTCCCCGAGGCTTGGCAGCCTCCCCCCACCTCTGCCCACGGAGGCCCTCGGCTGAGTCGAAGATGGCAGGGCACGGGGTTCTGCTGGGCAGGGGAGAAGGTGTGGCCTCCTCTTGGGCTAACATCCTGGCCTTCCTCTGGGTCCCTCCCCACCTGATCCTAGGTAACCTGCCCGCCTGCCCTGACTCTTGCACACCATGTCACTGCGTGGGGGGGTGGGGGGGGGCCGGGGGGCCCACCCAGCTTCCTCCCCAGAGCGAGCGAGGCCTCCTCCTCAAACAGAGAATGCCTGCGCGCGAGGCTGGGAGACCTGATCCCTGCCTGCTCCACTGAGCCTCCCGGGGTGGTGAGTGCCAGTGGAGTCGGGTACACACAGGGTCCCGGCCATAGCAGGCGGCTACCTCCCTACAAAGGTCCTGCGCTTGTCTCCTAATGTTTGGTACCGAAAGAAAAATACCTGGGATTCAGAGGAGTCAAAGCTGGGGTTTCCTGCTCCTCATTCATTAGCCTTTCCTTCCTGGGTTTTGGAAGTAGAGGTCCAGAGCTCCTGCCCTAGATCACCCTGGCTTCCTGATGAAGTAACTCCCCTTCTGGGGTCTCAGAGCCCCTCTGTAAGAAGAGGGCCTTGGGCCCAAAAGGCTGCGTGTTAACCGGCGCCCCAGGTGGTTCTGCTGCAGGTGGTTGATGGGCAGGCTTTGAGAAGCAGCCCTCTGGTGCATTTGCAGAAAGAGGATTTGTCTTACATTCCACCCAGAAACCAAGGGTCCAAGGTGAGCAAGCGGGAGGCGGGGGCTTCGGGGAATGGGGCAGATGCTCCTCTTGGCTGGCCCTGATTCTGCAAGCTGCTGCCATCTTTCAGCCTCCACCTGAAACCTGAGAAGGAAGCCAATGAAAGAAAGTGAGCAGAGACCAGCAGAGAGACGGGAACCTGCCAAGTCCTGCGGGCCTCCCTGGAGGCTGGATGATCAAGGGAACATGCCCTACTCTTTGGGTTAGGACACCCGATACATCCTCTGCTTGTGTTTTAGGCTCAAGTTTGGATGTTTCCACCTGTCTGCAACCAAAGAATCCTAAAGGATAAATGATTTTATTCACATCCAAAAAAAAAAAAGGAATAAGGGTTATCTTTATGTGGATTGCAAAGTATAAATACGAACCAGGTTTGGAAATAAATATAGGTTGTAACAGTTCATAAATGGCACCAGAAACTTCCAGAAGGGACCATGACACTGTGCCTTCATACTTTTGGTGAGGTGAGTGTGTTTACACAAGTCTTCCCCACCTCCAGCCTTCTCTGGAGAAATTGGTAGGTCATCAATACCAAAAACAATTAGCTCCAATGTTGCCTATTGCTGTTTTGATTTTTTTTTTTTTCCTAACCCCTTTCCTAGACTGTCCTCTGCTGCACAGACTCCTGCATGGTGTAGCACCAGAAGTAATGTCTTTTTTTTTTCCTCTCCCCTTCCCCTCCCCCGCCCCAGTTGTCTGCTCTCTGTGTCCATTTGCTGTGTGTTCTTCTGTGACTGCTTCTATCCTTATCACAGTGCTGTGAATCTGTGTTTTTGTTGCATCATCTTGTGTCAGCTCTCCATGTGTGCGGCGCCATTCTTACTGCAGACTGCACTTTCTTTTGCGCTGGGCGGATCTCCTTATGGGGCACATTCCTTGTGCATGGGGCTCCCCTACGCAGGGCACTCCTTGTGCGCATCAGCACTGCACTCCGGATCAAGGAGGCCCAGGATTTGAACCTTGCGTGGCAGGGCACTCCTTGCGCGCATCAGCACTGCACATGGGCCAGCTCCGGATCAAGGAGGCCCAGGATTTGAACCGCGGACCTCCCATGTGGTAGACGGACGCCCTAACCACTGGGCCAAGTCTGCTTCCCAGAAGTAATGGCCTGACACAAGGGAGAATGGGTTCTCACACTGCGGGTCTGGGGCCATGGGGGTCGGGGGGCTGTGGGCAGGAAAGCTGCAGGCAAGGGAATCCAATCTCTTCTGAGAGTGGGAGGGCTCTCCGGAGGGAGATGTCTCCCGAGGGAAATGTCCACCTCTCTTGCACTTTGACATCAGCACCTTCGGCTTTCAAAACACAGAAGGTAGATAAAATCGCCTAGGCAAGATTTCAGCCCAACTCATAGAAGGGATCTGACAAAGTTAACTCTTATATCCTGACCGTACAGAACTCCCCTATGACATTCGGATCACGGAAGAGCTTCCGAAATGTGGCGAGACTGTAAGTTACCCTAGATGGCTCACAGAGCCACTGCAGATTTGCGGCAGAGGAGTGCAGCGCTGAGCCAGATGGTGGGGATGCAGGGTAGAGGGCCAGGAAATTGCCAAAATAACAGTTTAGGCACTTAAAATATTATTATTAGATCATTAAAACCTAAATAAATTAACATACATAGAAGAAATACATAGTTAAAGAGACATTTTACGAACAAAAGAACTGTTAAATTATTTTTCCATCTGGGTTCAAGTCCCAAAATTCAGAGTTCTCAGGCTTAGAGGCATTTCACAGTTAGCTTGTTAAATTCAGCATTGGAGGGTCCAAAGGGCAGACTGAGGGAACTTCACATCCTTCTGATTCCCCTCCACCAAACCCCACTTACCCCTATAAGTTTGTTTAAATATTTACTTTATAGATGAAAATGACAGTTAAATTCCATATGCTCCAGGATCTTTGACCAAAAAAAGAAGGTGAGAAAAAGGAAAGATTGGTGGACTAGAAGAAAGCAACCAAGATTTTTGAGAAGCCATGTACTCAAGTAGTCGCCAAGGGATCTAGTCACATTTCTAACAACAGGAAGATGAGGGGGACTCATACTCATAAGGAGAATCACATGCACTTTCCTTTCAGTGCAACCTGGGGGAGGGAAGTAACCAAGTACTAAACATATCTGAGCCTCTGTTTCTTCATCTGTGAAATGGGTATGATAATACCTCCTACAAAGAATTGTTGCCAGGACTAACTCAGATAACCCAAGTAATAAATATTGTTCAGTAAATATTTGTTGTGATAGATGAACCTTGACTTTTCTCTCATGCCATATACAAAAATTAACTCAAAATGGGTCTAAATGTAAGAGCCAGAGAAGTGGATGTAGCTCAGCAGTTTGAGCTCCTGCTTCCCATATATGAGGTCCTGGGTTCAACCCCTGGTGCCTCCTATAAATAAATAAATAAACAAACAAACAAATAAATAAATGTAAAAGCCAACCGAAAGAGGTAAAACTATAAAGTTTCTAGAAAAAAACATGGGAAAATATTAGTGTTCTTGGCTTTGGCAAAGATTCCTTAAATATAACTAAAAAAATACAACCTATAAAAGAAAAAAAAAATAAGTCAGACTTCATCAAAATAAAAAACTTTTGGGAGCAGATATGGCTCAAGCGGTTAAGCACCTGCTTCCCACGTGGGAGGTCCCAGGTTCAGTTCCTGGTGCCTCCTAAAAACAAAAATTAAAAGACAACAAGCAAACAGATGAAAAAACCAGCTCAGAGGGGCTGATGTGGCTCCGTGGTTGAGCGCCGGCTTCCCACATAGGAGGTCTTGTATTCAATCCCTGGTTCCGGTACCTCAAAAAATAAAGTAAAATAATAATAAAAACTTGGCCTCTTCAAAAGACAGTCACAGTAACAAAATGGTGAGATGCAGACCGTGAGAAAAAATTTGCAAAACATAGATTTGATGAAGGACTTGTATTTTGAGTATATAAAGAACTTTTACAACTCAATAAGATAAAAACTCAATTTTAAAAAATGAGCAAAGAGATTTGAATAGATACATCATCAAAGAAGATAAATGGGTGGCAAATAAGCACTTGAAAAAGGCATCATTAGTCATTAGGAAAATGCAAGTTAAAATTACAAGGAGAAACCACTAGAATGGCTAAAAAAATTTTTTAACTGACCATACAAAATATTGGTGAGGATGTGGAGAAACTGGAACTCTCATATATTGGTGGTGGGAATATAAAATGAAAACCACTTTGGAAAACAATTTGACATACAACCCATCCGTCCTTTCCTAGGTACTTACCCAAGAGAACTGAAAACATATGACCACACAAAGTCTTTATACAACTTTATTGGAAATAGCCCAACTCTGTTTGCCCCAAGACAGTGTAAACAGTATAGTTTTTCTTTTTTTTATCAAGATAGAATCTAGAATACTTTGGACAGGTCATATGATATGTGATTACATCTCAATAAAACTGCTTAATAAATAAACAATTGTGCAAGAATAACCAGAACTAGCAGCTATATACACCAGGGATACATAGAGAGATTGAGAGGTGAAGAATTTTCTTGTTTGTCTGTTTTTTGTTTATTATTATTATAGAAATAATGAAAAAGCTCTAATGATTGAAGTGATGAATGTACGACTATGTAATTATACTAAATACCATTGATTGTATACTTGGGGTGAATTGTATGCTTTATTAATATATATCAATAAAAATGATTTGTTAAAATTTTGATTTTTTTAAAAGATAGAATCTAGATAAAAAGAACAACCAGACTGATGTAGCTTCCTTTTTTTTTTTTTTTTAGGTTCCAGGACCAGGGATTGAACTATGGGACTTCTTCTATGTGGGAAGCTGGTAACCACTGAGCTACATCATTTTCCCTGATTTACCTCCTAATAGAAGTAGCCAACACCACATATGAAATAGTTTTTGGAGAAAAATTGAACTGAATCTGATCAAATCTCTAGATGTGACTACCACTTTACAGAAAATAGAGAGAAGAGGAGAACGTGTTCAATGATACCATGATGATGCAGTCAGTAAAAGCCAGATTTTAGGAAAGTATACAGGAACAAATGACCAGTTTCTTCAACAAATAAATAGCAAGGAATGAAAAGAAGAGGTGGAGGAGGACTCTATAGGTTAAAAGATACAAGAGAGGGAAGTGGATGTGGCTCAAGTGACAGGGCTTCCACCTACCATATGGGAGGACCTGGGTTCGAGTCCTGGGGCCTCCTGGTGAAAAAGAAGAGAAAGCATGCCTGCATGGCGAGCCAGTGCTCACGTGGTGAGCCATTGCCTGCATGAGTGTCCACACAAGTGCCTGCATGGTGAGCCAGTGCCCCTTGCAAGTGAGTCATGCAGCAAGATGATGATGCATCAAAAGAGACAAGGGGAGAGTCAAGGTGAAGTGCAGCAGAGACCAGGGACTAGGTGGCATAATTGACAGGGAACCTCTCTCCACATCAGAGGTCTCCAGGATCGAATCCTGGTAAATCCTAGAGGAAATAAAATGAGAAGAGAAGACAATACAGATGGCAAAAACAGCAGGGTGGGAGGAGGGGAAAGGGGAAATTATAAAGAAATAAATCTTTTTTAAAAATAAAAAATACAAGAGACATATAAGCCAATCAAAAGATAAGGAGCTTATTTAGATAATTCAAACAAACTGTAAATCAATACCAATAATAAAACAGTTGGGGTTATTTAAACACTGACTCAATATCTGACAATATTAAGGAATTACTATTAATTTTTTGGACGTGATAATGGTATTGTGCTTATGTTTACAAGAGTCCTTGTATTCTAGAGATATTGAATATTTACAGGTAAAATAGTATCATATCTGGGTTTTGCCTCAAAATAATTTAGGGGTGGGTAGGTGAGGAAAGGCATGGGAATATAGATGAAATAAGATTGGCCATGAATTGATAATTGTCAAACCTGGTGATAGGTATACAAGAGTTCATTATTCTGTTTTCTCTATTTTTATGTGTGCTTGAGATTAAAAAAAAGAAATATTTATTTCTCCCCCATCACTGTTTTTTTTTCCTTTTTCCTTTTTTTCTTTTGCACTTGCTATCTGCTTTCTGTGCCCATTTGCTGTGTGTTCTTCTGTGTCTGCTTGTCTTCTTTTTAGGGGGCACCAGGAACCCATCTGAGACCTTCTGGAGTGGGAGAAAGGTGCTTAGTCTCTTGCGCCACCTCAGCTCCTTGGTCTATTGCATCTCTTATTGAAACTCCTCTGTGTCTCTTTTTGTTGTGCCATCTTGCTGCACCAGCAGTCCTGTGCAGGCCAGCATGCCACACGGGTCAGCACTCTGCTTGGGCCAGCTTGCCATGTGGGCCAGCTTGCCTTCACTAGGAGGCCCCAGGAATTGAACCCTGGACCTCCTATATGGTAGATGGGAGCCAAACTGCTTGAGCCACATCTGCTTCCCTGTGTTTGAGATTTTTCTTGTAAAAAGTTATAAACAATGAGCATCACAATACGGAGAAGAGCATCACTGCTATGCCGGGTTGTACCCACTCCTCACCCCCCAACTATATGTCACACTAGGTCTCTGCCTAAAAGAGTCCAAGCTAAGTAAGTGAAAGAAATAATAAAGCAGTACTAAGGGTGACCTACAGCTACCCCTTCCCCAGTCCCCACTGCATTCCCCACTTCCCTTTTACCCCCCATTCCCACATGGTGAGTGAGTACAAAATTCTTCTGAGTTTTCCTCAAGGCTAAATTTTTTTTAGGAGGCTGAAAGAGAGTCCTTCTGATAATATGAACAATTGGATTTCCAAGGGCCCTTTGCGGATGCTTGGCAATGTGCCCCTACCTTGTTTGGATTCTTCCAGAAGGAGACCTGGACGAGAGATTTGAATGCAAGAAGTTTATTTGGGAGGTGATTCCCAGAAAGAATCGCAGGGCGGGGGGTGGGGGGGATTTGAAGTAAGGAAGGAGAGCACTGTCACGCAGATTACCTCTGGGGCAACTGGGCTCAGTTCCATGGGGGGGCCAGCCTTGAGCACGTCCCTCAGAATTATCCCCCTTGAAGGGCAGGGAGCTGGGGTAAATAACCAACTCCCATCAGTCCCGAAGGAAGACCTGCCAGGGAGCGGGAAGGCTGTGTTAGTTCTCCTGCACTTTTGGCCGGCCATGCTGGCAGAGCAGATTCCAGCCAGAGACACCCGCCCACGGAGACGCAGAGGATGGCGTTGGCAGGGCCCCGCCTTGGTGAGCCCGGGCATCTGCTGCAGTTCTGCTGTGACAATTACCGTTACTGTTGTTGATCATGTAATTATATCAAGATACACATTTCCAAAATACAGTTAAATAGGGCACCCAGGTGTAATTATGCTTTTTTTGGGGGGTGGGGTGGGGTGGGGCTAGTTTGCTATGTTGAGTGTTTATGAAGACTTTATCCAAGATAAATGAGTGTGCGCTTGCTCTTCTTACGCAATTCAGCATGCACTGTCCAGACACAAGAGCTGTGCTGGGGAGAACATGGTTCAGGATGAGTTCCACTAAAGAACTGAAATACAAATTCCATCCAAATCAGAATCTTTAAAGCATTGGGTTAGCATTTGGTTTTCTTTGGGAAAGAGAGCTTCTTAAGGGCAAGATTTTTGTCTGCACGTAGAGTCTGAATTAGGTCCTGAATGCTCCAAGATTGCCTTTCACCACCAGCCTTTTGTCATTTGCACACCCCTGCTGAATGAATAAGTGAATAATTAGTGGATGGATGAGTGAATAAATAAATGAGTGTTTGAAGGAGAGAATAAGTGAATTTCCAACTGTATCAGGAATATAACAGGGTTGTCATATAAGAGCTTCCTTTGATCTCCCTGAAGTAAACAATCTTTAAAATATAGGACCTGTTGTTTAGAAATGTTAAGTTCAGCCACCACAGCATCAGAATTTGAGCCATTAAAAAAGAAATCAACTCACAGCCTCTTCATAGTCATCAAACTAGGTTTTCCTTACTCTTCGGTGTGTGTGTGAGAGTGAGAGAGAGTGTGTGTACACTACTGAAAAGAATAGGCAAAAGACCTTGGATTCCAGAGAGGATTGATTTTGTGTCCAGGTGGGGATGAGATATTAGAGAAATTTAAAGTTGACGACAATGTTTGTATCAGCCTTGAAGGTCAAAGCAAGAAGGGAATTTCTGAGCATTTATGGTATGTCAAGCACTGTGCTGGGCCGTTACCTACATTTTCTCATTTAATCTTCACAGTAATCCTGTGAGGTTGTGTTCCCCTTCTCTTAGATGAGAACACTGAGCTGGCAGGGAGCGGGTTAGGAGGTCAACATTTCCAAGCCAGCCATTGGCTGCAGCACTGTAATGTGGGAGAGGGAGACAAGGAAACCAGCAATTTCAGCTTATGCACCGCATCTCACCAGATAAGGTTGGGCAATCACTAACACCCCAGAATCCTGGTAGCCCCAGTAAGGGACCACTTCTGCCAGGAGGACAACGAAGCTGTGGTTGGTATCACAGCAGCCAGAAAGAACACAGCTACTTCTTGGGTTTCTGCAGTTTGTGGAGAGTCTGGGGTTGTTTTGTTCAAACAGCCATGGAGTTTTCAATTTCTTCTAGTATGCACAGCACGTCCGTGAACCTGGAAGAGTAGCATCAAATGCCAGTGCACTGAGCCATGGACCCTGGAAGGTCCAGGCTGGGCTGTGCCATTCCCGCAGTATGCTAACGTTAGTCATCCTCACCCCTTTTGGGGTTATGGAATCTATGCCCTTCATGAGCCATAGGTTTCAGTCAAATGCTCATGGAGGCTGTCTTTTATGGAGAAATCATGCTTTCTCTGCCCATGTCAAACACAGCATGCCCTCAAGGCCATGCCTATAACACATGTCTGCTGTCCTGGAGTTAGTTCTGATTTTGAAAAGCCATAAGAGGCAGAGCAACTCCCTGGTATTTTGTTAAAGGAAGCCTAGTGGCTACAAATAAAACAAATTCCATTACATGCAGTAATCTCTGTTCTGAAACATTTTCTGCAGCATGTGCATCACTGGATAATGAAGTTCCTTATCATGGGATATGCACACCCATTTAAAGAACCTTGTCTGAGCTTTCCCATCAACCTGGAGAATGGTGCAAATAAAACAAATTCTTCTTATTTACAGTATCGTTGGTATCTCAATAACAGGAGCCTCTGGTCCATCACTTCAACCCTTTTACCAGTATCTGCAAGTCAACTCTCTTTCCCAGTTGCCTTTCTGTCACATTAGCCCTAAATCATTCCACCTGTCCACCTTCTTGGTGTTCACATCTGGTCAGGTGAGCACTGCTGGAAAAAAAAAATCACCCGTCCGGGTAGAATGGCATTATTTATTATTCCAAGGTTGACTGGGCTCTCAAGGTTGCCTGGCTATCCTTCTTTGTTTCCCTAGTCAACTCCTTCTACTGTTCTCCATAGTGACTCTTCCCCCTTCACCCCTTTATTCCCATGCTCACATCCTACAGAAGAAAACTCCCCCAGCCTCTGCCCCGATACCTACAAACTCACACCTGCATCCATAGGGTTTCTTCCTCCTTCCCTCTAGTTACAAAGGAAGTATCTCCTTCCTGTCTAAGGCCTACTTCCCCACCTGTGCTCCGGGGCGCACCCTCTGCCCTTCTGGAGGGACCCTGCTCAATTCATTACATCCTTGTTCTCATAAATCTTTAGCCTCTTTCTTTATCCTGACTACTTACCATCAGCATTCCAGCTTATTCTCATCTCCCTTATTCTAAAAACAAACACAACCAAAACCCAACAACAAAAATCGCTTCCTTTTGCCCCACTTTCTAGCCACTGCCTTCTATCTCTCAAATCTTTGATAGTCAAATTTCTTGAAAAAGTCGCTCTACACTCCAGTCCGGCTTCTGCCTCCATCATTCTATGGTCAATGTAATTACTAAAATCAACAACTTCCTTGTTGCTAAAGTCAACAAAGAGCTGAGACAGGTGAGGGGGCCAGAGCTCAGAGATGGGTGACACCTCGAACAAGTAAGGGCCTCCTGGAGTGCTAAGCACCTGGCTTAAGTGAGAAAGGGACACTTTCTCAGGGAAGTAGATCCTTGTAGGCTCTGAGACTCAGGATGGTTGTTCCTGGTCATTGTTTTGTGAGAACAGCAGAAGGCCAGGGCTGAGGCCTGGGTTCAAGTTCTGGATTTCTCTCTGCTTAGGACTGGCAGCTGAGAATAGATGAGGGAGGGAGGGTCAAGATCAGTGGCAGAGAGACCATTAAGGAGGCTGTGGCAGTCGTTCAGACTTGGATTAAGGAGGGACCATGGGAATGGAAAGGAGGAACTGGTTCAAGAATAACGTATGCCTGGGTGATGGATTAGATGTCAGGGTGAGGAAGGGGGAGCACCAAGGCTGGCTCTACTGCTTCTGATCTGGGTGCCTGGTACCATTTGTCAAGGCAAAGCAGGTCTGGAGAGAAGGCAGTGAGTTCAGATCAGGACAGTGTAAGCTGCCCACGGGATACTTCTCCGCTTCCTGACCTTACCTGAACCTGGCTGTTGTCTAAGGACTCAGGTTCCTCAGCCCTCTCCAGGGAAGGCTATCTTTTCTCTCATCCCCATGGATCTCAGGGCCAGCAGGTATAAGCAAGTTCTCCTCATTCCCTATTGCTGATTCTCAACATTTTCTCCTCCTTTCCCTGTGCTGAACCCTACTTATTTGGAGGCTAATGCCATCCAGCTGTACACTTGCTACTTCCCTTTAGTGCTATTATCTGCTGACCTACTCACCACTGACTTTGGCTCATGGTTAACAGCCTTCCTGTTCAACCTACCGCAGCCTTTGTTCTCAGGACTTAACTACCCACATGGTTAACCCATCCAGTCGCTCTGCCTGTCACCTTCTTGACTTCCTCCCTTCTAGCCATCTTTTTTACAATTATTTTTACTTTTATTTTGAAATAACTTCAGATTTACACGACAGTTGCAAAAATAATACAAACCCCATACAGAAAACAGCAACATATCCCCCACCCAGATACCCAGATCGAACAACTTTTAACCTTTTTATTTATTTATTTTTTTAGGGGGTATGAGGGATTGAACCCAGGACCTCATACATGGGAAGCAGGCATTCAAACCACTGAGCTACACCAGCTCCCCAACTTCTAACACTGTGACAATGTTGCCACATCATCCTATCTATTCATCTCTCTCTCTCTCATACCTATCTACCTCTATCTTTCCATTTGTCTACCTATTTTCTAAACACTCAAGTGTAGGTTGTATATATCATGCTCTTCGACCACTTAATACTTCCATTACATTTCCTAAGCACAAAATTATTCACTTATGTAACCACCTTAAGTACAGTTATCAAGTTCAGGAAATTTAACATTAGTATAAAGTTTATAGTCTATATTCCATTTATTCATATGTCCCAGCAATCTCCTTTTGGGCATTTCCCCCTCCATTATTAGATCCAGTCCAGGATCACTTATTGCATTCAGTTGTTATTGTCTCTTTAGTCTCTCTCTCTCTGTCTCTCTCTCTTAAATTGTGGAAACATCTATACATCATGAACTTTCCCAGTTCAACCACTCCTAAGCATACAATTCTGTTCGATTAATCACATTCACAATGTTGTGCTAACCTCACCACCATCCATTACCAGAACTTTTCCACCACCCCAAAAGGAAGCCCTGCACCCATTATGCATTAATTTCCCATTCTACCTACCCTCCCATAACCTGTAGTCTCTTTTCTGTCTCTAAGAATTTGCATATTCTAGCTATTTCATATAAGGGCAATCAAATGACATGTGTCCCTTTGTGCCTGGCTTATTTCTCCAGCATCTCCTCCAGTTATCTTCTGCTCCCACCAGCCAACCTCTCCCATGATCACATGAGACAGCCTCACCATAAACAAACCACACCCAAATTCTGTTTCAAGCCACCTCCCATGACCACCACTTCCTATCTTTCCAGCTTCCTTGCTTTAGTGTCCACACCATGTACTTTTTTGACCTTGTCAAGCCCCCACAGTTTGTACCTTTTTTTTTTTTAGATTTATTTTATTTATTTCTCCCCTCCCCCTGCCCCGCCCCTACCGTGGTCTACTCTCAGTGTCGATTCGCTGTGTGTTCTTCTGTGTCCGCTTGTATTATCAGGTGGCACTGGGAAACTGCATCTCTTTTTTGTTGCGACATCCTGCTGTGTCAGCTCTCCATGTGTGTGGCGCCACTCCTGGGCAGGCTGCACTTTTTTCACGCAGGGCAGCTGTCCTCGTGGGGCACACGCCTTGCATGTGGGGTTCTCCTACACAGGGGACACCCCTGCTTGGCACAGCACTCCTTGCACTTGGCAGCACTGCGCATGGGCCAGCTTACCACACAGGCCAGGAGGCCCTGGGTATCGAACCCTGGACCTCCTATATGGTAGGCACACACTCTATCAGTTGAGCCACATCTGCTTCCCTGTACCTCTTTTTTTTAAGATTTTATTTATTTATTTATTTCTCTTTCCTCCCCTCCCACCCCAGTTGTCTGTTCTCTGTGTCTATTTGCTGCGTCTTCTTTGTCCGCTTCTGTTGTTCTCAGCGGCACGGGAATCTGTGTTTCTTTTTGTTGTGTCATCTTGTGTCAGTTCTCCATGTGTATGGCACCATTCTTGGCAGGATGCACTTACTTTCGCGCTGGGTGGCTCTCCTTACGGGGCGCACTCCTTGCGCGTGGAGCTCCCCTACGCGGAGGACACCCTGCATGGTAGGGCACTCCTTGCACGCATCAGCACTGCACATGGGCCAGCTCCACATGGGTCAAGGAGGCCCGGGGTTTGAACCTTGGACCTCCCATGTGGTAGACGGATGCCCTAACCACTGGGCCAAGTCTGCCGCCTGTACCTCTTTTTAACTACTCATCAACTTCCTCTTGTTTTTACTTCTGTCTCCATCCAGCTTAGAGAATGGTCCATTATACAATCACTCTCTTACCCTCAACAAACGCATCTATGTGTCTCCAACTCTATTTTACTTGCCTGGTTAATTCTCAACTCTGAATGAACCTAATAGCCTTCTGTGTGCCTGTACCCGAGCCGCTGAATATTACTGGGGGAGAAAATTACTCAACTGGACCTATTGGTTCTACTTTCAATTCAGCACCACAAATTTCAAATAAGCACTCAACACTGAGTTCACCACTTTCTTACTTCATGTTCAGCTTTCAGCCCACTCTGCTTGGCCTGGTGTCGGAACTGCTCCGGCAAAACCCTTCCATCAACCTCCGTTTCCCAATTCTGTGCACATGTATCAGCTTCTCATCTTTCTCTACCCCTCAGTAGTGCGGGGCAGTTGGCCATTCCTTCCTCCAGGGAAAATTTTCCTGTGTCTTGGCTTTTGGGATGCCTCATGCTGGTTTTTCTCCATGAGCCACTCTTTCTCGGCCTCCACTGCTGGCTCCTCCTCCTCTACCTGACCTCCAAACGTCTGGGCGCTTCAGGGCTCATTATTAGGCTTTCTAAAAAAAGGACTCCCTTTGCCCCCTCTCAATATAGAGGTGAAGCAGACATCACCAACCCAGGGTCCACAGGATGGAGGAATAAAATATGGATTACAGTGGACTTACTGGTATTCTATTATAGAACTATTGTGACTAACAGAAGAAACTGTAGCATTGATCTGGAGAAAGTGGCCAAGGTAGTTGCTGAGAGCAGGGAAAGGGAAGTAGAGGTGAGATGTGGGGGCATTTTTGGGACTTGGAGTCATCCTAAATGATACTGCTGGGACAGATGCTGGACATTATAGATCCTACCATAACCCACTGAATGTAACGGGGAGAGTGTAAACTACAATGTAAACTATAACCCATGCGGTTCAGTCCAAGCAATGAATGTGCCAGTATGATGAGGGAGGTTGTTGATATGGGAGGAGTGGGGGGTGGGGGGTGGGGTATGCGGGAACCTCTTATATTTTATAATGCAACATTTTTTGTGAAACCTAACACTGATCTTCCCAAGGTTATATCTATATCTTGAGCCTCTTCTCTGAGCCCCAGCCTTATATGCACAACATGCTGATTCGACATCGCTGCTTGGATGTCTAATAAACAGCTGAAAAATACCGCCCCCCCCCCCACAAAACTGTTTCCTTCCCCATTTGGAAATCCAGCTAGTTGTTCCAAGAGTCATAAACCTAGGAGTCATCTTTGATTCTTCCCTTTACTTTTGACTCACATTCTATGCTCTACGTCAACAACCCCACTTTACTTCCAAAATTTAAATTTATCTCAAGTTCATTCCCACTCGCTCCCCCCACTCCACCTCCCACTTTATCACCTCTGCCTTCAGCTGGCTCAAGATATCACCATTTCTTGCCTCATCTTCTGTAATAGCCCTCAGACTGGTCTTTCAGTAATCTCTTCTCTTTATACAGTGCTAAAGTGGGCATTAAAAAGTGAAGATTAGGAGAGTGGATGTAGCTCAAGTTGGTTGAGCCCCTGCTTCCCACGTGTGAGGTCCTGAGGTCCTAGGTTCGATCTCTAGTACTTCCTAAAAACAAAACAAAAGGAAAAAACAACTCCCACTAGGGAGCTTATGTGGCTCAGTGGTTGAATGCCTGTTTCACAGGTACAAGGTCCCCGGTTCAATTCCTGGTACCTACTTAAAATAAAAAAGTAGATCATATCCCTGCTATGGTTTCCATTGCCACAAGTTCCAAACTTGGCTATGGTCAATGAGGCCCATTGTGAGAACTGCCCGATTCTCCGACGACCTCTCAAAGCCCCTTATTTATTTATTTATTTACTTACTTACTTCTTTCCCCTTCCCTACCCCTCAATTGTCTGCTCTCTGTGTCCATTCACTGTGTGTTCGTCTGTGTCCACTTGTATTCTTGCCAGCAGCACCGGGAATCTGTGTCTCTTTTCATCGCGTCATTTGCTGCATCAGCTCTCCGTGTGTGCAACGCCACTCCCGGGCAGGCTGCACTTTTTTCCCACAAGGCAGCTCCCCTTACAGGGCACACTCCTTGCACATGGGGCTCCCCTACGTGGGGACACCCCTGTGTGGCAGGGCACTCCTTGCTCACATCAGTGCTGCGTGTGGGCTGGCTCACCGCACGGGTCAGGAGGCCCGGGGTTTGAACCCTGGACCTCCCACGTGGTAGGCGGATGCTCTATTAGTTGAGCCAAATCCGCTTCCCAAGCCCCTTTTTCATTAAGCTTCAATGGAGCCACTCCACCATGCTGACCTCCTTTCTAGCCTTTGGACCAGCTGAGCTCTTTCACACCCCAGGGCCGTAGCAGTAGCCCTTCCTCTGCCTGAAATGCTCTTCCCCAGAATCTTCAAATGACATCTTCTGTTTGTAATTTAGATCTAAGCCCCTCTTAAAAGAGAACTTCTCTAATTTATCTGGAACAACCCTTTTCCTCAGTTATTCATTCACCCTAATTATTTCCATCATAACCCATATCATAATCTAATGCCGACTTGGTTTAATATTTGTTTCCATTTTGACTGATTATTCTTTCTCTTAAGGACTAGGTCTGTCTAATTTATTCCTGAACTCCAGGTGCTAGAATCACATCTAGCTCATAGCAGGTGCTCAGGAAATACTTGTTAAATAAGTGAATACAGAGTTAAACAGTTAGATGTGCAGATCTGAACCTCTGATGAAAGATTTTGGGGGGGAGATAAGTATTTGGGAATTATTTAAAAAAAGAAATCGTAATAATCTAAGAATAGAAGAGAATCTCCTCAACCTGCTGAAAGGCATTTACAAAAGAAATAGCTACAGCATGACCCTTAATAGTGAAACATAAAACCCAGTTCCTTTAAGAATGAAATAAGAAAGTGTTGCTGACTACTACCTCTTCTGCACAATTCTGCTGGAGATCCTGTGTAGCTCAGTGAGGCAAGAAAGAGAAACAATGTTGCAAAAAGGAAGAAATAGGAACACCAGTATTTGGAGATGATATTATTGTTTATGAATACAACTAAAATAATCTGCAGACAGAATATAGTTTAGTGAGGTTGCTGGATCAACGTATGAATATCACTTGCTTTTTTTTTTTTTTTTTTTTTGAGGTACAAGGGACCAGGTATTGAACCTGAGACCTCGTATGTGGGAAGCCAGGGCTCAGCTACTGAGCCACATTGTCTTACCTGACTTGGTTTTCTTGTTTTTGTTTCTTCAGGAAGCACAGGAATCCGAACTTGGGGAGGTGGGCGTCAGCTGCTTGAGCCACATCTGCCTGCTCAATTGCTTTTTCTTTTTTTAAGATTTATTTTATTTTAGTTTAGTTGGTTTAAATTCTTTATTTTCTTTTAAATGTTACATTCAAAAAATATGAGGTCCTCATATATCCCCCACCCTACGTTCAAGATTTATTTCTTTCATTCTACCTGCCCCCCGCCTCCCATTGTTTGCACTAGCTGTCTGCTCCTCTTCTTT
Source organism: Dasypus novemcinctus (assembly GCF_030445035.2). Taxonomy (NCBI): domain Eukaryota; kingdom Metazoa; phylum Chordata; class Mammalia; order Cingulata; family Dasypodidae; genus Dasypus; species Dasypus novemcinctus. The sequence goes on from NC_080693.1 coordinate 28,273,903, forward strand.
TTAGGAGGCACTGGTAACTGAATCTGGCACCTCCCATGTGGGAGGGAAGCTCCCAATCACCTGAACCATATGTGCTCCCTGCTTGTTATATCTCTCATTGTGTTTCATCGTTGTGCCTCCTCATTGAACCACCTCATTCTAGTTGAGTCATCTTGTTGCATCAGCTTACCAAGCCAGCCCATCACGTCAGATCACTGTCTTGCTTGTTTTCTTTGGAAGGCACCAGGAACCAAACCTAGGACATGGCAGGTGGGTACCCAACTGAGTCACATCCACTTCCCTCAATTGCTTTTTTTTTTATCTCCCTTCCCTCTTTGTAGCTTTTTGCATGCTGTCTGCTCTCTGTGTCCTTTCGCTGTGCATTCTGTGTCTGTATTTATTTTTTATTTCCCCTCCCCCCCTTGAGGCTTGCTGCTGTCTGCACCACTCTGTGTCTGTCCCCTGCGCTCCTCTGCATTTTTTTTTTTTTTGCTTGTCTCCCTTTTTTGGTTGCATCACCTTGCTGAGTCTGCTCTCCGTAGTGCTTGCGGGTCGGGCGGTACTCTGTGGTGCCTGGACTGGTGGCTCTCTGCAGCATGCAGGCCAGCCTGCCTTCACAAGGAGGCCACGGGACGTGAACCCAGGGCCTCCCATTTGGTAGATGGAAGCCCAACTGATTGAGCCACAGCTGCTTCCCTCAATTGCTTTTTGAAAGAAAAATGGGGACTATCTCATTATTCTGAACTTATTATTTAAATCAAAACAACCATCCTATTACCACAAAAACTCACTGTGAGCACAATAAATTAAAACCAAAAAATCTATACACAAACCAAGGCACATTATCATAATACTTTAAATTACCAGAGATAACAAGATAATTCTAAGACTATCCAGAAAAAAATTTTTTAAAGTCATCTACAAAAAAACAAGGATCAAGAGCAACACTGGTTGCTAGCAGACAATGACAAGTACTTTTGTATTTTTGAAGGACTATTAGTTGGTTTTAAACTTAAAATTCTATACCTAGTTAAACTGACATTAAATTATGGGTGTTTAAAATACAGACAGGGAAGCGGATTTGGCTCAACTGATAGAGCATCCGCCCACCACATGGGAGGTCCAGGGTTCACACCCATGGCCTCCTGACCTGTGTGATGAGCTGGTCCATGCATAATGCTGATGCGTGCAAGGAGTGCAGTGCCATGCAGGGGTGTCCCCTGTGTAGGGGAGCCCCACGTACAAGGAGTGCGCCCCCCAAGGAGAGCCGCCCTGTGCGAAAAAAGTGCAGCCTGCCCAGGAGTGGTGTCACACACATGGAGAGCTGACGCAGCAAGATGATTCAACAAAAACAGACAGATTCCTGGTGCCCCTGACAAGAATACAAGCAGACACAGAACAATACACAGCGAATGGACAGAGAACCCACAACTGGGGGGTGGGGGGGACGGGCAGAACGGGAGAAAAATAAATTAAAAATAAGTCTTAAAAAAAAATAAAATAAAATACAGACATTGGGAGCTGATGTGGCTCAGTGGTTGAGCGCTGGCTTACCACGTACGAGGTCCTGGGTTCAATCCCTGGCCCCAAAACCTAAAAAACAAAACAAAACAAAAAAACAAACATGATCTAAAACAAAGGCATTTTTAGACATTTAAGAATTCACAAGATTCGGCTCCCACATATTCATTAGAATCTATCTGATATGTTCAAGTAAAAGAAGGGAGTAAATAAAAATGTGTTGAGATCCACAGTTCAGTGGACCCAACCCAGCAGCAGTCAAGAGAAGTCCTGGGAAGATTCTATGTAAGAGGCATCACCCAAAGCTACAAGCCCAAATTAGAGGAGTAATATGGAGGGTTTCAAGAGAGAGTTTCTTAGAAAAAGAGAGCTGGATAGAATAACTGGTATAATAGCATTTAGAGTGGGGTGGGGAGGGAAAGGAGACTGATTATAATGAAAATACTGCAAGAAAAAATACATAATAAGAAACTCCAGGCCAAAATAAAATGCGTATCAGGAATAAATATAATTATACTTAAAAATTTTTTTTAAAAGTTTATCCCCCCGCCCCCGCTGGTCATCTGCTTTCTGTGTCCATTTGCTGTGTGTTCTTCTGTGTCTGCTTGGGTTAGCGGCACTGGGAATCTGTGTCTCTTTTTTGTTGCATTATCTTGCTGTATCAGCTGTGTGTGTGTGTGGTGCCACTCCTGGGCAGGTTGCGCTTTTCTCACATGGGGCAGTGCTCCTTATGGGATGCACTCTTTGCACGTGGGACTCCCCTACATGTGGGGCAGCAATCCTTGTGCACAGTGCTGATGTGTGTGGGCCAGCTCACCACACAGGTCAGAAGGCCCTGGGTTTGAACCCTGGACCTCCCATGTGGTAGGCGGACACTCTATCAGTTGAGCCAAATCCACTTCCCAATATTATTATAATTCATTGTAGTATTTGGCTCTCCTATTCAACATTTATAAAGTCACAATAGTGTAAAAAATTATTTATTGATATAACTAAAAATGATTATTTAATATTAGGAGAATAAAGGGTAGAAGGTAGTATAAGACAGTTAAATCCTTATCAAATACAGTAAGAATAAATATGGAAGGCCTAAAATGAATAAAGAAAAAATATTATAAGAATATGTTTACAAAAAAATGGAGGTAACTACTATAAGAAATAGCTAAATGAGTTAAAAGGGATTGCTTCTGGCAAGCAGGATTTAGGAATGGGAGAGGGGTGGGACAAGGCACATTTGCTTTTCACCGTAGAGTGAAATTTTGATTATGAGCTATGCATATGCAATACTTTGATGAATGGAATATTTAAAAAGAAGAAAATTTGTTCATAAAAGAGGGATTTTGGGACTGGATTCAGGATAAAGCCAACAAAGCTTCAGGGCCCCTCTGTGTGGGGGCCAGAATTTGTTCTGGGTGAGAGGGAAAGCCAGGTTGTAATCACAGAGCACTTCTGATAATTTGCCCAAAGAGATCTGAGAAAGATCCGGTTCTCCGGGCCTGAAATTATTTGTTGGGATTTCCTCATTCTAAATAAATATTCACTTTCAAAACTCATTTTTATCCTTTTCCTTAAAGAGGGTCCCTCAGATTGAGGAAACTATAGACCTGACAATGCCTGGTTTAGTCCGTGGTGTTGTATCCCAAGGCGGTTGGGATTCACTCAGTGTTTATCTGTTCCTTTAAATTCTTAATTTGGGGGGAAGAATGAGTAGGTTTTTTTTTTTTTCGGTAATTTTTATAATTTAAAAGAACTGTGCTGGAATTTGCTCCTCCCTTGTTTACTTGCCTCACCTAGTGCTCACAAAGAATGTAAGCCGTCTGAGGGCAGGGACAGCGTTATACTTCTCTGTGTCTTCTGTCAAGGCACATAGTTAATATGGGTTTAATAAGTATATGTTGATAAATTTCAGTGCCATTAGATATTACTCTTGTTTCTGCTCCATCTCTTTATGCAAGGCATAAGGCTCGGGGGAATACGGAATTTGAGGACATAGAGCAAAGTAAGGTTGATTTTTCCGAATCCTAGATAGATGCCTTTCTGAATGACATTTTGAATTGTATCAGATTGCTAATCGCACCTCAGTTTACATTTAAATATTCGTAGTAGGGGATGCAGAACATTTGGCTTATTTCAAGAATCTTTCCCCGTATTTTTTCTGTAAAGTTAATTATTAGGGCGTGTTAAGTCTCTCTTTTGGGGGTTCCTTAAAATGGGGCACTCCAGCACTAAGTTTGGCTTTCTAACAATGAGTAATTTCACACGCCATGTATGCAGCGTTAGATGGCTATTGGGCACTCGCCAACAGGCAAGCACCTACCACTGCTGTTAGTCCCTTCATTCCCAGACCACCTGCTTTTTACCCGGAGGCGGTGACTTGACCTCCGAGACCTCTTTGTCATGGCGTCTGCCGGGCGTCTACGAGCTGAGACTTTGGCATAGAGCCGGGCGTCGACCTTCTCAAGATGGCGGCGCCCGGGTCTCCTGCGCGTAGGGGGCGTGGTTCCGCTGCCGGGGGCGTGACAGAGAGGCAGAGGGGTCCGCCTAGCAGGCGGACTGCTTCCGAAACAGGCTGGCTTAATGCGCTTGCGCGGATCGGCCCTGAGCGCAGTGAGGCAGTGGCGGGGGAAGGCACCGGTGGGGCCGACGGGCGGGTTGAAGGAGGGAAGCGGACGAGCGAAGTCCCAGTGCGCGCCGCGGCGGCCCAGGTACCCTCCCCTTCCGGGCGTGAGGCGCTGTGAGAAGAGCTGGACCGAACGAACCCGAACCAGCAGCGAGGAGCCGCTATCGCCCCCCAGCCCGGCCTTCCTCGACTTGGGCGCTCCGGTCTTGGGGTCCCGGGTTCCTCAGCTCCCCCAGCTCCAGCCGCCCCCGGAGCCTGCCTCCAGCTCTTCGGAAGTCCCGGCGCCAGCCCGGGCCCTTGGCGGGGAGGATGACGGAGCTGCAGTCGGCACTGCTCCTGCGAAGACAGCTGGCAGGTGAGCGGGTGGGTGGCCGGGCGCCGGGCCCGGCCGCGATCGCGGCGAGCCGCGGGGTGTTACCTCCTCCCCTCTTCCCGGGACTGGCCGAGGGGGAGCGCGAGCGCCCGCGAGGGTGGCGAGCCCGGGTCGCAGGTCCCGGCAGGGCCCAGCACTTCTTCCCCGGGTTTCTGAGGGCATTGGGGGCGGGGACGCGTCCGAGCCTCGGCCCTGGGACGGGGCCTGGCGCCCGGGGACCGGCCGAGGGGCTTGTCCCTTCCCCCACTGTTCGGTGGGACGTTGCGGGGGAGGGGCTGTGGGTCCCCAGACCCGCAGACCCTCCTTGAAGGGGCGGGTCCCAGGCTCAGGTGCGGCCGAGGCCGCCAGACCCCGGGGGCCGGAAGGAACGTCTGGGCCCGGCACGGCTACGGGTCCGCAGCTCGGAGAAGGGCTGTCCGAGGGGCGGGCAGCGAGGGGCAGAGTGGGCCGGAGGAGCTGGCCCCGGGCCGGATAGGTGAGGCGCGCAAAACTTCTCCCCGGGCAGCGTCCGGTCGGCGGAGTTGTAGCCGACAACAAAAGCGCCGGCCCCCGGGGCCTCGTCGCGGGCGCGCGGGGAGGTTGAGAACCTGGCGAGGGTGCGGGACGCCGCCTCGCCTGCCTCTGCCTGGCACCGGCTCCGGCTGCGCCGCCCGGCTGGGGGAGGGTAGGAGCGGGCAGAGGGGAGAGCCGCTGCTGGCCGGCGCGGGGCTTTGTGTTCCGAGCAGTTCTGGCCCCTGCGCAGGCCTGCAGACCCCCAGGGCTGCGCCCCGCAGGCTGTGGCGTGGGGCGGCGGCTGAGTCTGCCTCCGCGAGGATGTCTGTTCTCCCCCTCCCCCATTGTCCCGGCCTCCGGCCGTTTGCGGCTTCCAGGTTGACTTTTTAGGGGGTTGGCTCCTACTCTGCTAGGACTGTGTGCGCGGAGCATGCGCGCTGGAAATGTACGTGTGCGGAGTGTAAGGGGGGAGGCGGGTTGGTGGCTCCACAATGCCGCCCCACGTGCTGCCAGATTTAAAGAGAAATGAACCAGCATTTACCCCTGCTGTCCAATTCACAGCGTGTGTCATTCTCAGTTCTTGCTGATAGTCCCCCGCCCCACTCTACAGCCAGCCCCTCGCTCTCGGGAGTAGCCAGAGATTGGAAGGAAAGAAAAAAAATCTGGTTTTGAAATAGATGTACTACGAGTTTGAGGTGTCAGTTAATTCACCTTTAGGCCTTCTTAAGAAAGGTAAGGTTGTCAGGGGTTGTTGCAGATTGTATGGTTAGGTTTATTATTAGACCATGAGCAAGCAGGTTTGGACAACGTATTAAAGTTCTAGATAGTCGGGGGAGTTATGTGTAGTGAATGGAGAAGTTCTATTGATAAGGGATACACATATGTATCACGAAGAATATATTGGAAGAGCAGTGAGAGAAAAACGACTTTATTGCATCTTGTACTTGGAAACCTACCTTTCTTTTCTGTATATTTTATTTTGTGCTGTTTTGGAGGAAGAAGTGAAGATTTTCTTTTGTTTCCCTAAGAATTCTTTAATCAGAATAGGTTTCTATTATGTATTGAACTGTTAAACAGAATGAAAGTAATAAAGCAGTATTAAAATGGTACTCAGCTTACCAAATGGGAAAGATATACATTTTAAAAGGTGTAAAAGAAGTTACGCAGTTACTAAGAAAGTGTAAAGTATGATTAATAATAGTGTTAGCAGTAGCAGTATCTTAAAACGGTCTCTTTAAGGTTCAGTTTTGCAATCTTTTTTGACAGGATTAATCTCAGATAGTGTTAAAACATTTCCAAAAGCTCTATGTTAATGGTTAGCGTTCTGTTAGGGTGTTCTAAAATTTGCTTTAAGGTTACTGAGTGATTTAATTTGTTATTTTTTCAAGCCTTATTAAAATTACTTTGCTGATTAACTTTTCTTGTCTTCTTGATCAGAAACAATGGAAGTGTTCTTAATAGTTTTCGAAATTTACAAAATAGTAGGCCAATGCAATATTAAGTGAGATGCAAAAATATTAAGTTAATCGGAAAGACTTGGTAACTACATACCTAAATAGACGCCCTATTGCATTTTAGTAGTTTATTGTTTGAACTTTGTGGTTCTTCAGATACCATTTGCAAACAGTAAAGAATGGTAAACTGTACTGTCTTTAAAATCATTTAGAGTGAACTTTAGGAAGACTCAGTAAAAAAAGCTTTAAAAGTTTTGAAAGTACTGAGTTGAGTAGACAACCTGTGAACCATTCCAGCTGCTAGGATTTCAGAAGTTTACAGTAGTGGCTGATTTATTGAAGCCTTAGCCTGCCAATCCATAATGATTTTACTTCATTACTTGAGCAGAGAATTTATTGTGTTTTGTTTTGTTTTGTATTTTGCAGAGTTGAGCAAAATTTTTTTTTTGTTTTTGTTACAGGGTTTCTCAACCTCTACACTACTGACATTTTGGGCAGTTAATTCTTTGTTGGGGGGAGGGGGCTGTACTGTGCATTATGTTTAGCAGCATTCCTGGCCTTGACTGAATTGATGCCACTAGCACCCCTCCCCCGAGTTGTGTCACCTAAAAAGGTCTCTGTTGCCAAATATCCCTTGGGGGACAGAATTGTTCCAGGTTGAAAATTACTGGGTTAAGATGTTTTAGTGAAGACCATATGGCTATTGTACAGCAAGTAAGAATAAACTAGCAGATTCATGAATCAGGTTGTGTATTTATTTTTTGGATATTATTAAAGTATGACTTAATCCTTTGAGAATTCAACAGTAGGTTCACAAGGAATAATTTTTTAAAAGTTTTTCTTTTTTTTTTTTTGAAAAGGTGTTATAAGCACGGGTTTAAAAAAATGAGAGTACAAAAAGGTATAGTGATTTGTTTAAGTCTTTCTCACCCTGACCTCATTCTTTTCATGGAAACTACCATCTTCGACAATTTCTTCTGTCTTTTCAGAGATCCTTGTATATATGTTTATTTGGGCTAATGTTTATTGAGGACTAACAGATACCACTGTGTACTGAGCACTTTATATATATTATCTCATTTAATCCTCAGTGAGGATTAGAAAGAGGTTAAGTAATTTGCCCCAGGTCACACAGGTGGTAAGTGGTGCTGCTGGATTTTCAGGACTTCCTGATTTTAGAGGCTGTGTTGTTTTTGAGACTATATTGCCTCCCTGGGAGGAGTAATTATAATCATGAAAGAGGGTTTTATAAATTTAAATATTCAAAATTAATTTACCCATTAGCTATCAAAATTAGTTTTCCCATCTTGAGAAAATTTTTTGTACAAAATAACACTAAGAACTTAAGGTAATCATAAAAAGTCTATTTCGGCCATTGTCAATTTAAGGTTATCATTTTGCAGAATCAAGGAAACTTTTTTAATTTAATGAAGGTAACACTAAGCTTTTTGGCGATAAAGTGAAGTCTTGAGAAAAAATTTTGGACTAATTAGTTTTATTCCGTATCCTAGCCCTAATGAATTTAACTATAATGACAAACATTTATAAGGAATCAGAAAGTTTTTATAAGATCACTTGAATTTTCTTTTAACACTCAGAATATAGATTTTCATTAATTACATTTACAGAGGCATCTGACATTCCAGAACTAGGAAGAAGAGTCCCTTTATGCAATAACAATAAAATAATTGAGCTTCTTTTATTTTAGAAATCTTGATTGTGCATTTTAACATAATCTGGAAAATTCCAGAATCTGCAGGTCCCTGGCTACCCATATAAATAAGCAAGTTGCTGTGATGAGTTAGTTATGTTGGTTCTCTGTAATAGAATCACCTGAGATGTGTGTTAAAAATAGAGATTCCTGGCCTCATCCCCAGAGTATTAGTCTGCATATCATGATGGGGCCCAACAATCCAATTTTTTTTTCCCCCATTAAAAAAAATGGGAAAACGGACTTGGCCCAGTGGTTAGGGCATCCGTCTACCACATGGGAGGTCCGAGGTTCAAACCCTGGGCCTCCGTGACCCGTGTGGAGCTGGCCCATGCGCAGTGCTGATGCGCGCAAGGAGTGCCCTGCCACGCAGGGGTGTCCCCCGCATAGGGGAGCCCCACACGCAAGGAGTGTGCCCCAGAAGGAGAGCCACCCAGTGCAAAAGAAAGTGCAGCCTGCCCAGGAATGGCGCTGCCCACACTTCCCGTGCCGCTGACTGACAACAGAAGCGGACAAAAGAAACAGGACAAAAGAAACAAGACGCAGCAATAGACACAGGGAACAGACAACGGGGGGGGGGGGGGATTAAATAAATAAATCTTAAAAAAAAATGTATTGAAGTGTATCATTCACACGTGAACATACTTAATAAGTATGTAGTAAGAAGTGTGAAATTAGAAAACAATGGGCATACCATCATACAGGGCTCCTATGTATCATCCACCACCACTACCTTGCCTTGTTTTGAAACATTTGTTACAAATTATGAAGACTGTCTTCAAAGTGTTACTGATTACAGCCTCTATCTTACCTTTGGTGTACTTTTCCTGGAGTCTTCCCCACTATTTTTTGTTCATAAACCATACAGTTTATCTAAAGTGTACATCATTGGCATTTGGTGTAATCAGAGTTGTGCATTCATCACTTCAAACAGTATTAGAGCATTTTCCTTACCCCAAAAATAAAGAAAATAAAAAAGACCCCAAAACAAACCACTATCACACCCATATATTAGTGCTACTGATTACAAATCCTATGATGTGCTTTCACCATTTCTATTCAATTCCAAACATTTACAAACAACTTTTTACCATTTCTGCACAGATTAAAACTTAGCTTTCCATTCTTTAACCACATTCTATTCTCTGATAACTTAAAAAAAAAATTAAGCAGTTTTATTAAGATATATTCATATACCATGCACTCTATCCAAAGTATATAATCTTGGCTTTTAGTATAATCACAATATTGTGCATTCATCACCACAAAAAATTTTGAAACAGTATCATTACTGCAAAAAGAATAACTCCACACCCCTTAGCAGTCCTTCTCCAGCCCTGTGTAACCACTAATCTAACTTCATCTTTATAAATTGATTTATATTTACATTTTATATAAATGGAGTCATACAATAAATAGTACTTTGTGTCTTTTTTTTCACTTAGCATAATTTTTGTGGTCTGATATTAATATCTTGTATTGTTAACATATATTCAATTTTTAAAAAAAGGTCTTTTATATATATATATAATATGCAGTTTTACCCATATTTATATTTCACATTCTGATTTAATATGCTATACAGTTTTATCTTACAGTTTTCAGCTTTCCTTTTAGTAATATACATGAACTTTTAGACTTTCCCTTTAAACCCAGGGGTTCTTAACCTTTTTTGTTCCATGGATCCCTTTGCCAGTCAGGTGAAAACCATGGACCCCTTCTCAGAATGAGGAAGCAGGTGAGTTTCTGACACTCACCTAGCACCAGGTCTAACAACTACCGTAATTTCGAAGTATGGATGAGCGTAAACAATTTTTCAAGATATGCAACAACTGTAATGTGATAGGAAATGAATACTACTGTAATTTATTGCATGCATTCGTAAGTGAAGGAAATGCTAGGTTTTAGTTAGAGGTCAGAGAAAATAAAGATAAGTTGAATTTTTTCAGTTCAACTTCATGGACCCCCTGAAATCTTTCCACAGACCCCTGGTTAAGAACCTCTGCTTTAATTCCCTTTCATACCCACATAATAGTACTGCCAGTTAGAGACATTATGTTGGGCTTTCACTTTATCTATTCATTTCCAAAGATTAACACACATCCTTTTTGTCAGTTCTGCATAAATTAACCCACAGTTTTCCATTCTCTAACCTCATTCTATTTTCTGGTGACCCATATTCATGTTATTAATTCCATGAGATTACACAATATATTTAGTTCATAGTAGTACAGTCTTATAGTATTTGTCCTTTTGTGTCTGGTTTGCTACACAGCATAATGTGCTCCAGGTTCATCAGTGTTGTCATATGCTTCATGACTTAGTTTCTTCTTACAGCTGCATAATATTCCATTGTGTATATACAACACAATTTGTATCCATTCATGGATTGATGGACACCTGGGCTGTTTCCATCTTTTGGCAATTGAGAATAATGCTGCTGTGAACATCGGTGTGCAGATGTCTGTTTGTGTCACTGGTCTCAATTCTTCTGGATATATACTTGGTAGTGGTATTACCTGGTCACATGACAAGTCTGTATTCAACTTCCTTAGAAACTGCCAAACAGTTCTCCATAGTGGCTGTGCCATTCTGCATTCCCGCCGACAGTGAATAAGTGTTCCTTTTGCTCCACATCCTTTTCAACACTTGTAGTTCTGTGTCTTTATTTTATTTTTGAGGTACTGGGGGCTGGGGATTGAACCCTGGACCTCATATGTGGGAAGCAGCGCTCAACCACTGAGTCTCATTGACTTCCCTGAGTTTTTGTTTTTGTTTTACTTGCTGTTTTTATTTTTGTTTTTTTTTTAAATTACTATTCAGGAGGCACCTGGAAATGAACCTAGGGTACCTACTGTGTGGGAGGCGGGTGCTCAACTCCCCAAGCTACATCTACTCCCCTGTTTTTTAATAATGGCCATTCTTATAGGTGTGAAATAGTATCATTGTAGGTTTGTTTTTTTTTTAAGATTTTATTTATTTATTTCCCCTTCCCCCTACCCCCGTTGTCTGCTCTCACTGTCCATTCGTTGTGTGTTGTTCTGTGTCCACCTGCATTCTTGTCAACGGCACCAGGAATCTGTGTCTCTTTTTGTTGCATCATCTTCCTGCGTCAGCTCTCCATGTGTGCGGCACCACTCCTGGAGAGGCTGCGCTTTTCTCGCACAGGGTGGCTCTCCTTGCGGGGCGCATTCCTTGTGCGTGGGGCTCCCCTATGTGGGGGACACTCCTGCGTGGCACAGTACTCCTTGCGCGCATCAGCACTGCACGTGGGCCAGCTTACCACATAGATCATGAGGCCCTGGGTTTGAACCCTGGACCTCCTATGTGGTAGGTGGATGCTCTGTCAGTTGAGCCAAATTTGCTTCCCTCATTGTAGTTTTGATTTGCATTTCCCTAATTGCTAATGACATTGAAATTTTTTTGCCATTTGTATTTATTCTTTGGAAAAGTGTCTAAGCTTTTGCCCATTTTTTAATGGAGTTGTCTTTTATTGTTGAGTTGTAGCATCTCCCTATGTATGATAGATAATTAAACTCTTATTGGATATGTGATTCCAAATATTTTCTTCAATTGAAGTGGTTGCCTTTTCACCCTTTTGATAAAGTCATTTCAAGTGCAAAAGTGTTTTAAGTTTGAGGAGGTTCTATTTTTTTTTTTCTTTTGTTGATAGTGCTTTGGGTGTGAGGTCCAAGAAACTACCACTTACTGTAAGGTCTTGAAGATGTTTCCCTACATTTTCTTCTAGTAGTTCTGTGGTCCTGGCTTTTACATTTAGGTCTTTGATCCATTTTGAGTTGCTTCTAGTGTAGGGAGTGATATAGGGAGGGGTCTTCTTTGATTGTTTTGGTTATGGATATCCAATTCTCCCAGCACCATTTGTTGAAGAGATGGCTTGGCTGTTGGCTTTTATTCTAGCTGTTAACTCCATGAATTTGCTCATTATATTTAGTTTATAATAGCAAAATCATACAATATTTGTCCTTTTGTGCCTGGCTTGCTTCACTTAACTTAATGTCCTGCAGGTTCATCCATGTTGCCATATGCTTCACAACTTCATTTCTTACAGCTGAGTAATTAATATTCCATCATGTGTATATACTGTGGTTTGTTTATCCATTTGTAAGTTGATGGACACCTAGGTTGTTTCCATCTTTTGGCCCTTGTGAATAAGACTGCTGTGAATATTGTTGTGAGATGTCTGTGTTGTATCTGCTCTCAGACTTTATGGGTATATACCCAGTAATGGTATTGTCAGGTCACATGGAAGATCTATATCTAACTTCCATAGGAACTACCAAACAGACTTCCACAGTGGCTGTACCATTCTATGTTCCCACCAACAGTGAATGAACATTCCTCTCTCTCCACTTCCTCTCCAACACTTGTAGTTTACTGTTAGTTGAGTTGGTGTTAATAGGATATTCAAAGAATTCTCCTAGGGAGAAATTGGAAAGATTAATACTTTTATATTGGTACTCTGACAAACTTAAACACAGTGGAAATGGAGTAATTCATTATTGACAAGGACACGTTAGCTAGTAAAGAAAGATTATGGGTGATGAGCCTAATACTAAGAGTCATTAATTCATATATTTAGAAATGGCTGATAAGTCCAAAAGTAGAGTTAATTTGCATCAAATTACAAATTGTTTAACAAAGTTTGGAAATTTTTCTTTTGGTAGTATAGCATTTTTATTTCTTAAGAGAATTGTTCAAAGTGAGACTCTGAGATGCATAATTTAACCTCTAGAAATTCAGCAATCATTATACAATTGGGGAAATAATGTAGTGATACATATTATACTAAATATTTCCAGAAAAAAGGCATAAATGAGACAAGCATATTTTGGTTAGAGGAGAGAATCAGATGATTTGCAATCCTGGTAGTTTGGGAGCATGAAGGAATTAGTCATCTGATGTGTTGTGCTGTAGAATATAAGTAGTATTAAGTTAACTTTTTAGCGAATATGAATTTTTTTAACATTAAGGAGTAAATTATTTTTTTTTAAAGATTTATTTATTCCCCCTCTTGCAGCTTATTCCTTTCTTTTTTGCTGTCTCTTCTCTGTGTCCATGTGCTGCATGTTTTTTTTCTGTATCTGCTTGTCTCCTTTTGTTGTGTCATCTTGCTATGCCACCTCTCTGCGACGCACGGGCAGTCCTCTCTCCCTGGTATGCAGGCCAATTTGCCTTCACAAGGAGGCCCTGGGACGTGAACCCAGTGCCCCCCATGTGGCAGACGGGAGCCCAACCGGTTGAGCCACAGCTGCTTCCCAGAAGTAAATTATTTTTAAGTTACAATAAATTATTTTTAAGTTACAATTAGTGTTAGTGAATATTTTTGATAATATAATAAGATATAGTTATTTTATAAATATGGTGGTTTAATTTTCTATATATAAAATACCTCAAAATGAAACATATTATCTATATTAGTTTTTTGTGAGGGATGACCTCACTTTCAAAATCTAAAACATTGCTGAATATACTGAGATGTTATACTGTATTTGTAGATATTTATCAGTATATTAGCATAAGCTAGAGTACTTTAAGTAAAGTAGTACTAAAGTGTATAGTTTTATATAGCTTACTTAAATTAATAAATATTGCATTTTGTATTATTTCCACATATAATTGTGAAATTAAATACCTCGATTATTTATAGGATGGTATCTAATGTGGAAAATCTGATACTCTAGTGACTTCTGCTATATTGTTGCCTTTTGGCTTTTTTTCCTCAGGTGAAGAAGGCTTCAGTGCACTATCAAGATGAGTTTCAATCCTGGGATTATTTGGTTTTGGGTGCTTCAGTGCAAAGTTTTTTGTTTTTTTTTTTGAGGGGAGAGGGGAAGTGCTTATTTATGGTATACTGTTGCTTGGGTATGTCCGTGCTACAATCAGACAAACTATTAAGTGTTCTTTTGTTTAATGGACTCAGTTCAGTTTAGGATAAAGAATTTGTACCTTCTAATTATTGAGGTCTGTTTTTGTTAGAATTTAGTTGCTCTCTAAGAGTCTGTCTAAAATAAATTGGTTCATAGGAAATTGATTTCAAAGGAAAGCACAGTATGTGCTTATGACAACAGCTTGGCAAGTTAAATATAATGTAGTTATATCTGGTCTGTGGCATTTCAGGTACAGAAAAGTACGAATAAGTAAAAGCAAATATGTTCCAAATATTGGTAATAAACATGAACTACTAAGAACAGATTAGATAGTAAACAATAAAATGCTTTTCCAGGAAATAAGATATTTAAGTGTTAAAATACAGCATTAAAAATTTCCCCCTACTGTAAGAGAATATTAGACCTAATAGAGCAAATCAGAAATTTTTATCAGTGCTTTTCCCTTGATAGATTCTAGTCTTAAGAGAAACTGCTGAGAAAAATAGTTTATTAGATGTATTCCTTTCTTTATGAGGTTATGTTGCAGAGAATTTGTGAAAAGTTAATTTTTTAAGTGGAAATATTTTACCTTTTATTTAGATTTTGTATTAGTTTCTAATAACTATAAGAGAATAACTGGCTATTGCTCTTTTCTCTGCTTTTCTTAGCATTTTTTGCCACCCCTACATTAGTTAAGGATCAGTTAATAGTGCAAACAACAAAAAACCTATTTAAATTTTACCAGGCAGCTGTTTTTGCTCTAATCCTACGAAGCAAGCCATATTTTTAAGGAATAAGTTATCAAATAGGGACTTTAAAAAAAGGTCCTTATATGTGATGAGACACTGTTTTGATTTGCTTTTGAATGTGCTTGCACTTTAATTGCATTAGAAAATAATAATGTTCCTATTCTTGTATAAGTTACACTTATTATGGCTTCTATGTCAAGACAAAGTAATATTTGAGTTGTTAGACATGATGCCAAAAGCAGATCCATAAAAGGAAAATAAGATAAACTGGATTTCATCAAAAATAAAAACTTTTGTTCTAGGAAAGACCCTATAAAGGGATGAAAAGACAAATTACAAATTGGAAGAAAATATTTGCAAATCATTTATCTGACAAAAAATTGTATCTTGAATATATAAAGAACTCTCAATTCAGCAGTAAAAAAGCTGAATACTAATTAGAAAAATGGGCAAAAGACAGGAGCAGATATTTTGTTGAAGAGGATAAGCAAAGGAAAAGATGTTCAACATCATTAGACATCAAGGAAATGCAAAGTTAAAACCACAATGAGAAGGCATCTCACAGCTATTGGAATGGCTAAACCAACAAAAAATAGTAACAACACCAAATGCTGCCAAGGATACGGAAAATCTGGAGGCTTATATATTACTGAGGGGAATATAAAATGATAACAGTCACTCTGGAAAACAGTTTCTAATACTAAATATACACTTAGCATATAACCTAGCAGTTATACTCTTGGGCATTTATTTAAGAGAAATGAAAACTTACATTATTACAAAAACCTGCATGTAGATGTTCAGAATAACGTTTATTAGTAAAAGTCAAAAACTGTAAACAACCCAAACATCTTTCAACAGGTAAATGGTTAAACTGTGGTACATACATACCACGGAATACTACTTAGTAATAAAAAGGAACAAACTGTTGATACACAAAACAACTTGTGTGATCTCAAGGGAATTATGTTGAATGATAAATGCCAATCTCAGAAGGTTACACACTGTATAATTCCATTTATATAACATTATTGACATGACAAAATTATAGTGGTGGAGAATAGGTTACTGGTTTCCAGGAATGGGGTCTAGTGCATGGTAGCTATAAGGTGGCATGAGGGATCTTTGTGGTGATGGAACAGCTTCATGTCTTGACTGTAGTTATATTAATCTATACATGTGCTAAAATTGCATAGAATTATATACACATACAAATGAATGATGAAATTGAATAAAGTGGATTGTGCCAATGTCAATTTTTTTTTAATTAAAGATTTATCCCCCCCCTCCCCATGGCTTTTTCACTCACTCTTTGCTTCTGTGCCATTTGCTGTGTGTTCTTGTGTCTGCTTGTCTTTTCTTTAGGTGGCACCGGGATCTGATCCTGGGACCTTCTGGAGTGGGAGAGAGGTGCTTAACCTCTTGCACCACCTTAGCTCCCTGGTCTGCAGTATCTCTTATTGTCTTTCCTCTGTGTCTCTTTCTGTTGCATCACCTTCCACACCAGCTCTCCACACAGCTCTCTTGAGCAGGCCAGCTCTCTGCATGGGCCAGCTTGCCCTCACCAGGAGGCCCTGGGAATTGAACCCTGGATCTCCTATATGGTAGATGGGAGCCCAGTCACTTGAGCGACATCCACTCCCCGGGCAATGTCAGTTTCTTGATATTTTCCTGTAGTTATGCAAGATGTTAGCATCGGGGAAAACTGGGTGAAGGATATGTGTGAGACCTCTCTGTACTATTTTTTGCAATGTCCTGTGACTCTTTATTTCAAAATAAAGTTTTTAAAGTTATCTGCAACAACGGTATTCTTGTGAGTTCTTTTTCAAGTAGAACTACTCCTATTTTAAATTTACTAATAACAGTTTCAAACATAGCAACATATTTGCCATCTTAACACTTTCAAGAAACAGAAAGTTAAAATAGAAAAATCTTTAGTTTGTGATAGAAATTCCGTCTTGATTTTAAATACTAATGCTCATTTAAGCTTCTTGTGTTGACATTTGGGAAATGGAAGAAGAGATCGATGTAAAGGTTCGTGTGTTGAGCCCTTCTATATAGTTGCATTGAGAAATGCTGGGTGGATGAAGAGATAAGTGATATGGTGTCCCTATATAAAAGTGCTACATTTAGTAGGAGTTGATGGGCAGGTAGACAAAGTTAAAATGTAGTATAAGTACGTATATACATGTTCAAGAAACAGAAAGTAGTACTGAGGAAGGAGTGATTAATTAGGGGGCAGTACGGGGAGATCAGGGAAGGTGTTCATAGGAAAAGGACTACATTTGAGTACAGCAGAATCACCATGTCATTTCTCTGGTTGTATACTTAAAAAACCCAACAATTTTACATTTATCAGCTATAAAGAAACCAGTAGTTAGAATTATTTTACGTGACAGAAATATAAAGTTGACAGATTTTTCTTTATTTTTTATTTATTTCCTCTTCCCTCCCTCCTCCCCCCTCCGCCCCCCCCCCCCCGCCCCGTTGTCTGCTCTCTGTCCATTCACTGTGTGTTCTGTGTCTGCTTGCATTCTTGTCGGTGGCACCAGGAATCTTTGCCTCTTTTTGTTGTGTCATCTTGATGCATCAGCTCTCCTTGTTTGCAGCGCCACTCCTGGGCAGGCTGCACTTTTTTCACGCGGGGCAGCTCTTCTTGAAGGGCGCACTCCTTGCGTTTGGGGTTCCCCTACATGGTATATCATTGTATGGCACGGCACTTCTGGTATGCATCAGCACTGTGCATGGGCCAGCTCACTACATGGATCAGTAGGCCCTGGGTTTGAACCGTGGACCTCGCATATGGTAGGCAGATGCTCTATCAGTTGAGTCAAACGACTTCCTGACAGGTTTTTTAATTTTTTATTTTTTTAAAGATTTATTTATTTTTATTTATTTATCCCCCCTCCCATTCTTTGCACTTGCTGTCTGCTCATCTTTTTAGGAGGCACTGAGAACCCAACCTGGGGCCTCCCATGTGCGAGGCACCTAATCACTTAAGCCACCTCTGTTCCTTGTTTGTTGTGGCTCTCGTGTTTCCTCATTGTGTCTCCTCATTGCATCATCTCGTTAAGTCATCATGTTGCATCAGTTTGCTGCACCAGCCCATTGTGTCAGCTCTCTGTCTCGCTCCTCTTTAGGAGGCACTGGAAACCAAACCCAGGACCTCCTGTGTGGTAGATAGGAGCCCAGCTGTTTGAGCCACATTTGCTTTCCATGTTATGGATTTAAATGTTTCTGAGAGACAAGTAAAGTAACCCTGTTGAAGGTATAAATGGTAAATATCAAAGAAAATAGTCTGAAAACGAATCTCAAGAGATGGCAGTAATTTGTACTTTCTCCCTCTCCCTCCAATTTATGAGGCACATAAACCTCCTCACTTCATGAATATGTAAGCTTATTTAAGGGAAAGATTAGGGCAGAAAGGAAACTTAATGTAATTGAATGCCTGTCATATATACTTCATGATCCTAGGATATCTGTATATATTCAGTTTTTACACCAAAACTTTGAAATGAATATTAGCACTTTATTTTTAGCTGCAGTTTAGAGAAATAGGAAATTTCTCCCAAGCTAACCCTGCTAAGTGCTGATGGAGCTGACCAGCAGAAGCAGGTCTGTCTGTTGATGAAACCTAAGCCTTTCCTTATCAGAGTGGTTTCTTTAACATGGGGAGGGAGGTGTTCCTAGACTACTTTGAGAAACTGGTAGGAGTTGTATACCTTCTTTCCAGAAAAGTGCACGCACAATTTTTAGTATATCACTGATCTCTCAGTGAAACTCATAGGCACACATCTGATGCTGTCTCTTATGTCATTTGTCCAGCCAATTAGATGCCTGATTTTTGTGCTATAGGGATACCAAATAAATAAGATATTGTCCTTGTGAATCAGGAACTTGTAGCCTATAGAAAATATAAGTCCCATAAGACAGGTTTTTTTTTTTTACTTTTTTTTTTAATTTTTAGGAGGTACTGGGAATTGAACCTGGGACTTTGTACATGTGAAGCAGGTGCTTAATCACTGAGCTACCCTGGCTCGGCAAGAGAGCTGTTTTAAAATGTTACAGAAAGTCACGTATATAAAATGAATATTGGTCAATTCTATCCGTCTGGTTCATTAAGGGCTTTGGGGAGAAGTTGGTGACATTTGTGCCTGACCTTAACAGGATCTGAAAATTTGATCATATAGACATGGAAGAGTATTAAGACTGAGGTACAGAAAACTTATACTGGAAGCATATCATTGTGGTTTGGGTATGTGATAAACTGAACTAGTAGGAAACCAATATTTGGAAAGATTGGTATTTGTGGAAGACCCTGAAAAACGCTATAGAGTTCTGTGAGGAGGAGAGAAGTGATGTGATGGAAGTTAGGCTTTAGACCAGTGCTTCTCAAATTATTTGTGGTGAAAGCAGTTTTTAAAAATTTTCAATCCGTTATGGACTGCTATTTTGAAAAACAATAAATATGAATGATTAGAAAAATTAAATGGAAAAAAAAAAAGACTTAAGGTGGAGCCCACAGTTTATAATATCAGGCTCATCAAATATAAAATGAGGAAGCGGACTTGGCCCAGAGGATAGGGTGTCCGTCTACTACATGGGAGGTCCGAGGTTCAAACCCCGGGCCTCCTTGACCCGTGTGGAGCTGGCCCATGCGCAGTGCTGATGCGCGCAAGGAGTGCCCTGCCACGCAGGGGTGTCCCCTGCGTAGGGAAGCCCCACGTGCAAGGAGTGTGCCCCGTAAGGAGAGCCGCCCAGCGTGAAAGAAAGTGCAGCCTGCCCAGGAATGGCGCCGCCCACATGGAGAGCTGACACAAGATGACCGCAACCAAAAGAAACACAGATTCCCGTGCTGCTGATAAGGAGAGAAGCAGTCACAGAAGAACATACAGCGAATGGACACAGAGAACAGACAACTGGGGCAGGGGAAGGGGAAGGGGAGAGAAATAAAAAATACATCTAAAAAAAAAAAACAAATTTAAAATGACCGTCAACTTGCTATAAGGTTTCTAAATGCCTACTCTTTATGTTTACTGTGTTTTGGGGACCAGTAATAGTTGGGTGGATTGGCACAGGTTTATCCACCACATTTTGATTGAGTAGCACTGCTGTAGACAGGGTGGAGAATGACAGTTAGCTAGACTATTTTCTCCATGAGGAGGGCAGAGATTTTAATTTTTGACTCTTCACTGATGTCTTACAGGACCTAGAAGGGTGACTGAAACATAGTGGGCAATGAACAAATATTTACTGAATGGATTAAAGCTACCAAACTAACAAAACTAGATTGTTTTTCTTTTTAAATTTTATTTTATTTTTAAAATTTATCTCTCCCGCCTCCGTCCATTGTCTGCTCTCTGTGTCCATTCGCTGTGTGTTCTTCTGTGTCTGCTTGTATTTTCTTTAGGCGGCTCCAGGAAGTGATCCTGGGACCTTCCGGAGTGGGAGAGAGGCTATCATTCTTTTGTGCTACCTCAGCTTCCTGATCTGCTGTGTCTCTTATGTCTCTCCTCTGTGTTTCTTTTTGTTATGTCATCTTACTGTACCAGCTCTCTGCATGGGCCAGCATGCCTATATAGGGCAGCATTCTGCGTGGGCATCAAACCCTGGACCTCCTATATGGTAGACGGGAACCCAATTGCTTGAGCCACATCCGCTTCCCTTAGATTGTCTTTCTGAGGGCTTAATCAAATGTGGAATAAATCATTTAAGGTATAGAGTAAAAAAAAAATAGATTGTTTCCGTTCAGTAAACTTTTAACTCTTATATACATTGGGCTAGGCCTTAGGGATACAAAGATTCATGATACAACTCCTGACTTAATCTGGTGGGGAAGATAGACTTATATAAAATGAATATGGGTTGATAATTACAGTGTATATACTTCACCTTGATGGTATAGATGTTCTTTCTCTTTTTACATGTCTTCCACTGGCTAAAGCATAGCTTTGATCAGTTGAAGCTTGTTGGAACACCATCACTGTCTCTGCAGGGTCCTTGTTTTTCCCTAAGAGTAGTTTCTTAATGGACAACTTGAGTCTACCTGCTAAGGACTATACTTCTTTATAATTTATAAATTACTACAAAAATTAAAGGCTTTTTAAAAAGAAAGATTTCTCCCATCTATCCATATCTTTGAAGGGTTTCTGTGGTTCCCTATCTTAGGCTTTCTACCTAGGTGGCTGGGCACCTTTTTCAGAAAGAGGAAACTGAGTTTGGCTTATCGCACAATGGCAGAACCTAGATAACCAGTGTTTGAACCGTCCTTAAGCAGTGTTTAAATTAGATCTACCTTATAGAATGTAGAAATTAGTGTTATCCAATTATCCCTTCCTATTTAAATCCTAGGGTGACTGTGAGGTTATGTCCTTTGATTTTCTCACTTTATTGGGGATGAGTATTTAAAATAAATGTCCAGTTACCTAGGTAATGATATTCTAGAGGAAAATGGCATATGCATGTTTTAAAATAATTTTATTTTAAAGGCTCTTGCAGAAGACTCGGAAAAGCAAAAACTGTGTATGATGATACAGACATCAGCCATCCCTTTCCAGCCTCTGTTAACATTTTTGGTTATTTTTCTTTTCACTCTATTTTATCTTTTTAGTAAACTGAAATTCTACAATGAAGATACTTCAGTGTTAAGGATTTTAGTGAAAATCATACATCTTGAAGTTGAATTCATTAAAATTCCTCATGCATTTTTAGTTTTTTAAAAGATAGAGTATGATCATGAAGTTCTTTTCTCAGATTTATTTAACAAGTAAGCACGGAACTAAATTTGAAACTCAGGTCACCTTATTCCCAAGACTACTGCTTTTGATACCATAGCTTACTGTTTGTTAAACTCTGACATCTTTGTGATTTTTGGAAGGGGAAATACTCTTGCTCATGGTTGCATTTGTTTTGAATTTGTCAGTATCTCATTTTCTAAGTTTCAGGATTGTAAAGCTCAAATAACTGTCTTATTTCAAGTCTTATGTAGAGAGGAGTGTTACCCTAAGGACTTCTTATATTTATTTTCACCCTAAGTAGGTAGAAGATAATATTCTTTGTCATTTTTTGTATTTAGCAGTGCACAGGGTGCTTTATATTGTTATTATTAGAAGCCTAGGGCCTTAGGCTGTGCTGACTTCTTTTTTTTCCAAACTGCTGTAAACTTTCTTGGTCTGATAATTCCTCCAGGGGAATACTGTATTTTCAGTGTCTTCTCTGGTTGTTTTCACATCTCTCCCTTAGGATTATACTTTTGCTGCTGTTTCTGCCCTTAGCATTGGCCTGGTAGATACAGAACAAAACTGTCTCACCCAATTTGGCTTATATTTAACTTTCACAGGTGCATCAGTATTGTGCTGCCTGCTACCTTCTTCAGGGTCTAGGGCATGTGGTAAGCAATACCAGTGGTAGCCTCCCCCCCCCCCCCCAAAATGAACCTTTTATTTAGAACAATTTTAGATTTATAGAAAAATTGTGAAAACAGTACAGAGAGTTCCTATACACCTCTCACCCAGTTTTCCCATTCTTAACATCTTATATTAATAGGATATATATGTCATGATTAATGAACCAATATTAATACATTATTATTAACTAAAGTCTGGTACTTTATTTAGATTTCCTTAGTTTCCACCTAATATCCTTTTTCTGTTCCAGGATCCTATCCAAGATTCCATATTGCCTTTAATTGTCATGTTGTCTTTCTCCTCTGATGTGTGACAATTCTGTTTCCTCATTTTTTGTGTCTTTGACAGTTTTGAGGAATTTTGGTTAGGTATATTGGAGAATGTCCCTCAAGTTGGATTTGTCTCGTTTTTCTCATGATTAGACTTGAATTATGGGTTTTTAGAAAAAAATACCACAGTGAAGTGTGTGTCTCGTTATTATCATGTCGGGTTACATAACACCCACTTGACATCACTGATGATGTGACCCTTGATCTCTTGGAAAAGGCCGTGTTTGCCAGGTTCTCCACTGTACCAGGCCCTCTTTTATTTTTCTTGTGCCAGCCCTAGAATCAGCTGTTTCTCCAAGGAGCCCTGGTTCCTTTTATTAGAGAATCAAATCTAGAAGTCAAAATCTGGGTGTTGGGAGTGCTCATTGCTACTGGAGTGTCATTGCTTATAGGCCCTCAGTGGACAGAGGTAAGCAATATGTGTAGTTACACTAATCTATATTTATACATATCTATAACTGCTTCTGTATCTGCTTACCTGTATATGTATTAAGCTAAACATAAGTTCCAGCTGATTTTTCTTACTCTAATCCAGGGGTTCTTAACCTTTTTTGTTCCACAGACCTCTTTGCCAGTCAGGTGAAAACCATGGACTCTGTTTTAAATCCACACTATACTGTGTATTATTTAAATTTTTTTTTTTTTTTTTTTTTAAGGTTCTGGGGGCTAGCTATTGAACCTGGGACCTTGTATGTGGGAAGCTGGCACTTAACGACTGAGCCACATGGGCTACTCTGAGTTTTTTTTGTTTGCTTGTTGTTTATTTTTGTTTTTATGAGGCACAGGGACTGAACCTGGGGCCTCTGACATGGGAAGCAGGTGCTCAGCTGCTTGAGCCATATCTACTCCCTTTCCCTTCTTATTTATACGTAACTTTCCTCTCTAACAGTAAGAAATGACATTCTCATTATCCACTATTTAAAATATGTTTCAAATAAAGAGATCGTAAAAAAAATAAAATATTGAAAAAAAAATCAGTTTCAGAACTGTTGTTAACCCATCCCCTTGTGTAAGACAACTTTACACCTAGAGTACAAAGTTTATGTATAATTCTTTTTTAAAGATTTATTTAATCCCTCCCGCCCCACCCCGTTGTCTGTTCTCTGTGCTCTGTATCTATTTGCTGTGTCTTGTTTCTTTCTTTCTTTTTTTTTTAAGATTTGTTTGTTTATTGAATTCCCTCCCTCCCGCGGTTGTCTGTTTTCTGTGTCTATTTGCTGCGTCTTGTTTCTTTGTCCACTTCTGTTGTCATCAGCGGCACGGAAGTGTGGGTGGTGCCATTCCTGGGCAGGCTGCACTTTCTTTCGTGCTGGGCGGCTCTCCTTACAGGGCACGCACACTCCTTGTGCGTGGGGCTCCCCTACGCGGGGACACCCCTATGTGGCACAGCACTCCTTGCGCGCATCAGCACTGCACATGGGCCAGCTCCACACGGGTCAAGGAGGCCCGGGCTTTGAACCGTGGACCTCCCATGTGGTAGACGGACGCCCTAACCACTGGGCCAAGTCCGTTTCCCTGTATAATTCTTTTTGTCCTTATCTTTTCAATTTAGTCAGCATCATTTTCCAGTTACTTAGGTTAACTCCTGTTTTTACCCCATCAGGGAGGGTTATGTCATACATTTGTAGTAGTTTGATTCATTTGTCATAGTTTGCATTCATTGCGGTTGATTTTTTTAAAAATTCATTTTACGTTCATTAAATTTCATTCTTTGAGATGTACATTTCTATAGATTTTGACAAATTCACAGTCATGTATACACCACCCCAGGACCATGCAGAATAGTTCTGTCACCCTAATATTTCCCTTGTGTGTGCCCTTTGTAGTCAGCCATTGATTCTCCCCTCCATCAGTCCCTCGCAACACTGATCTGTTTTCTGTCCTTATAGGTTTTCCTTTTCTGGAATGTTGTATGAATGAAATTGTACAATACTTTGGGATCTGGCTTATTTCATTTAACAAAATGCATTTAGAGAAGTGGATGTGGCTCAGGTGATTGGTATCCCATCTACCACATGGGAGGCCACAGGTTCGATTCCAGGGGCCTCTTGGTGAAGGCAAACTAGCATGTGCCCATGGAGAGCTGATGGCCCTTGCCCACGGAGAGCTCATGGCATGTGCCTATGGAGAGCTGGCACAACAAGCTGATGCAACAAAGGGAGACTCAAAGGAGAAACTGTGAGAGATGCAGCAGACTAGGGAGCTGAGGTGGCTCAAGCAATCAAGTGCTTCCCTCCCACACCAGAGGTCCCAGGATCAGTTCCCAGTGGCTTCTAAAGAGAAAGATGAGAAGAAAAGACAAGCAGACATGGAATAAAACACAGCAAATGGACGTGAGGTTGGGGTGGGAGAATAAAAACAAAACAAAATGCATTTACAGCTCCTTCATGTCGCATGACTCAGCCTGTTCTTTTTTATTGCTGAACAGTATTCCATTTTGTACTTTCCTTTGTATACATATCATTTTATCACAGTTTATTCAATCCTGTTGAAGGACATCTTCATCGTTTCTAGTTTTTAGCAATTTAGAATTTGTGTACAGGTTTTATATGAACTCATTGTTCGATTCACTTGGGTAAATACCTTGGAGTGCAATTGCTGGTTGTATGGCGAGACTTTATAAGAAACTATCAAACTGATTTCCAAAGTGGCTGTACCACACATTTATTTAAAATACAGTATCAATTTAATGTATTGTTTTTAAAAAAATTAATTTATTTCTCCCCACCCCCTCGTTGTTTGTACTTGCTGTGTCTGTTCATCTTCCTTGTTTCTTTAGGAGGCACCAGGAGCTGAACCTGGGACTGCCCATGTTCGAGGGAGGCACCTAATCGCTTGAGTCACCTCTGTTCCTGCTTTGTTGTGTCTCTCATTATGTTTTTTTTCTTGTGTCTCTTGGGTCATCTTGTGTCAGCTTGCTGTGCCTGCCCGTTGTGCTAACTTGCTGTCTTCTTCAGGAGGCACTGGCAACTAAACCAGGGAACTCCCATGTGGTAGGTGAGAGCTCAGTTGTTTGAGCCACGTCACTTCCCGAGATACAGTTCTAATCACTGAAAATTTGCTGCTTGAGGAAGAATCTTCAAGTATCAAAGTCTTAAATTTCTTCTATTTTGACTTAAATTTTTTTGGCTCATACATAACTACCATTTTTTTCCTATGTCATGTTGTTTTTCTAGTACTTCTTAATTTTTATGAAGAGTTCGTGGGTGGTAAATTTTGAGTCTTTGCATATTGAAAAATACCTTTATTTTGCCTTCACATTTGATTGCTAGGTTATCTGTTAATTGAATTCTGGGTTCAAAATCTTTTTCCCTGGGGACTTTGATGCCATTGTTCCATTGTCTACAGGATCCAGAATTGTTCAAGAATGAAGAAATGATATCCCTGTTAAATTTTTTATCCTGTGTAGATAACTTCTTCAAGTTTTTAAAGTTTTCTTCTTTACTTGGAGTTCTAAAATTTTACCCATATGTAGACACATACAGGTAAAATGAAAAAACACAGGTTTTTTTTTTTTTTTTTTTCATTCATGGCTTTTAGCTCACAGTGGGCTCTCTTACTGAAAGCTTAGTTAGCTCTGTTCGGCTTAGAAATTTCCTCCCATTACTTTTTTTTCTTCCTCCACATTCCTCTGTATTGTCTTTGGAACTCCTATAAGCCAGGTGTTTGAACTCTTTGATTTCTTTGCCTCTTTAGTCACACATTGCTCATATGTCATTTATTGTGGAGATTTCTTATATTTATTTTGTGCTTTGATCTTCAGCCATGCCTGTTTTGTTATTTGGGCTGTTCACTTAATTTTCCGTTTGGCACTTGTAGTTCTAATATTCAAGAACTTCATCTTGCCTCTTTTGCATACCAGTTTATTATTTTTTAGAAGTTTTATTGACATTTAATTCATATACCATAAAATTCACTCATTTTAATTGTACAGTTCAGTGATTTTTAGTACATTTACAGAGTTGTGCAACCATCACCCAATCTAATTTTAGAACTTTTCCATCACCTCAAAAAGAAACCTTGACCATCTGCAGTCACTCACCCTTATGAACCAGCCCCAGGCCCAAACATCCACTGATCTATTTTCTGCCTCTATTGACTTGCCTTTTCTGGACATTTCACATAAATAGAATAATACAATAAGTGACCTTTTGTGACTGGCTTCTTTGATTTAGCATGATTTTTTAAGGTTCATTTGTGTCATAGCATATATCAGTGTCCCAGCATCATTTGTTGAAAATACTATACTTTTCCTGTTGAATTACCTTGGAAGTTTTGAAAAATGTGTTTGCTGGCCTGTTGTGACCAACCTGTTATGTAGGTCTCTTTGGGGATTCTATTCTGTTATATTGATCTATATGTCTATCCTTAGACCAATACCAGTTTCTTGAGTATTGCTATATAATGTTAGTCCTCCAAGTTTTTTCTTTTTAAAAATTGTTTTGAGAGGAACTGGTATAGTTCAGTGGTTGAGTGCTGGCTTTCCATATACGAGGTCCTGGGTTCAATCCCCAGTCCCAGTACCCCCACCCCCTGCCCCAAAAATTGTTTTGGCTATTTGAGGTCTTTTCACATCAGTTTGTTAATTTTTACAGAAAAGCCTGCTGTGATTTTGATTGGTATTGTGATGAGTATGTAGAATAATTTGAGGAGAACTGACATCTTAACAATAGTGGTTCTCATCTCTTCCATGAAGATGGTATATCTCTCCATTTATTTAGGTCTTTTAAAAATTTTAGCAAAGTTTATAGTATTCCATGTATAGATCTCACACTTGTTTTGTTAAATGTATCCCTAAGTATTTCATGTTCCCCCCTGCTTCTTTAGGTACCAGGACCAGTGATTGAACCCTGGACTTCATATGTGGGAAGCTGGCGCTCAACCACTGAGCCACATTGGCTGCCCTGAGTTGGTTTTTTTTGCTTGTGTGCTTGCTGTTTGGTTTTTGGATTTTAGGAGGCACGGGAGACCAAAACCAGGACCTCCTGTGTGGGAAGCAGGTGCTTAAACCATATCTTCTCCCCTATTTTATAAAAATACTGTTATAAATTATTTAAAATTTATTTGCTAATTCATTGCTTATAAATAGAAATACAATTGATTTTTGTATATTGACCTTGTAACCTGTACCTTTGCATCAGTTATTAGATCTAGTGCCTTTTTAATATTTTCCTCAGGATTTTCCACATACACAATTTTAGTTTGCAAATAAAGACAGTTTTGCTTCTTCTCAGATCTGTATGCCTTTTATTTTTCTTATCACACTGTGAAATCTAGTACAATTAATGTTGTATAGAAGTGATTTCTTCTTGATTTCATCTTTCTGAATCTGGATCACAGTTATTAGGCTTTGTTCTTGAACTCCTAGTCAGGGCTGCTGGTGATCACTTCTGTTTCTCAGGATGTCATACTGTAGGTTCTTTCTAGAACCCATTCTTTTAGTCCTTTCAATAATTTTATAACTACCCCATTCCTCATTAGATCTTTTCTGCTTAGAATCCTTAACGTATTTTCTGTTTTGTTCCGTAAACTCTGACCGATATTGTTCCATTCGCTATAAGGGTCACTCCAGAAGTCCTTGGAGACTATTTCTTTATCGGCCAATTAGTAATTAACATGGGAGTAAAATATGAATCTGTTTTGACTTGTTTCCTTTTTCATAGTTCCTTCATAAGCTGATACCACCTTTAGTTTTTTTTTTCTTTTAATGTAAAATAGTTTTTAAGAATCTTTAGACTGTATAAATGTTTTATCAACAATAGGGAAATTCCCATATACCACCCCTCACACTTTTCCCTGTTAACAATATCTTTCATTGATGTAGTACATTTGTTACATTGATGAAAACATACTGAAATATTGCCACTAACCATGGTCTGTAGCTTACATTAGGGTTTACACTTTGTACCACACAATTTTATAGATTTTGACAAAGTGTATAATGGCCTGTATCTGTCATTGCAGTGTCGTGCAGGACAATTCTGATACCACCTTTGAATGAGGAAGATACAAGTGTTTGCTCTATAGAAAACAGGAAGACAATGTCTTATGAAGACAGTATGGTTATATTGTCATCTGTGTGATTTAAATTAATAATGGTCCTGCCATTTAATTATAGGTTGCTGCTTTCATTTCCTAGGTGCACATTTTCACTAATAGTTTAATTTGGAGAGTAGAGCAGAAAGTAACACTACTCAAAACCAGACATTCTGTGAAAGCTTTATTATTTTTAAGTATTAAAGGTAGCATTTAAAAAAAATGACTACTTTTTAGGGCAGTTTTAGGTTTACAGAAAATTGTGCAGAAAATACGGGGGCTTTCCATATTCTAGCCCTCCCCCACCACCCCAGGGCATTTGGTTTTAACTGCACTGGCAGCCTTCTAAGTTAGTTATATTAGCAGTACTGTATAGGAAAGAAATTTGCTCACTTGAATAGAAGAAAGAAGATTTAAAAATTTCTAAGAGAATTTGCTTTTTTCTTTCTTTCTTTTTCTTTAGAATTTGCTTTTGATTGGAGGTAATCTCATTCTTAGGTAAATATTAAATGCTGACTTTATATACTGTTGGGTTTGGAAGATACTGGAAAAATGCTTTCTGTGGGGTGTACATTAGTTTAGTAGGGAAGACAATCAAACCTTTAAGTCCATAACATAGGAGGAATATATAGCAGGAGGGGTTGGGGAAAGTATCACTGAGGAAAGTGATATCTAAGCTGGGACTAAAGGATAATTAATAGGATCTAGCCAGGTGTTTGGAAAGGCTAGAGCATTTGGGGATACTGAGAGAGGTACTGAATGGTTGGGCTGGGCGTTGGAGGGTTGGCAGATGTTGATGAAAGGTATTAAGCCATAATTAGTATCCAGTGGCATAGTGTTTTCTTTAGTCACAGGATCTCATTATGACCCTTGAGGATGTCTGTTTTACTCTAGATTTACTGTCTGTTGTCACATAGAATATATGTAACTCCACTATAGGTACTTGACCATCCTGTGTAGTCTGAGATTCATTGCCACCTTGTGCAACTCTGCTAAGGTAAACTATATTTTTTTGAGGTTTGACTGAAGGCTCTGTAGTCAATTCATTCCTCTATATCCAGCTTCTTAATCTGAGGTCCATGAGTGTTCTTAGATGGATATTATAGACTAGAATCCCTTGAAATTATATTTGGCAGGAGAAGAGGATTTGTTCCTTTCATATAGCTTGTCCATAAGGTTCTGAAACCACCTTCCTACTGCTTTCCTTCTCTCTTCCCTGCTGCAACTACTCCTTCTCCCCTGTTTCATCATTGTTTTGGATACTCTAAAATCTTCAGATTAGGCAGAGAGTGGTGCTCCTAGCTGCCATCTCTGTTTATGGAGATATGCTATAAGCATCAGTCTCACAAGCCTTATTTTGGGTTTTGTGAAGATGTTACATTATAGTGTCCTTTTTTTATGGGGACTATCAGGAGTAAATACATTTTTTTTTCTTTTTAATCTGGTTGTGTCGTCACGGGGGCCTGTGCCTTGCCATGCTGTGCCAGTCTGGGATGTTTTTTTCTTTCTTTTTTACCAGGAGGTCTTGGGGATCAAACCTGGGTCCTCCATTTGGCAAATGGGAGCTCAGTTGCATGAGCCACAGCCGCTTCCCAGTCAATTCATTCTTGAGGCAGTATAAATCACTGTATCAGAAAAATTATTTTTTAGCACTTAGTTATGTGATCAGATTTCCTTTTTCATATCATCTGCTAGAAATCTTTAATGCATTGAACTAGTCATCAAAATTATTAAGGGGCTATGGCTTAGAACTGAAATTCTAGGCTGTTACCTTGTGAATGTATTGAACTCTGATATGCATTTTTATGTATTCACATTTCTGATTCCATGTAATGTCCTACCTTGTTTCTCTTTTTCTCATCAATTTCTAATCAATATGATTTTGTATTTTATGTATGGCTCTAAAGCACTTTATACTGGGGGACAAGGGAGAATATTTAAAAACAAACCCCAAATCCTGGGGAAAAATTTCTTTTTCCCTCCTATGTGTTCCTTTTCCTGTGTGACACATAATTTTTATTTGGGGTGTTCGTTTCTTTTTCCCTTCTTTGCTTATTAATAAACTCATTGGTGGCAGTTTGAGATTATTTATGAATTCCAAAAAGATTATGTTTGCAGACTGGTCTTTTCCTCTGGGTGTGATACCCTTTGATTGTATTCAACTGAGATATCTTTGATTAAATTATGTTAAGATTAGGGCTTTGATTTGACCATGTCAGTAGAGTGTAACTCAGTTTGAGTCCCCTCCCTCTTCGTAGTTATATAAATGGACCCTCAATCAAAAGAGATGCACAGAAGTAGATACACAGAGAGCATACACAGAGAGAGAGAACTTCATATACATGGCAGAAGGCCCAGGAAGAGAGATGAGCCATTAGCCTGATAGTTTACAGCTGAGCTTGTTAAGAGACTTGAGGAGCTGAGCCCAGAAAGAAACAAGCCCCAGGGAGAGAGAGAGCCCTGTGTCATCCTACAGCTGAGACTGGAAGAAGCTGGACCCACAGAAGCCTTAGGGAAGAGGAAGACTGAATCCTCGTAGACTTCAACTGCCATCTTGCTTCGTCAAGTGGCAACAGAGTTTGGTAAAGAAGTCATCTTGATTTGGAATCTTTAGTGCTTTATAACTGTAAGCTTTTACCCCAGATAAGTACCTTTTATCAAAGCTAACAGATTTCTGGTACTTAGCAATAACACCCTGTTGGCTAATTAATAAATCATCCTTTAAGGCTAAGGACCAATTCAACTGTTACTATTTTTATTTTAATTAAAAAAATTTTTTTTAACTTAATGGTCAAACTTAGAATTAGACAACTCATTTTAGATGATCCCAGTTTTGTTGGCAACATCCAAAGCATCATAATCAGGATCCAGTTCAACATACGTCTTCTTCATCAGGCCTGGTTAGGGTGTTGACTTTGGCCACATGAATGTCATAGAGCTTCTTCACAGCCTGCTTGATCTGGTGCTTGTTGGCCTTGATATCCACAATGAACACAAGTGTGTTGTTGACTTTAACCTTCTTTGCGGCTGACTCAGTGGTTAGGGGGAACTTGATGATGGCATGGTGGTCAAGCTTGTTGCTCCTAGAGGTGCTCTTCTGTGGATATTTGGGTTGTCTCCTGAGATGCAATATCTTAGACAGAAGGTGGGTGACCTGTGGATCTTCTTTTGTGTGTGTGTATGTGGTTATGGATGCCTTTCAGTACTGCCTCCTTGGCTTTCAAAGCTTTTACTTTGACTTCAGTTTGTGGAGGGAGGGCAGGCACCATCTTTGTGAAAAGGTACCAGTACAGCTGTTTTTGCTAATTAAAAGTTTCTGACATCCTAACCCTTGCAATAGTTTTTCAAGGTTGTTGACATTGAGAATATGTCCACAGTATGGCCTGGCATATTTTTCATGAACTTCTACTCTCTACTTAGTGGCTGTAGTATTTTCTTTATACTTCAGGCATTTGTCATTTTTTACTTTGTTCTGATTTTTATGTACATGTTTGCCCTTGCCTGATATTAACTAGTTTGCCTAGTATCCTCTTTTTCATCTGCCCTTCTCCTCCTTACTTTTCTTTATTGACATGTAATTGTAGTGATTCTATTAAGACACTTGAAAGAATGGTTCATGATAACCTTTTGGAAAGGGCTGGATGTTTGTATAGTTATACAGTTATAACCAAAGATTAGTGCTTGATTAGTTCATATTAGCAGAGTTCCTGAACTTGGCTTGATCAGATGCAGACATTGGTGTGTGTGTGTGTGTGTGTGTATGTATATATATATATACATATATATATATATATATTAAGTTTGTAGGAATCATAGGAATTGAAAATTAATGGGTTGGTTGATAGAATCAGGATTTAGAAAGTTTTCCATAGTCGGGCAGAAAAATTTCCACAAAAAATAGAGATAATAGAGGTATTTATCTTTAAAAAAAAAAACACAACTTTTCCAGCATGAGGTCAAGGAGACTTAGGTTAGCAATAAGTAGCTTGTGACCTATATTGATCACCTGATGCATGTAGTCAGTCTTAAGTTATGCTGTTAGGTTAAAAACAAACAAGGGAAGTGAATGTGGCTCAACTGATAGAGTGTCTTCCTACCATATGGGAGGTCCAGGGTTCAAACCCAGGGCCTCCTTGGCCCGTGTGGAGCTGGCCCATGTGTGGTGCTGCCGTGCGCAAGGAGTGCCCTGCCACGCAGGGGTGTCCTTCGAGTAGGGGAGCCCCATGCGTAAGGAGTGCGCCCTGCATTGAGCCGCCCCATGTGAAAAAAGGGCAGCCTGCCCAGGAGTGGTGCCATACACAAGGAGAGCTGA
Source organism: Dasypus novemcinctus (assembly GCF_030445035.2). NCBI lineage: Eukaryota > Metazoa > Chordata > Mammalia > Cingulata > Dasypodidae > Dasypus > Dasypus novemcinctus. Next base: position 28,306,773 of record NC_080693.1, read on the forward strand.
TGCAGCAAGATGACGCCACAAAAAGAAACAGTACTGCTGAGAATGCAAGCTGACACAGGAGAACACACAGCACATGGACAGAGAGCAGACAATGGGGGCAAGGGGAAAAGGGGAGAGAAATAAATAATATAAAATAAATCTTAAAACAAAACAAAACAAAACTTCATTTCTTTAAAAAAACAAACAACCCTAAACTCTTCACTGACTTAAATCACAAAGATATATTTCTTAGTCTAAGCTGATGTTGGCAGGGGTGTCTGCTCATTGAAGTACTCACTAATAGGGTAGCTACCATCTCAGATGTTGCCAGTCACTGCCAGAGAGAGACTTCTGGAAGCTCCTGCACAGACAGGTAAATGTTCTATCCAGAAGTGAATGGAGGTACTTCCACACACTAGTCATTGGCAAATCTAGTCATACAGTGCCCCAGCTACAAGGAGGCTAAGAAAGAAATGTCATCTTAGTGTCTGCCTTCAAGTGAAGAAAACCAGAAATACTTGGCATAGAGAATTAATGACTATCATATTATATATATTACTAGCATATAGCACAGTACTTGGCATGTTAGTAGGCACTATAAATATAAGCTAAGTGAATGGCAATGATCAAGTAGATGGTAATGTTTAATTTTTGTAAGGGATGTTAGAGAATTCCTGGATGAATGGCATTATATTAGGAGACCAAGACAATATTTCTTTTTCTTTTTTTCCTCTCCCCCTCCCCCACTGTTTTTTGCTGTGTCCATTTGCTGTGTGATCTTACGTATCTATTTCTCTTTTTGTCTTCTCATTTTTCTCCTCTAGGACTCACCAAGATTCGATCCTGGGGACCTCTGATGTGGAGAGAGGTTCCCTGTCAGTTGCACCACCTTGGTTCCAGGTTTCTGTTGCACCTTGCCTTGACTCGACTCTCCCCTTTGTCTCTCTTTTGTTGCATCGTCTTCTTGCTGCGTGACTCACTTGTGCAGGCACTGGCTCACTGTGTGGACACTGGCTCACCATGCGGGCATGCTTTTTACCAGGAGGCCCCAGGGATCAGACCCGGGTCCTCCCATATGGTAAGCGGAAGCCCAATCACTGGAGCCACATCCACTTCCCATGTATTTCTTTTTAATTTTTGCATTTCCACAGTTGTATTTGTTTCCTCTTTATTCTTTTCCTCTGTTTCTGGTATCGACTCTGATACTTCTTTCTTGACGCCTGTTGAAAGCATAATTTGTATAAATGAGACAGCAATAATTAACTCACTTACTGTGAAGGACCATAAAAACTATTTGAGTGCATTGGATATATAATCCATATATTTAGGGTTATTTCAGTTTAAGTCTGGATAATGTTCATGCCTATTGTCTAGCACTAATATTTAATGTTTATTGAATTAGTGTGAAGAATGATCTATATATAAAGCCTTCTTTTTAGTAGGTAGAAAATATACCTAAGATGAGACCTAAAATTAGTCTTCAGAATAACATCAGTGAGTCAGATTTGTATTTAAATGACAGTCATTTTTATAAAGAGAATAAATTTTATACAGTAATAAACCATGTATCATTGAAATATCAGTAGTAGATATTAGGATCCTATTAGTCAAGTAAAACTAGTTTGAAAAGTGCATCTTGAATTAGTCAGTACTTGTATCAAAATGATGTGATATCATCATCCATTTTATGATTTTGAATAGCAGCATATGTTGTTTTCTTAAATAAGACTTGATGTGTGTCCCCCCCCCTTCTCAATTTGAGTCCCTGGAATCTGTTCTATTTTTACTTGTGTGTCTGCGTACTGAAGCTGTCTCTGATTTCATGCTCTGAAGATCAACAAGAGAGCACTTCTCTTGTAAGATGAGAATTGTGCAATAGGTGACTATTAAAAGAGTAAACAAGTCTTAATAAGTTGATGAACATTTATTGAGTTTTTCTAAAGTAAAAACAACTGGGTTACCAAATATTTCTTGGTATTGTGACTAAAGATGATTAACAAATGGAACCTCTTATGCTTTTTATGTTTTTTTAAATGTTTTTTAATGTAATGTTCTTTGTGACCTATTATCTTTAACAAAAAAAGTGTAAAAAACAAATGGCTGGCTTTTTGCAGATGTAATTTTTTTTTCTTTTTTAGTATTGTTGAAGCTTTACCATCTGTATGTTTATTTTTTTACTTTTATATTTAGGTATCAATGACAGTAGTGTGTGGAATATTTACAGATTTTTGGAAATAAGCCGTAACTGTTGAACTAAAAAAAAATGTTTTGCAAAGCATTATTATGTCTTCATTCTCATTATAAAGTGAAAGTGGAACAGCATTGTTTAAAATTTAAATTCAGTAACATTCATACTTTTTAGGCTATTAGAATCTACTTGGGGCTTGGATTAGAAAGATGATTTGATTATTTGCTAGAGGATTACCTTTTGGCTAAAGATTGCATGGAAGATCTAATGATACTTCTTTTCTCAAAAGAAGAAATGAGAGTCAGTGAAGCTCAGTGGTTAAGTGCCTGCTTTGCATGTAAGAGGTCCTGGGTTAAATCTCTGGTACCTCCTTGAAAAAAAAAAAGTGAAAATGAACTAAGGTGCTTGTTACGAGTCTGGGACTTTTTAGCCCTTCAGGGCCAATCACTGTACTTGCCGTCTCTTCTAGGTCTCTGGCTTAGCATGAAATCATATCAGACTTTAATTATTGTATTAGTCTGCCAAACGGGTGCTGATGCAAAATACCAGAAATCTGTTGGTGTTTATTTGGGATGGTAGAAGCTTACAGTTTCAAGGCTCTAAAGTGTCCAACTCAAGGTTCATTTCTCACCAAAGTCAGTTGCCACGTGTTGAAGCAAGATGGTGGGTGATATCTATATCTGCCCGGTCTCTTAGGGTTTCCTCTCTCCGTCTCTGCCATAGGTCTCTCTTTTTTCTGGACCTTCTCAGCCGCTCAGCTGCTCAGTTCTTGTCAGCTGCATACTATCAGGTCATCTTTCCTCCCATGGCTCCGCATCAAAACTGAACAAGTGTTCTCTCTCTCCTTGTGCCTTCTTGACTTAGTGTCTGTCTATATAGGTCCACCAAGAGGGCAGGGATTCAACCTGAGTGGTCAAATCAAAACCCTAATCTTAACAGGTAATTTAATCAAGAACCCCTCAACTGAATCAAATGTAATCAAAGGTATCACACCCAGAATAGATTAGTTTGCAAACATAATCTTTCTCTTTTTTGGGATTCATAAATAATTCAAACTACCGCAATTATGAGCTAATTTATTTTGTAAGTCTAATTTAAAATTTAAAATTGTTTTGTTTGTCCATTCACAAATTTCATTGAATGTAGGTTGAAGTTGCATATTCTTTCTTGATCACATGAATCCATTTAATAGAGCAAAACGTGTTTGAATTTTGAAATGTAAGAAATTTCTGAAGGCAGGTAAGGGCTTATTCAATATTTTTTCATACCTTAACTCTTACCACTTTTATTTTTTTAAATTCTGGTTTGCCTGTAAGCTCATAGTTTATTCTTTGAAATAGGTATGCTCAAGCTTTAAATAAAAGCATACATTTCCCATTTAAATGTACTGGATACATATAAATTTTTTTTTGAATCATACAATATGTTACACAATATATTTGGTTCATAGTAACCATACAGTATTTGTTCCTTTGTGTCTGGCATGCTTTGCTCAATGTAATGTCCTCCAGGTTCATCCGTGCTATCCATGTGTTTTATGACTTCATTTCTTCTTCTTTTTAATTAACTTTATTTTGTGCATTTAACAATTGAAAATATAAACAATTAAAAACTAAAAAGAAAACAGTTGAATTAAAACATCCATTTCTCATTTAAATGTACTGGATACATTATAAGTTTTTTAAAAAAAATTATAAAATATATTACCCAGTATTTTTGGTTCATAGTAATGCAGTCATACAGTATTTGTCCTTTTGTGTCTGGCTCGCTTCACTCAACATAATGTCCTCCAGGTTTATCCATGTTGTCATATGTTTTACGACTTCATTTTTTCTTACAGCTGCGTAATATTCCATTATGTGAATAGACCTCACTTTGTTTATCCATTCATCTGTTGATGGACACCTGGATTGTTTCCATCTTTTGGTAATTGTGAATAATGTCACTATGAACATTGGTGTGCAGATGTCTATTTGTGTCACTGCTCTCAGTTCTTCTGGGTATAGACCCAGTAGTGGTATTGCAGGGTCACGTGGCAAGTCTGTATTCAGCTTCTTGAGGAACTGCCAGTCTGTACCATTCTTCATTCCCACCAACAGTGAATAAGTGTCCCTACTTCTCTACATCCTCTCCAACACTTGTAGTTCTCTCCCTCTTTTTTTTTTTAAGATGTATTTATTTATTTATTTCCCCCCTCTCCCCCTCCTCCTGCCCTACCGTTTCGTTTTTTTTTAAATTCCCCCCTCCCCCAGTTGTCTGCTCTCTCAGTCCATTCGCTGCGTGTTTTTTATACATTCTGTCAGCCTGTGTATTTGTACTGGGAAGTTTAATCCATTCACATTCAATGATATTACTATAAATGCTCTTTACTTCCTCCATTTTATTCTTTGGTTTTAATTTGTCATATCTTAGTTTTGTCTGTCTTTTTACTCTTTTGGTTATCCTTTCTGCTATTCTTTCTTTTATATTCTCCTCAAGCATGTCTCTCCTGTCTTTTTCTTTGAGGTTCTAAGGCTTCCTTTAATATTTCCTGCAAAGGTGGATTCTTTTTTGCAAACTCTCTTAGTTTCTATTTGTTTGCGAATATTTTATACTCACCGTCATGTTTTGCTGGATAAAGAATTCTCAGCTGGCTGTTTTTCCTCTTTTAGCATTCTAGTTGTATCATACCACTGTCTTCTTGCCTCCATGGTTTCTGAAGAGATCTCTGCACTAAGTCTTACTGCATGTTCCTTGTACATGATGGTTTGCTTCTCCCTTGCTGCTCTGAGAATTTTCATCTTTGACATTTGACATTCTGAGTAGTATGTGTCTTGGCGTAGGTCTATTTCCATTTGTTCTTATTGGTGTACAGTGTGCTTCTTGGACATGTAAGCTCATTTCTTTTATAAGAGATGGGAAATTTTCAGCTATTATTCCTCAAATACTCTTTCTGCCCCTTTTCCCTTCTCTTCTTCTGGAAGTCCCATGACACATATGTTGTTGTGTTTTGTGTAGTCATTCAACTCTCTGAGACCCTGATCAATTTTTTTCATGCTTTTTTCGCTCTTCAATTTTAGCTGTTCTATCTTGAGTATCACTTATTCTTTCTATCATTTCGAGTCTGCTGTGTATGCCTCTAATGTGTTTTTTATCTCACTTATTGTATCTTTCATTCCTGTAAGTTCTGTTATTTTCTCTTCAGGATTTCAAATTCTTTGTGTATGATCAATGTCTTTTTTAATTTTTTAAAAGATTTATTATTTATTTTTATTTATTTCTCTCCCCTTCTCCCCTCCCGCCCCAGTTTTCTGTTCTCTGTGTCTATTTGCTGTGTGTTCTTTCTTTGCCTGCTTCTGTTATTGTCAGCGGCATGGGAATCTGTGTTTCTTTTTGTTGCATCATCTTGTGTGTCAGCTCTCCGTGTATGCGGCGCCTTTCCTGGGCAGGCTGTACTTTCTTTTGTGCTGGGTTGCTCTCCTTACAGGGCGCACTCCTTGCACGTGGGCCTCCCCTATGCGGGGACACCCCTGCATGGCAGGGCACTCTTTGCGCGCATCAGCACTGTGCATGGGCCAGCTCCACATGGGTCAAGGAGGCCCGGGGTTTGAACCTCAGACCTCCCATGTGGTAGACGGATGCTCTAACCACTGGGCCAAGTCCGCTTCCATCGATGTCTTCTCGATATCATTTATCTCTTTAATCTTATTTTCTTTCAACTAATTTGATTTTGAAAATTTGTGCACATCTCACTAGTTAGTTATCTCAAATTCTGCATCTCTTCTGGGGCTTTGATATATTCCTTTTTTTGGGCCATGTCTTCTATTTTCTTGGTATGGCTTGTGATTTTTTGCTGATAATCTAGGCATCTGAGTAGGATGTCGTTTACTCAGATGCTCAATTTCTTTCTCTCTTGTAGGGATTTAGTGGCAGGAGGCTGTGTGTTATCACGGCTCTTTGATTCTTGGCTCGACCTGGATTATTAGGATTGTCCTACTTGTTGCTTCAAAACTGGACACTGGACCCAGTTATTGGTTGTAGAGTTGCTTCTTAGGACTTTGGCAGGAAGGCTATAGAGGCCAGGAAAAGCCTCTCTCACTTATTTTTAATTTTCTCACATGTGCTTCCTTGGTCTGCCAGCAGATGGCGTTCTTTGCCAGGTCTCAGTTCAATGCCTGGTCGGAATGTGTTTGTTTGCAAGACAGATGGGATCAATGGGATGGAGCTTCCTGTCTGGAGGGTATGAAATTTGTAAATCAAACTTTCTCTGAGACAGTTCTCCAGCCTTTTCTAGCAGCCCCCCTCCCTTTTCCCAGGTCGGTTATATTTGCACTCCTCCTGAGTCCTCAACAGTCAGCCCCTGTTAGAAGAGGAGGAGATTGGGAGTGTCATAAATCTTTCCTCCGTCGCCTATTCCAAGGCAAACAATAGTGCAGCCCCACCTGGCCTGGAAAGACTCCTGGGGTACTGCAAACCAAAGTTGTGGGTCAGAAGCAGGGTCAGCCTTAGGCTATCCCCCTCTTTCCCCTTTCCTGGGGTGGTGGGTCCCTGGGGCCCCCTTTATCTGTAGTCTCAGGCCCAGAGGCCCTGAAGAATTCTAATGTGTCCTCCATGTATGTGGGGGATGGTGCTGGCAGCAGCAGCCACTGGTTTCAACTCAGTTCTAACATCAGCGATATCCCTCCTTTGTCCCTCTCTCCACTGTATGGTGTTCAACCTTCACCTGTATCCTTAACCCTAGAAGATGTTTTTCTAGGCTGTTTCAGCCTGTCCTTTAGCTAATTCTCTGGAGGAGAAGAGAATCCTATGTCTTTCTAGTCTGCCATCTTCCTGAAAGTCTGTTTTTTCTTCACCTATGGCATCTTTTCTGAGTTCTGCCTCCCCTGCTCCCTTTAAAAAATGCTGTGGCAAAGAAGATGTGTTCTGCTTGGGTAGATAGCCATGAGGAACTTTTGTCTATTAGCTGGATAGAAAAAAAATTGGCAATTTCACGATGATGGGCCACAGGGAGTGGTATGTTTTTAAATTATTTCCCACTAAAAGGAACCAGGGATTCATGAGAAATGGCTAATTCTAGGTCTAGGGCTGGAAGTATTCAGAACATCTTATCGTACAAGAAAGCAAGAAAGCTACCAAATTGTCCATTGGGACACTTTGGGCAGGAAAAAAAAAGCGACAATTGTGGATCAAAACATATCATCATGTTAAAATCCATGAGTTCATACCATCCAAACCGAATACAACAACAGAACGTCTTAATGGTCACCTTTGGAATTTACTGTGGAACCAACTTATTCTGAGGGTAAGGGGAAAGTATCAGGCATTCATCCATTAAAACTTCCTGGGATTTCTAAATAGTTGATACAGAGTTTTTCCTTAAAGTAGTATTCTAGCTAATAAATGAAGAAATGAAAGATGTTGAATGTCACTGTTTTGCCACTTATAATGAAGTAATAGATCTGGGCAATGGTATCAATTACTATACCAAAGCTAATAGGTGAAAGACTGGCAACATCTGAATCCAGACTCTTTTTTTTCTTGTTGTTACTTTATAAGTTTATTTGATAATCAGCTGTTAGTTTTCATCCACATTGACTGTAGGTTTTTTGTTTTTTTTTTTAATTTTTAAATTTATTTCTCCCCCCACCCCCAGTTGTTTGCTCTCTGTCCATTCGCTGTGTGTTGTTCTGTGACTGCTTCCATCCTTATCAGCAGCACCGGGAATCTGTGTTTCTTTTTGTTGCGTCATCTTGCTCTGTCAGCTCTTGTGTGTGCAGCGCCATTCTTGGGCAGGCTGCACTTTCTTTTGCGCTGGGCCTCTGTCCTTAGCGGGCACACTCCTTGCGCGTGGGGCTCCCCAATGCGGGGGACACCCCTGCATGGCATGGCACTCCTTGTGCACATCAGCATTGCGTGTGGGCCAGCTTCACACAGGTCAAGGAGGCCCGGGATTTGAACTGCAGACCTCCCATGTGGTAGGTGGACGCCCTATCCATTGGGCCAAGTCTGCTTCCCTGACTGTAGGTTTTTGGAAGTGGTGGCAGGTACATAGGTAACAATGTATAGAGCATGTTTGGGGAATCTTCATCCTCATTAACATTTTCTGAACAACTGTACACGGATACTATATGTGACATTCCTTATCCTTTTGGCCCAGACAGCCTTGCTGAACCTTCTGTCAGTGTGCACATCTGGTGTTCCTGTCTCCTTCATAGCAAATTTCTGGATCTCTTTGAGGGCCGGATTCCATGGATGCACTTGATGGTATACTCCCTGGTCACCACTTCATTGATGGCAGAATGGTCCTCCTTCTGGCCACCTTTCTTAAGTGGGAGCCATTTTGCCTCAGACAGGTCGGAAAAGAAGAGTGGGAGGGATTGTGGGAGAAGGAAAGAGCTGGCTGCCCACAGATCTTTTTTAACATCATAAAAAGAGGGACCAACCAGACATTTTGTGCCTTCTGATGTCTGCAGTGGCACCACCTATGAACTTTTCTTGCAAAGAATGCGTACCTGAATCTGATGAAGCCTCTAGATCTACTGATTTGTAGGAAAGACAGGTTACAGAGGGATTTGTTAAAAGACAACCATGGAAAGATACAATCAGTAAAGTCTATAATGGGGAAAATTCTATAGGATTAGTGTCTTGGTTTCTTCAGCAATTAAATGACAAGAAAAGAAAAAGGGTCAGGAAAACTATTTAAAAGGAGAGGCATGCCAACCAAATACATTGTGGGAAACTTGTTTGGAGTTCTCCTGATTCTAGCCAACTACAGGCATACCTCATTTTATTGTGCTTTGCCTTATTAAGCTTTACTGCAATTTTTACAAGTTGAAAGTTTGTGGCAAACCTGTATTGAGCAAGTCTGCCCTACCATTTTCCCAGCAGTATGTTTTCCCTTCTAGTCTATGTCACATTTTAATTAAGGTATGTATATTGTTTTTTTTTGAAGATACAGTGCTATTGCACACTTAATAGACTAGTATAGACATAATTTGTTTATGCACTGGGAAACCAGAAAAATTCGTGTGATTCACTTTATTGTAATATTTGTTTTATTGCAGAAGTCTGGAATTGAAATTGCAATATTTCTCAAGTATACCTGTAATTGTAAAAATAAGTCTTTTGGAGGGAAAGGGAAAATTTGAGCACAGAGTATTTGATGATAATAGATTACTGTTAATTTTTCTTAGGTGTGATAATGGTAGGGTTATGCTTTAGAACACATACTAAAATATTTACAGATAAAATTGACATTTGGGATTTACTTTAAAATCAGGGTTGAGGGAGTACGGGTGGGGGGATATGGAAGAAAAAAGATGATGGGCCACTTGTGGATAATTGAACTGGAATGGTGAGGGATTCATGGTAGATCTTTTTTTTTTTTAATTTAAAAGTTTATTAGCTGGCATTAAAACAAATGCACACTGTTGAGATGACTATTTTACTGTCTCAGTCTGGAATGGATTTAGAAAAGCAACATGCCTTTGCTTCTGTTCAAATAGAGGGTAGTCAGTACATTATTTACTAGGTGAATGATACAACATGGTAGATCATTTTACTATTATTTCTTTGTTGAAAATTTGATGTTTTAAAATAGGTCATATATTTTGATGCTTTGGTCTTAACTGAATTACATAAAATTCTGTTTTTATTTATGAGGTAATTAAGGTTTTTCTTAATTGTTAAATTTTTTCTTGAGCTGTCTATTCAGACTAAGATCAGGAGAATTTTTTGGTGAATTTTTGAATTATCTGTGAAATTTAAAATCATGCTTTATTTTTCCAAAGGTGATAGTGTTATTCTAACTTTACTGACAATTCATGCTTGTCTAATTTTATTAAGATTACCCAAAGCTACAGGATAAACTATGGTGCAGACATTCTGGAACTTCAGATTTATCTGAGGATTTGAGGAAAACCATGCATATTGTATTAAACATGGATATGTTTTGGCATTAGAATGAAAAACTTGCTTTAATTTTCATCATTTGAAAGAAATTTTATATTTGGGGTATTTATGATTCTCTGAAGTTAGGGTTTTTGTTTTGCCAATTTCTTTATTCATATGCTTCATGATTGGGGTAAGATTTTTTTTCTTTTTAAATAATTAGAGTTGAGATAATTTCTTAGAACCATTTCTTTTCATTTGACACTTGCCCCCAGTACTAGGACAAGTTCCATTGAGAACCTTTTTCATATTATTGCTTCTCATTGCTGTAGATTCTTTGATATACAAAGAATTATATTGTTGGATGCTCAGTATTGATAGCTCTAAGTATTCTGTTTTTGTTCATATGGACTTATAATACTATTGATGATAACTTTGCCAGTGCTTTCAATAAATGAAGGACTTCATGCTGGTATAGAAACCTGCCTGAGTATTGAAGTATTTGTTTGCCTTAGTTGTTTTTTTTTTCCTTTTCTTTTGACTAATAGTCATTGCTAGTTTTTTTCCAGAGGCATCCCTAGAGCTTAAGTCTCCAGAGTTCATATCTGTTGCAACCAAAGAGAAATTTACTAGTAATATAATTTTTTCTTCTGGTTAAAAAAGGTTAGAAAAAGGTTTAGGGGGAAACGGACTTTGGCCCAGTGGTTAGGGCGTCCGTCTACCATATGGGAGGTCCGTGGTTCAAACCCCAGGCCTCCTTGACCCATGTGGAGCTGGCCATGCGCAGTGCTGATGTACGCAAGGAGTGCCGTGCCACGCAAGGGTGTCCCCCGCGTGGGGGAGCCCCACGTGCAAGGAGTGCGCCCGTGAGGAAAGCCGCCCAGCGTGAGAAGAAAGTGCAGCCTGCCCAGGAATGGCGCCGCCCACACTTCCCGTGCTGCTGACGACAACAGAAGCGGACAAAGAAACAAGACGCAGCAAATAGACACCAAGAACAGACAACCAGGGGAGGGGGGGGGGAAATTAAATAAATAAATAAATCTTTAAAAAAAAAAAAGAAAAAAGAAAAAGGTTTAGGGAAATCTTTTACTCTCTTATATAGGATAAAAGGGCTTGGCCTTGTTTTAAAGTTTTACAGCATTTAAATGTTAGGATCATGTAAAAACTATTATATATAGTACTTTCAATATAAAATGCTGAGATATTCAAATTTAATCTTCAAATTTCTACATTTAAAAAGTGAGTATCTACTTTTTATTTTGTTGATTTATTTTATTTATTCCCCCCTTCATTGTTTGTGTACGCTGTCTGCTCTCTTTGTCTGTATCTGTTCCTCTTCTCTTTGGAGGCACTGGTAACTGAACCTGGGACCTCCCATGGGGGAGAGAGGCATTCAATTGCTTGAGCCACCTCCATTCCCTGCCTTTGTGTTCATTGTTGTGTCTCCTTGTTGCATCATCTTGTTGCATCAGCTTGCTGTGTCAGCCCGTCATGTCAGCTTGGTATCTTGCTCATTTTCTCCTGGAGGCCCTGGGACCTGAACCCGGGACCTCCCTTGTGGTAGGCAGGAGCTCAATCACTTGAGCCATATCCACTTACGAGAGTACCTACTTCTCTAAACATAGTAATACTTTAAAGAACAGAACATGAAAATCTTGCTGGCACAGAATTTTCATTTAATATGGAAAGATATAAAAAACTAGATAATTGGTAAAAAAAGAAAAAGTATTAGATAGTGCTCCAGAGAGAAAATAAAGCAGAGAAAGGGAATGAAAAGTTGGGGTGGAGCCTTGATGTCTAGGGGGGAGAGCTTTCCAGGCAGAGGGATTAACAAGTATAAAGGCTCTGAGGTAGTAAGTCAGAGGAACAGTATGTGTGATAAACCAAGAGAAGGAGTCCTTCCTGGTCAGTTTGGTATAACCTATCAGAACATAATTTTTTAAGTAGAGCTGTCAGGATTTATTTTTTTGGGGGGAGGGATTGGGAGGGAAGTTATGTGTAAGAGACAATTTGTCAAGGATGGTGTAGCAGTTTGATATTATTGATGAATTCCAAAAAGAAATACTGGATTATGTTTGTAAACTGGTCTTTTCCTCTGGGCATATTAGAGTGTTTTGGATTCAGGGGTTTTATTTTTACTTGACTGAATAATGATTAAGGCTTTGATTGGGCCATGTCAGTAGAAAAACTGCACTGCAGAGAAGGGAGGTTGGAGTTTTGAGCTGAAGCCCAGGGAAGTAAGCACATAGAGGAGATTGATTGTGAGGCAAAAGAAGACCCCAGGAAGAGAAACAAGCTGTTCACCTGATAGCCTACAGCTGGCCTTGTGAAACTATAGCAGAGGAGCTGAGTCTGGAGAGAATCAAGCCCCAGGAAGAGAGGAACCCAGGAAGCCTGAACCCTTGCAGACATTGGCAGCCGTCTTGCTACAACACATGGCAGTAAACATGGCCTAAGTACCTTATGCTTATGGCTTGGTAACTGTAAACTCCTACTCCAAATAAATACCCTTTATAAAAACCAACAGATTTCTGATGTTTTGCATCAGCACCCGTTTGGCTGACTAATACAGATGGTTTCAAGGTCTTCAGCCTAAGCAATTGAAAGGATGGAGTTGTCTTTAACCAAGATGGAAAAGACTGCTGGAGAGGAGAGATTAACAGGGACTCAGTTTTGAATATGCTAGTTTTCCATGGCCTATTGGACTTTTTTTTTTTTTTTAAGATTTATTTATTTATCTCCCATTCCCCCTACCCCCTGTTATCTGCTCTCTGTATCCATTCACTATGTGTTCTTTTTTGTCTACTTTCATTCTTGTCAGGTGGCACTGGGAATCTGTGTCTCATTTTGTTGCGTCATCTTGCTGCGTCAGTTCTCTGTGTGTGCGGTGCCACTCCTGGGCAGGCTGCGCTTTTTTTGCGTGGGGCAGCTCTCCTTGTGGGTCATACTCCTTGTGTGTGGGGCTCCCCTACATGGGGGACACCCCTGCGTGGCACGGCATTCTTTGCATGCATCAGTACTTCGCGTGCACCAGCTCACCACATGGGTCAGGAGGCCCTGGGTTTTTTTCAAGTCCTACCCATGCGTTAGGATTCCAGTCCTCTAGTCTTAGACACAAACCATTATTTTTATCAGATAAGGAAAGCCTCCTTATGGGAATGAAATCAGTGCAGATAGAAAAGCAACTCGAAAGAAATATACCACAGTGAAGAAGAAATATTTTTTAAAAAAGAAAACAAAAACACCCTAAGATATTAAAAAGGTTAACTTCACAAACATGAAAGGGTTCTGTAAAAAAGGAAAGGAGCTCTTGATAGTAATTGAAAATTTCAGGAGGGAGGTTAGAAAATAAAATTGAGAAAATCTTCTGGAAAATATAGAACAAATTGTAAAAGAAGAGTGAATCGTTAAAACCTAATGTGAAAATATAACTTTGCTTAAAAATTTTTAAAAATTTAAAAGTATGGTGTATTAGGAGGAATTAAGTGGTAATTTTCTCAATTGTAACAGTGTTTCTGTAGGATAAATTCCTTGAAGTAGAATTCAAGTGGAAAGTGTGGAAAATAAATTTTAATAGTGTCAAATTGCCCTCTATAAAATATTATACCAGTTGACGTTTTCATCTACTGTGAGGTGAAGAGTGTGTCAGCTCAGATCTCTGCCAATTCTGGTTAAAATTGTGATAACCACTTTCCAATCTTTTGGGTAAAATATTTTATTGGCATTTTAAAAAATTAATGAGGTTGAACAGTTTTTCACGTATTTATTGAAGTTTTGTATTTATCCTTTTGTGAAGATGTATTTAATCTCTTAATAATTTTTCAGTGCTCTTTGCTTTTTTAGGGATTAACTTTGTCAGGTGTTGCAAATGTTTTTCACCCATTCACCCATCTGCTTTTAAACCTTTCAGAAGTTTGAAGCTTTTGATTGGTCAAGTTTTGGTCTTTTTCATTTGTGGCTTCTAGGTTTGATATCTGACTGAAGAGTTCTCCTAAACCAAGATTATAAAAATGTTCCTTCTTCACCTTCCTGTACTTACTTTCAGTACTTTAATGGCTCTTTTCTACATTTAGAGCTTTGATCTATTTTGGACCTTTTTATTTATTTATTTTTTATTATTATTATTTTTATTTAATTCCCCCCTTCCCCTCGTTGTCTGTGCTCTGTGTCTATTTGCTGCGTCTTCTTTCTTTGTCCGCTTCTGTTGTCATCAGCAGCACCGGAAGTGTGGGCGGCGCCATTCCTGGGCAGGCTGCACTTTCTTTTCACGCTGGGCGGCTCTCCTTACGGGGCGCACTCCTTGCGCGTGGGGCATCCCCTACGCGGGGGACGCCCCTGCGTGGCAGGGCACTCCTTGCATGCATCAGCACTGCACATGGGCCAGCTCCACACGGGTCGAGGAGGCCCGGGGTTTGAACCGCAGACCTCCCATGTGGTAGACGGACGCCCTAACCACTGGGCCAAGTCCGTTTCCCTTTTTTTTTTTTTTTTAAAAGATTTATTTTTTATTTATTTCTCTCCCCTTCCCTGCCCCAGTCGTCTGCTCTCTGTGTTCTTCTGTGTACGCTTGTATCCTTGTCAGCGGCACTGGGAAATCTGTGTCTCTTTTGTTATTGTTGTTCCGTCATCTTGCTGCGCCAAGTCTCCGTGTGTGCAGTGCCACTCCTGGGCAGGCTGCACTTTTTCACGCGGGGTGACTCTCCTTACGGGCCCACTCCTTGAGTGGGGCTCCCCTATGTGGAGGACACCCCTGCATGGCACGGCACTCCTTGCACGCATCAGCACTGCACATGGGCCAGCTCCACACAGGTCAAGGAGGCCCGGGGTTTGAACCGTGGACCTCCCATGTGATAGGCGGACGCTTTAACCATTGAGCCAAGTCCGCTTCCCGGACCTTTTTTATTGTAAGGATTTAGGTAGAGATTGTTTTTTATTTTCTCCAGTGGTTAACTAGTTGTCCTAGCACACCATTTTTATTAATCCATTTTTTTCCACCTGATTTGAAAAGCCATCAAATTCATTATCAAATTCATTTCTGCACACTTTTTTTATTATTAATTAATTCCCCCCCTCCCTTTGTTTTTTTTGGCGCTTGCTGTCTCTCTCTGTGTCCTTTTGCTGTGTTCTTCTGTGTCTGCTTGTCTTCTCTTTTAGGTGGCACCGGGAACCAATCCTGGGACCTTCCCGAGTGGGAGAGAGGTGATTAATCTCTTGTGTCACTTCAGCTCCCTGGTCTGCTCTGTCTCTTATTGTCTCTCCTCTGTTTCTCTTTTTGTTGCTTCTTCTTGTTGCACCAGCTCTCCATGTGGGCCAGTATGCCACATGGGTCAGCACTACACCCAGGCCACTTCTCCATGTGGGCCAACTTTCTGCGTGGGCCAGCTCACCACATGAGCTAGCCTGCCTTCAGTAGAAGGCCCTAGGCATCAAACCTGGACCTCCTATATGGTAGATGGGAGCCCAATTGCTTGAGCCATCTCCGCTTCCCATTTCTGTACTCTTCTGTTCTATAGACCTTCAGGTCTATCCTTAGGCTAGATTATGCTATGTTAATTACTATAATTTTAGAAAAGTTTTTCATGTGTAGATCATCTCAATTTAAAATTTATTTTTATCAATTATGGGCACATAGATTTTAAAAATATATTCTAAAAGGCTTATTAACAGGCAGCCGCCTTTGTTCCTTTTCACTTGGGGAATCCAAGACCAAATATTTTATTTGACTAAAATAAAAAAAGTCAACTTTTTCTGTTTGGTAGCTTTTAGGATTTTCTGTTCTGAAATTTTATTTTGTTGTGACTTGGTGTAAGCTTTTTCATTTAATATGTTGGGCAGTTTATAAACATGTCTTGTAGTTCTGGAAAAGTTTTCTATGTATGTGAGTGTATGTATATATATCTATCTCTGTATACCTGTATATAGACTTGTTGACCAATGTGAAAAGGTGCACAATGGTGAGAGTCTGAGGAGACGAGACAGATAAAGGGAAAAGGTATGTATCAGGGCCTGTAGGGCCTTATAGGCTTTTATGAGAACTTGGGCTTTTATTCCAAGTGAGGTGATATGCCATGGAGGGTTTTTTTTAAAAGGAGAGATATGATCTCTTATTTTTAATAGGCGCACTCTGAATAAAACAAAAATTGCAACCCTCAGCATTACTGATTAGGAGATGGAATTACTTAAGGATATAATCAAATTTGAGTACTTATAGGGTCAGAGTGCACTTTTTCTGCAGCTAGAATACCTGCATTTTTTTTAAAGATCAAGCTTACAGTTTTTCATTTTTTGTGTTTTAAGTAAATTTTTATGCAGTGTTTAATTTTTTTAATAAGAGAAGTAGGTTTATGAACAATCATTCATAAAGTACAGGAGTAATACCACCCTACCACTAACACCCTGCATTAGTTGGAAGCAGATTTTATTTTCAAAATAGTTTGTTAGTGCGTATTGGATTATATATTTAACATTTATTTTAATAAATTTATATTTTCTTGATATTTTACAATTAGAGTTTTGTCCATTTGAGATGATTCTTTAATTTTGCTAATTTTTGAAACTGTTAAAAATTCTGAACACCTTAATTAAAATGCCTGTATTAATACAGGTAATTTAGGTCTTATGTGAAAAAACGTTGATATCCTTTTTTCATTCAAACTTTATTTCAAATTCAAAAAGTAAAATAACAGACAAAATGCAGCTTAACAAGTTAACAAGCCTAACATGTTAGAAGCTTTACTCCAAAAAAGTTCTGTCCACGCACTTTTGTCTCATCTAATCCTGTAAACAAACTTAGATGTTCCTCCAGATATTCTTTTGCTCCAAGATTATAAACACTAGAATCACTTTGCCAAGTTTTATTCATTAGTCTCCCTAGCTGCACCCCCCTCCAAAAAAAAATTTTGATTGAGTGCATTAAATTTACGTTAGGGGAGATGAATTAGGGGAGATTTAACATCTTTACTACATTGAGTTATCTTTCCCAAGGAAAAAATCTGACTTCCTACATATTCAAGTACTCCAGTGTACTTTTTTTTTTTTTAGATTTATTTATCCCCACCCCCTGCTGCTTGCTTGCTGTCTGCTCTCTGTGTCCATTTGCTGTGTGTTCTTCTGTGTCTGTGTGTCTCCCTTTGTTGCGTCATCTTGCTGTGCCAGCTCTCCGCCAGTGCAGGCCGTCAGCTCTCTGCAGCGTGCAGGCCAGCTTGCCTTCACAAGGAGGCCCTGGGTTCACGTCCCATATAGTAGTTGGTTGAGCCACATCTGCTTCCCTCCAGTGTACTTTTTAAATGAATTTCAATTTGTAAATTTACACCCTTTATATTTTCTGTTAGACTTGAGTTCCTACTGTGTTCAGTATCATTTTCCACTTTTTTAAAAAATTGGTATTCATAAGAAAGTTATTGATTTAATTTTATAATTGATCACTTTATTTTAAGTTTCCCTTTGATGTTATCTGTCCTGGCTGTACAATAATCATATTCAAATTTCCTCCTTCAATATTTTAATCTTTTTTTTTTTTTTTTACCTGAATAGATTGCCTAATTTAAAAACTGTTAAATAGTAGTTGTCATGGTTGGCATCCTTGTTTTGTCTTGTTGCCTGACTTCAATTGGAAGGTTTCTCATTTTCAGCTTACTGTTCTAATGTAAAATCTTAATAAACACACACATAGCTTAATTTATTACTATTAATATAGTATGTGGTATGTTTTTCTTGAAAATACTGGTACCATAGCCACCTCTAATTGATTGGGATTCTCTTTCCTTTTAATATCAAGAAAGTGTATTGCATTTTGGGGGGGAAGGGAGGGGAGAAGGTAGAAAAGGGGTGGGGAAGTGAGACAGTATGTGTGTGTTGGGGGGGAATCAGAAGGGAGGGAGGAAAATTTAATTCTAACAGGTAAAATAGAATCCCTATTGCATTATAACACTTCCTTAGGCAACACAATTTTCTGCCTGGAGGGCACAGAAAAAATAACTGTAACAATAACTTATTAAGGGAAACGGACTTGGCCCAGTGGTTAGGTCGTCTGTCTACCACATGGGAGGTCCGCAGTTCAAACCCGGGGCCTCCTTGACCCGTGTGCAGCTGGCCCACGCGCAGTGCTGATGCGCGCAAGGAGTGCCGCGCCATGCAGGGGTGTCCCCCGTGTAGGGGAGCCCCACGCGCAAGGAGTGCACACGTAAGGAGAGCTGCCCAGCGCGGAAGAAAGAGCAGCCTGCCCAGGAATGGCGCTGCCCACACTTCCCCTGCTGCTGACGACAACGGAAGCGGACAAAGAAACAAGATGCAGCAAATAGACACAGAGAACAGACAACCGGGGAAGGGGGGGTGGGAATTAAATAAAATAAATAAATCTTAAAAAAAAAAAAACTTGTTAAGACAATAGAAAATTAAAACAACAACATCAACAGGACAAACTCTTTTTGAGCATAGAAGTACAAGTGTATTATTAACATACCTACTAAGGAGAGATGAAACTCAGGGTACTCTGGAGTCAGAAAATATGATACGGGAACTAATGTATGTTAAGGGTTGGGTTATTAGGTAAAGAAGATTTAGTGTCCTTGGTTTAGTTTCAGTGATACTTTAACATTTATTAAAGCCATTGTACCTTTTAATTAGAGACCCCAGATTCTCTGTGTGACAAAAAACTTAAAAAGTTGGTAGAAAATGATGAAAAACACTTACTTTTGGTATGTACCACAGGTTAGACCAAGTTCCCTGGTGTGGCTAAGTGGACTCTTCAAAGCTTTGTCCACCATCATTCGTGTTTAAAGTCAACTCACAGAAAAGGTGGAAGGGGTGATTATGAAATTCCTGATTATGCTACTTTAGCTATAATGTCTATAGTTTTCACGCAAATAAATAGTATGCACTAAAAACAAAATCAGGGTTAAAATTTGAAATGAGAAAAAAAGGTAGTCTGATATTTTAAGGAAAAACAATAGAGATCTCTTTAAATAGGCTTTATTATATTCAAAGGTGACAAAATCCCAGAGCTACTGGTAAGCATGTAAATACAGAGCCAGCTAAATATTTACTGTTATCAAGCCTGTGCGATTTGAGCATGGTTGAGGCCAGTGACCTCAGTGTCTCTTTTCCTGTCTTGTGAGAGGTTGACCTTGCTGGGCATTAAGTGCTTCTACTTCGGTCCTCATTTCAAGCAGCTTTGTTTCATTCAGTGAATTTAGTTTGTTTACCTTGCTCTTTTCTAGACTGATCCACAGGGATCCAGCAGAAAGAGTTAGATCTCTTGTCAAGGAAGCCAGGTCGGCCTCCTGTGCAAGGGCAGGTGGCAAAGGTGGCGTGGGCAAGGCAGGCCTCTGGGCGCTGGTGTGTTCCCAGTCTCCCAGCCAGCGGATGGCAGCATGGTGCTAGTATATTGCATTTTATGAAAACTTTTCAACAACAATGAAAGATTTTTTTCCTTCCTTTTACCTTAATGTGATTTAAAATCAAGAGATTGACCCTCCCTTGAGTTTGTGGAAGATTGATATCTTTTAAATCTATTTTTTGGTTTATATTTAGAAATAATTTATTTTAGAAAAGCCCTGTAGAATAGAGGTTCAAGTGCCTGATCTCTGGAGCCTCATTGTATGGTTTCAAACCCCCCCTTTTCTGTTAATCTAATTTTTCTGAGTATTTCTTAAACTGTAAAATAGAGATTAAGTTTTCAGCTCTTAGGGAGTGGTGATCAGTCAGTAGGAGCTATCACCAATATGTTGGTTAACAGGTTGTTAAAATACTTGCATGTTAGTTGCTAATTAGCAGTTGCCTTGAATATTCTTTCTTCATCTTCTAGACATTCAGAGTGATAGTGAGTGGCACAAAAAAGAACACCTCTAGAACCCTGCTCTACTGTAGCCTAGCTCTGGCATCTTTCTGATTGATGAGTGCCAGTTCTGTGTTTGCTTTTAAATATTTTGACACTTATCCTAACTCCACATACTGTTTTGGAGTAAATGAGTTAATGTATGAACATGTCCTAGACCAATGCCTGGGTACAGTAAATACTATATATACTTTAGTTTGCCATTATTACTTAGAATTTTTGCCAAGAGCATTCTTAATGTTATCTGTGCAGTCAGCTTTATGAAATGATTAGGAAGTTTTCTGTTTCATAGAATAGTTTAATAAAGGATTAATCTTTTGAAAAAACTTATTAAAATATCTGGGACTGGTATTTGGAGTAGTTGGGGAAATAGCTTGGACAACTTCCTAAACTTTTTGAAGTTGATACATTTTTGTTTTCTAATTCTGTTTGATTCCACTTGACAATTTATATTTTCCTAGAAAAGCATTTGCTTTAGTGATATTTGAAAATTAGTAACTTAAAGATTGACTGGAGGGAAGCGGACTTGGCCCAGTGGTTAGGGCATCCGTCTACCACATGGGAGGTCCACGGTTCAAACCCCGGGCCTCCTTGACCCGTGTGGAGCTGGCCCATGAGCAGTGCTGATGTGTGCAAGGAGTGCCGTGCCACACGGGTGTCCCCCGCGTAGGGGAGCCCCAAGCACACGGAGTGTGCCCCATAAGGAGAGCCGCCCAGCGCAAAAGAAAGTGCAGCCTGCCCAGGAATGGTGCCGCACACACGGGGAGAGCTAACACAACAAGATGACACAACAAAAAGAAACACAGATTCCCGTGCTGCTGACAACAACAGAAGTGGACAAAGAAGAAGACACAGCAAATAGACACAGAGAACAGACAACTGGGGTGGAGAGGGGGTGAGAGGGGAGAGAAAGAAATAAATAAAATAAATCTTAAAAAAAAAAGGCTATTAAGAAAAAACAAGATTGACTGGAAACTTGTTTCATACTTATTTTGTTTTTTCTTTATCATCTTATTCTTTATTTTTCAGTCATAATTTTATGTAGTTATGTTTTTTTTCAAATCTAGCAAATGGCTTCTGTTTTTAATAAGGTTATTTCTATATTTCTTTAATGCCTTTTTTCTGATTTTAAGGCCAATAAAAATAATTTATTTGGGAAATAGGAGAAAGAATGGATCTTGGCAAGAAATGGGAAAGACAGAAATAAATACACACCAAGATTTGGTGTGCACTCTTCTAGGCAGAGAGAAACAGCTCTCCCTCCTGTGATTACCTTTTTTTCCCCCAAAGATTTATTTTTTATTTATTTCTCTCCCCTTCCCGTTGTCTGCTCTCTGTGTCCCTCGCTGTGTGTTCTTCTGTGTCTGCTTGCTTTTTTGTCAGAGGCACTGGGAATCTCTGTCTCTTTTTGCTACATCATCTTCCTGCATCAGCTCTCTGTGTATGGAGCCACTCCTGGGCAGGCTGCACTTTCTTCGCACGGGGCAGTTCTCCTTGCGGGGTGCACTCCTTGTGCGTGCGACCCCCCCACATGCCACTCCTTGCGTGCATTAGCACACTGCCTGTGGACCAGCTCACCACAGAGGTCATGAGGCCCTGGGTTTGAACCCTGGACCTCCCATATGGTAGGCAGATGCTCTATCAGTTGAACCAAATCTGCTTCCCAGTGTGATTACCTTTTAAACTATTATTCCTCCTCCTTCCTAATGATAAGGGATGGGCCCCAGCTGTTATTGGTTACCCCACCAATGGTGGGGCCAATAGTGAGGACTGTTGGGAAAATCTGGAGCCAAGGGGAGGTCCTGAAAAGAGAAACTGCGACCTCAAGGTTATACTCCAGATCCCAGTGAGGTCTTGTAGCCATGTTGTCTGCTGGTCTTGCAGTCAGCTGGCTATGCAGTCTGCCAGCCATGTGTGGCTCATCTTCTCTTCCAGTTACCCTATACTAACCTGCCTTAACTCTGCCCTCAGAAAGTTTATGCTCTTATTCTTAAGGGGGTGCTGAAGGGCGATGATCATTCTTCTGTAGTTACTTACTGCTGGTTAGGACTGTAGTCCCTGCCTGACAGGGTGTAAACCTCTCTGGCTGTTCTGTTGAGGTTAAGGGAAGATGGGTCTGGCACTGTGGTTAGAACTGGCTGAAATCCCCACTTGACTAATGCCTTGTTTTGGAAGGTGTTAATTCTAGAAGAAATACACTTAGTTAGATGCCCCCTGTGCTGCTGTTAGCATGTTAAGGGCTCTGTGATTGTGCAGTACTACAGCATCAATAAGAGACAATGTTTGCTGCCTTTAGGAATTCTAAGGCACAGCTATAGTTTCTTCTGTGCTGTTAGGTAAGGGGGTTTTGATATAAATTGCCAATCCTAGTCATTTTTTTTCTTATCTTGAGGTGAATGCTTTATACATTTTAGTTTAATTCTTGTTCTTTTGAAAGTATTTAGGTTATGGGTCTTCCTCTGAATATAGCTTTACACGTATACCAAAGGTTCTTAAGTAAGTATTTTTTATAACTTTTATTTTCTAGATAATCTTTGAATGAAGTACTTTAGGGAGAGATATTATGTAAATTTTCAAGTCTGCCCACCAAAGATTTTTTTCCCCTACTGTTACTAATTTGCAGTTTAATTGCTTCCGGTCAGATTGTGGTCTATACTATTCCTTACCTTTTTGATGATGGAGGGCAGGGGCGGTGACAAGGGGCATGTTGTGGCCAAAATAGATGACTAATTTTTTAACTGTTTCCTAGGGACTTGATCTCATTACATAATATGTTCAGCCATTTTTCATTTTGTCTATTTGCTCTTTCAGGATTAAAAATGGTGATTGCCTTCAGTTAGGCCCAGTTTTTCTTTTATTTCTTTAAAGTTATTGTTTGAAATACTTATTTTGAAGAATGTGGTGTGTATAGTTTTTTTCAGAAGTTTTATCTTTATAGATTGTAATTGTGATCATTATAAAAAGTGTCCTTCATTTTGCCCCCTTTAATGCTTTTTTACTTTGAATTCAGCAGATTTTAAAAGGATGTTTATATTTGGGTGATATATTGTCTAATCTTTTACTTTTTTAAACTCTGTTTTAGGTTTATGTCTCGTAGACCACATGTAGTTGGTTCAAGGTCATGTTTTTGGACCCTGTTTGAGATGCTTTTCATCATTTACAGTAGTATATATTTGGTTTTGCTTCTATACTATTATTGTATTTTTTGTTTCCTTTCTTTTTGCTTAGTTTTTTCTTTTAAACTAATGACTTGTTTTCTTTATATTGACTCACTCTTATTTTGGATATTTGGTACTGTATTTCATTATGTCTAGGTAACATTGATTGTAAGATGCCTCACTAGTTTGGATAGCTCTAACATGGTAAAACGCTGTCAAAGAAAATATGACATGCCCTCAAAGTGTAATATGCATGTTGCTTTCAACTGTTAAAATGTAGACAAAAATACATCTTAAATGGATGAAATATGGTTTGTTGTTTTTAGTTCTGTGGTTATTTATACAGTTTTAATATGTTTAAGTTACATTTATCAAATTTTCCAAGAGTGGTTTTTTGAATGTTCCGTTCTCATGATTCTTATGTATTTGAAAATGTCTATCAGTGGTTTTCACAAGGGAGTGCATTTTGGGTGGTTATAGAATTTTTTGGCTACATATCCTTTCCTGTAATGCCCAGTAGATATATTCCATTTAGCCTCTGGCTTCTGAAGTTACTGTAGAGAAGTCTAGGGTCAGCCTGACTCTTTTCCCTTTGTAGGTGACCTACTTCTGCCTGGGTATTGTTAGAAATTCTTTCTTTATCCTTGAAGTTCAGTGACTTCAGTATATATTTTGGTCTTGGTATAATTCTCTATTACATATTCTTGTTACATGGTAAGGCATTTTAATCTGTAGATTCAGGAATATTTTCTTATTTATCTTTTAATATGATTTTGTATTATTTTTCTCTCCTCAAGGAACATTGGGTTTATGATAGTTTCATTTTTTATTTTTTGTCTTCCATTTTATTATTTTTCTAAATGCTTCTCTTGTTCTTTTCTGCTATGTTCTGTGTTACTTTCTCAAAATTATCTTTCATTGTATACATTTTACCAGTATCGGGTCAACTTCTCATATATACAATCTGGTTTGAATTTTTCCAGTGGTTTTGGTATTTCATTCTTTTTTTTTTTTTTTATGTCAGTGAACTGCTCTTTCAACTTGTTCTCATTTATTTTCTTCTTTAAAACGTCCTTTAGAGCTTGTAGGAAAAACAGGTAAAATCATATTGGTTTCAAGAAGATTGGTAAAATAGTTGTAAAGTATCTAATATCAGAATTTATTTGCTGAGAACATAAAACAGATGATTAGTAAAATTGTTTTTATCAAGTTATGCTATAAGTTGTATTTTATAAATGGCATGATAAATGGCTGTTACCCATTTGCAGGCTTACTGACATGTCTTTTTCAATCAGATAAGCTTCTTTTGCACTTACTAGAACTCTTTGCTCTGTGTGTTTTCTGTATGAGGCAGAGGCGTTCAGTGACTTTTTTTTAATTGAAAATCTGTTCCTTCAGTGACTTGTAATGTAGACTAGAAAAAATTAATTGATACCACTACTGACAGAGGCCCTGTTGTGTGCCACAATAAAATACCTGCTATGTGAATTTCACCTGAATGTTAGTTCACTCTTAGTTGTTTTTTGTTTTTTTTTTAATTTTTTTATTTTTAAAGAAGCTTTAGATTATTAAATGTATATGAAAACTGTAGGGGATTCCTGTATGCCCTGCCCAGCCAACTCTTTGTTTTATTCTGAAGAAGCTAGGTGGTCAACGCTTGTTCCCTTGATCTCCATTCTAGGTTGAAGGAAATTGTGAAAATTCTGAATATGTGCAAATTATGGTTACTGAGAGTAAGGCTTTAATTGTGCCTCATAAACAAGGTATAAGACTTTTACCCTTTAAACTTTAAAGCATCTTAACTGTTCAGGGGACAGGTACTCCCATGAGGTTTTTGTTTGTTTGTTTGTTTTGTTTGTTTTTAATAGTGGCTGAAATAAAAACATTCTTAGGTTATTGTTATTGTTGGTTTTAAGAAAGGTTATTCTCATTGTTTTTCATTATTTTAGCTAACTTGCACATACCAACAACATATTCAGTATTGTGAATAGCCTTAATTTGCTACTCCAGGGTTTAAATTACAGTAGTTTATCCTCATCAGTTAAAATTGTCAGTTTCCTAAGAGTACCAAACTGTTGTACTTGGTTGCCAATAATGTAACGTCTTTCTAATATGATTTTATTTTTTAGCTAATCTGTTAATTCAGCAAATATTTACTGAGGGTCTACAACATGCCAGGGACTTTAACAGGTGCTAGGGCTATACATAAACAAACACAAACCCATGCCCTCTTAGAACTTGCATTCTAGTGGAAGTGGGGGAGAGAAAACAAATTAATAAAAAGTTGTAGTGTGCTAAGGAGAAAAATAAGACAGGGAAAGGAGATGAAATAGTGTATAAGGGCATGGGATTATAATTTAATATATAGTGACATTTGACCAAATAATTGAGGTAAAAGAGAGAGTGAATCAATCATGCAGAGGGTATCATAAGCCCAAAAGCTTTGAAGGGAGGACAGAGTTGAATGTGGGAAGATGAGAGAGAGCAGTTAGCTGAAGCCAAGAAAAAATGGCAGAGAAGAGAAGGTTGGAGAGGGAAGTTAGTTAATTCTAAAGGACCTTATAGGCCATCACTCTGAGTGAGAATGGAAAAGTATTGAAGTAGGGACATGATCTGAATTCACATTTTCATCATAGGATCTCTCTGGCTGCTGAGTTGAGAATAAACACACAATAAGAAAAATATTTTACACACATTTAAGTAAACATTTGTAACTGAAATGAAAGGTTTACCTACAATATCCCATTTCATTTTTCTTTTCTATTAAGAAAAAGAAATGCTGGTTATGTCCTACTAGGTTTATTTCATGACTCTCTGACCTATAGTTGAGAAACACTGCCAAATGGCAGGTAGCCTCTGACATAGTAGAAAGGAAGTAAAATTTAGGATATTGTATATTAAGGGGAAATGAACATAGTATAATGTGAAAAAGAAAATCTTAAAATCCATATTGTATAATGTACATAGTAAAAAAAATAAAATCACCAATTATACAGAAGTCCTAATAATGAAGAACCCCAGCCCCTAGAGGCAGCTACTTTAAAAAAGCTTTTAGGTTTGGATCTCCTGGGGCTAAACTCCATGTTTCTAAATAATATGCTTATAGTGTTTAATTTTTGGTTTATCAACTTTAGACATTATCTGTTGACTTCTTGCTATGACAGATGTTTTCAGTCCCACTTCTCACTACTGACCTTCCTCGTACGACGGTCACTGAACTGGCGCCTCTCTGGGGTTCTGCCCAGAAGATTAGCCTCCCTTCTTCGCTGCAGCCCCCTCTGTGAGTATTTTGTTCTTCTGCTCCCTCCACTCTGCTTAATAATTTCGCATTCTTCCTGTGTTTTTCATCTTTCAGAACCATGGGCAATCTACTCTTTAAAAAATTATTTTTTTTACTAGATAAACATATATTTTGTAATTTCTTTAGAAAAATTAAGATTTTAGGAGGGAGAAGAGATATACATGTGTGCTCATACTGGCACCTTGAATTGGAAGACAGATATTTAGGGCAAAGTTTTCTATTCTTTTTAAATATGTGTGATATGTTTTAAAGAGTTGGATATATTTACTATTTTATCTTTAAAAAACATTGTAAATATTCTCATGTCATTAGATACTCTTTCAAAATGCTAAAAATAGATGGATAGCGTTCTTTTATATGCTGGTACCATAATATTACCCCAATTTTGATGTTTAGGTTTTTAAATTATAAATAATTTAAATTATAGCTAATATTTCTGTGGATTTTCTTAATGAAGAGATTTATACATAAACGATTATTTCTCTTAGGAAAAAAATTCTAGGAGTGGTCATTGCTGAGTTAAAGAAGATAAACATTTTTTGAGTTTCTTAATACCACCTTTAGCCTTCTAGGAAGATAATGCTAATTTATATTCCCACTATCAGTGTATAAATTGCCTCTTTTTCACTATGTTCTTAGTCTAAAATGTTTCTAAAATGTTTCTAAACATGTTTGATTTTGCCAGGCAAAAAGAAAATAATTTTATTTAAAAATTCTCAAGAAAGTTGAACACTTTTTGACAGTTTTAGATTTGTGTGTATGTGTTTTGGTTGTTTTAGATGTAAGAGCAATTGTTTGCCTTTTCCTATTTTAAGGGTATTTTCACTATGGAAATTTTTTTTTTTTTAAAGAATTGTTCCATTAATTAGACTTTCCTATGTGTTCTCCCTTTTCTTCAATGCTTAGAATGATGTTTTCCATTCTTAAGATCAGATAAGACAATGGAAATTTTTGAGATAGCTTTGAAGTGGGGAAATAATGTAAAGAGTTCTGACAACAATCAAACAATTGACCTTTGATTTGGGTTTAGAAAATCCATCATAATAATTTAGTTTTGAATTGTTGCCCTCCAAATAAGATCAGTTGCCTTTGTCTTAAAAAGTTGTTAAATTGTTAAATTCTTCGTGAAAGTGTCTTATTAAGTGTAAAGCTTTTTAGACATACAAGATGTTATTACTAATTCATTGTACTGGATAATCTGGCTAAACTAGTCTTTCTAGTCAAAGGGTATGATACATAAGCTTTCTCCTAATGAGCCATGGAACATCTCCAGGGAATTTCTCACCATTTGGTATAATTCAATTAGGAACTTCTACTGGTTTTAGTTTAGTTCTTTTTGGGGAAAAACTTATTTGGACTAAGAGAACTTTATGACATTTTAGGGTACTTATAAGCAACAACATTATACATGTTAAAAAACATCTTTTAGGGGAGTGAATGTAGTTCAGTGGTTGAGTGCCTACTTCACATGTACAAGGTCCAGGGTTCAATCTCTGGTACTTTCTTTAAAAAAAAAAAAAGTCTTTTATAAAGTCTAAATGGCAGTGAACTAGGTAGGCAGCATAGTTAAAAAAAGTTATATTGGGAAGATAAATTGGTTTATAAATTGGCTACAAAAGATAGATTAATATTATTTTGACGGGATCCTTATTTTCCTGGTTGTTGAAATATCCTTAATCATTATAAAAGCATCTTGAAATTTCATTGTATTAAAGTCTTTAAACTGTAGAAATGATACCCGGTTTGTGAGAGGTAAGAGGTTGACTAATAGTGGAAAGAGATGATCTCCGTTTCATTTCACCTGAACACATCCACTTAGGATTTTTATATGCTTTTGTTTCTCTATTTTATAATCATATAACTCTTCTAATTCTATAAACATTTCCAATTTTGCTATACTATTGTCTTCATTTTCATTTTTAATGCAGTACAAGAACCCACCAGTGGTGGTCACATAATTTCTCATTTAGATCCTTTTGAAAAAGTTTCAAATTATAGTTTTCCTGTTGGTCCTTAAATTTCCTAATCTAAGTTTGAGCAAATATATATAAAAATAATTTTAATTCTCATGACTTATTGGTACCACAAGCTGATAGAAATTGTTCTGTAGCATTAGGTAGGCATTAATGTAGAGGAATGAAACAGGAAGCAAAGAAGCAAACATGACAGCATCCTTTTATTTTGTTCTATCACCTTTCCTTCTCTAGTACTCAAGGCCCAGTCAGTGAATTTGGAACAAAATCAGGTTTTACTGTATTTCTTGTTAGCCAAACATTAATCATTTGTCCATTAAACTACCCAAACTGGAAAAAGCTCTTTGGTTTACATAAGATTCTAAAATGCTTTTGTAACAAATCCAGTATGTCAGTATTTTGAATAGCATAAAATCATTGCAGCTTGTACATTTAAATGAAGCAAGATTAAATTGTCTTTGTGTGCTGCTTCTAGTTTGGTACTTAGCTGGGAGAACCAGACTAGCTATCATTTTTTTAGTCTTTGGCTTTGAGTTACCAGTCTGTAAAATGGTGGCTTTACAACTTGGTGGAGTTTGATGCCTCTTAAAAACCTAAGAAGTCTGATTTATTGATGTGTTTGGAGTTATTTCTACTTCATGAGGATATTAGCTTACTTGCACCTCATATGAACTAAAGTGCTCCTCTCATGTAGGAGAAGCTCTATAGAAAACAAAGGGGAAAGAATCCCCATGGAAGGAAGTGGAGATTTGTTTTCATAGGTCATTTATTTTAAGGCAAGGATGGCAAATGTCTCATCTCTGTGCCAGGTTTTTTGGTTGGTTGTGGCTGCCTGAGTTCTATGTTGAGAGAAATTTTGAGTTCTATGATTAGTTATTAATGGTACCTTTCTTGAGTATGGGCCACATCTTGATGATTAAAAACAGTGATAGGGAAGCGGACTTGGCCCAATGGATAAGGCATCTGCCTACCACATGGGAGGTCCGTGGTTCAAACCCCGGGCCTTCTTGACCTGTGTGGAGCTGGCCTATGCACAGTGCTGATGTGTACAAGGAGTGCCATGCCACCCAGGGGTGTCCCCTGTGTAGGGCAGCCCCGTGTGCAAGGAGTGTGCCCTGTGTAAGGAGAGCCGCCCAGTGCGAAAGAAAGCGCAGCCTGCCCAAGAATGGCGCTGCACACATAGAGAGCTGACACAACAAGATGATGCCACAAAAAGAAACACAGATTCCCAGCACTGCTGATAAGGATAGAAGTGGTCACAGAAGAATACACGCAAAGCAGACAACGGGGGAGGTAGGGGAATAAATAAATAATAAATCTTAAAAAAAAAAAAAGAACAGTGATATATACTTATGTTTGCCTCACAAGGAGGTAGGAACATGCTTGACTTCCATTTGAGGTATAGTGGAATTTTTGTTTGTTTAAAGGTATCTCTCTTATCTAACCCTTGAGTTTATTTCTAGATTTTGTCTTTTTTTTTAAATGTATGCTTTGTATTCACACACACAGAACACTGTGCACCGAGAAGATTTGTGTTATTAACTAGGGGTGATTGGAATCCTAGAGACATGGGAGGACAGAATTTCCTAGAACCCGGTGGTATAGCTAGAATAGAATACCTCGAGTGCCCAAGTCTGAAAATATTTTATTCCAGAGACCAGTTTGAGTCTAAATCTATGTTCTATTATGCCCAGGATTGGAAGAGAATAGGATTAAGAGTAAAGTAGCTATTATAATAAAATAGCTACAAATAAATTTAACCATGGATGTAAAAGATGCATATGCTAAAACCTACAAATATTGCTGAAAGAAATTAAAAAGATCTAAATAAATGGCAAGGCATCCCATGTTCATTGATTATAAGATTGAATATTGTTAAGATGTCAGTGCTATGCAAAACAATCTGCAGATTCAACATAATCCTAATCAAAATTCCGGCAGCCATTTTTGCAAAAATGGGGAAAAGCCAGTCATCAATTACTTATGGAAGGGAAACAGATGTAGCCCAACTGATAGAGCATCTACCTACCATATGGAGGGTCCAGGGTTCGATACGCAGGGCCTCCTGGCTGGTGTGGTGAGCCAGCCCACGCGCAGTGCTGCCGCGTGCGAGGAGTGTGGTGCCACGTAGGGGGGTGCCCCATGCGCAAGAAGTGCACACCACATGAAAAAAAAGCACAGCCTGCCCAGGAGTGGTGCTGCATACATGGAGAGCTGACGCAGCAAGATGACACAACAAAAAAAGAGACGCGGTTTCCTGGTGCCACCCGACAATGCAAATGGACGCAGAAAAATACATAGTAAATGGACACAGAGAGCAGACAATAGGGGGAAAGGGGAGAGAAATAAATAAAATAAATCTTAAAAAAAAAAAAATTACATGTGGAATTGTTTCAGGCCCTGAATAGCCAAAACAATCTTGAAAAAAAAAAGGGTTGTAGCACTCACAGTTCCTGATTTTAAGTTTCTTATTGTACCCTGAATAACATGGTTCTGTCTTCTGGAACTGGCTGTAAAAACCACTTGATTATATATGCTCTGAAAGTTAGGTCTAGAATACTGTTGTCCAATAGAAATATTTTATAAACCACAAGTGAGAGCCTAATATGTAGTTTTAAATTATCTGGTAAGCACATTTTAAAAAGTAAAAATAATAGGTAAAATTGCTTTTAATATGTTTTCTTTAACCCAATATATCTATTTCAACATCTAATGAATATAAATAGATTACTATAGGTATTTATTCTAATTGGGATATGGTGCACTTCTTGGACATGTAAGCTTATTTCTTTCATGAGAGTTGGGAAATGTTCAACTTTTATTTCCTCAGATAACTCTTCCTGCCCCTTTTCCCTTCTCTTTTCCTTCTGGAACACCCATTACATATATGTTGTTGCCTTTCATGCTGTCATTCATTTCCCTGAGGCCCTGATCAATTTTTTCCATTCTTTTCTCTCTTCAATTTTGGTTGTTCTGTCTTTGGTATCACTTATTCATTCTTCTCTCATTTTGAATCTGCTGTTGTATTCCTGTCATGTGTTTTCAATCTCACCTATTATGTCTTTCATTCCCATGAGCTCTGTTACTTTTCTATTCAGGGTTTCAAATTCTTTTTTTTGCTCGCTCAGGGTCTTGATGTTGTTTATCTCATCTCGCTAATTAGTTTTCTCAAATCATGCATCTTTTCTGGGGCTTTAATATATTCATTTTCTTGGGCCATGTCTTCCATTTTCTTAGTATGGCTTGTAATTTTTTGCTGATGTCTAGGCATTTGGTAGTTTACCTCAGATGTTCAGTTTCTTTTCTTCGTATGGATTTAGTGGTGGGAAGTTGTGTGTTATTGCTGCTTTTTGATTCTTGTTGCAACCTGGATTGTTTGGCATTTGAATTTTCCTTGTTGTTCAGAATTGGGCTCTGGATCCAGTAATGGAAGTATCAGTTAATATAGATATTTTACATTCCTTTTTCACAAAAGCCAGTGTTTATTTTGCTCTTAAAACACATTTTAGTTCAGACCAGCTGTGTTATATGTCCTCTATAGCCCTATATAGCAAATGTCTACTGATTGGACAGAATAGATTTAAAGGCTTGGTATGATTCCATGTAAACATTTTTTTTGAAGGGGGAGGTCAAGATTATGTCATAGGTGATGTTGTGCAGACATTGTTGGGTCACCTTGCTGTTAGTTTGAACACTTCATTTGTTGGTAATTATCAGATTTTGCCATAGTCAAGATACATTTTTCCCTTCATATTGGTAAGTCATCTGTGGGGTGATGCTTGGCTACCATGCTAATATTCTGTTTCCCAGTGACCTTGCACTTCATGGGTTTAGCCTCTGCTGTTGATGATCCTTACCTGAATTAGAATATTATGGGGGAAGCGGATTTGGCTCAGGGGGTAGAGCATCTACCTACCACATGGGAGGTACTCAGTTCAAACCCTGGGCCTCTTTGACCGGTGTGGAGCTGGCCCATGCGCAGTGCTGATGCACTCCAGGAGTGCCGTGCCACGCAGGGGTGTCCCCTGCGTAGGGGAGCCCCACGCGCAAGGAGTGCGCCCCATAAGGAGAGCCACCCTGCATGAAAACCGCAGCCCGCCCAGGTGTGGCGCCGCACACACGGAGAGCTGACGCAGCAAGATGAAGCACCAAAAAGAGACACAGATTGCCGAGCCACTGACAAGAATAGAGGAGGACACATAAAAACAGCGAATGGACACAGAGAGCAGACAAGTGGGGGGGGGGGGGAGGGAGAGAAATAAATACAAAATAAATCTTTAAAAAAAAGTATATTATGGATTGCAACTGAAATATGCTAAATAGACCTATATAACAATTTAGATTGGGCATTTCTAATTTATACAGCATTTAAAATGTCAGTTACCTAATTATTTAACATTAATAAACTCATTAGTGGGTGCATTTATGTAGACTACACAGGATCTGATGATATGAACTACATTATCAGAAATTATATTTTCTGTCTATACCGTAATGAACATACACTATAATGTCAATAAGCAATAATGTAAAAAATACAAAGTGAATGCAGATAATAGCACAATAAAGTAAAAAATGATCACCATTTAAAAGCTTACTTAAATGTAACTCTTATGTGATAAATGAGTATGAGCTGATTAAGTGAGATTCATTTGGTCTAAATTCAAAGAACTATTGAGAATAAACTTTTTTTCTTCTTGAGGCTCCAGAAGGGAACAATTTTGAGCTATCTTCCGAAGCATCAGGATTAAAACAGCAAACAAACAAACAAAAAAAACAAAACCCCTGCAGAATTCTGTTCTTTTTCCCTTTATCATTGTACAACTCAACATAATGAGACTGTGCTTACATTGAGTTTTTGAATGTTGTGTTCCTTATGGCACTTAGTTGTAACAGAGTCATATGTCAGTCTGATCTAAAGCAGGATTCTTAACAAGGGTCCATGAGCTTGAATTTAATAAAAAAAAAAATTCTTGTGGGGATGTGTTGGAGTGGGTGTGTGATATATTTATTAAATAATACGCAGTATGGTGTGGACTTAGTAAGGGGTTTGTGATTTTCATCTGGCTTTTGTCTTAACAAAAAAGGTTAAGACCCCTGGTTTAAAGCTTTTAAAGATTTAGCATTGAATTTTGTGGCTCTATTTCCTTTTCCTCTAAAAATGAGCTTCAAGTTATACAAGATTCTTAGTAGGAAGTTCTTCACTTTGAGATGGTATTTTTTTTTTAACGTTTTTACTGTCCACTCAATCCATTTGAATTCCATATGATAGGCAGTGCACTCATCCACATTTTCTTAAATATCATGGGTTTTCAGAGCATACCAACAAAGGCTTCAGCCTAACAGCTTCTTCACTTTCTCTGTCTAAAAGCACTGTTAGCCTGATACATTTTCTTCTTATGAAATGGAAGTATAAGATAGCATTTGTTTTAAAAAGTCCCTTTACATTGATATTATTTGCTTTTCAACATTATTGTCTTGATTCATAATTTCTCCAGCTCACTGGTGAAAATTTATTGCATCCTCACTATGAGCAGAAGCCATTTTACCGATGACATTTAATTCATTCTTGCATGGTTCTTAAATCTCTCAAACAATTTAGGGACTCAACTCAGTTTTCTCACTTAATTCCTCTCCTCCTTCCATTTCCACCTTCACATCTTTAAGATAATATGTGCCTATTTTTGCACCCATACAGTGTTCAGTGGCATCCCATGCTGATTATTATCTACTGTACAAAATAATTTTTCTAGTATTTAGAAAAAAATCATGCTATGACCAACCAATATTATCTTCATCACTTGTATTTCTTTTTCATAGAAACAACCTTATATATGGAGGATGGGGATATATTTTTTGGTTCCCTTGTCTTACTAAGTTTTATCATTTCTAACTTTTTCTTCTAATATATGTGCTTTTTTGGGCCTCTTAGATACACCTGTATTTTTTTTCACAGGGTATCTCACTGTATTAGAAGCATTTTACTTACTGTAGAGAAAATTGTAATAATGTACAGCATGCCTTTCAGTAAAGGCTTATTGTATGTATACCATTCTTTTATTTATTTATTTATTTATTATTATTATTTTTTTAAGTTACATTAAAAAAATATGAGGTCCCCGTTCACCCCCATTGCCCCCGCCCCCCACTCCCCCCACAGCAACACTCTCTCCCATAATCGTGACACATCCATTGCACCTGATAAGTACATTTCTGAGCATCACTGCACCCCTAGTCAATGGTCCACATCATAGCCCACACTCTCCCATGTTCCATCCAGTGGGCCCTGGGGGGATCTACAATGTCCCGTAATTGTCCGTGAAGCACCACCCAGGACATCTCCTCGTCCCGAAAACGCCTCCACATCTCATCTCTTCCTCCCATTCCCCAAACCCAGCTGCCACCATGGCCACCCTTCCCACACCCATTCCACATTGTCTCTGTGGGCATTGGATTGGTTGTGTCCATTGCACATCTATGTCAAGTGGGGCTTAGATTCCACTGTATACCATTCTTGATGATGCAACAAGGTTCTTTCCTTTTGCTAGTGTGATTATAATGAGAAAAAGCGCATACAAATAAAGTAAACAGGGATTAGAATTAGACAAACATGATCTCTTAGTGCACTTTAGGGAAGATTTAAGGAGTTTAAACAGATAGGGAAGTAAACCAGAGGTTAATTAATAGCATTATATCACGGGTATTTCCACATAAGACATCTGTTATTCCCCTGTCTGAAAGAAATCTTGGATTGGAACTGGCATGGCCTCCTTAGATTATTCTTTCTGTCTTATGCTGAGATGGGTATTGGGCCTACTTAGAAGTAGTGGAAGAATGAGCAATCAACACTTTTAATATACATTTGTGAAGTAGAATATCTTATTTGTATTACTTCTTCATACTTTGTGCATTATTTCTTTTTGCTTTTGTTTTGTGAATCCGCTTAAACATGTATTAAAAGTAAAGGCACTAAAAATATATGCTAAATATACTAATACTTTGCCATTTTGGAAGTGTTTTTTCCTTGTCATTCAAGTACACATTTCTAAGTAGACAAAGCTGTCATTCTGACTTCCATGACATTTGCGTTTCATATCATGTTTAATCTCGTCAAAAAAAAATTAAGCTAAATTATTGTAATTCATATTTTCTTTTAAATCAAATTTTAGTGCATATACACAGTGAAATATTTTACTCTCTGGTATGTATTTTATGTCTACATAAACAGCACTTTAAAAAATATCTGTTTCCCTATTCTTTGTCAATGAGGAAGATTGAAAGGACTTCTGACTTGGGGCATGTAGCAGTTTGGGGTTGTTTATAAATTCCAAAAATAGATGTTGTATTGTGTTTGTAAACTACTCTGTTCCTCAGGGCATGTTAGATTGTATTAGATCCAGAGGTTTCATTTTCACTTTATTAAATCAAGATGAGGGCTTTTGACCACATCATTAGGGTGTGCAGGGTTGAGTCCCTGCCCCCTTGGTGGAGGTGAAACACACTCACATGGAAGTAAACACAGAGAAGATACACAGAGGATCCTGCAGCCCCAGGAGAGAGATGAGCCGGATAGTCTACAGCCTTTTGAAGAGAACAGAGCAGCTGAGCCCAGAAAGAAACAAGCCCCGGGGAGAAAGACAAGCTTTATGCCAGTCTACAGCTGAGATAGGAAGAAGCTGGAACCATGGAACCTTAAGAGGAAGGAGGAAGGCTGAATCCTCACAGACATGGCCTTCTGTCTTGCATCAACATGTAGCAGCAGACTTCGGGTGAGAAAGTACCATTTATGCACCTTGAGTTGGACTCTTTAGGGTCTTGTGACTTTAAGCTTCTACCCAAATAAATACCCTTTATAAAAGCCAAGAGTTCTGGTACTTTATATTAGCACCTCTTTGGCTGACTAATATAGGGTGCTAATAAGCATAGGATGGATATGAATTTCTTAACATCTGGAAACATTTCATTGATAATTAAAAATTAAATTTCACTATAATCTGGTTTTTCAGCTTAATATTAAGTGCACTAAGGTGACTTTTTTAATAGAAAAGAGTTAAGGACAGAGCAAGAGATTTATAAGACAATTTCTTGCTTTAATATATTTTATATGCGGTTTATTATGGTGGTTTGATCTTGTCATTGGTCTCAATAGCTAAGGTTAAGATATCTAAAATGTTATACAAATTTTTATAAAAGTTGACAGAATTTAAATTGCTTTGATATTGTGATAAACAGTCTTTGCCGTTTACTTCTGCATGCTAGCAACTCAACTTTGTATAACAGAATAGTTAGTTGCTAACTTTAAGTAAATGATGAGAACATAGACTGTGTATGTATCAAGTGCATTTGGCCCTAAACCCTAAAAGTCCTGTTACTTGACAGCTTAGAGTTTATCAAGAAATGGGGGTAGAGGAATAGTGGGTTGGGAGATGACATGGTTTAATGAGTGTGTTATCCTAAACTTCAACTGATGACACAAATCACTGCATCTGATTTCTTTGTGATGTTATTTTCTTTCATCCCTTTAAAGGCAATGAAATTAATGCATTTAAGCCAAACCACTAGTTAGCATAGCAAATTGAGATTTTCTGTTGGCTTTGGATCAAGCTCATTCATTATATTACTTTAAGAGCTATTAATACATTGCATCTCGATGTTCAGTGGTCACCCACCCTCTTTAGTATCATGCTTCTTCCTGGTTTAAGTTTAGTTTTTCCTTGTGTTGCTTTAGGGGAGTTGCCTTTTCCTTTAATTGGAAGTAGTCCGTATGTTTGACTGTCTAGCAAACATTTTATCTGGGCTTTGTGTAATATTTTAAAAATTCTTTATTGTAACTATAGCTAGATTGAAAAGCATAAGTGCAGGTACAAATTAGTTTTTACAAATATGGGGTTGTAATATGCATGCCATTTACAAATTTTAAATTGTTTGGATTAGATTGAAAATACAAAAACAACCAAGGTAATACTGAAAAAAAATGATTGAACTACAGGTATATTTTGTTGCCACAAGAAGAGATAAATTCCTAAAAGGGTCCTGAAGTTAAGAGAAGAAAATTATAAAAGGTCTATAAATAGTTTTGAGTATTTATTTTTTGATAGAATCTGTTGACTTTCTGCTGTCCTGAATGAGGGAACACACACTCTCTCTCTTTCTCTCTCTTTCTCTCATCTTGCTGCATCAGCTTCCCTTTATTTGTGTTTATATTTTGTATAGATAGAGTCAAACAATATGTAGTACCTCTTGTCTAGTTTCTTTCACTTAGTATATTTCTTTTTTCACCCTTAATAAAAGATCATTCGTATACTGCTGTACACTACTGTTCATATTTTGCTTTAGTTGTGTTAATATTTTTGCCTGAGGAAAGTGGATTTGGCCGCCTACCATGTGGGAGGTCCAGGGTTCAAACCCAGGGCCTCCTGACCCATGTGATGAGCTGGCCCACGTGCAGTGCTGATGTGCGCAAGGAGTGCCATGCCACATGGGTGTCCTCTATGTAGGGGAGCCCCACGCGCAAGGAGTGAGCCCTGTAAGGAGAGCTGCCCAGCCACACGGAGAGCTGATGCAGCAAGATGATGCACCAAAAAGAAACACGGATTCCTGGTGTCGCTGACAAGAACACAGGCGGACAGAGAAGAACATGCAGGAATAACACAGAGCAGACAACTGGGGGCGGGGCGGGGAAGGGGAGAGAAATAAATAAAAAAATCTTTAAAAAGAAAATATTTTTGTCTGATATTAACATCTTGTAACATTAAGATACATTTGTTCAGTTTCAAAGGAAAGCAGTTTTATATTATGCAGTATTACCCATATTCAGTATTCGGTATAATCACGTAGTTGTGCATTTATCACTTCAGTCATTTTTAGACATTTTTGTTATTCCAGTTATAATAATAATAATAACACAGACAAAAACTCATCACCTCTCAATCTGTGTATGCTTCCCCTGCCATACATAGCTGCTATTCTATTTCTGTCTTCCTAGTTTATTTGTATTTATATTTTGTCTAGATGGAGTCAAGCAATGTATATAGTACCTTGTGTCTAATTTCTTTCCTTTATTTATTTGTTTTTAAAGATTTATTTATTTCTCTCTTCTTCCCCCCATTGTCTGCTCTCTGTGTCCATTTGCTGTGTGTTCTTCTGCGTCTGTTTGCATTATCAGGCGGCACTGGGAATCTGCGTCTCTTTTTTGTTGCTTAATCTTGCTGCATCACCTCTCTGTGTGTGTGGCACCACTCCTGGGTGGGCTGTGCTTTTGCATGTGGGGCAGCTCTCCTTGTGGGGCACATACCTTGCATGTGGGGCAGCTTACCACACGAGTCAGGAAGCTCTGGGAATCGAACCCTGGACCCTCCATGTGGTAGGCAGACACTTTATCAGTTGAGCCATGTCTGCTTCCCTCTTTCCCTTTAAATACTAAAAAACAAAACCAGCCAGACAACAAACAAAACTTATTACCTCTTAGTCTCTCTATGCTTCCCCTGCTGTACATAGCTGCTATTCTGATTTCTTCTCTTTAGTTTATTTGTGTTTAAGTTTTGTAAAAACAATCTTATATATGCAGTATCACCCATATTCATATTTTACATGAGGTTTCATTATGCCATACAGTGCCATGTTATGTTTTTTAGCTTTCCTTCTACTAATAAACATGACCTCAGACTTTTCACTTTGAACCACTGTCATAACCATGTATTAGCACTGCTAATTACAAACACTGATATGCTTTCACCTTTCTGTTTCCTTTCCAAAGATTTACAAGCAACCCTTTTACCAATTCTGTACAGATTAACCCTCTTTTTTCCACTCTCTAACCTCATTCTATTTTCTGACCTATATTCTAGTTATTAATCTATGAGTTTACACAATATATGTAGTTCATAATAGCACATATAGTATTGGTCCTTTTGTGTCTGACTTGCATCCCTCAAACATAATGTCCTTCAGTTTCATCCATGTTCTCATGCTTCACAACTTCATTTCTTCTTAAAGCTGCATAATATTCCATCATGTGCATATACCACAATTTGTTTATCCATTCATCAGTTGATGGACACCTGGGTTGTTTCCATCTTTTGGCAGTCATGACTAATGCTACTGTGACCATCAGTGTGTAGATGTCCGTTCGTGTCAGTACTCTCAGTTCTTCTGGGTATATACCTAGTAGTGGTATTGTTGGATCACATGGAAAAATTTGCTTTAAACAACAGTTCATCGTGGTTTTGTTTTAGGTTATATATTTACATGTGGTCAGTAATTATATCAGTCCTTGTTTTTTTCATTGGCAGAATTTTTTTATTCATTTCCCAGAAGTCATTTCAAAAAGTGCTACTTATTCCAAATTATTTAATACTGGTGAATGTTTATTGCCTTCGTATTTGGACCTTTTTTTGGGTTTTAAATTCTTTTATATCACACTTTTATAATTATCTATTTGGAATGTTGTGTAGAAATCTAAGGCTGACCTGATTTCATCCACCCACCTATATTTGACTTGCTTTTTTTTCCTATCCAAATGCCCATGATATTATATTTCTTTATAAA
Organism: Dasypus novemcinctus; assembly: GCF_030445035.2. Lineage (NCBI taxonomy): Eukaryota > Metazoa > Chordata > Mammalia > Cingulata > Dasypodidae > Dasypus > Dasypus novemcinctus. The sequence goes on from NC_080693.1 coordinate 28,346,623, forward strand.
GTTTATCTCTAGAAAGATAAATAATATTATCTTTCATTTGAAATAGTATTTCAATGAGAACAGTATTATTTATCTTTCATTTGAAAGATGTTTGGTGCTTACTCTGCTCCAGTTTTTTCTTGGGTTTTAAGAGTTTGCATATTTAGGTATTTATTACAGGAAAGTTTTATGGCATTTTTATGTTCTCATATCTTTAGGAATACCAATTTTATTTATATGTCTTCTTTAATATCTTTACTCTGTTCATGTATATAATCATTGTCTTTTAATTTAAGGTGTAATTAATCATTGAAGTTGATGTTTGGGGGAAGGATAGTATTTCCCCAAAAAATATTTCCCAAAGAAGCATTTAAGGGAAGTGGACATGGCTCAAATGGTAAGACCTCTGCCTATCTTATGGGAAGACCCGGGTTCAATCCCTGGGGCCTCCTGTTGAAAAAGAAGAGAAGAAAGTGTGCCTGTGCAGCGAGTCTGTGCCCTTGTGGTGAGCCAAGTGCCCTGCGCGGTGATCCAAGTGCTCACATGGTGAGCTGAGAGCCCACGCGGTGAGCCGAGAGCCCATGTGGGTGCCCACGAGGTGAGCCAGGTGCCCACACAAGTGCCTGCGTGGCAAGCCAAGTGCCCATGTAAGTGCCAGTGCGTATGCAATGAGCTGATGCCCAAACTGTGAGTTGAGTTCCCACACAGTGAGCCAGTGCTGATGCAAGCAAGTCAAGCAGCAAGATGATGATGCAACAAAAGAGAAACAAAGGGGAGAGTCAAGGTGAAGAGCAGCAGAAACCAGGAACTGAGGTGGCACAATTGATAGGGAACCTGTCTCCACCTCAGAGGTCCCCGGGATTGAATCCTGGTGAATCCTAGAGGAGAAATATGAGAAGAGATGACAAAATGAGAAATTAATACAGGAGATCACACAGCAAATGGACACAGACAGCAAAAACAGCAGGGCAGCGGAGGGGGAGGGGAAGGAAAAAAAAAGTGCATTTCTTTTTTTAAAAAAAGTATTTAAGGTATGGCTTAATGTAAAGAACATTGACTGAATTCCTCTTAGATCGTGTAGTCTAAAGAGCAATCCTAAAGATAAGGGACAAATAACATTTATCATTCTCTAATATGGGACAGTCTCTTATTTATACAGTATCTCCTGTATGTCTTGCAATTCTACATGTACCTTTACTTTATTGATGACGAAAATGAGACTGAAAAAGGGTGAAATGACTTATTTAAGATGATAAGACCAGTGAAAGATCAGGCATGAAACCCAGGTCTGACAGATATACTGTAACATTTTGTGGCCAAAAGCTGTAGCCCAATTTCTCTCTTTTTAAATGAAACTTACCAAATCTATAATAATGTAGATGAGCTCAAAGTAGGTTGATGATTTTGTAAAATTGGAGTATATTGTCAGGGTATAACAATTTCTGTACTATTACAAATTCTTTTTTTTTTTTTTTTAATTTTATTTCTCTCCCCTTCCCTTCCTCCTCCCCCCCAGTTGTTTGCTCTCTGTGTCCATTCGCTGTGAGTTCCTCTGGTGCCTGCTTCTGTTCTTGGCAGCAGCACCGGAAATCTGTGTTTCCTTTTCTTGCATCATCTTGCTGTGTCAGCTCTCCGTGTGTGTGGCACCACTCCTGGGCAGGCTGGACTTTCTTTCACCCGGGCGGCTCTCCTTACAGGGTGCATTCCTTGCACATGGGGCTCCCCTATGCTGGGGACACCCCTGCGTGGCATGACACTCCTTGCGTGCATCAGCAGTACGCATGGTCCAGCTCCACACTGGTGAAGGAGGTCCTGGGTTTGAACTGCGAACCTCCCATGTGGTAGGCAGACGCTCTATCTCTTGAGCCAAGTCCGCTTCCCTAGAAATTCTTGATGCAGCACATTTGGCAGAGATGTATGGTGATAATACAGGTACTGTCTTTGAAGCCAAGCAACAGTGTGATTAGAACTTAATACCTAAGGACCCTTAGATAATTGGTCAAAGAGGATAAGATCAAGGTAAAATATTGCAAGCAGCAGAATTCCTTAAGTGATATTTTAGGACTGTGGTACAGAATTCTGCCAAGCAAATTTTGGGCAGAGCAAATTGGCAAATATTTGCAAGATATAATCTCTGACCTGTTTGTCTGCTCTGTATTCCTTATGCTTTTGAAGAAATTCATCTTGGTTCAAAATGATTTTCATCAGAAAACTAGCTAGGCCTAGCTCATCGCATGGTATACAAGGGGAAATAATTTTAAGCAAAGTTTTAAGGCTTGCCAGAAATCTATAAGATCATTTAATTGATGGTGCATTTAAAAATCTACAGAGGAAATTAAAATAGATCTTTGGAATTGTTTGATACATTCTTTTTCCAATATAGATAATTTAATGGAAACTTGGAGGAAATGAATGTTTTCTCAGTTAACTTTGGTGTGGTTAGTTTTGTGACAGTTTATATCTTTCAAAGGAATATGGCAGTTTATTCGTATGATAAAGTCAGAATTATTTTGACAAGCTATCTCAATACTTATAGGAGTAATTAGATAATATCTAGATAAGTTCTGTGATCAAAAAAGTTCAAAATGGGGAAACGGACTTTGGCCCAGTGGTTAGGGCGTCCGTCTACCACATGGGAGGTCCGCGGTTCAAGCCCCGGCCTCCTTGACCCGTGTGGAGCTGGCCCATGCGCAGTGCTGATGCGCGCAAGGAGTGCCGTGCCACACAGGGGTGTCCCCCGCGTAGGGGAGCCCCACGCGCAAGGAGTGCGCCCATAAGGAGAGCTGCCCAGCGCGAAGGAGGGAAGCAGCCTGCCGAGGAATGGCGACGCCCACACTTCCCGTGCCGCTGACAACAGAAGCGGACAAAAGAAAAACAAGACGCAGCAAAAAGACACAGAAAACAGACAACCAGGGGAGGGGAGGGGAATTAAATAAATAAATTAAAAAAAAAAAAAAAAAAGTTCAAAATGAAGGCAGTGTATAAATAGTTACTTTACATAAATGCATCTTACAACCAGTTATGTGTTATATAAATAAACTTGATAGGAATGCACATTCCCTGAGCAGGAGACCACAGCCACCCAGACATAAAAGAAAATCAGTGCGAGGCTATAAATATCAGGTTGTATTTAACTTTGTATCACATAGATTTAGTCTTGGTAAAGTATGTTTACAGGTAAAGTAACTTACTTCCTCAGTAGTCAAGTACAAATAGGCATATAGTGGGAGTTTGAACATTGTTATCCTGACAGCTTGTATTCTTGCTGAGTTGCAGTAAAGGTTTATTTTCACATAATGATGGACAGAATACTTAAAGCATTGTTTTAGACTATGTTAAACCGGTCTTGTAGTGTAATTATTTTTGGGGTGTTTTGAGAATGTTTTCAAGCATAAAATACCAAGTAGACTGATTAATATAATGAATCTCCGTCTCTTCACCTAGCCACAACAGTAAACTATTAAAGAAACAATCTTGTTTCATCTATCTCTACCTTTCTCTCATTGTTTTGAAGCAAATCTCAAATGCCATTTGCATGTAAATGTTGCATTATCTCTAAAAAAATGAAGGAAAAAAAAGCCAGTACACCACCATTACTACACTTAACAAAGCCAATAATAATTTTGTAATATCATTTAATATTAGTCAGTTGTCAAAACTTTTTAAAAATTTGTGTTTAGTTCTCTTTTGTTGCTCTTGCAGTGTTTTTGCTGAAGATTCCAGGTTTTGTCCTTTAGTATTTCCCACAATGTAGATTTTGCTGATTGCATCCTGGGATGTCTTTAAACTTTATTTCTCTGTCCTCATTATTTCTTGTAAATTGGTAATTGGACCTAGAGATTTGATCAGTTCAGGTTCCTGAGTGAATGAGGTGAATTTCTTTGTTAACTGGTGGCTCATTCATTTATCAGGAGACATAATGTCTGGTTGTATTTCTTTTTATGCATAGATTCAAATAGTAAAATGGCAGTGTTTTAATTTTTCCATGGAGAAAATACGTGGAGTATTTCTAGAGAGAGAAATTGCTCATTTAGTCAAATTGCAATTACTTTTTGATTATTTGGTGATATAATTTGTACAGGAAAGGTAGGAAAAATCTTGATTCTTTCTTGGCTTTCACAATAACATTGGTTTACTAGCATCTTAGAATAATGACCAGTTAGTTTGTTGTTTTTGATGCCACAGTCATGAAGTCATAGGTTTAGACATTTGTGTTTAGGACGTTTATGGTTTTTATCTCTATTGATATTCAAATTGTCCCACATTTGACCAGTGGGAGCATCTTCAAGTTGACTCTTGAGTCTTTTTGACAAGGACTTAGTATTACTTAATATCTTAATTTTTATCTGATATATAAATGGTGTCTGGAACATTTCCTGTGCCAGGCTGGAATCAGCCATTTCTCTGAAGAGCCCTGGTCACTTTTCTTGTAAATCATATATGGAGGCCATATTTTTAGCATTAGGATTGCTCATTGCTATTGGGATGGTCATTTTATTTTTCAAGAACTTTTCAGTGGACAGAGCTAAGGAATACATATTTTAAAGCACTGTCATGAATTCATACTGGAATTAACTCTTAATTGAAATTCAGGACTAGATGGTTTTTACTTTTCATATGCTCCCCCCATTCTTTTAGTCTTATTCTTGATAATGAATCTATCTTAGTAAGTCTGTTGTTTTCTTTGCATTATTTATACCTATCCAAATCATTACTCTTCAAGGACATTTCTTTATCTTTTACTTATTTTTGTTTTTGTTTTGACTTTGTCTTTTGATTTCCTCTTTATTCACAGTTTATGGACCACTGTGGCCTGTAGTGATTTCCAAACTCATAACATGCATTTAACTCTTATTTAACAGTCATGTGATGTCCAGGATTTACTTTTAAATTCAAGTATAACAAACATGCATAAAACTGTAAATGTTACACTCAGCACCCGGGTCTGTCTCATGATTTAAGTTTTCAACAATGTTCTGACAATCCCAAATGTCTATCCTTAGTTCTCAAAAGTTTTAAAACAAAGTACTTATGCTCCATAGGCATTTAAAACTAACCATCATAGGGAAGTGGCTGTCACTCAATCAGATAAGCTCCTGTTTACCATATAGGAGGCCCTCAGTTCGGGTCCTGGGGCCTCCTTGTGAAGGCAGGCTGGCCCGCATGCCGCGGAGCGCCGCCTGGCCCACAGATGCCGGGGAGAGCCAGCTCAGCAAGGTGATGCAACAAGGAAGGGAGACAAGTGAGAACACAGAACAGCCCACTCCAAATGTACACAGAGAGCAGACAGCAAGTAAGCCGCAAGGGGGGAGGGGAAATAAAATAAATAAATAAACACAGACACAGAAGAACGTACAGTGACTGGACCCAGAGAGCAGGCAGCACACAAAAAGCTTCAAGGGAGGGGGATAAAAAAAAACAAACAAAACTAAACCATCATCATTTCTTAGCCTCACCCCTCAAATCAGCACCTCCTGTGTTCTCCATTTCATTGAATGAATAGACTCCTACCCAATTGCTCTGTACAGACACCTGACTTTTGTTACTTTAATCCCCACACTACCAGGTTTGGTTGGCTGATTTTATTTCCTAAATATCCGTGTTTTCTGTCATCATTTTCACTACCATATATTTCAGTTATACTTTCCAGGACTACTGGAATAGCTTCTATTTTGGTTTCTTTGTCCTCCCTCACCATTGCCTTATTTTATGTCATCTTCCACACACTGCAAAAGTTGTTTTTTTTTAATTGGTGGCAAAATATATATATCATAAAACTCTTTTAAACCATTTTAAAATGAGCAGTTTAGTGACTTTAAGTACACTGGCAGTATTGTATGACTTTTGCCACTTTCTATATCTAGAACATTTTCATCATCCTGAATAGAAACTCTGTACCCATTAAACAATAACCCCCCCCCCAATTCCTGCATTCCCCCAGCCTTCTGTTTCTGTGAGTTTGCTTATAGTAAGAATTTCCTATATCTGAAATAATACAATATTTTCCTTTTGTGTCTGGCTTATTTTGCTCAATATGATGTCTTCAAGGTTCTTTCATGTTGTAGCATGAATCAGAACATCATTCCTTTTATAGCTGAATAACATTGCACTGTATGGATATAACACATTTTGTTTTCATTTGTCTGTTAATGGACTTACGGATTGCTTCTACATTTTTTTGGCTATTGTGAATAATGCCACTATGAATATCTGTATAAAACAAATTCAAGTCCCTATTTTCAATTCTGTTCTGTTGGTTAAGTACTTAAGAGTGGAATTGCCAGGACTTGTGGTAATTCTGTGGTTAACTTTCTGAGAAATCCATACATTGTTTTCCATAGTGGTTGCACCATTTTGCATCCTTACCAACAATGTATGAGGGTTCCTATTTCTCAGTACAGTGGCCAAGATATACTCTGCGATTTTTAAAGAATAGCCAGTCTCATGGGTGTAAAGTAGTGTGTCTCTGTGCAGTGTTTGACTTGCATGTCCCTGATAGCTAATAATGTTGATCAAGCATCTTTTCATGTGCTTAGTGGCCATTTATATATCTTCTTTGAAGAAGTATCTGTTCAAGTCCTTTACCCATTTTTTAATTGTTTTTGTTGTTGAGTTGTAGTTTTTATATATTCTGAATATTAAACCCTTTTTAGATGTTTCATTTCCAACTTTCTCTTATTGTGTAGGTTGTTTTCCCCCCCCTCACTTCCTTGATAATGTCCTTTGATACACAAAGGCTTTTTATTTAATTTTGATAAAATCCAATTTCTCTATATTTTTTCTTTTGTTACTGTTTTGGTGTCATATCTGTTCAGACTCCATTGCCACATACAAGGGTCTGAAGATGTTTCCCTTTTTTTCCCTTAGAATTTTATCGTTTTAGCTCTTATGTTTAGGTTCTTGATCAATTTTCAGTTAATTTTTGTATATGGTGTGAGGTAGGGATCCACTTTCATTCCTCTGCATGTGACCATCCAGTTTTCCCAGCACCATTTGTTGAATAGACCATTCTTTCCCCTGTTGAATTGCCTTGGTATTCTTGTCTAAACCGATTGACCATAGATGAATGGTTTTATTTCTGAACTCTCAATTCCTTATCATTGGTTTTTGCCTATCCATATGTCCGTATCACACTGTTTTGATTTCTGTAGCTTTGCATTCATGAAATGAGAGTCCTCCAACTTTGTTCTTTTTTCAAGATTGTTTTGGCTATTCAGGACCCCTTACAATACTATATGAATTTAATGGTTAGCTTTTCCATTTTTGCAAAAAACCAAACAAACAAAAAAACTGCTGCTGGGATTTTGGTTGGGATGCATTGAATCTGCAGATTCTTTTGGGTAGTATTGACATCTTAATAATATTAAGTCTTCTAACCCATGATCATGGGATATCTTGCTATTAATTTAGGTCTTCCTTAATTTCTTTCAACATGTTTTATAATTTTTAGTGTACAGGTTTTCCATTTTCTTGATTAAATTTACTCCTAGGTATTTAATATTTTTGATGCTATTTTAAATGAAATTCTTTTCTTAATTTCCGTTTTAGATTGTTCATTACTTGTGTATACAAACAAAACTCGTTTTTTTTCTGTCGATCTTGTATCCTTCAATTTTGCTGAATTCTTTTATTAGTTCTAGTAGCTTTCTTGTAAATTCTTGTGAATATGTATAGGACCATGTCATCTGTGAATAGAGACAATTTTACTTCTTCCTGTTCAGTTTCGGTGCCTTTTATTTATCTATGTTCTCTGTCTAGAACTTCTAGTACAATGTTGAATAACAGTGGGGTCAGCAGAAATCCTTGTCTTATTCCTGATCATAAGGGAAAAGCTTTCAGTTTTTCCCCATTGAATATTTTTTCCTGTGGGTTTTTAAATAAATGTACTTCATCATGTTGAGATAGTTCCCTGCTATTCCTGGGCTTTTTTGTTGTTTTTTTAAAATCTTGAAAGCATGATGGATGCTCTGAAGTGCCCTTTCTGCAGCAATTAAAATGATCATGTGGTTTTTTTCCCTCCTTCATTCTATTAATTTGATGTATTACCTTAATTTTTCTTTTTCTTTCCTTTAATTTTTTTAAAAAAGATTTATTTATTTTATCCCCGCCCCCACCCCCAGTTGTCTGTTCTCTGTGTCTATTTGCTGCATGTTCTTCTTTGTCCACTTCTGTTGTTGTCATCTGTGTCTCTTTTTGTTGTGTCATCTTGTGTGTCAGCTCTCTGTGTGTGTGGCACCATTCCTGGGCAGGCTGCACTTTCTTCTGTGCTGGGCAGCTCTCCTTACGGGGCACACTCCTTGCTCATGGGGCTCCCCTCCGCGGGGGACACCCCTGCATGGCAGGGCACTCCTTGCGTGCATCAGGACTGTGTGTGGGCCAGCTCCACATGGGTCAGGGAGGCCCGGGGTTTCAACCGCGGACCTCGCATGTGGTAGACGGACACCCTAACCACTGGGCCAAGTCTGCTTCCTACCTTAATTTTTCAACCACCCTTGCATTCCTAGGATAAATCCCACTTGGTCATGGTGTACAATCCTATTAATGTTGGAATTGGTTTACCAGTATTTTGTTGTGGGTTTTTACAACTATATTCATATTAGATATTGTTACCAAGCAAGGGCTTACTGCCTGATGCACACATAGAAGCCAATACTATGACACTGGGATTTTGAGAAAATTAGAAGCTTTAATGCAAGGTTGACCAGCTTAGAGACAGGAATCATGGCTCAAATCTGTCTTCCTGACCTGAGAGCTAAGGGAGATTTTATGGGAATCTGAGGTGAGAGGTGGGGACAGAAATGGGGAGGTTTGACTTGGCATGGTCCAGCTGGTTAAATATAGAGCTGTCCGTATGTGTTAGAGTATGTTTTAGGCCAGATCTTCCTTATTGAAGGACTTCTCACAATTGATTTGCTTCCAGTGTCTCCCTGTCCTTATAATCTTGGATCTGAGGGAGGTGACTTCTGTTCATGGTGTCTCAAAGGTTGTCTGAGGGACAAATGCAGGGTTTTCTGTTCGTGCTCAGGTTATAGGACCCGCAGTTAAACATATCGAGAAGAAGAGTTTATAGGAACAGAAGATACCTCTACAAACTGTTTTTCCTGCCCATGCTTTCAGTATTGGTCTATATTTTTCTTTTCTTGGGCTGTCTGTATCTGGCTTTGGTATCAGGACAATGCTGGCCTCCTTAAAATGAATTAGGAAGTAATCCTTCCTCTTTTCTTTTTTTAGAGTTTGAGAAGGATTGGTGTTAAACTTTTTTTTTTTAGATTTGTTTTATGTATTTATTCCCCTCCCCCTTGTTGTTTGAGGTCTGTCTGCTCTCTGTGTCTGCTCACCTTCTCTCTAAGAGGCACCATGAACCAAACCTGGAACCTTCCATGTGGGAGAGAGGTGCTCAGTTGCTTGAGCCACCTCAGCTCCCTGGCTTGCTGTGTGTCTCATTGTCTACCCTCTTTGTGTTTCTTTGTTGCATCATCTTGTTGCTCGCCTTCTCAGGAGGCACTGAAAACTGAACCCTCATGTAGTAGTGGAAGCCCAGTCACTTGAATCACATCTGCTTCCCTAAATTGTCTTTAAATGTTTGGTAAAATTAAATAGCAAAACCATCTAAGTCCTGGATTTTTCTTTGTTGGAAAACTTTTAAATGATTTATTCCATCTGTTTGTTAAAGGTCTATTGAGATTTTCTATTTCTTCTTGCATCAGATTAGATAATTTATATATTTCAAGGACTATTTTATTTAACTTTTCTAATTTGTTGGTTCATAGTACTTTATAATCCTTTTTATTTCTGTAAGGTCAGTAGTAATGTTCACTCTTTCCTGATTTTAGTTATTTGTGTCCTCGTTTTTTGTCAGTCTGGTTAAAGGTTTGTCTGTTTCGTTTTGTTGTTTTTTTTTTTAAGATTTATTTTATTTATTCCCCCGCCCCCCCCCCCGGTCATCTGCTCTCTGTGTCCATTCGCTGTGTGTTCCTCTGCATCCGCTTGCATTATCCAGCAGCACTGGAAAACTGCGTCTCTTTTTTGTTGCATCATCTTCCTCCATCAGCTCTCCAATGTGTGTGGTGCCACTCCTGGGTGGGCTGCACTTTTTTCATGCGGGGTGGCTCTTCCTGTGGGATGTACACGTGCATGTGGGGCACCCCTGCGCAGTGGCGCTCCTGCGTGGCAGGGTACTCCTTGCATGCGGCAGCACTGTGCATGGGCCAACTCACCACACAGGTCAGGAGGCCCTGGGGATCAAACCCTAGACCCTCCATGTGGTAGACAGACACTATCAGTTGAGCCACATCTGCTTCCCTCGTTAAAGGTTTATTGATGTTAGTGAGCTTTTCCAAGAAACAACTTTAGTTTTTGTTGATTCTTTTTATTGTTTTTATTTCTCTTTCATTCATCTGATGTACTCCTTATTGTTGCCTTCCTTCTGCTAACTTTAGGTTTAGTTTAATTTGCTCTGCTCTTCTTTTTCTATTTCCTGAGGTATGAAGGCAGGTTATTGATTTGCAGTCTTCTTTTTTTTAATAGCATGTAAGCTATAAATTTCCCTCTGTGCACTGTCTTTGTTGTGTCCTGTGAATTTTGGTATGTTGTGTTTTCATTGTCACTTGTCTCTTAAGTATTTTCTAATTCTCCTTGTGATTGTCTCTTTGACCAAGTGATTGTTTGAATATGTTAATTTCCACGTATTTGTAAATTTTCCAGTTTTCCTTCTGTTACTGATTTCTACCATCATTCTCTTTTAGTCAGAGAAGATGCTTTGATTGCTGTCTTTTAAAATTTATTGATTTGTGGCCTGAAGAATGATTCATATGCACTTTATAAGAATGCATATTCTGTTCTTATTAAGTGTAAGTTTTCTATATATGTCTCTAGCTCTAAGTGGGTTATAATATTGTTTAAGTCCTCTATTTTCTTATTTATCTTCTGTCTAGATGTTCTATTATTATTATTATTATTATTATTATTTTAAAGATTTATTTTTCTCCCTTTCCCCCTCACCCCTGCCCCGGTTGTCTGTTCTCTGTGTCTATTTGCTGTGTTATCTTCTTTATCCGCTTCTGTTGTTGTCAGTGGCATGGGAATCTGTGTTTCTTTTTGTTTCGTCATCTTTGTTGATGTCAGCTTTTCATGTGGGCAGCGCCATTCCTGGGCAGGCTGCACTTTCTTTCGCCCTGGGCGGCTCTCCTTATGGGGTGCACTCCTTGTGCGTGGGGCTCCCGTATGCAGGGGACACCCCTGTGTGGCACAGCACTCCTTGCATGCATCAGCACTGCGAGTGGGCCAGCTGCACACGGGTCAAGGAGGCCCGGGGTTTGAACCGCAGACCTCCCATGTGGTAGAAAGATGCCCTAACCACTGGGCCAAGTCCGCTTCCCTATTATTATTTTTTTAAGATTTATTTATTTATCTCCCTTCCCCCCCGCCCCCCTGTTGTCTGTTCTATGTGTCCATTCACTGTGTGTTCTTTTTTTTTTTAAAGATTTCTTTTTTTATTTATTTCTCTCCCATTCCCCGCCACTCCCCATCCCCCATTGTCTGCTCTCTCTATCCATTCACTGTGTGTTCTTCTCTGTCTGCTTGTATTCCTGTCAGCGGCCCTGAGTTATCTGTGTTTCTTTTTGTTGTGTCATCTTGCTGCATCAGCTCTCCGTGTGTGTGGCTCCACTCCTGGGCAGACTGTGCTTTTTTCGTGCTATATGGCTCTCCTTGCAGGATGCACTCCTTGCATGTGGGGTTCCCGTACATGGCAGGGCACTCCTTGTACGCATCAGCGCTGTGCGTGGGCCAGCTCCACACGGGCCAGGAGGCCCTGGGTTTGAACCCTGGACCTCCCGTGTGGTAGGTGGACGCTCTATCCATTAAGCCAAATCTGTTTCTTTTCTATGGTTCTTTTGCTTGTTCGTTGATAATATCTTTACTTTAGTAACAGATATATAAGCTAAAATTTTTCTAAACCACATTCAAATATACCATTTAGTGATGTTAAATTCATTCACAATGTTGTAGTACCATCACAACATCCGTTACCAACTTTTCTATCATCCCAAACAGATACTCTGTACCCATTGAGTGTTGACTCCCCATTCCCTGCCCCTACTCGGACCCCTGATAACCTGTATTCTAGTTTCTAATTCTGAGTTTGGCTTACTCTAATTATTTCATGTCAATGAGGTCATAACAATATTTGTCCTTTTGTGTTTGGCTTATTTCATTCAACATGATGTCTTAAGGTTCATCCAAGTTTTCACACATATCAGTTCATTCCTTTTTATGACTGGATAATATTCAATTGTATATATGTAGCACATTTTGTTTGTCCTTTCATCTGCTGATGGTCCCTTGGATTGCTTCTGTCTTTTGGCATTTGTGAATAATGCTGCATAAACATCAATATGCAATTGTCTGTTCATGTCCCTGCTATCAATTCTTTTGGATATACGCTTACTTACAAGTGGGATTGCTTGGTGATATGGCCATTCTATACTTTCTAAGGAACTGCCAAACTGTCTTCCACAGTGGTTACACCATTTCACATTTTACATTCTGCTAACATTGAACAAGGGTTCCTATTTTTCCACATCCTTTCCAACAATTTTTACTTTGTTTTTTCTTTTTAAATATTTATTTATTATTATTTTTTAATTACATTAAAAAATATATATGAGGTCCCATTCAACCCCACCGCCCCCTCCCCCCACTCCCCCCACAGCAACACTCTCTCCCATCATCGTGATACATCCATTGCACCTGGTAAGTTCATCTCTGAGCATCACTGCACCCCATAGTCAATGGTCCACATCATAGCCCAGACTCTCTCACGTTCCATCCAGTGGGCCCTGGGGGGATCTACGGTGTCCCGTAATTGTCCGTGAAGCACTATCCAGGACAACTCCACGTCCCGAAAACGCCTCCACATCTCATCTCTTCCTCCCGTTCCCCACACCCAGCAGCCCCCATGGCTACCGTTCCCATACCCATTTCACATTTCCTCTGTGGACATTGGATTGGTTGTGTCCATTGCACACCTATGTCAAGTGAGGGCTTAGATTCCACATGGGTACTGGATGCACTCTTCCCGCTTCTAGTTGTAGACACTCTAGGCTCCATGTTGTGGTGGTTGACCTTCTTCAACTCCATGTTAGCTGAGTGGAGTAAGTCCAATAAGTCAAAGTGTAGGAGCTGAAGTTTTACTTTGTTTTTTGTTTTGTTTTGCTTTGTTTTTTTTAAAAAATAATTGCCATTCTAGTGGGTGTGAAACGGTGTAGCCCATTGTGGTTTTGATTTGCATTTCTCTAATGGCTAATGATATTGAGTACCTTCATGTTCTTTTTGACCATTTGTATATCTTCTTGTAGAAATGTCTTTTCAAGCGTTTTGCCTACTTTTTGAACAAGTTGTTTAAGAACGGGAAATTCCGAGTATTATTTTGTTTTAACTCTGGTAATTTAATTCTTCTATTCCTTCGGGATTGCTAGTCTTTTTCCTTGTTGAGTGCTGTAACCATCTGTTTGTGACATTTCCAGAAACTGTTTTTGTTCCCAAATGGGGAAAGGAAAGAAAAGGGGGGAAAAATACTGTCTCTAAGACTGCTACCTCAACCTGTGGGTTTTGAAACCGTGGCCACCCTTGGTTCTCTGCCCCCCCCCCATCAAAAGTAGCAATCAGACCACACAAACAAACACACTTTCTCTCTCTCTCTCTCCCCCCCTCTCCTCTTCCTCTTCCTCTTTCCCTCCCTTAGATTTTGAAGGATGAGGTCCTTATTGCCTACTCTGCCACCCGACCAGCAAGCCACACTCCAGGAATGTGGGCTTTAGGCTACTACCCGGTTGCCTGCCATGTGGTGGGGCTTGGAGTCTGGTAGCCTCTACATGGAAGGTGAAATTTACTCATATTTACAAGCCTTCATCCAGCTCTTCCCTGTAAGCTGCAAGTGTTTCACTAGACTCCAGAGTTTCTAAAATAACTGATTCAGAAAGTTCCTATGAATTCAATAGTTCGGTGGAGGAACAAATTCCTAGAGTTCCCTACTGCATCATCTTCCCACAGTCTCTGCAAGATTTGTGTTTTAAAATGTAAATTTTATGAGATCATCCATTATTACAAAAAAATGAAAAATCTCCAGAGGCTCATCAATGCCCATTGGATAAAATCTAAACTTCTATGGCTGAGATAGGCTCTGACATTCTGGCATTCTGCCTAGTTTCAACTGCCCTCTACTTTTTGAACCAGTCATATACTGCTCTACCTTTTTTAAGTTTTTATACATGCTTCTCTGTAAACCTTTACCCTACCCCACCCAATTCCTTTATCTTATTTCAGAAGTTTCCTTTCTTTCAGAAGCTTTTCCTGACTCCTCAAAATACTGAATTACATGAAAAACCTATTCAGGCTCCCAGCAAGTCCTTTCTGAACCATTCTTCCCACTTGTACCTACTCTGTCCCATTTCTCAATTTGAGCCAGTTAGTGCTAAGCTTTCTTGGCAGGTTAAACAACTGATAATTTTGGTGGTGATGGATATATATGTTCACTGTCATAATTGTGATGGTTTCTGTTGGGAGTTGAATCATGCCTTCTGCAGAAGGATGTTCAGGTCCCACCCCCTGAGTCTATATAAATAGGACCTTTGAAAATGTTATTCAGTAAGATGTGCCAAGACTGAATGAGGGTGAACCTTAATCTAATATTAATATGGCTGAAGTCCTTATAAGCAAGGGAAATTGGGCACGAAAGGATAAGTCACGGGGAACAATCAGAGCTGGAAGTCAAGGGAACCTGGAAGAGAAAGGCAATAGCACCAGGGTCATACCCGTGTGACAGGAAAGCTAAGGAACTCCAAGGATGGCCAACCAGCCAGAAGATACTGACCCCAGGAGGAAGCAAGCTTTCCAGCCTCTGAAACCATGAGCCCATAATTTGTTGTTGTTATGCCTACCCATTATATGGGTTTGTTTTAGCATTTGGGAAACTAATAGTGTCTCAGGTATATACATACATCATTACTTACTAAATTGTATTCACATATGTGCATTGCAGTGAATGTCAATCATGTTTCATTATAACTGGAAGGAAATTTCCACATGATCTGCTCACCATAAATAGGTCACATTACTAAAGACTTCGTCTCACTCTGAAAACTGTTGAGGCTCCATACCACTCTCACCTCTTCCTTTAAGGGCTCTTCTTAGCCCATGTTTCTCTAAGTTACTAGGCTGTTGTCTCTATCTTCACCCCACACCCTTGTCATTCTTCATCTGTGCCAGAGCACTCTTTCTAGAAGAGAAAAACCTCATGATGTTACTGCCATTCCCATAGACTCTAGCTGTTATTCGTAAGCATTCTTGTGTGCTGGAAGCTGTGGCTGACAGAGAGGCCAAGAAACATGGGCAAGACACATGGGGCTTTTGCTCCTTCTGTGCTTAGAGTCTAATGGGCTACACATGAACACCAACTGTAGGCATGGATCCTCAGGACCACAGAGGGTTTGTCAAATAGATATACAAGCAAATATTAGAAGAAAAGAAGGTTGGTTAAACCCAGCAAATTCCAATGTGAAGGTATTAGACACTCTATTGGTGTTTCTTAAAGTATGCTCTGAAACATATTTTCACAATGTAAAAAACATCATGTCCTGGTTTGATTTCTGGCTCCCTATCAGTTTTCTGAATCTGAATCTCTTGAGAATGGGCTTGGGTATATGCATTTTAACAAGCTTGCTTAAAGGCTACTATAGGGCTACTTAGAATGGTGAGAGGCTAGCTATAAACCTCGGTAAAGCAAGAAGGTAGTAGAAGTTGGTTTTCTTGGTAGTTTGCATGTCTTCCTTGTATTATAGAGATAGGAATGCTTTGGCTCTTAGGTGCCTGGTAGGGCATATCCATTTAATGGTTTAGAATTTATAATGTATGCTTTTATTGCATAATTTATCTGTTTGATGTAAATTACATGCCTTGTAGGTTTTTTAAATCAAATTTTTCTTTTTCTACAGAACTCAACAAAAATCCAGTGGAAGGCTTTTCAGCAGGTTTAATAGATGATAATGATCTCTACCGATGGGAAGTCCTTATTATTGGTCCTCCAGATACTCTTTAGTAAGTATAATGGAACTAACATCTTCAAAATGGAGCTCTGTTAATTGATTGAAATATAAAATATAAACTATTTAATTAAATGAAATATAAACTAAAATACTATTTTGTGAAGAACAGGTAAAAGGCCTGTATTTGCTGCCATTTGTACTGAATTTGATTATGTCTAGACTTTTTGTGTTCCACTTCAAGCTATAATTTCTAAAATGTGTTGCTTTCTTTTATATATATATGTGTGTGTGTGTATATATATATATAAAAGTTTTTGGGAAGCAGACTTGGCCCAGTGGTTGGGGCGTCCGTCTACCACATGGGAGGTCCGCAGTTCAAACCCTGGGCCTCCTTGACCCATGTGGAGCTAGCCCATGCGGGCAGTGCTGATGCGTGCAAGGAGTGCTGTGCCACGCAGGGGTGTTCCCCGCGTAGGGGAGCCCCACGTGCAAGGAGTACGCCCCATAGGGAGAGCCGCCCAGCACGAAAGAAAGTGCAGCCTGCCCAGGAATGGCGCCGCACACTCGGAGAGCTGACACACAAGATGACACAACAAAAAAGAAACACAGATTCCCGTGCCGCTGACAACAACAGAAGTGGACAAACAAGACAACACAGCAAATAGACACAGAGAACAGATAACCGGGACGGGGCGGGGGGAGGGGAGATAAATAAATAAATAAATAAATAAATAAATAAATAAATAAATAAATAAATCTTTTTTTTTTTTTAAAGTTCTTAATAGAATATTTCTGAATATCTGGAATAAATTTTATTTCAGAAAAGCTGTCTTTAATAAAGGTGATGTTTTATGTTAGTAATATATATATTATTCAGAAATTGGAGAATTAATTTTGACAGGGTCAGGAAAAGAAGAAAATTCTCTATTGAAATGTATTTAAATATATATTAATGTAACAAATGTACATTAATATATATTGATGCATATTTCAGAGAGATTTCATTATAACATTTTGAACATGTAGTCTCAAGACTGGAGAGACTTTTCAGAAGCATATATTTTAGTGGTTCTCTAATTGGTCAAAGAATACTGGCAGAACCAAGGTGTTCCGACCCTAAAATGAACTAACGGTCACCTTTTCTTAGTTTACAAAAGCAGTTATTGGGGTATAAAATAATCTGTTAACTGACTACCTCTTGTTGAACCAATGATTTAAATATAGACAACAGAATATAGTGGTTCCAAAGAGCAATGGAGAAAGAGAGATGGAATTTCTTAAATGGTTCATTTAATACATTACTATATACAAAGACTATATAATCTTATTTTCTACTCAGATTGTTTATAGACTACTTAAATTTACTAGTATCTACATTTTATGAGATGCACCATGGTTTCCTTATGTTAGTGATTGGTGTGAGTTCAAAAATAGTGTATATTCCTATTTTTGTTGTAGAAGTTAAAGTGTTCAGGGCAGGGAGGGGAGAGTGACCTTTTTAAAACCATGCAACTGAGGGGGAGACAGCAATATTCCAGAGACAGAATCTTGCTACCTTTAGAGTAGATAAGAGGCAAAGAGAGAAATTCTTCTAAACAGTTATCTATATAGAGGATTGCTTGGGGATCCACTTTTTTTTTTTTTTTTAAGATTTATTTATTTATTTAATTCCCCCCCTCCCCCAGTTGTCTGTTCTCTGTGTCTATTTGCTGCGTCTTGTTTCTTTGTCCGCTTCTGTTGTCGTCAGTGGCACGGGAAGTGTGGGCGGTGCCATTCCTGGGCAGGCTGCACTTTCTTTTGCGCTAGGCAGCTCTCCTTATGGGGTGCACTCCTTGCGCGTGGGGCTCCCCTACGCGGGGGACACCCCTGCGTGGCGTGGCACTCCTTGCGCGCATCAGCGCTGCACGTGGGCCAGCTCCACATGGGTCAAGGAGGCCCGGGGTTTGAACCACGGACCTCCCATGTGGTAGACGGACGCCCTAACCACTGGGCCAAGTCCGTTTCCCCACTATTTTTTTTTAAAGATTTCTTTTTTAAATTTATTTCTCTCCCCTTCCCTGTTGTCTACTCTCTGTGTCCATTTGCTGTGTGTCCTTCTGTGTCCACTTGCATTCTCGTCAGGTGGCACCGGGAATCTGTGTCTCTCGTTGTGCCATCTTCCTGTGTCAGCTCTCCTTGTGTGCAGTGCCACTCTTGGGTGGGCTGTGCTTTTTTCCCATGGGGCAGCTCTCCTTGTGGGGCACATTCCTTGTGTGTGGTACACCCCTACTCGGGGTACACCCCTGCATGGCATGGCATTCCTTATGCACGGTAGCACTGTGCATGGGCCAGCTTACCACACAGGCCAGGAGGCCCTGGGTATCAAACCCTGGACCTCCTATATGGTAGGTGGACATTCCGTCAGTTGAGCCACATTGTTTCCCTGGGGATCCATTCTTGAGATCCATTTGTAAAGGCCTCACTGGATTCTTTTTTATGCTGTGGTGGAGGGTATCTCTAAATATTATTAGGGAAGTGGACTTGGCCCAATGGATAGGGCGTCTGCCTACCACATGGGAGGTCCGCGGTTCAAACCCCGGACCTCCTTGACCCGTGTGGAGCTGGCCCACGCACAGTGCTGATGTGCGCAGGGAGTTTCCTGCCACGCAGGAGTGTCCCCCGCGTAGGGGAGCCTCACGTGCAAGGAGTGTGCCCTGTAAGGAGAGCCGCCCAGTGCGAAAGAAAATGCAGCCTGCCCAAGAATGGCGCCGCACACACGGAGAGCTGATACAAGATGCAACAAAAAGAAACACAGATTCCCGGTGCTGCTGATAAGATAGAAGCAGTCACAGGAGAACACACAGCGAGTGGATACAGAGAACAGACAGCTGGTGGGGGGGAGGGAGGGGAGAGAAATAAATAAAAAATAAATCTTTTTTAAAAAATTAAAAAAATATTATCAGGTCCACATATTCTTTATACTTTCAGCTTCACTACAGAACCAATTTTTAATATACATTGTGCTAATTAATAGGTCATTCCTTTCACCAAGAAAAATCCATTTTTGGTATTCAGTGTTTATTTTTAAAAGTGTTAACTGTTTATTTGAGACGTGGATAGCAAAATTACTTTTGGCAGCTGCGTCTGGAGTGTGTATTTGCTAATGCAACCACTGGTTGCCACTTCTGTACTTTTCCTTCCTGATTAGAGTACTTGTAGCACCCTGGCTGTAGCTTAAACTCAGCCCACACATACTTTTAACATACTGTAAATAGTGAAGCCTTAAAGCGGTTGAAAGACATAATAATAATAATAATACAAAAATGCTTGGATTGATTCCTTTTTATTAATGACCTTTTCTAATATTCATGTGCTTAAAGTTAAAAATTATTTTTAAAGCTCTCTAAAAAGCAGTAGCACTGTTAATATATTTTGAGCCTTTCACTTTCCTTTTTTGCAATTTCTTAATTAACGTTCATTATGAAAGAGTTGAGATTTATCCTGCATCCTAAGGGCAACGCATGGCTAATGAAGAATTTTTATTTAGAATGTTATCAGTTAGAGTCATATTTTAAAATATGATTCAAATTATTAAGTATCGTAACAGGGGATTTGCGGTTTATTTTGACTTTTATTTATGCAACGAAATTTGTTTTTAATGACAATTTATTTCAAAAGAAATCTTTTCTATTCTGATAAATGTTCTTTACTGAACCAAAACTAGTTTTACCACAGAAAGAAGAACTATAAGGAATAGATAGCATGGTTAGTTTAGAGTGGATAAGGGCATTTCAGACAGCTTGAAAAGGCACAAAGGTGGTGATTTTTCATGATGGGGATTCTAGTAATCTACTGTTGAGTTTGAGTGGATCTGATGAATTGAAATTAAGGAGCCTTAGGGAGCTGGTGTTGCTTAATGGTTGAGCACCTGCTTCCCATGAATGAATGTATGAGGTCCCAGGTTCAAGCCCCAGTACCTCCTAAAAAAAAAAAAAAAAAGGAGCCTGGGACAGCTAACTTAATATTATTAAGAAACAGCCTTACAGTTCTTACAGTTGGAATCAACTGTGTGGGCTTTGTAGGGGCTGTTTTGATGTAGTTTTGTTTTTTAAATTAGAAAAGTTGTAGGTTTACAAAAAAATCATGCAGAAGATAGAGTTCCCATATAACTCCTCTTCCCCATTATTTTTTAAACTTTATCTTAATGTGGTATATTCGTTACAGTTGATGAAGGAATATTATTAAAATTGTGCTTTTAATTAAAGTCCATGTTTTATATTAGGGTTCACTGTGTTGTACAGTCCTATGGTTTTGTAAGAAATATTTTTTTATTCTAGTAACATTTATATAACCTAAAATTTGCTTTAAACCACATTCAAATATATGTTCTGTATTTGTAGCTTTCAAACTGTTTTTCCCACAACCCATAATCAAAAATATTTTACATCAGATAAAACTATATTCATATATAGTGCATACATATGTATATATAGGTTAGTAAACAGAAATGTGCATGAAACTTAAGTAACAGAAATAAACTACCTGTGATGATCCCAGTGTTATCTAGTTGCTTTTTATTTGTTTTTTAAAAAATGGTTAGTGACTCATTAAATAGGTTTTGTAGCCCCAGTTTGGAAAATTAGTCCAAATAATTAATGTTCTAAGACCAGTTTTGGCACTTACTTACACAGTTGAGGTAACATAGACTGAGAAGATAAACACTTATCTCTTATCAGTGTAATGCATTCTTTACAACAGGCATTCCAGCCTACATTTCCCTTAAGCCTTCATGGTTTTTTTCCCCCTTGAATAGTTGACTCCATAAATTATGTAAATCAAGGCCATAAGACAGACATAAACTGTCATTTTTCTTTCTACCCCTAGATAGCTGTACTATATATCTGTTTTTCTTCCTGTGTGAAAGGAGAAATGTTCTTTTCTTTTTCATAGTTAAGTCTTCTCCTGCCCTTAATTTCTTCCTGTCCCATTTCTACCTAATTTCTGAGTTACTCTTTCTCTAGTATCTTTAGTCTTTCTCCCAGCACCTTTCTATATCCTTGGAAACCACATTCCTTTTTTACCTCTCTTAAAGCCCTTCATTTGTATAATCCCCTCATATAGTTACCATTTTCTTTAACTGTTAAACTTCTTAAACAAATTTTCCTGTGGATTATACTTGTACTTTGCCACCCCATTCTTTAATCCTCTGCAGTTGTTTTTCCTATTTTGTCACCAAAATTGTTTTATCAGCGTTTCTTTACGTTTCAAACTAGTGCCTTAAGTATTCTGACTTACGTGCTATTACTGATGCTGCCTCTTTTTAAAAATTAATTTCTCCCTCTAATTTTGGTTTTTTAAAAAAATATTTTATTACAGAAGTTATGAACTTAGAAAACAATCATGCACATGTATAGACTTCCCACACAACACATAATTTTGTTTTTAAGATCAGAAAAGGCAATAAAAATTAACACTTGCTTATAGTAAAAAATGTAAACAATATTGAAATGTATAAAGCAGAAAGTAAAAGATCCCATAATCCTGCCCTCCAGGGTTAATCATTGCTGTATATTGGTGTCATGTATCCAGAGTTTCCTATTTGTACACAAACATTTCCCCACTGTATCTTCTTAAAAACATAAATTGCTTATTTTATAAATCCTTGCTTTTTTTCATTTATCAATAGATTGCTCAATCATTCCATGACAGTACTTTATTACTGATACTTTTCTTGATAGGTATTTTTCATGTGCCACTAGAATGCAAAGTCCATGAAACCAGTGCTCTCTAAGGTCTTTTTAAAAAAAGATTTCTTTATTTATTCTCCCCTCTCCCCCGCATTGTTTGTGCTCATTACCTGCTTGTCTTCTTTTTAGGAGGCACTGGAAAGTAAACCCAGGGCCTCCCATGTAAGAGGGAGGTACCTAATGCTTGAGCCACCTCCACTCTGTTTTGTTGTGTCTCTTTGTTTCCTTGCTGTGTCTCTTGGTTGCATCATCTTGCTGTGTCATCTCTCTACACCAGCCCATTGCATCAGCGTGCTGTCTTGTTTGTCTTCTTTAGGAGGCACTGGGAACCAAACCTGGGACCTCCTATGTAGGAGGCGGAGCTTGGCTGCTTGAGCCACATCTGCTTCCTCTAAGGTCTTGATCACTGTTGTGTTCTTTTACAAAAAAAAAGTGTCCAACGCATACTGGATACTCATTGTATATTTATTCAGGGAATGACAACCATTTAATGAGTTAAGAATTCTGATTTTCACTGATCTGAATGCTGAAACAACTATGATTATATATCCTATTCTCATGTAGTTTACAGTGAACAATAAAAAGAATCAGATTGAGCATTACTCTGCAATAAAAAAAGTATAAAAGGACCTAGTGGTTAGTTTAGATTGGATGGTCAAGTAAACTCTTTCTTAGGAGGTAACATTTAAGCTGAGTTCTCAGTAACAACCAAAAAACAACGGGAGGGAAAAGCAGACTTGGCCCAGTGGTTAGGGTGTCCATCTACCATATGGGAGGTCCGCGGTTCAAACCCCAGGCCTCCTTGACCCGTGTGGAGCTGGCCCATGTGCAGTGCTGATGCGCGCAGGGAGTGCTGTGCCATTCAGGGGTGTCCCCTGCGTAGGGGAGCCCCATGCGCAAGGAGTGCGCCCTGTAAGGAGAGCCACCCAGCGCGAAAGAAATTTCAGCCTCCCCAGTACGCCGCACATACAGAGAGCTGACACAAGAAGATGACGCAACAGAAAAAGAAACACAGATTCCCGTACCGCTGACAACAACAGAAGCGGACAAAGAAGATGAGCAAATAGACACAGAGAACAGACAACTGGGGACTACGGGGGAGGGGAAAGAAAGAAATAAAATAAATAAATCTTGAAGAAAAAAAAAGACAAGGGGAAAAGGGAAGCGGATTTGGCTCAATGGATAGAGCGTCCGCCTACCACATGGGGACCCAGGATTCAAACCCAGGGCCTCCTGACCCGTGTGATGAGCTGGCCCCCGTGCAGTACTGATGCACTCAAGGAGTGCCGTGCCCCGCAGGGGAGTCCCCCGCGCAAGGAGTGCGCCCCTCAAGGAGAGCCGCCCAGTGCAAAAAAAGTGCAGCCTGCCCAGGAATGGCGCCGCACACATGGAGAACTGATGCAGCAAGATGATACAACAAAAAGAGGCACAGATTCCCAGTGCCGCTGACAAGAATATAAGCCAATACAGAAGAACATATAGTGAATGGACACAGAAAGCAGACAACTGGGTCCGGGGGCGGGGAAGAGGAGAGAAATACAGATAGATAAATCTTTAAAAAAAAATGAAAAACAAGGGGAGGGAAGTGGATGTGGCTTAATTCATTAGGCTCCTATCCTTGTGAAGGCAAGCTGGCCCACGCCCGCGGAGAGCTGACACAGCAAGATGACACAACAAAGCTAGACAAGCAGACAGAAGAATGTGCAGGGAATGGACACAGAGAGCAGACAGCAAGCAAGTGGCAAGGCAGGAGGTTTAAATTTTTTAAAAAATCTTTAAAAAAGAGAAGGAGAGAAGGATGTTTCAGAGGAAAATACTTGGGTAATACTGAGGCCTTAAGGCATGAATTTAGTTATTGTTGCCCTTAAGGCTGACTTGTTCTCTTTGGTTTTAGTTACTAATGTATACAAGTCATTTTGTTCTTTTGACAGTTCTTCAAGAGCTATTCTTAATGAGATGGCAGTGTACTGGAACTGCACTGTCTAGTACATTAGTCACTAACCACATTAGTCTTTTAAAATCAATTTAAACTGAAACTATAGTTCCTGAATTGCAGTAGACATATTTCAAGTGGCCAGTGGCCCCCGTATTAGTGAAGATAGAGAACATTTCCAGAGTTGCACAAAGTACTATTGGATGGCACTGCTGTAGAGCGTCACTAGAATATAAACTCCTTGAGGCCTGAGACTTTGTATTTTGTTCACTATTCTCCTAGTGTCTGACACATGAGTGCCAAATATTTGTTAACATGATGAATTGAATAAATTGCTGGATAAATAGAAGATCGGGAGCACATCTAATTCCAGACAAAGATCAACGAAATCTCAGAAACTCTGAGATGAGGAAAAGCTTCATGTGTTCAAGGAACTAAAAGAAGACTGGCTGTCACAGAGAGAAAAGTGATTGTGATGAACAGAGAAATGGACAACTTGAGCACTATAGGCAATGTTAAGCCTTCTGAATTTTGTTCTAAGTGCAATGAGAAGTGGTGGAAAAGTTTGTAGCTTGGTTAGTAATGTGATCTTACCATTTTACTAGCTCTCTTGAGAGTTTAATAAAAGGTGCTAGGTATGACAGTCTATTAAACTGGGTATTTTAGTAAGTAACTGCTTGGAGTTGAGATTACACATTTATTCCAGTTTTAGTGTTAGTGCTAACACATCCTTGTTTTATATTTGTTTGAATAATTGCTTATCAGCAGGAACTTATAGACAACTTTTTTTGTTTGTTTATTTTTCCAGTGAAGGAGGTGTTTTTAAGGCTCATCTCACTTTCCCAAAAGATTATCCCCTCCGGCCTCCTAAAATGAAATTCATAACAGAAATTTGGCATCCGAATGGTAAGTTTATCTAGTTTTCCTTTTACATTTGCAAATATGATGGCTTGCCATTAAAGTTTTTTAAGTTCAATAAGAGAGATGTCCTTCTCAATGAGGTCCTTTGGAATTTTTCCTAAGTTCTTTGTTCATTGTGCACATGGCTGGTGCTAGAGTCTTTAAAA
Organism: Dasypus novemcinctus; assembly: GCF_030445035.2. Taxonomy (NCBI): domain Eukaryota; kingdom Metazoa; phylum Chordata; class Mammalia; order Cingulata; family Dasypodidae; genus Dasypus; species Dasypus novemcinctus. The sequence continues at coordinate 28,371,371 of NC_080693.1, forward strand.
GAGATGGAGTGACTGATCATACAGAAAAAAAGATATTTATTTACTTAATTTTCAGCTCTTTTTAAGATTAACCATGTTCCAAAATAAGAGGTAGGGTTTCTGGCTGATACTAGATGGCTTAGGAGAAGAGCTGGTCGAAATCAGTTTGTTTGTTTTTTAGTTTTTGTTTTTGATTTTCTTTTAAAAGGCAGGCGAAGCTTTTTGTTTTTGTAGGCCCATAAGGGAGAATGAGTTAGAGAGGGAAATAATCAAGACTTGATTTGAGAGAGGAGATAATTTGGAAGAAAGGATACCTGAGGAGGTGATGGGAACAGGGATGGCAACTACAGAAAAGTTAGACCTAGGACAGAGTGAAAAGTCATTCTGAAATAGGAATGGAAGGAAAGCCTCGGTAAGTAAGCATTTGGATGTCTGCTTGGACGCTGGAGGTACAAAGATGACTAATGCGTTTTGGTACCTTTTAGTACTGATACTATGGGCTATGTAATGGGGAATAGATATGTAAATATAATGGTGAACTTGGGAGATAAAAGCGTTGTAGATAAAAAAGTGTTTTGGTAATACAGAAGAGGGAATCGGGGAATAATTCTTGAGAATATGGTTGTTTAGGCAGTGGGGACTCATTAAATGAATGGTTTTAAAGTGGTATTTTAGGTTCATTTTGATTATATTTTCCTTCTACAAAGATTATACTCACTGAGGAAGGATTGGAAGGGAAGCAAGACTGATAGCCAGGAGGTAGAGGATTTTGTAAATGGTTTAGGGAAGAGACAATAAAAGCTTGAACTGAAAGTAGCAACAGGAAACAACTCTCACTTCTTGACTACCAGATGCGGTGGTAATGGAGAAATAATTAGAATTCACTGGCAATTCAAAAAATATTTATAGATTCAAAACATGAGAGATACATATGACTTCATACACATTAGGATAGCTGTAATCAGAAAGAGGTGGTAACACGTATTTATGAGGATATGTAGCAATTTCGACCCTCAAACATTGCTGATAAGAATGTAAAATGGAATAACATGACTTTAAAATGCTGTTTGACCTAATGTAAGGGGGAAATGGAAAGGAGAAATGAGTTTATATGGCTACGAGTCTCTAAAAAAGAGTCTGGAGGCTGTCAAAAGGATTGCCCTTATGCACAACTGAGCAGAGTCTAAGAGAGAAAGTAGATACAACCCCAGGTATTCGTTCCTTTGAGGGCTAAAGAGACCCAGGGGTTCTATGGTCATGGCAGATGGGGTTCACTGCCATGTCAGATGGCCCTTCTTTGGAGCTGGTGTTTCTGCGTGATGAAATCGGACTCAGAGGGGATCTCTTTTCACAAGACTTTCATGCTGCTTTACTGGAATTGTAGTTGGTGTTGAGGTTTAAGATATATTTAGGGGATTTGAATCTCTGGACTGACAATATGATAGCCAGGCTCTGAGCCTCAACAGACTTCAACGCCTACAATCTGATTTATTGGACTCACCTCACTCAGCTAAGATGGAGTTGAAGAAGGACAACCACCACACCATGGAGCCTAGAGTGCCTACAACTGATTGCAGGAGGGTTACATACAGTATCCATGTGGAATCTGAGCCTCCTCTTGACATAGAGGTGCAACGGACACAACCAATCCAAGGTCCACAGAGAAAAGGTGGCATTGGAGTGGGAAAAGTGGACATGGTGGCTGATGGGTATGGGGAATGGCAGGAAGAGATGAGATGGGGAAGCGCCTTTGGGACTTAGAGTTGCCCTGGACGGTACTTCAGGGGCAATCACCAGACATTGTAAATCCTCCCAGGGCCCACTGGATGGAATGTGGGAGAGTATGGGCCATGATGTGGACCATTGACCATGAGGTGCAGAGATGCCCAGAGATGTACTTACCAAATGCAATGGATGTGTCATGATGATGGGAGTGAGTGTTGCTGGGGGGGGAATGGTGGGGTGGGGGTGATGGGGTTGAATGGGACCTCATATTTTTTTTTAATGTAATATTTTTACAAAATCAATAAAAAAAAAAAATTGACCAAGGACCAAAAAAAAAAAAAAAGTAAAATGGTATAGCTACCTTGGAAATAGTCTGGCTGTTCCTCAAAGGTCAAACATAGTTACCATATGACCCAGCAATTCCACTTCAAGGTATATACCCAAGAAAATGGAAAACTTATGTCCATATGGAATTTAGCAGTGAAAGAATTCAGTTACAAAAGATGACGTAATATATGATTGTATTTATGTGAAATATCCAGATAAGGCAGCTCTGTAGAAGCAGAGGAACACTAGTGGTTACCTAGGGCTAGGGGGAAATAGGGCATGGCTGATAATGAGTAGTGCAGGGTTTGCTTTTGGGGGATAACAGTATTCTAGGATTTATTATGGTGGTTGTACAACTGTCAAACCATTAAACTTACACTTAAATGAGTATATTGTATATGGGTTATACTGTCAGTAAAGCTGTTAAAAATGATTATTGGATTAAGGTTTAACTTTGTGTGCTTTAGATGTATTCAGTTTTGGATTTGTTTTTGTGAGGCACACTTACTGTTTTCAGAAAGGTAATTAGATAAAACTAGTCCATAGTTCAGCAGTGAGCTCAAGACCTTGGAAGTTACTGGCATCAAGATAATAGGTAATGTTTTGATATGATGAATGAGTTAACTTACCCAGGGAAAAGATAATTTTAGCGATTAGGGTAAAGTCACAAATCAGACCAAGGAAGAGGAAAACTAGAAAATAACTAAGAGAGTGGTCCAAGAATCAGAGAGAAAAGACCTGTGTCACAAAAGCCAAATCAGGAAAATGTGTCCAGGAAGGTGTCATCAACAGTATCAGTTGTCTTGGCGCAGAAGGGTTGAGTTTATATAGATGAAAGTCCTCAGGGACTATGTTATCTAGACTACCTTTTGAGAACAGTCACAGTGTCCTGGTAGTGAACAGAAGCCAGTTTCCAGTAAGGTTAAAAGAGTGAGAAAATAGATAAGATGAGGGTAAATCAATTTTTCATAATTTGAGATACACAACCTCAAGAAAAACAAGATAGCTAGAAGGGTATTCATTGTTCAGGTTAGGTTAGTGTAGAAGAGATGTGTTTTCTTATTAGTAATTGATGTTGAGACATTGGCTAACCATTCATGGAAAAATGAATTTAGACATTTTCTTCACACCAGACAGCAAAGTGAAGTAAAAAAGCTAAATGGAATAAAAAGTTAGAAATGATTTAAAAAGTAAATATAAATTATTTGTTGGGTAATGCAAAAGCAATAGATATGAAAGACTAAAAACCAGACTAAAGCAAAAAGGTGACTAAGTGCAATATAGGATTCTTCATTGGATCTTGTATCTGAAAATATGACCACCTATAAAAGACATAACTGGGACAATGAAATGAATGGGAAAAGTAACAGCCGAAGACTGTTATATGGGGAAAATTAAAATGCAGTTTGGCAAGAAAAAACTAACTACTTGCATACATAAATGGGTAAAGGATAAGAATGGACATTTTACAAAAGAGGAAATAAATATGGTTTTTATGTGGAAAGTCTTCACCCCCAAAAATTTTAGAAATGTAAATTAAACCAGATTTCAGCTATGACATTAAAAATTATTTTTAAAAAATCTTAATCCTCATAAATTGGTGATCTCTGTATAAATTGATATAATCCTTTTTAATGTAATTTGGTAATAGACATTATTATATTTTGTTCTTTTTTGGTAATAGATATTAACACCTGCCCCCAAACATTCTAAAAATTTAAACTGTATGTTAATGTGAAAAGGCATGAGAAGATTAATATTTAAAGTTTTAATAAAAAGGAAAAGAGATGTTAAATTGATTCCCTCTGATAGAATTCTATATATACATTTAATATCTTGTTTTGAAAGAAAATAACTTGGAAAAATCCTGTAGTAAGTGAGGAAGACATCTTTTAAAAATTCTAATTTTTGTTATGCTATTATAAATGGTTACTATTCTTGCCTTTTGACCTAGTTAATCCATTTTAGGTAATAGCTTTTACAGGAGGGTAGGGGTAGGTTGGGAAGAGGAACTTTAATTATAGAAAAAGGTCATGTACAAGACATTGAAGGCATGGACTTTATTGTACTTCTGGCTGAACAATTTCAAAGTCAGATACAGTTACTTTAACATGTGTCTCCTGAAAATAAGGACATTTTCCTTTTCTTGCATATGACTGTTACTTGTGGCTTTAATTTTATAACAGATTTATAGAAAAGGGGCTTTATGAATGTCATTTGTGTTGATGAATTTTCACTGGCAATATGACATGTTCTTTTTGTGAATCTGAATGTACTCCTTTCTCTGAAAATACAGCTTTGCCTTTTTGTGATATAAAAAGTACATTATGGAAAAATAAATTTTAAAAAATACATTGTTAGTCCTTCCCATTTTTTTCCTGAGGAAAGTCTTTGGACTTTTAACTTATCGTTAATTTAAATGCTTAAGGTAGTGGAGAAACTGGGAACGATTAAATAGAATTTCATTTTCCAGGATTTTTGGACCATATGTTTTCTATAAAATGAGAGACAGATTCAGTAGTTGTCATTCATTTGCATTGTATTTCCTGAGCACTAGGCATCTTGAAATTTTACACAGATGAAAAAGGTAGCTTTCATTCCTGTTGAGTTTGTCAAATAGATCCTGTATATTTGGTACTGTGTGGTCTTTCTAAAAGGGTAGCAGATTCCAATTTGGCAATTAATTTCTGTATATGTTTAATGTTTCATATAGATATTCTGGGAATGAGGATCACATTTGTAAGAGATATTTGATATTTTGTATATGATGAAATTACTGATATTTTAAACAAGAGGATTTTATTCTCTAATTTTGCAGTTGATAAAAATGGTGATGTGTGCATTTCTATTCTTCATGAACCTGGGGAAGATAAATATGGTTATGAAAAGCCAGAGGAACGCTGGCTCCCTATCCACACTGTGGAAACCATCATGATTAGTGTCATTTCTATGCTGGCAGACCCTAATGGAGACTCACCTGCTAATGTCGATGCTGCGGTAAGATGGCCTGTGCGTGCTCCTCCCCCAGTAAAAGTCAACTAGGCTACTATAGCCATATCACTATTTATATTAATTTCTTTTTCTCTGGAGTCATTTGCAGATGTGAGTAAGCTCCGCTCTACATACTTGAGCCAGAATAACTGAACTGTCTTACATAACTGCATACCATTTGTCATACCTGAGAAAATTTAATGTCAAATCCTTATTAAAGTCTGTATTACTGTCCTGAGTTTTGCACTACAAATTGTACAAAATTGATTCCATTCTTTTTTTCTTGAAAGTCACTTTTCTCTTATGCTTTAACCAGTTGTCTCATATTTAGCATAACTTTCTTATGAACAGTTTTAACTTTTTTATTTGCATTTTCAACTCTTGCTTTTTTCGGATGTACCGGGACTGGGAATTGACCACTGAACCACATTGTCTCCTGAGTTATTGTTTGTTTGTTTGTTTGCTTGTTGTTTTTTGTTTTGCTTTTGCTTTGTTTTGGTTTTAGGAGGCACTGGGTCTTCTATGTGGGAAGCAGGAAGGATGTGGCTTGTGCCACACCTATTCCCAACTCTAACATTTTATATGCCTGTTATCATTCCTCCTCCTCCTCCTCTTTTGTTTTGTTTTGTTTCATTTTTCATTTCTTGTTTTTCTTGGAGCTCTCTGTCTTGGTTTCCTCCATCCTCTGGTCCAAACTAGATTTGTTTCTCCACCTGTTACTCTGCTACCTTCCCTGGGTCTCCCTTCATTACTTTTCTGCATTGAATCTTGTTTCCTGGATCTCATTTCTTCTCTTTCTTGGTTGATATGCTCCTTTTGCTGTACTTCATCCTAAAGTAATGTCTTCGAAAGGACATGAGGGAATTAAATCTTGAGTCCTTACATGACTGAAAGCATTTTAATCCTATCCTTATACTTGACTGAAACTTTGTTTATAGTATTCTGGTGGGGGGGATCAAATTTCAACAAAGTTTATCTTTTAGCATTTATTGTTACCATGAGAAGGTTAATGTTAGTTGCATCTCCATTTTTGTGTGACCTATTCTATACTTTCTTCTTCCTTTTTAGGTTCTTTACACTGAGACTTCTCTTGGCTGCTATAATTCTTCTTCTGCTATATGTTTCAAAACTCAATCTGCTTTTGGTTTCCTATAAATTTGTTGTCATTCCTCCCCTTACCCCATTATTGGTTGACTTCCATGCTATTTTCTTCGTTGAGGTTTTATACCTTTAAAAAAAATCCGATACGATAATTTTAATGGGATCTTAGGATAGAAAGGAGATAAATATATGTACTTATTGCTCTATCTAATTCATATAACAATATATGTAAAATGAGCCTAATAACATCACCTCTCTGATAATCCACAGTGTGTGGCACAATGGAGCCAATGAATAGTAGCTGTAGTAGCTATTTCCTACTTTGGAATCGTCATCTACCAATCTGCTGTTCCCCCAGAAATCATCCTTGTCCAATCTTGTCTCAGTCACCAGGAAATTTCAGTCATATTACATATATATAAGTTTCTAAATTCTTATCCATTCTTCTGCCATTGACTTGAGTCCTTTTACTTTTTTTTCTTACCTACATTATTATAATGACTTCCTATCTGATCTTCCTGTTTTCAGTCTTAATTCTCTGACTGAAATGACTTAATTCTCACCGTAGTATTGTTTTGGGTGATCCCTCCCCTCTTGAAATTGTCCTTTTCCCCTTTGGATGGTGTATTAGTCACCCAAAGGGGTGCTGATGCAAAATACCAGAAATGGGTTGGTTTTTATAAAGGGTATTTATTTGGGGTAGGAGCTTACAGATACCAGGCCATAAAGCATAAGTTACTTCCCTCACCAAAGTCTGTTTTCATATGTTGGAGCAAGATGACTGCTGACATCTGCGAGGCTTCCTGGCTTCCTCTGGGCTCAGCTCCTGTTTTCTCCAAAGGACAGCTGTAGACTGTGAGGCTCTCTAGGCTTTGCCTCTTTCGACAAGGTTAGCTCTAGGCTATCAGGCGAACAGCTCTCTTTCCCCGGGGTTCCAGCTTAAGACTTCAGCATCAAACTCCAACTTTAAGAACCCCCAACTCTGTCCTTTGCCATGCCTTTTATCTGTTGAGTTCCTGCCCCTTGGTACCCTAATGACGTGGGCCAGTTAAAGCCTTAATCATAATTCAGTCAGGCCCAGGTACAGATCAGATTAGAAACATAATCCAGTATCTTTTTTTGGAATTCATAACCATATGAAACTGCTACAAATGGAATTGCCTTTTTGTTTCTTTTACATAAAAAATGATGAGGTAATTACAGACATTACAACATTTTACCCATGTTCAAGAAACATCTTCAAAAGATCAGGACATTTTCCTATGTAATCACAATGCCATTATCATACCTAACCAAGTAAACTATAATTCCCTGATATATATTCAAATATCCAGTTTATATTCATATTTTCCCAGTAGTCCCACAAAGTATTCAGAACTACTTTTTTCCCCAGGCCTGATGATAACTGACTTTCCTGATCTTCTGCCCTAAATTAGTTCTCTTGCTCCATAGTTCCTTAGTGATCTGTACATGTCACTTTGTGAGAGGCACATAGTTCATCTCACAATGTGTTATAATAGTTGGCTTACTGGTGTGTCTTGCTTTTTGTGGAAGATTTTCCACACACAAAAAAAAGGCTGGGCATTTTTGTGAGAATTTCCTGCCATGTACATTTACATGTAAAAGCAGTTCTGTTCACTTGCAGAACTATCCTTGGTGCTATTTTATTTGTTTGAGGTAGTGAAGGCCAGAGATTGAACTTGGGACCTCGTATGTGGGGAAGCCAGCACTCAAACATTGATTGATCCACATCAGCTTTTCTGAGCTTTTTTTTTTTCATTTGTTTTGCTTGTTTGTTTTTGGGCACCAGGAACCAAACCCAGGACATGGGATGCGGATACCCAACTGGTCAAGCAACATCCACATCCTATTTATTTATTTATTTATTTATTTATTTACTTACTTACTTACTTATTTTTTATTTTTAAAGGTTGTACCGGGGATTGAACCTACGACCTTGTACATGGAAAGCAGGTGCTCAGCCACTGAGCTATAGCCACTCCCCAAGGAGAGAGTTGGTTTTTTCATTTGTTTATTTTGTTTTTAGGAGGTACCAGGGATCAAACCCAGGACATTGTACATGGGAAGCAGGCGTTCAACCCCTTGAGCTACATCTGCTTTCCTTTGTGTTCCATTTTTTTTTTTTAAAGATTTATTTATTTATTTAATTTCCCCCCCTCCCCTGGTTGTCTGTTCTTGGTGTCTATTTGCTGTGTCTTGTTTCTTTGTCCGCTTCTGTTGTCGTCAGCGGCACAGGAAGTGTGGGCGGCGCCATTCCTAGGCAGGCTGCTCTTTCTTTTCACGCTGGGCGGCTTTTCCTCACGGGCGCACTCCTTGCGCGTGGGGCTCCCCCACGCGGGGGACACCCTTGCGTGGCACGGCACTCCTTGCGCGCATCAGTGCTGCGCATGGCCAGCTCCACACGGGTCAAGGAGGCCCGGGGTTTGAACCGCGGACCTCCCATGTGGTAGACGGACGCCCTAACCACTGGGCCAAAGTCCATTTCCCTGTGTTCCATTTTAATGCTCCTGGCAGTAATAAAGAAACTGTCATCTGTTTTTCTTTGTTTGCTTGTTTCCCCCTTTTGGCACTAGAAAACAGTACTCAATATCATCTCATTGTGAACCAGCTATTTTCCCACCCATATACCTTATATCAGAGGCACTTTTATATCCACTTTATTTTCTCGTTGTTTGCAACAGAGTTGGTAATCCTTCAGATAGGCTGATTGTCTTATTTGTAAATTGTAGATTCTTTCAGTGTAATACAAAACCATTAAAATTCTTCATGACCTTTTGCTTTTATTAAGAGATTTTTTCTGTACAGGTTATTTGCATAGGAAATTTCTACTCCTTTATTTCAGCAGAATGTTTGCAAAATTATTTTGACTCCTTTTTTTAACCTTATCTACTTGTAAACATTTTAAAAAGTATACAAATTGCCAAAGCATTGCATTCAATATTAAAATTAGTATTTGACAGTATAAGGGGAATTCACATAAAATCATTTGATATTACTTTTTACCTATAGAAGGAATGGAGGGAAGACAGAAATGGAGAATTCAAGAGGAAAGTTGCTCGTTGTGTAAGAAAAAGTCAAGAGACTGCTTTTGAGTGACATTTATTCAGCAGTTAGTAACTTCACTTATTTCAGGGTAAGTTCATTTTAAAAATCATACTACTGTTTTGTTTTTATGCCATATAAGTTTTTGGAAATCGGGTGGTTTGGGTATTTGAGTTGCTTGTTTTCATAGGTTTCGTATTTTAGTAATATTTTATAGTAGCCTGCTGGTTCTGGAGGCTACAGTGTAATATGTTTGCTGTCTTGTTAAGTAAACCCAGATGATTTATTTTTGTTTATTTACTTCTTCCCACCCCCTTGTTGTTTACACTTGCTGTCTCTGTTCTTTGTTTCTTTAGGAGGCACCAGGAACCAAACCTGGGACCTCTGATATGGAAGGGAGGCACCTAATTGCTTGAGCCACCTCTGTTCCCTGCTTTGTTGTATCTCTTATTATGTTTTTCTTCTTGTGTCTATTGTCAAGTCACTTTGATGCACCTGCTCGTCATATCAGATTGCTGTCTTGCTCATCTTCTTTAGGAGGTACCGGGAACCTCTGTTCCCTGCTTTTGTTGTGTCTCTCATTATGTTTTTTCTTCTTGTGTCTCTTGTTGTGTTGGCTTGCTGTGCCTGTCTTTCACAGCAAGTTCACTGTCTTCTTTAGGAGGCACCAGAAACTGAACCAGGGACCTCCCATGTGGTAGGCAGGAGCTCAATTGCTTGAGCCAATCTACTTGCCAGATATTGTGTTAATTAGATATTGTGTTAAAATGTTTAGTGTGGTCTGTTTCTTTTTCACTGATGGTAAAGTTTCTAATGATAAAGTACTTATTTCTAATGATAAAGTACTGTTTTACCTTTTGATCTCCCATCTTGACCATTGCTGGGTTTCTTATTCCTTTTCAGATTCTATTATGTATGATAAAGGGTGATTTAAATTTGTTTTCTATTTTTTAAAGATTGTTTTCATAATATATGGCCAAGACCATTAAATGTTTACCTTTCTTGTTTAGTTGGTCTTTATCTTCTTGTTAGTTACTTGTTTGTTACTGATGGGACCAGTGGGAGAAATTTCCCTTTTATTGTAAAACATCTGATTGCAGTTTATCTTAGATCTAACAAGGAATCAAAGATAGCAGGCCTGACTTTAAAGAAGGATATACAGTCTAGATGAATTGACCACACATGTGGCATTTAATTATCTGGTTTCTTTTTAAAAAATTAAATACTTAAGTGATGAAAACTATTTCTGAAATGTCTAAAGAATCAGAGATCATGGTACTCACCACCAAGTTTAAGAAAAAGAACATTACCATTCTCTTTTACATCCCCTGGATGCGTTTCCCCCTATCCCATCTTCTCAAATTCCCAGTTCTTTCTATGTTTACCATTCCTTTTCTTCATAATTTTACCAAGTTTTTATTCTTAAGCAATGTATTGCATATTTTTGAACTGTACAGATGTGGTATTAGAATGTATGAATTCCTTGCTATAAAGAGTAGCTATTCTTGATTTTCTATTGCACATAAACTGTAAGAGTTTCTCTAGGATGGGGTGAAATCGTTGAATTAAAGGTATAAGCAGAACTTGTTTTATAAGACTTTGGAAAATTTTTAACTGGAGGACTAAATGTCATTGTGACCTTAATGCGCATTTTCCACGTGATCAGTGAAGTTTGTGCATCATTACATGTTTGACAGTTTTAGTTTGCTAAAGGCTGCCAAGGTAATATACCAGAAATGGGTTGGCTTTTATATTGGGGGTTTATTAACTTACAAGCTTACAGTTCTGAGGCTGTGATGATGTCCAAATCAAGGCATTGTCAGGAGATGCTTTCTCCCCAGGCTGCAGCTTTGGGCAGTCAGGCATGTGGCAGCATTTGTTTTGTCTATTCCCTTTCTTCCAGGCTCGTTGCTTTCAGCTTCTGGCTTCAATGGCTCCTCTTAGTTTCTATGTTCCATTGATTTCTGCTTCTGGCTCTTGGGACCTTCTTTCTCAACTCCTGGGTGTTCCTCTCTGTTTCTGCAGTGTCTTCTCTCCCTTTATAAAGGACTCCAGCAAAAGGACCAAGACCCACCCTGGGCTATGCCTCACTGAAGCGGTCCAATCAAATGGCCCTCAAAGGGTCCCACACCCAAGAATGGACCAATTTTAGATCATAAATTTCTGGGTCCACAAAACACTCAGACTACCACATTGGCCTTTGATGTTTCTTTTGTGAAATGCTTGTTCAGATCTTTGGACTATTTTTCTGTTAGGTTGTTGATTTGTAGGTTTATCATTTTGCTTTCTTTATGGTACATTTGGATGAATAGAGGTTCTTACTTTTAATGCAGTTGAAGGAAATCCTTTCCTTTATGGATTTTACTTAGTGTGTCTTAGTTAACAATTCCTAACTGGATCATATTACCATTAGATAGAATTGGGCCCAGTGCTTTGTCAACATAATATATTGTGTAAGTAAAAATGCTGATGTAATTATGTCTGTACATTTTCTAACACATGAAACAACTTTTGTAAAGTGAAGAAAAAAAAAGAAGCTTCTGTTCTGGGGAGTATTGAGTGTATTGAGTGCCTGCTTTCTATGTATAAAGTCCTGAGTTCAATCCCCAGTACCTCCTTCTAAAAAAAAAAAAAAGTGCTTTTATTTTATATGTAGTTTATAGTTTTATAGTGTTGCCTCTGTATATGGTGAGAGGTAGGGGTTCATCTTCATTTCCCCTCTATCTGTATAACTATTGATGACACCATTTCTTAACAAGTTCATCCACTAACCACTGATATTCAATGACACTTTTTTTATAAAATCATATTTCCAGGTATGTGTGGATTTATTTCTGGGCTTTCTGTTTTTTTCATGGGTTGGTTTGTCTATCCCTGAACCAATATCACACTGTCTTTATTTATTTATTTGTTAGTTTGTTTTTATTTTATCCCCCACCCCCACCCCCCATGGCTTTTTTGCATGCTGTCTGCTCTCTGTCCATTCGCTGTGCGTTCTTCTGTGTCTATATTTATTTATTTTATTTCCTCTCCTCACTTGCGGCTTGCTTGCTGTCTGCTCTCTCTGTGTCCATTCGCTGCACACTCTTCTGTGTTTTTTTACTTGTCTCCCTTTTTCGCTGCATCACCTTGCTAAGATGGCTCTCCACAGCACTTGCGGGCTGGTGGCTCTCCACGGCACTTGCGAGCTGGCGGCTATCTGCAGCGTGTGGGCGAGCCTGCCTTCATAAGGAGGCCCCGGGACGCGAACCCAGGGCCTCCCATGTGGTAGATGGGAGCCCAACTGATTGAGCCACAGCTCCTTCCCTGTCTTTATTTTTATTTGTTTTTAGGACTAAATATTTCAAATACAAAGATGCAAATCAGAAGTCAGGCTTAAGCCAGTCTACTCACCCTGTTTTCATGTTTTCTGTCTCTTGTTTCTGATAAGATATTATATGTACTTTTAGATCTCCTTTTGATAATCTTGAAGTTCAATATGCTGAAAATTAAACCTCTTTCTTATTACTCCCAAATATACCAATAATATTGCAGCCTCCAGATTACTTCTGTTTTTCACCATCTTGTTTATACCTACCCTGTTTAATTTTGTTCTATTTTTGCTAATAATCTTGTCCTTACTTCATTATCATATCTGGTATCTCCCTCACATCTTAGTCAGTGGTCCTTGGATCTGATCTTTCCCCTTCTTTGATTCTTACTTGCCACCATCTTAGATCCAGTTCTTGTTTACTAAACTCTTCTTAGTCTCCTGATGTGCAGCATCTTTTGTAACTGCCCGCACCTTATCCTAGATCTTCGTCCTAGATACAGTTGCCATGTTAGTCTTCACACAGCTCAGCTTATGGATTTGTTATTTTATGTGTATGACACCCTCTTAGAAACAACAAAGAGTATCTGGACTTGTTTTCTTTACTCATACCTGTTTTCTAGTCAGAAAAGAGCTAAGACATGAAGAGAAACAAAATAATCATATTTAAGCCTAAACTTATGTATCATTTTACCTTATAAATATAGATAGTACTTTATAAATTTAGGAAATCTAGAATTTTATTACATTTTCTTGATAATATATTGCAAATTATTTAAAGAATACTAATGGAGTGTCACAAACAAATTAAGGGAGGGTTTGTGTATTATCTGCTTTACTAGTAGGATTAGAGTTGATTTATATTTGAACCATATATATGGTTCTTATACTTAATAAGTATATATATGTCTTATATTTAATAAGATTAAGGTCCACTTACCTATAATGTTAATCAAACTTATTTTATTGCATAGACTAGGTTAATTAAAAGCAATATAGTACACTGCTAATAATTAAACTTAGAATAACTTAGAGAGTAAGAAAGCAGCAATCAGAAATCTTTTTTTTTTTTTTTTTTAAGATTTATTTTTATTTATTTAATTCCCCTCCCCTCCCCCGGTTGTCTGTTTTCTGTGTCTTTTTGCTGCGTCTTGTTTCTTTGTCCGCTTCTGTTGTCGTCAGCGGCTTGGGAAGTGTGGGCGGCGCCATTCCTGGGCAGGCTGCTCCCTCCTTCACGCTGGGCGGCTCTCCTTATGGGTGCACTCCTTGCGCGTGGGGCTCCGCTACGCGGGGGACACCTCTGTGTGGCATGACACTCCTTGCGCGCATCAGCACTGCGCATGGGCCAGCTCCACACGGGTCAAGGAGGCCCGGGGTTTGAACCGCGGACCTCCCATGTGGTAGACGGACGCCCTAACCACTGGGCCAAAGTCCGTTTCCCAATCAGAAATCTTGACTAACATTGGACAATACTGTTAGTGCAGCAAACCTCCTTAGAAGTTCCAAGTACTCAGGATAATTTTGTGCATGCATTTGCACTGTTGCAAAAGTGTGTGTCAGCTGGAGTTCTTGGTTGAACAGTCTTAAATGAAATTAGTAATACATTAATTTTATTAAATGATTTATTTTAGTTACTGTTCCTCACTTTTTCAGGTTACTATTTTTTTTTAAGATTTATTTATTTTTCTCCCCTCCCCCCCCCGCCCCAGTTGTCTGTTCTCTGTGTCTGTTTGCTGCGTGTTGTTTGTCTGCTTCTGTTGTTGTCAGCGGCATGGGAATCTGTGTTTCATCTTGTTGTGTCAGCTCTCCACATGTGCAGCGCCATTCTTGGGCAGGCTGCACTTTCTTTTGCGCTGGGTGGCTCTCCTTACAGGGCGCACTCTTGTATATGGGGCTCCCCTGCGCAGGGACACCCCTGCGTGGCAGGGCATTCCTTGCGTGCATCATCACTGCATGTGGGCCAGCTGCACTCCGGTCAAGGAGACCTGGGGTTTGAACCGTGGACCTCCCATGTGGTAGACAGATGCCCTAACCACTGGGTCAAGTCCGGTTCCCTCAGGTTACTATTAACCTCAGACTTGGGTGAAAAAATTATAGTCCTGGGAACTATGTGTTTTTCATTGATAAACTGAAGAAGGGAATTGGTGTTTTTTTAAAAGACTGATTGATTGATTGATTTTCCCCCCTCCCTCCATTGTCTGCTCTTTGTGTCCATTCGTTGTGTGTTCTGTGTCTGCTTGTATTCTCATTAGGTGGCTTTGGGAGCCAATCCTGGGACCTTCTGGAGTGGGGGAGAGGTGATCATTCTCTTGGGCCACCTCAGCTCCCTGGTCTGCTGCATCTCTTGTTATCTCTCCTCTGTGTCTCTTTCTGTGGTGTCAACTTGCTGTGTCATCTCTCCACGTGGGCCAGCTCTCCACATGGGCCAGCACTCCATGTGGACCAACTCGCCTTCATCAGGAGGCCCTTGGTATTGAACCCTGGACCTCCTATGTGGTAAATGGGAGCCCAATTGCTTGAGCCACATCTTTTTCCCAGGAATTTGTATTTTATCATCAGTTTGAAGCTCATCAGGACTGTCTGGCCCACCTATGGGTAGGGAGACAAACATTCTTTGGAAAATACTGGCTTAATGAATAATGTGCAGACTTCTTAAACTGGCATTCAAATATCCAGTGTATTTCTTGTCTATTGTCAGTTTCCTAAAAATAACTAGTATTTCCCTATCTTTCCTATATAGACCTCCTCTTTCTGTAATGCATTCCACATTTCATTCAGCAAGTATTTCAGTATCAGTAAGCCAGTTCCTATGGCAGTAGTCTGGAATATTTGTCTTCTACTTCTTTTGCCACTTGTTGAGATGAGGCCCATTTCAAATTCCAGTTACTGTTGGGAGAATTTTCCTTTTCTGATCTGTGGTATTTACAGTCTATCTTTCAGTCATTTATGAACTTGTTTTACTTCTCTCATTATATATACAATGAGTCAGTTGAGAAATAATCTCAGTAAGCAGCTGACCCCACTGTCTGGGTTGAATTAAAAATGAAATCACTTGAAAATTGGATTTAAAAGTCACAACTATGTTGTATTCTTCCACGTGATGATGCACAGAGTATGGTATGATGCAGGCAATCAAGTGTTTGAATAAATTGGTCAGTCTTTTTTTTTTTTTTTTGAGGTGCCCACATAATTTTTAAATGTCACTGTCATTACATAATTTTTAGGTTTAAGCCTTATGATAGAAACCTGTTGTCTTGTGTTAAATTTGGCCTGTCACTCAGACTTAACAGCTGGCTTTTTTCATGGCTTGTCACACACCTTTCTGAGCATCCTCAATACCTCTAGTCATGTAATAGGATATGGATATGAAATAAAACCCACAATAAACCCTTGAAGAGTGTACTATCTGTTTGGGTTGAATTAATTTAAAATTGTTTAAAAAGTATACACCAAAATCCATGATTATGTGTTCTAAAAATGGAAGTATTGTATATGTTACTTGGCCCATAATTTCTTTACTCTGCTTTTATCAGTGTTTCTACCTCTTCCCATGTAGAGATTAGTAATAAGTAGTCTTACCTATCTTTTAGTTCAAGTGTGGGATGGGAAGAGGAGAGAAAGGAAGAGAAACAAATCTTTCCTTTTCCCCAGACCAGCAATATGGCCACTTTCTATACCACTGCGCATGTAACAAGCTACCCTAAACTTAGTGGTTTAAGAACATTTATTCTCTCATACTTTATGTAGGCCTGAGATGAGCTCTGGGTGTGATTTAATTGAGTCCTCCTGATCTGGGTCTTTCTCAAAACTCCAATAAGGGTGTTGACTGGCGCTGCAATCACAAAGTTGAGTCATAAAGCATAAAACTATACTGAGGTTGGATCTGCTTCCAAGCTCACTCAGGTGGTGATTGGCAGGATTTAATTCCCCACTGACTATAAGCCGTAGGCTGTAGGCCACTCTCAGTTGTTTCTAATGTGGGCCTCTTCATAGGTCAGCTTGTAAGATGGCAGTTGGCTTCATCAGAGGGAGCAAGTGAGAGAGTAAGAGGGCAAGCTAGTTGTAGTGTGTATTATAGTCTCCTGCCCTGATTCCTTCCCTTAAGGAAGCTGTACATACCACAAACAGCTGGGAGTGTTGCCTTCTGATAAGTCAGAGCTGAGTTTCTCTCTAGGAATTATCCTCAGCTAAAAAGAATGACTTGCCTGGGTTAGTCCCTCCCTAGGCATCATCTGTATCCAATGACTAGTCAGTTTGAGGGGTGATACAGTTTAGTACAAAGGCTTGGACATTAACCCCCTTGCCTCAGTTTGGGAATTCTCTGCAAAGCCATTGAAGTGTAGGACTCAAGGAACCCTGTGTTTCAGCTGATCTCTCAGCTTATCTTCTCCTTCTGCCTTATCCTACTTCCCTCATTCTTGTTTCTTGGAGCACCTCCCAGTAAATCTTGTACAAATAAATCTCTTCCCAGAATCTGTTTCCCAGGGAACCTGACCTGGGGATACCAGCCTGTTATAGTCAGAAGATTTCCTGTATTACGTAGCTGCACATGTGTGTGAGTGAATCCAGAATCATTTCTCAGAAATAAGATTAAATAGCTGCACATACATGGCTTCGGTTTTTCCAATGCAACCATATAGTCTCCATTTCTTATTTGAGACCACATTTGGAATAAGTGGTTATCCAAGATGGCTGAGTCCTTGATGGGTATCATAGTCATACCTCAGGAGGGCTACATTTTTTCTTTACCTAGAAAAGATTATTTAATAATATTTATTTCAGTCTTCAATCTGAGAGATCAACCTAAAATTTAAGGATTGGACCACATCTTACCCACATTTCCTTAAAATCAAGGCTCCTTGGATTGTTGAGCCTTTTTGAGCTCCTGTGTTGTAGTAAGATTATATAGAAAAGCAAAAACTACCCAATCTGCTTCAGGAGCTTATCCATCTTATTCTTGGGCATCCACTGTTACGGGTGATCTGTTGTAGTGATCCTTTTGACTCCTTTGATCCTTTTGATATACTTTTAATAAGAAAGGTGTGTGTGGAGGGTGTACCGGGATTACCTGTGAATGGTATAAACTTCCTGTGCTTAACCCCTCATTCCTCCCCTTTGCCCTATATTATTAATAGGGCTATTAGGAGTTAGCTGTGTTTTTTTCTTATGTTTTCACAGTACATAAAACTATTCCTAGCTTTCTCCTTAATCTAATTTTCTGGAAAGATTTAATACTCATATTTGCTAACATGATAGGTTCTTCAACAAATATCATCCTCTACTCCTAGAAGTCAGGAGATGGGTGTTTATAGGTAGAGAAAGCAATGGTACTGTATATTAGTCAGCCAAAAGGGTGGGGTGCTGATGCAAAATACCAGAAATCTGTTGACTTTTATAAAGGCTATTTATTTGGGATAGAAGTTTACAGTTACCAGGCTATAAAGGTAAATTACTTCCTTCACCAAAGTCTTTTGCCACATGTTGACACAAGATGGCAGGTTATGTCTGCTACAGTTTAGTCTTCCTTCCCCTCCCAAGGCTCCGTAGTCCCAGCTTCTTCCAGTCTCAGCTGCAGGCTGGGACAAGTCTAGTCTCTCTCCAGGGCTCGTTTCTCTCTGGGCTCAGCTGCTCTGCTCTCTTCACAAGGTCAGCTCTAAACTGTCAGGTGAACAGCCTGTCTCTCTTCCCAGGGTCTCTGCCATGTCTAATGGAGCCTTCTCTGTATGCTTACATCTCAGGCTCCAAGATCAAAACCCTTAACTTTTCTCCTCTGCCATGTTGTTTTCTCTATGATCCTTGCCCCCTTGGTGGGTTAGTAGGACTCAATGTCCTACTGAAGTGGCCCAGTCAAAGCCTTAGTTGTTATTTGATCAAGTAAAAGTGAAACCTCTGAATCCGAACCAGTCCCAGAGGAATAGACCAGTTCACAAACATAATCCAATATCTATTTTTGGAATTCATAAACAATATCAAACTGCTACATACTCATACAGGATTCACAGCTCTGGGATGTACATTTTGATATAAATCATGTGGACTAAAGTGACTCCAAAGTTCTCATTCATCTTATTAGGTGATTGTTTACTTCTGTTTTGAGAAGTTGGTTTGCTTTTTTCAGTGTTTTATCTCTTTAATCAGATAATACCAGCATTTTTTGAATATGTTTTCCCTGCCTAAAGTGTTAGAGCATTGTACAAAGGTGGGTCTTCTCAACACATTTAATTGATACATTGTTGCTTAACCCATGTTGCCAGCCAACAATTACTCTGGGTTTTTTATTCTATTCAATTTCCATATTTAGGGAACAAAACAGAGACAGACACATGTGGAAACATGGTCATAGGAAGAAGAGTTTACAAACCTCAGAAAGAAAGTAGGGTATGTGTGGCCAGCAATATCATGATTTAAGGAAAAGAAGTAAGAAGAGATCAGTTTTGGGAAATGAATTGATGAGGAGGTGGTTTCTGTCTGATAGTACACTGGGTGGGCAGTATAGTATGAATTGGAAATGTTGGAAGCATCTGTATGAAAGGTAATGAGTTAACAACAAATAATGCTTTCTGATTTGAAACATGCATGAGTTATGTAGTTTTTAGGCATTTTGAAAAGATTATGCTTTGGCCTTAGGAAATTAATGATTTGGTTTAAATTTAGAAATAAATGGAATACTTTAAGTCCTTTGGAGGTGAACCATCTCCAGATTTGTAGGTTAAAAATCAGGAACTGGTAGGAAAAGATATGCAGTAAAATTAGACATGTGGATTCTTTCATATAAGACATGCAGTTGGTATGATTTCAATTAACAAATATGTGCAGTTTTAAAAACAGGCAGATATATCTAAGTTAGAAATGGGATATGCTTAAAAATATAAGCAACTGTCAGGTTAACACCATTTATTTAGAGTATTGTTATTCATGTAATTTCGTTTTCACATTTATCTTTCTAGAGAAAAGAAAGACAAACTTGCATTTTCTGTACTGAGACTTTTTCTCTATTTAGAATCATCATCAGTATTTTCCTATTCCTGCTGAAGAAGCTAATGCTATTTAAAGCTGGGTCCTCACTATTAAAAGGCTGGGTTTCCTGATTGTAGATATTTAATGACTTTATGCATTCAGTCTTCTCTGGGGGATTTTCTTTAAAACCTCACACAAAAACTGTTTTTAAATGGTTCTTTTGTAGCCTTGAAATTTCTCATGGTTTGTCATGGGGAGTGATTACTGAATGCAACTTCTCATTCAGCAGTGAGGAATTGATTGACCAGGGATTAATTTGGACGTGTCATACTTTTTGGAAAAATATTCAAGTCAAATTACCTAAACATTACAATATCTACTCTATAACAATGTCTCTTGAGTTTCAGTAGATGTCCTTGATTTTCTAATGAAATACTTATGCACATGTCTATGTATGTGTAAATGGTAGAAACTCATCCTGGTAAAGGTAATAGATTCAAATTTGCTGCGTTTCATGCTTTTCTGGGGGACATTTACATTGTTTGGTACAGTCCTTTGGAAAGACATTTAGCAGTAGCTCTACCTCTTGTGATCTATACTTGTCTAAATTATAGAAATAGGCACTGCAGATTTGCCCACAACTTTCTTTTTACTCACAACAGAGGTTTGGCATGATTCAGTTAGGGCAATTTTTAGAAGACAAAGTAAACTTTTAACGTATCTGATCTAAGATAGAGTTTGTTTTAACTCTAAATGGCTTCTTTGTCAGGAATTTTAAATTATAACCCTTGAATTCACAATCATCTTGTCTTTGAATTTGTGCTCAACATTGTGTGTGGCAGCATATTTCTAGGTTCTTTGGAACACTTGATCTAAAGATGTAATAGGTGTTCTCATTCCTGCTGTGCCCTTACACCGCCCGAACAAATATTCAGAGTAGTGCACATTAATAGAATAAAGACTCTGGAAAGTCCAATGGTTAAATAATACTTTTTTTTTTTTAACTTGAGCCCAGTGTTTCCCTAATTTTTTAGGCAGGAAACTGTCCCTGATTTAGCCAGTGTGATGTTGTCTTACTTTTCTCTGCAAAACAGGAAAAAAAACTACTTTTCATATGATGATTGTGAGCATTAAATGAGAAGTTTTTGAGGCATTTAGCGTGCTACTTGGTACATAGTAAACACTGAATAAGATGGTAGTTTTTAAAATTTGGGTGTGGTTCTTGACTTTCAATCTAATTGAGGACATGAGATCAGCGGATACAAAACAATTAGACAACTGTCATTGGGATGGGGTGAGGGAGGCTCCAGGGAGAAAAATGGGTTTGGACTGAACTTAGAGGGTTAGATTAGAATTTAGAAAATTGAAAAGTCTGGCAATCTTAAATTGCTTCTCTGAATATCCCCAAATATTTATAAATTCCCAAATCAATTGGCTTTAAATAATTCTTCCATTTTAAAAATTCTAAATGTAATATAAATGGAAAGACATTTGGAGTATTGGAAAAACCTAAATCAGTGTTGTCCAGTAAAATTTTCTTTGATGATGGAATTATTCTATATGGTCTGTACATTATGGCAGCCTGTGTGGCTATTTAGCACTTGAAATGTGGCCAGTACAACTGAGGAACTAAAAAATTTATAAATAAAAATTTCTAAATGATTCATATATTCTTCTGTAATTTATAAACTGATTATAAAATGCCGTTTGTTTTATTGTAGGTCTCCAATTGAGAAACATGGCACTGTTTTTCCTGCACTCTACCCACCTATTGCTGGACTTCTGATGTAACAAGTTGGCAAACACTGGCTGGAACTGGGCTGCAATAAAACATGCCAGTTATCAATGCTGACAAGAGCCTAACAAGTGCCAACTTACAGATGATTACGCATTTTGAATTCTAATGAACTGTTTTAACCTTCAGGAAGAATTGTAAAGACCTGTACATAGCACAACATGATCCGGATAATATATATACTGTTCATGTACATCCACAAATACACCTTGTACCAAATAATGCTTTCTTGTAGTAGAATAAGAATCGTGTAAATTCTAAAAGATTTTAGCGGGTTTTCTTTCCCTATTGTTTCTTATCAGTTTTAAAAGACTTCCTTAAAGCATGTCAAATGAAAAGCAATTAGGATTAAAAGTTTCCATTAATTTCCTTTTAAACCATTGAGGCATCATTAAACTCTTTTCACTTACTAAACTTTTGTTATCTTCTTTGTTTTGACACATTACCCTTTGCTTTTATCCCGTCTATCTGCCAGAAAGTTCTCAATCATTTAGTTCAAATATTAAAATACTTAATAAGCAATTACTTGATTTTTTATGATGACTTCCAAAGAGTGGTCATCACTAGGTGCTTTGTCCTTTTTGTATTCTAGTTGCACCCATCTCTTGGATTGGATGTAGCAATAACATTTTTGGCTGTTGAAAGCTCTTGAACCCATCATTATCCCCTGAGAACTAAAAAGCATTGGTTCTATATTCAGTTTATTGGAAATTTACCCCAGACAATACAAAATTCTGATTTGGCTTCACTTTTGCCTTCCAGTTGCCTATGTTAAGGTTAAATAAATAAAGCATGCACAGCTATAGGCTTTCTACTCAATTTCTGGGTTTGCTATTAAAAGTACGGTTTACCTTCATAACCTTCTCCATGGCCCCTCTGAATTCTTTGCCTCTATTCTTCTACACTGCAGATTTTTCTCACCTATTGTACAAAGAAATTGTGATGTATATTTTCATGTAATTTGATTTTGGAATTCTGTCTCCTTATGTAGTGAGTTCTTCCAAAATATAATTTTTTTCCAATAATGGTCAATTTGTTGGCTTTTATTGTATTTAATGAAGGTTATAAAACAGAATGCCAGAGAAGTGCAGGTTAGAAAAATCTCAGGTTGATTCCTTATGCAAACAAACTCAATACTTGAAAAATCACATGACCCTAGCAGTATATGTATTGGGTTATACCTAGATTCTTAGGTGAATATAAAAGCATTAAAGGGGTAAATGGTTTGCCATTTGACACAAAGGTTCTGTCTCAGACATAGTAGATTTGATTAATATTTGAGCATAAATGCATTTCATATCATACAGTTTTCTAAAACAACTTCAGAAAATGGTAAAATGAGCATGTGCAGTGTTAAAGGCAGGGCTAGGCTCTGCTGTTTGTTGTGAGGCTGGAAATGGGGAGTAGTCTTTGGCATATAAGGGCTAGACCTTGAGGTGTACCAGATGGAACATTATGTTTGTGAGAATCAGTGAGAATTAGTGCATCTCTGCTCAGTAGGTTTTGGAGAAGTGCTTTGACAGAAGAGGGAAAGGATGTCTGCTCATAGTTCAGGCCTCTACAAGCTTTGCATGACCTTCTTAAGCAGAAGTAAAATGGTTGAGGGTTTAGTCCAAGTAGAGAGTGAGTTTTCTAAATCCCAGTGTGTTCTTCACTCTGAAGCATTATAAAAATTCGTAAATATGTAGTAACTATAAATGTAGATTTGTTGATTTGATTCATTGGAGCCCAGTTTTCTTCAGAAGTTCTTTTGTGACTTTTTTTTCAAAGACTCTCAAAATTGTTGCCCCCAAGTGTCAGCACTGTACACTTGTCTGGGACTTGGAATGCAGTCCTTTTTACTTAAATCAGAAAATGTTCACATAGTGGTTGCTTGTGGCAAGATGAAGTCTGAATTTTGCTCTCCTATTGCTGTAATTCTGCTGGTAATCTGCCAAGTCAAAGCGATTTGGTTCTCCTGGGAGTAGCAAATGACTTAGTAACTCAGGGACAACTATTATTGAACATTAAGTGCCACTTTAATGCAGTTACTTTGGTGTAACCATGAATGTGGTGTGTTTTTTTAGGGCTAGATCTGGGGAAGTGGAAGGGAAAGCAAGGAATGAGTGTTCATCTCTCTACACCCCTTTCTACCTGGTGCTCTGACAGTGCAACATACTGAAACATAGTTTATGACTTCTTTTCCTCTGTCAGAGGTGTCATCTGTGCCTTTCTCAGTATTCACCTGACAATGGAATTTAAATGCCTCTATTTGGTATTAAACCACACTCAGGTGACACTGGCCCAGTGCCTCATCATTAGTGTGAGGTGATTCCTCTCTGCTTTAGGAAAAGGATTTTTCCCCCTTAACCTTGTGCCAACCATCAACAACATCTATGTAGTTTCATGGATTGTAAAACTTCTGTTTCCTAAATTTATCCCAAGTTCTTGTGAGGCTTATAGATTTCAGTCTGTGCTCATAATGGGACAGATGATCCCAGTGGCTTTCTGGCCTGCTCTTGTGAGTTCAAAATACATACAAGGTTGGTTTCCTTGTCATTATAAGGTATTATCTTTGTTAGGTTATTCCACTAGTTCTGTGATTACTTGAGAGTCATGTAGTATCTTTAATGGCCTTCATTCTTGGTTGTGAAATTTTATTTTATATGCTTGCTTGCCCTCTACAAATCTACCCACTTTGGGTTGTGGTGCCTGTGTATCTTTGCCCATCTGGTGTCCAATTGGTGGAATTAACTTTTTTTTGTACTGCCACTTCTCAGCATCTTTAAAATTTGACATAACGTTGCTTCATTCCAGTTTTTTTTTTTTTTTTTTTTAGTTCTGTAATTTGTTGACTGTATTTAACTATGTGAGTTCTGTTGTGATGTTTACTGTATTGTAAAGCACCTCAATCATGTGATGGGTGCTCTATAAATCAATAAATGATGACTTAGAGGCTGTATCATGAGCTATTTTGGTTTTAGGATGCAGGTCTCAAAAGCAAATTGTGCGATTCTTTCTATGTAAACAGCACATGATGCCAAAGGGTCCAGGAGGGAATTATGATAAATAATTTACAAACTTTATTTAAAGGAGGATTCAGAGGGTGGGACACTAACTTTTTGCCTTTTCCAATGCTTTAAAATTTCCAAATAGGGGGCCAAACATCATTCTTAAAGTTTCTGTGCATGCTGATTTATAACCTTAAATAGATTTATATCTTTTCTGAAGGATTTGTCTTTGGACTATACTGTCTGTACTATAAAGATAAGCTAAAAGGCAAAGAGCTCAGACTTTCAACTGGAAAAAACCTCAGGTGCCAACTCAATCACTACCTTCCCTCCATTAAACAGATGGGAAAACTGGGCCCAATTCCCTGCCCCAGGGTCAATAAGTTAGTGGCAAAAGAGGCAAGATGGAGTTCCTTCAGTTTTTTATTGAAATGTTAATACCCAGCTTTCACCCAGAATCCCTGCAAAGAGTTCATATAGATTTACAGTTAGGCATTGGAAGCTTGTTTGTCTTGCTGTAAGTTGTTAGTGCCTATTAAGGCTTCCTCCTCACAAGCTCAGAAAAGAACATGAGCCAGACCTCTTAATCAGATCTGGATTAGAAACAAATTCCTCTTTTGAGAGCAGCTCTGAGAAGATAGGGGGTTGTTTCCAGAGTTCAGTTTCTTTGATAAATATATTTAGAATAAAACTATTGTGGAAGGATCTAGATGATGACCCTGAACTTTCAATATCAGTTTTATACAGAATCATCGTCTCAAAACACATGGGAACAAAGTTTTATTTGCATGTTGCTTCAAATGCAAATGAACAAATTTTTGACTGCAGCTGTTAAGGAAGAACTGGGTGATCCCTCCCCACCCACCCCAAAGATAGGGCTGGTAACCCTGTCTAATTTTAAATTATCAAATTTAAAGTTTTCATTTTCTAGAAAAAATGGAACACCCCAACAGGATTTAGTTTGAAAAGCAAATTATTCTTTGCTGACTAAGGTATGCCTTGTTGCTCGTTTTCAGATGTGTTACCAGGTTTAGAAGATTGGTTAGATTTTTTAGCTTATTGAGTCAGCACTCCAAACTGGCTTTTAGTGAAATGACGGAAGAATTTTGAATCCTATCCACAAAGATAGAATAATCTAATCTAAAGGAGAAGAAAATGCTTTCACAAAAGCCAGACCTATATTTTTGGTCACAAGACTTGAACAGAAAGTCATATGGAAGATACTAAAGCACTATCCATTAGCAGTAGGTCTTTATAATAGCACTTGTGTGTTCACAGTGACATCTCATTTGTTCCTAACAGAACTAGAATTGAGTTCCTATTAAGTAAACTCCTACTTTGTGACTTGTGTGTGCTAGGTGTGTTTTCATAAAGGATCTAGACAAATTCTTACCAGGATCCCCCAATGTAATAATTTTCCATGAGGAAAGAGACTCTGATAAATTTGCCACGGTTGTAGAAAAAGCAAGTTGCATGACCAGAAGTCATTTCCAGGACTTTCCTTATCACAGTGTTGTTACCCCTTACTTCCAGGTAAGGAAACCAGAGGTTAGGAACATTGACTTCTCCAAGGTCATATAGAGAGTGGACTTATTGAGGCTGATATTTGAACCCATGTCATTGGGCTACCTACCAGTGTAGTGATAGCCTCTCCACCATCATGGCCCATGGACTCCCAAAGAAGAGTATTCCCCTGTGCTTTTGAATTTAAGGAAGTCAGCATTTACCCTTTCCTGCACATGTTACTTGCCCAAGACAACTCCACTCTAAATTTCTTATTCTGATGGCAAAATTTAAACTTAAAATTTTAAATGAATCACTTATCTTCCCGTGCTCAGATCTTTCAAAGCATATTTCATGTTCTAATGTACTCCATCCAAGCCTGCTGGGTATTGTACTTCACCAAGTACTACAAAAGCATTATTTTACAGGATATACTACTAAGACCCCTTTCAGAAGTAGCTCAGGGATTTCAAGCTAATAAGAGGCCCCTCAGAAGACAAGGGCTCTGGGTTAGGGTGATATTAAGGCCATTTCTAAGAAGAGTGCTTTTATCTCTGATAGAGGGCTCCCTGAAGGTAGGTGGGGACGAGGTGATAGTAAAGCCCTCAGTTGACTAAATCCCTTATAGGTGAGTTCTTGTTTGGCTGTGGCCCCTGACTTCTTACACTAATAATCTATCATGACATCTAGTCTAAGGCCTCTGAAGTTTTCAGGCACAAATCTGGGTATTCTTGCATGTGTGTTGCTCTAAGGGAGAGGGCCTCTGGTTTTCATTACACTCTGAAAGGGAGTTATGACCCTCCAAGTCACTGAGCACCATGGATTCTAGTTCAACTTCCTCATGAAACTGATGGGAGAATCTGACCTGCAGGATAAAGGGAGCAGGGATCAACACAGTAAGTCAGTTGCTGAGCCAATCCTGAACTCAGTTCTCTTGGATTCCAATTTTTGCTCACAGTGGTAACAGTGTTAACACCTCAAACATTCTAAGCATCTGTTATATATCTCGGCTGGTGCTGTTGGTGATTTACAAACAAACCTGAGACAAAACCCGTCCCTCCACCCTTTCACGGGCAAAGACTTCCAAAGCGTAGTCGACATTTCGCTGTGTCCATCCTTTCCGGTGCCCTGCCTAGGGCGAGCGATATGACAGAGCTCAGTCAGCGCTTGATAAATCTCAGACCCAGAAAGTATCAGGTAAAGAGAAACAAGGTTCTCCTCTTCGCCATGTGTCCAGCCTTCCCGTCCACTTCCATACACCCCTCTTTCCTAGTCTAGATTTCTCCCTTTGCCGCTCTCCCCATGTTTCTCGCGAGATTTGGTGCCTCCGTTACGCGCCGCCCCTCTTGAGCGGCGCACTTCTCGCGAGCCTGCAGTTAGGGCCGGGCCCGACATGGCGGAAGGTAAGGTTTTCCTGGAGCCGACCGGGAAGGTGCAGCGGGGTGGGGGCGCTGCTGGCTGGACGAAGCGGCCTTGGGAGGGAACGACCCGGCGTGGTCGCATGGGGGCACAGCGGGTCTCGCGAGCCTTCCTTTCTAGCCTCTCTCGGGCTCCACGGGCCGGGGTCTTGAGCTCTGTTCCTATGGCAACGCCCCTCCCGCTGTCCCGGACCCCACGGGACCGCGGCTGGCTGTAGAGCAGGTGTTGGAAGATCCCGTGCCGGGTCTGAGTGCAGCCGCGGGGCTCCCGAGGACTGCAGGAGAGGCTCCTTTGATTATCGGTGATGCTGGGACGGCGGGGGAAGTAACCCGTCTTAGGAAATCGAAACTGCTGTCCTGGCACGTCCCGCATCCGGAAGGGGTGCATCCCTGTGCTGCGCTTGGTCTTTCCTCAGGGTGAGGGGTTCGGGAGCCAGGGCTCTTACTGGCCAGCGCGCCAAATGAACCCTGGCTGTGGCCTATGGACCCTTTCTCCCCCCCCTGCAACTGCCCCCGCATTCAGGCTATTCTTTCCCCGGGTGTTGAGATGGGGACGCGAGGAGGGGTTTGTTTGGTGAGGCAGTTGGCCAAGGTCACACTGCTTCTAAGAGGTGGGCTAAAGCCAGACGTCTGCGCTTTTCCCTCAGGCCAGTCCTTACCTTCTTCTCTGATGCTCATTATGACACTGCAAGTGAAGGCAATTTCGTCTCTCAGATTCTGCCTCCCTTAAGGTAGCATTAGAATTCTGCATTGTCAAAGCCTCATTGTGTCCAGGTGGGAGAAACAAGCAAGGCCCAGAGATGACAACTACTTGCCCAGGACCAAACAGTGACATCGTTGGATCTGGCCATTGTACTTCTCCTATTCACTGCAATATTGGAGGAAAGTACTCCTTGTTTGACTTAGTGTTCATTTTGTGACTACAGTGTGATTTTCTGTAACCTGCCCTCTTGGTTACAAGCTAAGCTTGACTGAACCCATTTTTACTTGGATCTTAGATTTGGACAGCATGTGGCAGTGTGCAGGCTTTTCTCTCTTGGATTAACTATCAGAACTATCTTGTGAAGAAGTCCTGGCATGTGTGTTGCTTATCCTTTGTAGACTAAGAAATTGAGGTCAAAGTTGTAGAGCTAGCTGGGACATACACCTACTTTTTGTCTTTGCATTCTACTACTTACATCCCCTACAGAGACCCAGAGAGGGAAACATCAGATGAATATTAATTGTATGAAAGTAGAGGAGGAAGAAAGGGAACAGAAAGAAAGATAAAACATCCCATGAAGTTAGTTTTGAGATGAATCAGAGTGCTGTTTTACCCAGCAGGCAGCCAACGAAATTGAATTTGTTGCTTAGCAGTGAGGTGGGGTAGAAAGGTTTTGGAAGGTCTTTTGTGAGGTAATGGGTAGTCCAACTTTTTTACATTAAGAAGGGAAGTTGAGTGTTTCAGGGGAATGCAGTGCCAGGCAAGGTTGAAATTGTGGGTAGCAGTTGGTTTTTCATTCAGCAGTTTTCCTGTGCATCTACTGTACTTTGCAGTCAGGTTCCAGCCAAGAGGCGCTCCTGCTGGTTGAGGTCAGCACACTGATTATTTTCCTGCAAGTGCCTTAGGCTATGTGGTAGGGTGACCTCGGTGTACATCTACATCTAGCCAATGGAATATGCACCTTTTTTTTTTTTTTAATAATTATTTATTCTTCCCCCCTTGTTATTTGTGCTTTTTGTCTGCTCTCTGTGTCCATTTGCTGTATACTCTCTGTGTCTGCCTGTTTTCTTTAGGAGGCACTGGGAACTAATCTTGGGACCTTCCATTCGGGAGAGAGGCACTCAATTACTTGAGCCACTTTAGTTCCCTGCTTTGTTGTGTCTTCCCTCTTTGCATCTCCTTGTTGCATCAACTTGCTTGTCTTCTCCAGGAGGCATGGGAACTGAACTCTGAACCTCCCATGTAGTAGTTGGGAGCTTAGTCACTTGCCACATCCACTTCCCTGGTGTATGCACCTTAAACTAGCAAAACATTCTTTCAGGATTAAATTGCTGAATGAGGATAGGTAAGCATGGTCATGAGGTTCTCTGATTTTAAGTTTTTCTTTCTTTTAGCTTTTTTGTATCCCAGTTTGTGCTTTCATTTAAGCTTATTGGAAACAATGTTATGTAGTTTGATTCGAAGAATTGAGGAAGGTATTCTGGGCCAGTTAGCTCATTAAATTTAAGGTGCTTGATATGTCAAGGAAGGAAAGATTAGCTAGAAAATGTGTTGCAATGGTGTTACTTAATACTGCTTGTTTAGTCAGAATTGTCAAAGCAGTAACACGTTCTGAGATACTCATTTAAATATAAACAAAAAGTAAAAATGTCTGTCATATAATAATTGGGATTTGTAAGCACATTCTATGGGACCTTCCCTGACATTGGTGGTTGGTTGATGTGTGAGTACTAGGAATGGTAAACAGAACCTTGAGAGACAGAGTATACATAATTTCTTCCCTTACATCCATCCAGGGTTTTTGGTTTGACCTATTGTCTCTGTGGCTATCCTCCTAATCTAAGCTTCCTTGGTCACTCGAGTAAACTCCTTCAGAAATCCATGTGATCTGCCTTTTTTCCCCTCTTGATTTTGCCTTCCTACAACCTATTTCCACAGTTTTCCATGTACCCTTTGAAACATAAATCAGATCTTCTCTTCCACTCCCTTGGTCTGGCCCATAGTTAACTCTGTGACCTTATTTCCTAATTCTTGTTTGCTGGGCTCCTACCACACTAACTTCCTTACCTCTCTTTGTACATGCCTAACATGCTTCTACCTTTACATCTTTGTCCTTGCGTTCCCTTGGCCTGGAACAAACAGTCTTACCCATTTCTCCATGGGATTGACCAACTTTTATTCATTCAGGTGTCTGTTCAATTGTCATCTCATGAGAGATCTTCCCTAATTTTTTTTTCCTATTCCCTCACTGGAATGTAAACCCCATGAGGGCAGGGATTTTTTTCTGTTTGGTTTCTTGCTGTGTTCCCCCAGCTTAGAATCAGAATTATGCTTATAGTTGAAGGAATGGATGAGTTTATTGAGCCTCATTTACTAGGGAGACATCAAGGAAGGTTGCCTGGGTCCATCCTTAATCTCTTGTCAGGTAAGCCATGCATGGATCCAGCTTTTATTGTGCTCTGAATAACCTGTCTTTTGGGAGCTACCTTACCTATTTTGATGTTGCTCATTAGTCTTAGCAGTTAAAGTGTAATGCTTAAGAGCTCAGAGTCTGCAGTGAGAAATGGATTTGAATCCTAATTTATAAACTGTGATTCAAAGGAGGCTGAACTCTCAGCCTTAGTTTCTTCTACTCTGAAAGGAGGATAATCTCTATCTCACAGGTATCTGTGAGGATCAAAAGAAATAGTGCAAAAAGAATGCTTGGTTTAGAACCTGATATTTTGACTCTTCCATGCAGTCTTTCCTTTAGTCCCCTCTTATGCTACTTTCCTCTTCTCTTCCACGGTAGAATAAAGGTGGAAATTGGGAAAAAATATAAATTCACCTTGGACTTTTATTAGCTTACTGATATTTGGTCAGCAAAATACCTTTTTTTTAAAAGATTTATTTATTTATTTAATTCCCCCCCTCCCCTGGTTGTCTGTTCTCTGTGTCTCTTTGCTGTGTCTTGTTTCCGTCAGCCGCACGGAAGTGTGGGCGGCGCCATTCCTGGGCAGGCTGCACTTTCTTTCGTGCTGGGCAGCTCTCCTTACGGGCGCACTCCTTGTGTGTGGGGCTCCCCTATGTGGGGACACCCCTGCGCGTGGGGCTCCCCTATGTGGGGACACCCCTGCATGGCAGGGCACTCCTTGCGCGCATCAGCACTGCGCATAGGCCAGCTCCACACAGGTCAAGGAGGCCCGGGGTTTGAACCGTGGACCTCCCATGTGGTAGACGGACGCCCTAACCACTGGGCCAAGTCTGTTTCCCAGCAAAATGCTTTTGACAACAGTTAATCTGTTTTGAAATAATCCAGAAAAGTTTACAGTGTTGTGGTGGTCAATGTGACAAGGCAAAGACTTTCTTCTATATTCTGGACCTTCTCTGACCGATACAGTAACCACTGACCACATATGGCTATTTTAATTTAATTAAAATCAAATCAAATAAAAAATTCATTTCCTTAGTCACACCAGCCCCATTTCAAGTACTCCATAGCCATGTGGCTAGTGGCTCCCTTCCTGGACAGTGCACATTGATAGAACACTTTCATCATCATCACTGAAAGTGCTGTTGGACAGCACTATTCCATAAAATGCTTATCAGTATGGATTGGTAGAAATATGGAGAGAAGAAACTTTGTTCTTTTTCTAGTTTTGAAACTTATCTTTCATTTCACTCATTCAACAAATGTCCCAGCTATTGTTAATTACGGGTAATCTGGCAACTTCTCAAAGCACTGTACCTTTCTTTGCAAATCCTTTCTTTTTTCTTCCTTTTCTTTCTTTCACTTCTGTCACCAGCAGTAGCTGATAGCTCTCTCCTTGGGAATGTTTTCACAAAGAAAAGCAGTTTCACTGTGGAACTGTGGATGTGTCAGAGCTGAGCTACTGAATGGTGCTGAGATCTGGCAGGATGACTTGCTGTAGTTGAGGCATTATTGGAATTTACAATCATGCCCAACAAAATGAAAAATTGGTGTGTACCATAGACCATCAGATTCTCTTGTTGAGTCTGAGTAGGCCAAGGGCCTACTGTATTTATTAAACTTCCCTACTAATAAGGCATTGTAAGAAGGAGACTGGGATGAGTATGGAGTGGGGATGCACGGAGCAGGAGTGAGTGGTTATTAAGAATAGCCAGACCTAGATGATTATTCACAGGAAACTTCACAGTCTAGAAGGGGAGACAAAACACGTGTGTGAGAACTACTGTAAGATGAATAGTGAAGTGCGCTCTCTACCTAGAGGAGCCCACACCAAATCTTGGTGTGTATTTCTGTCTCATTTCTCAGCAAGCTCTGTTCTTTCCCCCATTTCCCAAAATCTTTTTACTGCCCTAACTTAAAAAAAAAAAAAAAAAAAGTGAACAGTGAAAAATGCTCAGGAGTTGCTTTGAAACTTTAGAATAGGAAGGGATTTTTTTTTTTTTTTAAGATTTATTTCTCCTGCCCCTCTCCCTTTTCCCCCCAGTGTCTGTTCTCTGTGTCCTTTCGCTGTGTGTTCTTCTATGTCTGCTTGTATTCTCATTAGGCGGCTCCGGGAACTGATCCTAGGGCCTTCCGGAGTGGGGGAGGGGCAGTTACTCTCTTGTACCACCTTAGCTCCCTTCTCTGCTATGTCTTCTTATTTTCTCTCCTCTGTGTCTCTTGTTGCATCATCTTGCTGAGCTAGCTCTCTGTGTTGGCCAGCACTCCTGTGCAGGGCGGCTTTCCTGCACTGGGCAGCATTCCCATGCAGGGGGGCACTCCTGTGCAGGGTGGCCTTCCAGCATGGGCTGGCACTCTGCGTGGGTCAGCTCACCACGTGGGCCAGCTTGCCCTCACCAGGAGGCTCTAGACATTGAACCCTGGACCTCCTCTTTGGTAGCCGGGAGCCCAATTGGTTGAGCCACATCTATTTCCCAGGAAGGGATTTTAAAAAACAAAAAAAATTTTAAGGGAAAGTAGTAGGAGGTGTGTTTGGGGTGGTCAGGGAAGGCCTTTGCTGTAAGATATAGTATTTGAACTGGGCTTTGAAAAATAGGCCTCTTTTGGACTTGAGATGGGAGTGGGAAAAGATGGAATGAATTGTAGGCTCTGAGGGTGGAAAAGTATGTTAAGGTCCAGATTAAATGCCAGGCTAAGTATTTGAATTTTATTCTCTGGGCCACAGGTAGCTACTAAAAGCTGTCAGCCAGGGTAGTGACAACTAGAATTGTCTGAGGCGTGTTGAAATGACTGCAATGTAGAGGACGGATTTGGGAAGAAGAGAGGCCAGAGAGGAGGCTGGATCAATTGATAATGAGTTGTTTGGTAAGAGGCATTGTGACTGGTGGAGACTGATGTTAGAAAGACAATAGGAGTTACTTTTGAAGTTTCTTTTGATGTTGATGAGAGAAATATCAAAGATGACTCGTGGGTTCTAGGACTGGATGAATGGGATAATGTCTGAGCTTTTACAGCAAGAAGAGTAATAGATTTGAGAACAAATATCTGGACCTCAATTTGGGACATACTCTGCCATACCTGAGGTACTTTTAGGTGGTTATGTCTAGTAAACAGTGTGAAGTGTTCCCAGTCAGACAGGACTTTGGGGTAAAAATAGCTAGTTAGCATATATTTGTTGAGCACCTCCTATGAAACCAGCCCTATGGTCAGTGATTTACAGGGTGAAGTTTTGAAAGATGTATAAGTCACTCCCCCTGTATTTTAAGACACAGGCAGGCAAGACTTACCAGAGTTGGATTACATTCAGGGAAAATGTATTTCATTTCTGTTAGGTACACACTACTATGCTAGGGATGGCAGAGTGAGCAAAACACAATGTCAGCCTTCATGGAATTTATAGAACAGAGAGGGGAAGGCAAAGGTTGTCACAAAAGCATGCGTATTGTACTTTATAGCTTACTTATTCTTCTGTACTGATGGTAGTGGCACCACCAGCCAGCCAGACCGTAGAGCCAGTAAACCTAGAACCTAACACTGTGGTCAGTCTCCAAATCCTGTGGATTCTGTAAAGCTCCTACATCTGTTCTTTCCTCTCTGTTCTCATTCCATTAGTTCAGACTAGTGATTCCCAACCCTGAGAGTCCTGCACATTAGAATCTCTGGGAGAGCTTTAAAAATCCCTATTTATGCATTACCCAGCTTCAGTGAAGATCAATACATCCCACAAAACATTTTTTCAGACTGAGTCGTGTTGAATAAAATGCGAGTTTTACTGATTAACTTTCAAAAATGAATATGATATATGTAAAATATAAAAGCTAAGGTAATTTTTTCCCACCTGAGAAGTCCTGGGAGTAAGTTTTATCTGTGACC